>NC_091059.1:104240924-104865924 GCF_000393655.2 Nicotiana sylvestris
CAAACTTTCAAGGTGCTCCCATAGGGTCCGAGCATGTGTCTCCCCAGAAATATGGTTCAAAACATTATCGTCAACCCACTGTCTAATAAAGCCGCAAACCTGCCTGTGTAACAGATTCCACTCTTCATCTGATTTATTATCAGGCTTTACAGTGGCGAAGACAGGTTGATGAAAATTCTTGACATAGAGCAAATCTTCCATTTTGCCCTTCCAAATGGCATAATTTGTGTCATTCAAGGTAACCATTCTACTAGTGTTGGCTTCCATCGTTTATCACAAATACAAATACTATTTATTAGGAGACCAAAGTAATTCTTTTCTGATGTGGAAGTTCAGACTGTGCTGCAACCACAGAGCATACTCAGACAGAACATTGGCTCTGATACCACTTGTTGGGAATAAACCCCGTAAAAATAGTATTCACGGTATTAGTGATAAACGCAGAACACTAAGTTATGGTTAAATCAGCAAGAATAGAAATGCAGCAATAATGACACCAAGATTTTACGTGGAAACCCTTCTGAATAAGGGAAAAAACCACGGCCAAGAAGAGCAACTGATATCACTATAGCGAGGAATTTTACACTGTGTAGTAACGAGTAAAAAATACTCCTAAGACCACTACACCCTCAAAAGAAATAAACACTCTTTTGTTTTTTCCACCTCACTATAATATCTCTCACACTCTATGTTTCTTCACAAACTATTTTCTTATAGTTTATGGAATATCTTGCTCTCTCTTTTCTCTCTTTGTTGGTGTGTAGAAATGAGAGTTAAAGCTCTCCTTTTATAGCCAAAACCTCACTCTCTAAAGCCTACAATATTTGACAATTTACACACCATTTTCACAATTTCAACAAGGTTGGCTACCAAATCAAACCAAGTCAACAAAATTGACTACCAAATCATTTGAATGAGATGGACATCATATCACCCTCCTTAATTTGCTGAATTGCTGGCATACTTTCCCTTGAGCCCAGTGGACTATATTGGCCACATTTATAAATGGAGTAAAGCACCAAATACTCAGTAGAAAGCAACTAGAGAATCCTACTAACACTACCCCCCATCAAATATTTAGATACACTGCATTATTGGATTAGCTCGAGAATAGTGTCTCCTCTTCGAATGAAAATATCTCTTGTTGTCTTTTTATCTTCTTTGCTTCTTGAAGAGAGCAGCTGAAAATACTATTTCTGTTTATAATTAACTTGCCCTAATATTTCTATATCTTTATTCCTCCATTTGGCAAATTGCACCCATAGCCTGAAAACAAAAATGTCAACACATTCCTTTATTCCAAAGAGCTAGTCTTGGTCTTTGTCTTCTTTTCATCTTTCAATTTTGATTAATATAATTACACATTCGTTTATTCGTCTCATTCTCTTCATCCACTCGTTTGAAAGTATGCAAGACTTGTTGTATTACGTATCTCATAAACTTTGCTGCCTAAATTAGTTGAGTATCACTGATACTTTAAACGCAACTTCTGACAATTACTTTATCTATTTTATTTACATACATGAATCTAACAATTTCCACTTCTCAAATCAACAGCTACCTAAGGGAGCCAAGGGTCCTCTCCAAATGATAAAGCCAAATTCCGAGTATTAGAACCAAATACGACAAGGCGAACTTTTTTGTTAGCTAGTATTCTTGCTTTGTATGGGCAGGTGCACTTGTATTTTTGTCGCCACCGATGCCTTTTTTTTGAAGGGTAAGCCTTACCCTTGTGTTGTATGAAAGATAACTATCTTTTCTCTATTAATACATCACCTTCAGAGAACCAAATATATATATATATGGGTTTTGCTAACCTACTACATAGTTGTAGCAGGTTAGCAAAAAAAAAAAACTGTTCAATTAATGAAAAATCCTTCCGCCCGATAAAAAAATCTAACAATTTAAATATATAGTAGGTGAAGTACTTACTAATACTACATGATAGTATAGGTGCCCTTGCGGCATTGTTGAAGACATAATTATTGGATACATAAAAATGTGATTTCTCTAACAACTTAATTAACTTTTTAAATTAGATGGTCATATACTTCAACATGGTATTACAATATGCAAATATCATGGTGTTGACGCATAAAAAAACAGACTTATATGCGAGTTACGATGATCACACACTTCAACTGCCACTGTTGAAAGCTTACGTACATATGTCCTAGTTGCAATTTACATAATTATCCTTTTTAGTTGATATATTTAAAGGAACAGCCTAAATCAGTCATAGTACTGCAAAATACCGGAATACTTTCAACCATTTGACCTCATAATATATTGCTAAATTTTCATTGTGGGAAAAGAAGAAAAGCCAGATGAGATATTTTTTGGGAAATGGATTTTGATCAGCGCAGAACAAGAAATATTCCTACTTGTCATTTATTCTTCAACTTGAGCCAGAACGAAAACACTTTCATTTATCACTTATCCCAGGACGACGAGTAAAATTTATCCGTACCGGATATTTATATTAATCCAATAAATACATGACACATATCTTTACAAACATATTTATTAGAAAATCATGATTAATTGGTTATAAATTCTCACCCAGAGATGGATTTAGTAGTTCAACCTTTATGTTTAAAATTATGGGTTCAAAGTTACTGTTTATTATACTTTTAGTGCATTTTTACACATAAATTTATGTTTTTCATGGAAAGTACTGAATTCAGATAAATCAGGTGACAAACTCTACCTCATCTCTATTCTCACCTTGATTTATCAATTAAATATAGTAAAATAGTATGATTTTGATATAAACACTTGGTTCAAAAAACTTTATTTCACCTGAACCTTCCATATGTGGAGACTGGAGAATTTATTTAGCTATCCCATGGGGACCCGAAAAACAAAATTAAAATTATTATAAAAAAAGTATGTGGCCGACATAGGTGTCCGTACGAGTGTGCTCATCATAAGAAAAATACAATGAACCATTGGTTTTGTTCAATTGGTATCTTGTTAGTAATTTTGTTGTATGCCTTTTAAGAGAACCCCTAAATGATTGTGAGTAAATACGTCATATTCTTCCCCCCTCTAGTGCCATATAGCAGGCTTATTTGATATCTCGTCAACACTTTCATCGACTCATATACATAATTCAGAGGAGTATGCGACATGACCCACATTTTATATTAATATTACTAAAACAAGATCATGATATATTGCATTAAATATAAGAAAAAATATTTTGCTTTGTTTATTTCTTTTATTATCTCAATTTGCCAAATTGACTCTTCGATACTACATCTTACCATATAAAATCATTCATATACTATACGTTCTACTTTTCCAGCTAGCTGTTTTTCATTTTCATCTATTCTGTTCCTTCCTTCTTTTTTTTAATCTTCACAGAGATGGAAAGCCAGTCCCACAAAAAAATGGATCGGAATTCTTCGTTTTCTTTATTTTCTTTTCCGAACGGGAAATCTTCAAATCTCAGGAACTCAGAAAAAGTCGTAGATCCAAAGCTCTATTATTTAATAAACTACAAGTAAAAACACATGTACATAATCCAAGACTAATAAGTAACATCCCTTAGTCCTGAGTGAACTCCGAAAAATGTCAACCTTGGAGGCTGGAGCTAGAGGTTTAATTGCATTATTTATTATCATTAGTTAATAAAGAATGAATCTTGCACAGCTACAAACTCGAAAGCTAGATCGGCAAACACAATTCAATTGCAAATGGTTTGAATTTTCACCTAAAATTCCAATAAGCAGATGCAGATGGTCCAAAACAAGATGGTTTGAATCATGCACCAAAGCATTAACTATACTATGATGCCTTGGCTTGTAGATCGACATACACTGTTAGCTCTTCCGGTGAAGAACATTTCGACATTCTTTCAGGTTCTTTCTGTGTGTTCTTGAGAACAATTTTCTTTTATAACTGAAAAATCCCCCATCACCTGTGGCTCACTAAATAGATAATGGAACTATCCCTCTTCCTTTCTCCACTTAAATACCCATACATAACACACACATCAAGCGTTTAGCTCTTACCACTTGACTAAAGCCTCGGAAGCAGTTCTTGAGAACAAACTTCCAAGTAGAAATTGATTAACCCGGGGAAGCATAAAAACTAGAACTGATCATGTTACTGTTGCAGAATTTCTTGGATATAGCATAAGGCAGAAATATTTATAAACTGAAGCAACGATATAAGAGAGAGAAAGGACTCAGGAAAACAAATTGAAGTTTGCAGTAATATGCTTTCTTGAATATATATATAGGTGCTGAAAACAGGCAGATACATAGTGAAAAATGACAATTAGTACTAGCACACAAAACAGACAGAATTAGAATTAGCTTAGATACTACTTAATACAAAGTAAGATAAACTGACAGAGTGAGCATCTGGAAATCAGAAGCTCCCTTTTAGTGATTCTACTTACTAATGATGAGATTGCACACCTTGCCAAGCCCAAACAATTTCCTCAAGTGCTGGTCTAATAGATTGTGTTAACATGTTTTGGTACTCGATCGCATCACCACATGACCTTCTCAGCTCAATCAAGTAATAGGATTCAGTAACTTCAAATATTTGCACATCAATGCATAGAGTTCCATATTTTGATCCCTCTAATCTCAAAAATCCACCCTCTTTTTTCTTTATTTCTAGGTTCAGATTCCTGCCAACTTCCTCAAGCTTGGATATGATGACTGCGGCAGGCTTTACTGATGTGAATTGCAGTTCCTCCTTTTGATCATTTCTTATGAATAAACCAGACAAGTCAAACCCACTTGAAAGAGAGATGATATCAAATGCATTAAGATTTGTAGGTTTTGCCAATTCTAGCTTTGTGTCAGAGGAAGAGGTACTGTTCTCCAAATTCAAACTCGAAACATCATCTCCATCTGCTATAACATTTTGGTTCTGTACTAGTTTGGTTCTCACGTGTCTGGATTCCAACCCTTTCTTAAACCAGGAGCTTTCCTTAATTTTGGCTATCGAAATCCTTGTATGAGGGTTTGGGTCGAGGATTCTAGAGAGAAGTTTACGCACTTCTAGAGGGAACCAATTAGGGCATTTGTATTCTGCCCTGCTTATCTTCCTATACATATTCATAAGATTTGAGTCATGGAACGGAAGATAACCAGCCAACAAGACAAATAAGATCACCCCACAAGACCAGATGTCAGCTTTGGCACCATCATATCCTTTTCTACCAATCACCTCGGGCGCAACATATGCTGGCGTACCGCACGTTGTGTGGAGTAAGCCATCTTGCCGCTTAGACTCAGCCAATGCACTCAATCCAAAGTCTGAGACCTTTAGGTTTCCGTTCTCATCCAGCAGGAGATTTTCCGGTTTGAGATCACGGTGATAAACATCTCGGCTGTGGCAAAATTCAACAGCAGCGATCAGTTGCTGAAAGAACTTTCTAGCAACATCTTCCTTGAGCCTCCCCTTTGCCAGCTTGTTAAAAAGCTCCCCGCCTTTGGCATGTTCGATCGCAAAGTAAATCTTAGACTTAGTTGCCATGACCTCGTATAGCTGCAAAACATGTGGGTGTTTGACCAGTGCCATAACAGATATCTCTCGTTTGGTCTGTTCTATCAATCCAGCCTTTAGAACCTTCTCTTTATCAATTACCTTAATAGCTACACCCTGTCCCGTTTTCAGATTCCTTCCATAATAAACCTTAGCAAAGTTGCCTTGACCTAATAATCTCCCCAATTCATATTTCTGCATCAATACATTTCCTTTCTTCTCCATTTTCAACCAACAATCCTACCTTAAACTATAAACAACTCTTCTCCTGCTGATATGATATTTCGTTCTTTCGTGGGCAGGAGGCCTTGTTTCGGCGTTCAACCGTCTGCAACAAGGCTGTGCTTCAGCACGACAGGATGCTTAAGCACTGTGGCTTCATTGTGCATCTGGCACGAGAACTTAAATGCCGTATGAGCTGCAAATTTGAAATCATTATGGAGAAAACAGAATAACCCCAATGCAGACGGAAAATCAGAGGCGTCTAAGAACCAAGAGGTGCTGTTCAACCCCATCTTTCTGCATCCCAAATATATTTGCTTTCAGTGATATGTCGCAAATCTCTGTAATATCACAAGGTAAGAAAAAGAACATCAGAACTCGGAACATTTCAACATGAGCTGAATAATTTGTTAACTTAAATGCAAAAGGGAAAATTGGAGATAGATAAGTAAAAGAACCCCAAATTACAACCGGCTGTACATTATAAAGTTACATAAAATCATCAAGAAGAGCCAGTAGCAAAAGAAAATCATATCCATTGCAGAAAAAAAAATAAAGATGATACCAAGATCTGAAAATAACTTTTCAACTATGACTCCCTTGTATCAAAAGAACACAAATGCAGCTAAAAGGGTCATTAGAGATAAATACTACTTCCATTTAAGTGACCACAAAATTCAAGCTGAAGAAGTAGCATGTTCTATCACAAGGCCAGAATATGACTCACCAAGATAAATTATTTAGCTAGGTTTAATCATATCGTAGGCAAGATCTATTTCTCAATCCAAATAGTGAAATTAGATTCTTTATATTTTGATCCTACCTAGACCAGCATACTGATTAGGAAAGGAGAAAAAAGAAAAACCAATTTAATCCCGGCCCCCTTCTGTACCAGAAAGGGGTTCTTTTATTTTTAACAAAATATGAAAGAAAAGAAATATGTAGAAGAAACATGATATATTGAATATAAAATCAAAAAAATGAGCTGATGAGATATGACCAACGCTTTTCAGATCAAATCCAGAACCAGAATTGGCATTAGCACACTCAAACAAAAAGGAAAATCATTCGGACGTCAGACCTCAACAGAATTATTTCTTCCCCATATACTCCCACCCACAAATCCCGGGCTAGGAAAAAGAAAAGGAAAAAACACGAACAAATGATAACGTTAAATAGTTGCAAAATTCAAGAATACAAGGTGAAACATTTTCCCACATCATATACCTAGACCGAAAATGTCCTAACTTACCCAAGACACAAAATTATCTCTTATAAATGTACCGAATTTATGGAATTCTCTAGCAATCGTCAGAAAATGCAATTAATAACCCACAAGAAAATATTTGAAAATGGATCAAAAAAGAAAGATAAAGAAAATGGAAAGAAGAAGAAACCTGAAATAGTTTAACGAAGGAGAACCTTTGTAGGAGAATACAACTTCGGAAGATCCGAAGCTGAGAGGGTAGAGAAATAGAGAAAAAGACGAGCTCTGGTCGTAAATGTGTAATTTCGTGAATCTGTATTTTTGTAGGAAAACCACAAAGCTGTTGTCTTGATACAATTGTTGTAATGTTCAATTTGTTATGTTAATGGAGTACTAATTGTCTGCAAGTAAAAAGTAGGTAAGCTTCTGCAATCGGCCAAAATAGTGCAACTGTAGCTTGACACGTGGTGGACCGCTTCATGAAAGAGAGAATTAAGTATATTTGGAGATACGTTTGGTTTATGGTTTAATAATGAGGGAACTATAATGCATGAATTATTTATACAATTTATAATAATGCAAGGATTATCATATAGTATTAATAACAATATATAATTATTATGCAATGAATAATACATGGATTGTCAAGCAAGAATTGTCTAATTTAAGAATATTTTATTCATGAATTGTCAAGTAGGAGTATGTAATCTTACCACGTATTGATGATACTAATATCCATATTTCATATTCTATCACGTCTAATATTATATATATTCGTGTGAGTTATATCATAGTTTTGTTAAAAGAAGGAGCACAGATGCGCAACGAAGAGGTGCCAGAGGTTGCAGTTATAAGGTCTAAATAGAGGTAGAGGGGCGAAGAAGAATTGCAAAGAGATGATTAGATAGGACATGAGACATATTCAATTGACCGAGGATATGACCCTAGATAGAAGAGCATGAAGGTCAAGGATTAAAGTACAAGATTGGTAGGTAGTCAAGTGATCTTTTTCTTTTTTGAGAGAAGTCATGATCCTAGTTTAGAGCACCTTATCTGCTACATCTTCTCACTATTATTATTACTAGTCTTAAGGTACGCGTTTTGCGCGTGTACCCAATACAAAATGAATATATTATTTTAAAAAATATAAAATATTATTAAATAATGTGATTGGCTTGTAAAATAAAAGTTAAAAAAAAAAGTATAAGCTACTAAAAAGATGAATGTTGATCGCGAAGAAATCTTGGCCATAGAAGTTCTCAAATACATAATTGTGATGTATGAGGACTTCTGGGAGAATATTTATGAAAATTATTGATATATTTGTGAGCTAAGTAAACAAATAATAAGATTTCTCAAATAAAATAAATTTAAAAATTAAATATTTTGGTCTAGTTGGCTTATAGCTCATTAAAAAAATTGGATAAGTGAAAACATCATAAAAATTACTAATGTGGGCTTAATATTTTACAATAAATAATTAAATATATAGAAATATCGAAAATCGTCATTTATTGAAATAATTAAAAAGACGATAACAATTCGTTAAGAATAGATTTCATCTATAAGTTGAATATGTTTTTTATTAAAATTAAGACACCAACGATGATATCTTTCTTCTTTCATTGGTTAACAAAGCAAATTGCATTTTACTGAGCCTTAAGTTTTATTTTTCTCATAAATAAAAATATTTTGCTTTTGTTCTTCATGCTTATAGCATGCATGAGCCCTATATATTATGACTATTGCATAGAAGTTCATATATAAAGGGATTTAATGTGCAAATCTTTTAGTTGATTTTAAATTTCTAAATTTTAGAGAAATAATTTAATAACTATTTTGTCCAATGTGAAAGTTATTTTTAAAAGGCAAAAAAAGCGAACGATATTTCGGTAAGGGTTTCTTGCTATAAAAATGATCATTTGTTGAAATACTTAGAAAAGAGATGATGACAATTCGGTTAGAATAAAATTTGTCTATGAGTTCAATAATGTTTTCTATCAAATTATGGACACAAAGATGATATTTTATTGGCCGACGAAGCAAATTGTAATTTTGGTGATTCTAAGTTTTCTTTTCCTCAGAAATATTTTGTTTCCATTCTTGTGTGAGTTCTATATGTTAGGACTAATTTCATAGGAGTTCAAAACATGGAAGGATTTAATATGTACTAAAATTTTAGTTAATTTAAATTCCTAAAAATTTGGAAAAAAGCTTAAATTACACTTTTGTCTAGTGTGAAATTTATTTTTAAAGTGCAAAAAAGGTGAACAACATCTCACTAAGGGTCTTCGTGCTTTTAATATAGTATAGATTATTATTATTATTATTATTATTATTATTATTATTATTATTATTATTATTATTTAATTCTATTACTATTGTTGTTTCCTTTGATTTGGTTATCTTGCTAGTTTCGCTACTAATGCTTCTTTTTTTTTCTTCAGTATTTTCATCATAGCTTCTATGCTCTTGTATTTTTCAAACCTGTTTTAGAAACGCTTCTCTTTAACCGAGATCTATGGGAAACAGCCTCTCAACCTTACACAAGGTAGGGTAAGGTTTGTGTATCCTCCTCATACCCCACTTGTGGGATCACACTGAATATATTCTTTTTGTTGTTGTTGTATATTAGAGTTTTGCAATTTGGCATTTGATTTTTGATATTAGATTTTGCTAACTTATACGATTTTAAATACCGGAATTATATTAGTTACATAGGGGTTATATTAATTATGTAGGATTTATACCAAAAATTAAATATTATATAAGTACTAAAATTAATATTTCTTTTTTATCAAAATGACCCCTTAGAGTCCATGGCATCTATAATTTATTCCTTAGGCGCCTAGGAGGGAAAAGAATATTACAGACAAATCCTTTTTCAAATGTTTTTTGTGAAAAAGTGGGTAGGAAATATTGAACGGCTTAATGGGGAAGATGAGAGATTTAAAATGTTTATTTCTGGGCCCTGCTTTACTTTTTATGAAAGCAAACCATTATCCTAAGTCATACTTTTCTTTCTTTTTTTATTTTTCTAAATATTCATGTTGCATTAAACCATATAATAGTAGTACGGCATGGTAACCTTATTGGAGTAATTTTTGTGCCAATCAATTGCAACTGAAGAAGACAAAAAAAAAAAATTGAACAGTTCAAAGACAAGTCCAACTCATACTTGAATCAACATTAAGATGTTTATACGAATTGAATGATAAAAGAAAAATACAATATAATAAAAGCCATGATTATCACAACCTCAAATTCTGTTCGATGGCTCTATGATTTTTCAAAGTTGCATAGTACACCACATAAAAGATTTAGATGTTGACATCTCCGTATCTTGCCAGGATCATTTCTAGAGAGGTAACCCCCCCCCCCCCAACCCAAATTTCCCAATAATAAATAAAATAGAATACACAATGAATTGTGAAATTTTATTTTGAGGTAATGTCTTCACAAGTACTGTAGATGAACTGATTCAGATTTTTTAAAAAGGGATTTTTGCACAGTAGACAATCGAATTCACTGTTTACTTTTCCTAGCGGTATTTAATTAAAAATTATTTTTATAATCGAATTATGCCTCTTTCGATTATTTTTAATTTAAGCCATGCATATTGAAAATCCGCGAAAATAACTGGTCATCAATTATGTTAGTAGTCCCCATTGTAATGTGTCATGATCAGAATTTGCTGATTGATCCTGATTTTACATTAATTACAGACACACTTAATATAATTAAACAAGTGGGGACTTCTCGATGCAACATTTTAATTTTGCTCATTCAGCTCATACTCTACCTTGCACCACTTATTTATAGTCTAGACTCTAGTAGAATTGTGATTGGAGACAACGTAACAATCTTGAGAGTTAATTATTTGGTAATACAAAAACAGTAGAATTGTGATCCAGAGTTAGATTTTCACAGCAGCACTTCCCCCTTTTAGTCTTCCTTCTCCATTATTCACTGGTCCACACCCGTTCCCACAACTTTTTTTGAAAAAAAGAAATAGCAAAGAAAGAATTTTGGTCCGTTTATGTAATCTTATACCTAGTTAATATTTTATAAGGCATCTTTAGAAATGAGTGCATATTCATTTAAAAAACTAGAACTAAACGACGGCATCATAATCACAAATAATTTGCTTTGCTCCTCTGCATTTTATATACTGGTGTGGCCATGGGTTGGTGGAGATTTGGTAAGAGGGCCATTTTCTGTTCACCATTTGGCCCCAAATGAATGAAGAATTCAAAAATTAACAATAAAACAAAAAGGAAGCAGATTCAAAGAAAAAGTAGGGTCTTGTATTGGTCATAACTCCTTGACAGATTGTTCATCTTCAAACTATTTTCTGTCCTTGATGTGATTATAGTCACAAAAACTACTTAGTTATCTTCCAAAAAAAGTTGGCTAGTGCACAACTCCTACCATCTGTTTTAGCCCACCACTTGTCTGGTACCCCAGAAACACCTAACAGCTCCATTATTGGAAGTGTGAAGAATAAACTTCTAAATTCTAATGACCAATGGCCAATACTTAGCTTACTCGTTTTATAAAAAACAACACAAGAGCCCCCCTTATGATATTTGTTCTAATACTTAACCATTTCATCCCCATCCTAAAGAGATGCGTGGCAGCTGGAAAGCAAATCACAGAGAGAGAGTTTAACAAAGCAGCAGCAACCAAAAAATAAAGAATTAGATACCTCCTTGTGAAGCAAGGTAGGTGGACATGTTGAGCAATCCAATTTCTTTCAATGTTTAAGCTCAGTTACTAAGTACCTAGCTTTAACTTCAGTCTCAAGTAGAGTAAACAGACTTCATTTCAGCAAAAATGCTTTTGAAGTGTCTCCTTTCTTTGTTCAGATAAGCTTTAATACAGAATTATAAATGAAAAAATGAAGAAAAAGAAAACGGAAATGGTCGTGTCAGATTAGGAACAAGTTAAGATTGATGACCATCTAATCAGCTTCTAATACCTAAGTCCTTTAGCAATCTCAAAAAAGTGAGCAACATTTTCCTCCGGGGTGCCTACCTTGATGCCATGTCCAAGGTTCAAAATATGTTTCCCTTTACCAGCTTTCTTGACGGTATCATTTATTCGATTGGTGATAAATTCTTTTGAGCCAAAAAGGACACCAGGATCCACATTACCTTGTATGGCAACATTAGGGCCCAGTCGTCTCCTTCCATCAGCCATATCAACTGTCCAATCCAAGCTTACTACATCCACACCTGTCAAGGGAAGTCTCTCAAGCAAGCCACCAGATCCACTTGCGTAAAGAATCAGTGGGAGATTAGGATGGGTTAGTTTCACTGAATCCACTATCTGTTTTAAATAAGGCAGACTAAACTCTTCAAAATCGACTGGGCTTAGCTCAGTAGCCCATGAATCAAAGATCTGAACTGCTTGAGCTCCACTGTCTGCTTGGTAACGGATATATTTAGCCATAGAGGTCGCAAATTTTTGAAGGAGAGCATGCAGGACCTAAAGTAGTAACAATAATTGACAACATTTTAACATCAATAAGCTACTGCCAAAATGCTGTCTTTAAATATTAAAACATGATACGATACAAGTAATCAATTTTAGTCCTACCAATAAGCATTCACTCATCATGTTTCCAGTTGATACTTCCCTATAAGGATAATATAACGTTGAATAAATTTGGTTTTTTAACATATATCATCAGTATAGAAGAGGAATGTGCTATTTTCACCTTAACGGCACTTCCAAATATTTGAGCTCACATTATGAAGCATGAAGAACAAGGCTTGTCACTATTTCAGCAGTCTCCCTATTTTTGTTCCTAGTCCAGGGGATGGAGCCAGATTGAGGCAGAGTTGTATGAACATGCTAAACCAATTTTCGAGAGCAAAATTCCAAATCTCCGTAAACAGCAAGGTATTTAGAAATATGCATACCAACCCCTCAGATTTGGAAAGGTGGACAGTGCCTTAGTGGTAAAGATCTAGAAGTATTGTTGTCATTCGTTCCTAACAGAAAAGAAAGAAATGAAGCAAATGGCAATAATGAAACTTCTGAAATGAAGCAAATGGCAATAATGAAACTTCTTTTCACCTTCTTAAACTTGTGTTGCATGGGTCAATAGGCAAAGTAAAGAGATGTGATCTCAGCTCCACTTAAAACCGCCCTTCTCCCTCATGAATCGATCTCAATGCCATTTCTCTCTCAGTTTCCCTCTTTATATCCCTCACTTTACATCTTCTATGAACAACAATTCCAACCCTTTCTTTTCTGATAACATCAAGTAATGAACCTAAAGTACTTCAATCTGAAAGATTTTTCCTAACACTCAAGGCTTGGACATTTTTCTTTCAATTTTTCCTTTGGGTCTCAACTCAAGTATTGTCATATCTAGGAATCAAAATACAAATTCTGTAAAACTTAATGCCTTTATTTACATAATAACTACGCTCAAGTCTAGAATAGTAAAGATTAGGCCACTAACAGTTTCAATAAGAGTATGAATGACAAAAATACTCATAGAAGGAAAAAAGAGTATGAATGATTCATGTAGTTTCAAACCTTAGGAGGCGAATGGCAGCTTTCTAAACTTCAATTAGTTCAGGCGAAAAATACATGAAGGAAAGACGCAAAAAAATTTAGCTCCGATGTTAGAACTAAATAAACACAAGACTCGTTTCTGGTGTTAATTGACAAACACCAGACCTGCCCTTCCCAAGCAAACGCAAGCCAAAAAAAGTATGGAAGAAGACTCAAAAATAAAGTGACGTGCCTACTAATGAAAAATTACTGGCATGTCTGGTACTCGGAAAAGAATTTTAGTTTTTACAGTTTTCTCCACTGAAAATGGTGTGGGCTTTAAAACATCAGATCCTTATGATTTATACGCATAATAACATTAGGCAGTAGTATATTAGAGATGCTTTTCTAATTAGTAGGAACTTTACGGTTTAGGATACAGTTTACACAAGAAATTTTTAAGAACATCAAATTACTCATGTGCCCTCCAAATATCTACCACCTCCTGTTCCCTTACAACAACTGATCAGCATACACAAATCAAGGAGTTAACAATCCCTAATTAACGTTGCTCTAGAAGCTAGACAAAAGGGAAATTTAAGTTGAAATCTCTCGCTAAATAATCTGAATGGATGGTGAAGTTCGATAGAAGTTCAGGATACAAAACATCAACTACAGTAACAAGCTATAGTTCTATGCATATGTGAGTGCAGGCTTCTTCAAAAATCAAGTATTACGTGTTTACGATGTAGACACTTTGGTTTAGTGAAAAGTAGTACTAGCAATTGTAAGTTACCTTGGGCTCTGCAAAAGCTAATCTCTTTATCTTTGTGAAGTTCTTAGAGGAACCACCTTCAACCACATATGACGCCAGGGTAAAAGGTGCCCCAACGAAACCAAGAACTGCTGCTTGATTATTGACCTAGACATACATAAACAACTTTTAATTAAATCAACATAATAGGACAAGACGTGACAGTGACAGTTAGAGATAGCAGACTATAATTAGTGTAACTGATTTTAAGCAAAGTCCTAGAGTTGTTTTAGTATATATTTACAAATTTTTAGCTGGTGATATTAGGGCATAGGGTCTCATATGATACAAAAGCAATGAGATGAGCATAAATGCTCAATCGTTCAGTCCACGGATCATATGTTATATATACGTAATGCATATGAATTCTCCATATGTTGATGACTATACATTTGTACAGTAATGTATATAATTCCTCTAGTTCAAAGGTATCCTGCTAACAAGAGCACCAGTATTTTTTCAGAAGGAAAAATAGGATATTCTCCTTGAAGGTTAATAAAATAACTCAATGTAATAGCAAAGTCTGCTTCAGGTATACATGTAAAAGATACCAACGCGAAGGGGCAGAATTGTCATTCCTGCCAGATGATCTCCTAAAAGTACAAAAGAAACGTGATGAAGTACCTCTTTCCGCAAAATTGTTAATGCTTCTCCAACATATGGAACTGATTTTTCAGGAATGAATTCTCTAACTTTCTCAACATCAGCAGCTGTTCTCAGGGGATCAAATATGACAGGACCCTTCCCCTTTATAATGTCGAAAGGGATATTCATCCCTGAAAGAGGAGTAAGAATGTCTGAAAATAAAATGACCTGCCACAATAATACCATGAAAGAAACAATTAAATCAAACCAATAAGCATAATAAAATTGAAAATACTAATTTGGGAACAAAAAACGTCTAAAGATGGATTCTTGTTATTGAAGAAAAGACTACAATACCTAATGATGCATACATATATTCTATCAAAGATATGCTAAAGTAGGATACCAGTAAGGAATCTTACCCCATCAGGCCTGAATACTTTCCAGGGTTGTAGAGAAATTTCTACCACAAGATCAACGTTCTCTGATCTATCACGGAACAATGGGTACTTCTCGCAGAGGAGTTGATAGCTCTATAAAAATTTAAAATAAAGCAGAATAATTAATCGGAAGAAAAGAAATAGTAAAAAGGAAATCATAGAAGTCAGAATCATGATGGCAACACAAAAATGTATAAGAAGTCCTGCAGATCAAGCCTTAAAACTGTTTTAACTAGTATTTACAATAACCTAAGGAAACAAAATGAGGAATTTGAAAATTGTCAAGCTTTATGGTCCATAAAAGTCCAAGTAGGTCCTTACTAATATTACTCACTTCTCCTAGAACAAGTTCAAAAAAGCATTAAAAAAATGATCCCCTAAGTCCCATTTTGTTTCTTTTATTCTCTTACAGAAGGGGCAGAGTAGTAGACACAGAGGGTAAAATGAGAGAATATTGCTTGAGACAGTATGCTCATGTCATATGTAGACCTCTATATGCGTCAGCTCTAAGGTGTAACAATATAATGACTGAAGGTGATAAGGAACAAGGTAGACACAAAATCATTTGGCGAGAAGCTATTGCAAAAGACCTACAATTTCTTAGGACCAATGTGAACTTAACAAAGAACATAAGATAATGAAAGCAAAAGATCCATATAGGTGATAAAAACAAGCATATATTAAGAAGTCTTTTCATTCTAGATAAAAGACTTGTTTGTTCATGTAGAGCTAAGAAGCAAGTATAGTCATTCTTCTTGTTGTTCTTCATATAGCGTGAGTGTGAGGCATAGTAGTAGTTGTTGTTATGTAAAACTAAGTGTAAGGTTCAGAGAACCTCTAGTTTTAGAGAACTCCCCTAAGTTGTCTTAAATTACTTAGTATTTGAATGAAATTGGCCTAAATAGAGCAAAAGGGATACTGATGATTCATATAGCTTAACCCAACTAATTTGAAAGTGAGGCCTAAATGATTAGATAGAATTGACAATTTCCAATGGACCTCTCTTTCTCTTATTCCGAAAGAAAGCTCGAAGATTCAGCCATTCCTTTCTCATGCAAGCAGCTAACTACAGTGGACCCATAACATGAATCTGTTGACACTCATGGGATGTAGGTAGAAATCTTTTAGATAGGATATTTAGTGATTAAAAAGGTAACACAATGGAAATCCGCAAAAGGAAAAAAAGACAAATGCAAAAGTCCAAGTACGCACTATGCCTTATAAATCCTTAGGAATAACCAAATTTGGAAGAAGCATGATGGAATTGAGAAGCACCTAAAATAACGGTAAAAACTGAAACTATAAACCTGCCTTCATATACCTCCCTGCTTGTCTCATAAGCCAAACGGGAGGTCTTTCTACTTCTTTACCCCGTACAGCATCAAGCAACAATGGTTGTGTTGCATTTATAGCTTTTGGTTCCGCAACAGTTCCTGGAAGTTAAAATCAATATGAAAATTCAACCAACTTAAGAAGTTGAAGGTACAATTGCATAGAAACTGTGAGAATAAATAGTTCAAACTCTCATTGGTCCGGGGGATGTATATGGAAATTTCAGATAAAAGCTAACAGTCTAATAGATGCAATTTCACATACTAGAATTGAAATTCAAAAATACTATTTTAGTGAAGAGTAAATTGGGGTCCTCGAGGCATGCTTAATTGACCAAAATCAAGTTTTAAGACGGCAGCCACTGCATAATTGTGAATGTGAAGAAATACTAATAGCATAACACAGGATGGATCTTAGCCAAAAAAAAGGCTGAGACAATAATTAATCATAATAAGCTACTCGAATTTTAAAAAAAAATGGAAATGCAGAAATGAAATTACTATATGGACAATGCAAAAAAGGTTACCTCCAGCAGAGCAACAGATTAATCTGGGGTTGAGATTAAAGTTAGAGGGAGAAGTAAAAGCAGATTTAGAGGAAGGAGATATAGAAGAGAAAGAGTAATTACAAGACATCATTTTTTCAGGCTCGAAATTTTCTTTTGCATCTCAGAGCAGTTGGAAAAAGAAGAAGAAGAAAAGGAAAGGGTCAAAGCTGATAAAAGAAAAAGATAAGGGAGAGCAGACTGGCAGTAGGAAATCTACGTTGACGAATGGCAAACTTTTCCGTAGGCCCCTATTTACTTCGCCTTTTCTTTTGCTTTACTGCTCAATTCATTCTCTTTCATTTTGACTCGAAATTTGGTTTGAGAATTTTATTAACATGATAGATTAGGCGTGCTATAAGATCTCTTTAACGAAGATTCTGGTGCTATTATAGCTGTTTTAAAATACAAAAACATCAGCTTTTTATAAACAATCTTGAGACTATACAAAAGAAAACTTGGCCGACAGAACAAATTGCAAAAGAGCCCATTTCGATTAGCTTTGAAACTTATTTAATAAATAAGCAGTTACGTGTTTGGATACAAGTGCTGAAATTGATAATAAGCTGCAGCAGTATTTTATAAAAAAGTGGTGATAAGCTCTTTTTCTATTAAAACAACTTAAATAACCTTAGAACTGTTTACACTTATAAGGGCGTAATTTCTTCAAAATTTAATATTCTTGATCAATTTAAATACAAAATATTCTATTTGTCATTTTGTTTTAAATACAACTGTGCTTAGATAAGATAATTTTTATGATAAATATAATTTATTTTATGATAAGCATATAATCACAAGTTATAATAATTAATAAATTGACAAAAGTTTCTCAGTGAAAAATAAACCTAAATATGACAAAATATTTGAAGAGAAACAAACACTATCCTCATCGTCACAACACTTAGAAAGCAATACACCAAAACTTTGATATGTCCTCATTCATTACATACAATTCAAAGATTAATACACAATCACATAGATACAAATATGCAAAGGAATAGAGAATTTGCTTGTCTTAAATTGTCAATGAGAATTGCAGACTTGAAGAGGCAGGGGGGGTTAGGTTGAAACAATATTTGAGGCAGTGAGTATCGATGTAAGAGTTTTGTTTTAAAAAAAGAATATTTTAAGGATAAAATAATAAAAATCTTGGTCAAACTTAAAGTGCTTATAAGCTAAAAATTCATAAGCTGGGGGTGACCAACTTTTGGCTTTTGGCTTATTTTTGACTTATAAGCACTTTTAACTTTATCAAACGTGTAGGTAAGCCGAAAAGTGCTTATAAGCTAGTTTGACCAGCTTATAAGCTTAGCCAAACACCCTCAACATACTGAACAAGTAAGCTTGATTCGTGCACTGCTTTCATTGGAAGTACGCAGGATACGGCATATTTACAGCTTACCAAGTATATGACCCTTGATACGAGGGTGTGTAGATAGAGAATTAGTATAAAGGATTAGTAAATAGTCGAGCTTTCTTTTTCATATATGTAGTATCAATACTATTCTCGTACTTTCTTATGCTTAGATTTCTACTATTATCGGTTATTTCTTTTTTCTTTCATATCTTGTTTTTGTTACTGTATCTTACAGATGTTCATAGTTCGGTTTGGATCAGCTTTTTCCTAAAAAGAAACCAAACCAAGTAATTCGATTTTCAAATAATGGAACCAAATCAAACCAATTAGTCGGTTTTTTTATTTGTCAGTTTTTGACGTTTTTCGATTTTTTTAGTTATTTCGATTTTCCTTATATATGAGACATACACTATCAAGCACATATCCCTGCGACTACATTTTCAACGTAACACTATCAAACCTATTGCTCTTTAAGAAATCTATCATTTACCAAGATATATTGATGATAATTGAGTCAAATATTGATGAAAATTTTAAGGATTCAATTAAAAATAGATTATTTTAAACATAAAACAGATTCTTGTGCTTAGCAAAAGAAAACTACATTCTTATACTTAGTAAAAGAAAACTACAAATTAAACTAGAATGTAAAGACAAAGAATTAGATTGTTATAATAGCAAAGAACTAGACTAAAAGGGCAAATGATTAACATGTACCATAAAATTTTAAAAACTTTGTATAAAAATATACACATATATAGGTGTAATAATATATTTTAAATAGTTACTTCTATAGTCAGTTTGGTTCGATTTTTTAATTTTTTTGTTAAACCCAAAACCAAAACAAATTTCATTAGTTTTTAAAATTCAAAACCAAAACGAAACCAAACCAAACCAAAATAGTATTGATTTTTTGGGTCGGTTTAGTTCGATTTTCGGATTTTTATGAACACCTTACTGCTTCTTTTTCCATGGCTTCTACACTACTATATCTCTTTTCAATAATATTGTGACTATATTTTTCCACTTAAAGGATTACACAGGATTTGTTGTTATAGTACAGTCGAGGAATAATGTCTAAATCAATTTCGCGATTTTCATTGACAGTAATGTTTCGAGAAATTTCACTAAACAAATGATACTTTTTCTATCTAATATAAATAAACAATCATGAAGAACAAATACTGAAAAACACAAGCATCAAAATACTCATGCCTAGACTACTTTTTCTATTGTCTGCCATAAAAGTACAAACCACAAATAGGAACATAAACCCGAACCCAAAGTTAAAAAATCAACAATTTCATTCAAACTGAAGTGTAAAAGAAAAAAGATGCAATCTTTTATATGTTATACAAGAAGTTACAATATTACATGTAACTACAAGTAACTATTATTCGGGAAATGGATCGGATTTCCAATACAACTGCTGGTAACGGCTTGATCACACAAGGAGAAACCCCTCCCCCCCCCCCCCCCCAAAAAAAAAAAAAAAAAAGGGAAAACAAGAAGGGAGACGAGAAATAGGATTTCTGAATTTCCGATTACCCCCAAGGTAAATCATCTTCTGCCAGCTACATTTTACCTAAAGAATGAATGAAGGCAAGAGACGGCATGATCTATAGATTATACACTAAAAAGGCCATTTACAAGTAGGAAAAGGAGGAAGACTTGTATGGAACTTGATTAGAAAATGGTGTCAATTGTAAGCTTCCTTCTGCGAGGTGTTTTTTCCACTATTTGCTTCTGTAGGTCCATAAAGTTGGAGCCTTTATGTGCATATAGTCTCCTGAGATTGATCACAGAAAGCTCACTGAAGCTACCTACGGCAAGGTCAGCTTGCCCTAAATCGTACCTGCAAGTTTCAAAGTCCTAAATCAAAATTTGCAAAAAGAAGCAGTAACATACTGCATTTGAAGAAAATTAAAATAACACAAACATTCAGAAACAGATATTGCAGTAAGTGCATACTCCTAAACCCACCCCTCCCTTACAGGGAAGAAGAGTCCGGGACTCCTTTTTGGCAGCAAAGTATATTTTGTGTCCAAACATAATGCAATTAGACAGTTCAAAAGAAAGAAGAAAAAAAGACAGAATCAGGAGCTTCAACAATAAGGAGAAAAACCAGAAAATAGTAATACATACGCTGGGTGGGCACCAATAAGTGCTACAGCCATCATTGTACAGTTATGAGCAGCAGTTATCCCCCTAGGATCATCCTCAAACACCACACACTTTGATGGCTTTCTGTCCAGCTGCAGAAGATTTTTCAAACGGTAAGACCCAAGAAAACCAAGAGAGTCGAAAAGAAGGTCTGTATTTTGGTCTGCACTTAAAATGCGTGGAGGAAAGAGTAGAGAGTATACAGTTGATCTACCATTTAAGTGGTGCAGCAGCCTATATTTCTAGGATTTAGTAAACATTGAACACAGCTGTAAATTTAAATAAAAAATTGTAACTGCCACACCAGATTAAAATAAAAAAAAAGTTAGTTCACACACCACAGTTCTATATAATCTTCTCTCTCATATGCTAGTAAGAGATCAAATCTGCTAAAAGCATCCCCATCCCTAAAGAATCCAAATTGGACAGTAAGCTTAATATGGTTTTGGAATCCTTTAAACTGTTAGAAATGCACCAGTCCAACACTCAAAATACACTTCAGCCTTACCTTTACAGCTGCAGAAAGGAATCTATGTGCTATGGACTCCATTCCATCCTCCTCTGTCACAATTGCCTGCATCAACAGCATGCACATGTTATGTGCCGACCACATTTTATACATCATCTCTCAGAGAATGTATTTAGCTTTACCTGGAAGTACTTCATGAGCCCCATGCGCTCTAAGGCTTCAACCATATTTCTGCGATCAAGACTTGACACAACAGCGCAAGGGATACGGGCAGTTGATACAGCATCCAACCATTCCTTCAACCCTTCAATTGGTTCTGAAATCTAAAAAGAGGAGAATTATAATTATGGTTTTGAGTTCATGAAAAATGACAGCATGATTATTCTGCAAAAAGGATTTACTTTGAGAAGATTGTCATAATAGATTTGGGAAAGCCTCGTCTTCAATCGATCTCGATCAGCTTCCTTCTTCTCCCTCAGCAGCACCTGTCAATTGCATAGGATTTCTCAGAAATAGACAGCTTTAATAAAGCTTTGAATATATAAGAAAAGTTTCTACAAAACTAGAACACAATCTCCCAAAAGCAAGTGGGACTCGTACCATTTAAACCTAAAAGTTTGTGCAGATGACATTTTGAGCTTTACATCCCCCACCCGCTCATTATTTATTTTTTTATTTTTTTTTTGGGGGGGGGGGGGGGGTAGGAAGGGGCTCGATTATTACTATTTTTTATCTCAGTAATCTCCCCTAGAGATATGTTATATTTACCTCCCCAAAAAATTCTAAAAAGTAAACTCAAAGCTGACAGTCCACTATTTCTCCAATCAAAAGACATGCACACTGGTTCAAATCCCAGCGGAGACAAAAAACACTAGGTGATTTCTTCTCATCTATCCAAGCCTTGGTGGATAGAGTTACCTGGTACTTGTTGCTGGTGGGAGGTGGCAGGTATCCCGTGGAATTAGTCGAGGTGCGCACAAGCTGGCCCGGACACCACGGTTATCAAAAAAAAAAAAAAAAGACATGCACACTGACTCATATGCATATATAGGCAAATTTCCCAGAGTATTTAATAATTATTTACCTAACAAAAGAGTAAAAAAATTGATGGGCCGCAGACTTGGACAAAAATTAAGAAAGGTCATTATCCAACTCATTGCTCAAATAAAAATAGGCACTCATGAGTTGTATGATCATCAACTCCAAACCTTATCTAGAACCTGATCAGCATCTGCATAAAGTAACAGCCGCTGCACGTTATAATCTTCAGGAATCTCTAATCCTGCACATAACAAATGATAAATAATTCATATTATTTGACAAAATATAGTCAAAACTAAAAGCATCAGATATGGGAATATACAAACTGAGGAAAGTACAGGTGCTATGTTCTCTGAAAATTCACTAGACCAAGTCAGGAAAAACAGCAATTGTTGTCTTTAATAGGATCAGAGGATCATGCTTTAGCTATTTATTATCTCCCCATAAACTGCAAAGATTAGTTTTATATCATACCCTTCCCAATTGTTTAAAATTGCAAACTTACGGCCTGCCCCCCTCCCTTTCCCCCAAGAACAAGGCTTCCATTCAGCTCGTGACGGGAGATAAACCATTTAGTGAAGCCAATTTCACCCTGATCTCTGATATAGGTCAATTTGGACTCACAGAGGCCAAAAAGATTCTGACCTATATATTTACGGATCTCATTAAAAAATTGGAAAAACAGTTACCACTCTCACTGTCTGACATAGACATGGAGATACTAAAAGTGCCAATAAGATCCCTGATTATGCACGGATGACATGTCACTGGCACTCCAGATGGGTATGCCAGTACTGGCAGCAGACAGCTAAATCCTATCACATTCCCCATCTTCTCATTCTCTTTTAGGGGCCCCAGAAAACTTTAGAACTTTAATATAAACCCATTCCCTTTTAGAGGATTTTTCTTTCTTTCTTTCTTTTTTTCAAATGATATAAGGACAAATAATTCCACTGTACTACAATATGAAACCAAAGTATGATTCTGTAATTTCAATCCCACTCGGATTGGCTAATGCTTTACTGCTGAAATATATTGATATTTGCATGCAAACCAAGTGAAGAACTTCAATTACTCAGAGAGATGAGAGAGCAAAAGGCAAGTCACTCACCTTCTTCAGAGGCAAGTTGATTCCACGCATCCAACTTCAGAGCTCCAGAATCTGCCTGAAAAATAAGATGTGGAACTACTTACTTTGTCAACAAAGAGTTGAATGTTGCGACTTCCGCTCAAGTAGAAGAAAAGAAATCGGCAAAGCAATTACTGCTAGCTTCATTATTGGAACGTTAATATCTTACCACATCTTTGGTCTACAATTATCTTACACCTTCTCTTCAGCAACATATCTACAGGAAATCAATCCAATATTATCTTTTCTCTCTCTCTCTCTACCATCATACTATATCAAGATATTTAGACATGTGATCAAGATGTACATTGTTCATATGCATATAACTCTTTTTTCTCATTCTATCAAGTTCTTCTTTCCTAACATGAACCCAAGTTCCTGTGGCCTTTTGTCCGAGTTCCAGTCCATGCACCCAATACTTTGTCTGATACAAAACAAGCAACCTCTATTCAGTAGGAGTCATATCTTGAAGCATAAACTTGTTTAGATCTGAGGCATAGTAGTTGTTGTTGTTGTTGTTATAGCATTAACTCCTAGGGTGAGTGATGAAAACATCACAATTCGGATATCTTGTACTTCTATTGCAGTTTAATCCTATCCATGTTTAATCTATTGTTCACACCTAATTTAAGATAGAGTATCCCATATAAGAACCAAAAAGGAATGCGGAATAAAAAAAAAAGAAAAGAGAAGAAGGTTATGAGTTTGTAAGGAAAGGTCATCAAATGTTGGATCTGAATGTAACAAAACCAGCACACTTCAAGAATCCTTATTAGCATGCAACTGTAGACGGGAACAAGAAGTGATATAAACATAGGGCAAATCAAGTAATCAACAACAGAAGATTAGTTCCTTTTATGTAGACATAATAATTTGTCAGCCAGGCTTCAGGGACCACGTTCATTTATACAGTTTATCACAAATCAGGTAACAGCTGATCACAAATCAGGTAACCTCTCCTAAATTAGACCAGATAGTCAAAGATTGAGGTCTTACCACCACATTATCCCAAGAGAAAATGAGGCCGTAAGCTTCATCAGGCTTCATCGCATAACGGATTCTTTGGAGGAAACCTGCTTGCAGTCTATCATTTAAGAAATCCTAAATCCATAAAGAGGAACTCTTTGAGTACAGATCTGGTGCCTGGAGCACCACAAGGCGCAAAGACTCATAAAAATACTACAAAACTAAACTTTTGGACTTACCACATCAACTTTGAGCATTCCATTGGGTCTAAATGTCTCAAAACCTTCTCCGTATTCGGCACCAATTGCCTGCAAAATCCGATACACACAAATAAATACCCCTTAGTCCCATTTTAAACAACGATATCATTATTGGGAAATCAAACTGTTCTTTCAAACACTTTTCTAAATACTTTTAATTATAAATATTGTAACTTAGGCCACCTTGTGTGCAACTCGAGTATTCAGTTGGCAACATGTTACATCCCATGAGCAGGGACGGAGCTATATAGAACCAAGGGGTTCAATTGAATCCCTTTTGCCGGAAAATAATACTGGCAAAAATGAACTTTTTTGGTCATATATAAACTGTTGAATCCCCTTAACATAAGAGAAGATTCTTGTATAGTGGCAAAGGAGTTCAAAAATTGCTCTAGGTCATAGGTTCAAATCCAAACTGCAACATACTAGTATTTTTTTTAATCTCCTAGCATATATTATTGGCTCCGCCACTGCCCATGACCAAAGCTACCAAGTAATCCTGAACAACAAGACTGAAGCAAATGGATTGTCACTGAGTGGTATAAGTAGGACCCAAACTTGAGACCTCCTAGTTATTACTCCTATGCCTCAACCATTCAACAATCATCTTGGGAACATTTTGTGTAGTTTATTTTGTGTAGCTTCTATATACGTATATTTTAGTCTAAATAATTAATTTAGACGAAATATTAGAATTTTTATTTTTATTTTTGGAACAGAGAAATGGGATGAAAAAATTCAAAGACAGGAATATAAATACTGAAGAAGAACCATCTTAAGCTATGAGCGTCAACCCAAGAGGAAACAGCCGGAAAGTATAGGTGCAATATAGATGAAATAAGTTAAAAGGGAAGCTAGTAAAGGCAAAATACCTACCTCTTCCATAAAAATCTTGTTAGGTGTAACTGGAAAATCATCAAAGTGCCCATTATCGCCCGTCCCCAACGCCTTCCTAATCACCAAACGACGGTTCTGATAACACTGCGGCGAGCTCAAAGGCTTCGTTTTCTGTACTCTCTGCATACAAAATCTCAATAAATAAAATTGGAATAAAAGTAATATAAGAGGAAAATAGCAAGAGCGAACCAAGAATTGGAACTTGTTGGGGAATTGAGGAGGGAAAGAAGTTGGTTGTAAGGGGAGCTGAGCCTGAGAGCAACTCCTGAAGCTAAGAGTACCTTCCATTTTTAGTAGGGGTAATTAATTTTGAGGGAGAAGCTTTTGAGATTAAAACGAAAGGAGGAGGAGATGGTCGTTTCTCCGAAGCTCAAGGTTGGGCCTGCCTTCACTTATCCAATTAATTTGTTTTCAAATGGTATGGCGAATGCATGGGCTCTTAGATGGTTTTGCCACAAATTACCGCTTCCCTTTTTTGTTTTCTTTTTCCTCTTTATACCGTAGGCGTCCTGATTTTATTTTATGACCATAAATAATAAAATTTACGCTTAATCCGAAAAACAAATTTAGAATGAGCACTTTCCATTAATACATGTATTATGAGGATTAATAAGTTGTCAAATTTTATATGGATTGTCACCATCTTCTTCATTCTGGCTTGAAACCGACAATGTAAACAATCTCACATAAATGAAATTAAGCGCCTTGCTTTTATGTTTTGCCAAAAGAAATCCTTTTGGTATCGCTTTGTGACCGTTTAAGTTTACTAGTGGTGTTTTTTAATAAGTGAAAAGATTATTTTCGAAAATATCTTTATGAAATTAGTTTAAATATTTGATTATTTGAATTATTGAAAGTGTTTTCCTCACAAAAGAGTTCTTTACAACCGATGATAGAAGATATAGGGTGTGTTTGGTATAATGGAAGTTTTTCTTGGAAAATATTTTTCGATGTTTGATACGCAAATTAAGGAAAATGACTTCTTAAGAGTATTCATAGATAATTTAGATATAATAAACATGAAGCCATAAACTTTCAAACCAACAACATTTCGAACCCACTGTAGACAATAAATTTGCGTCGAGAAAATAAAATCAAGACCGAAAAATATCGCAACAATTTTGTAGTATCTTATTTCGAATATTTGAGTTTACAATCTCTATGAATCCTCTGATTCTTCCTTCCAATAGTAAATAAATTCAAGGGTCTTTGAGCTTGATCTTGAATCTATATTTGTTTCCACGAACGATGATCTTGTTCTTGAGCTTGAGCTTGAGCTTGAATGCTTGAACTTGATCTTGATTCGTTCTTCGTTCTTGAGCTTGAACTTGATTTCTTGAACTTGAACTGATTGCTTGAAGCTTGAAACTTGTAGAGAAATTTGCGGCGTTTGATCCACGAGCTCTCTCTTGCTTTTTGTTATAACTTCTGGTCTCTTTTTTGGGTTATGAAGACCGCTATTTATAGTTGTGGAAGGGAAGAGTTATGATAAGAACAAACTCTTTCTGACCAACCAAATTGAAGTGTGACATGACCGCATTTGATTGGCCAGAACATGTCACTTGCACATGTGGCGCGATTTTATTGGCCTTTTAATGTGACTTGGCATGCCTTGTCAAATTGACATGTGGCATGATCCTATTGGCTCTTCCGCTTGACTTGGCGCGCCACGTCATTTGACACGTGGCACCAAACTGGGCCTCTAGGAAGATGACAACTTGGGCTTAATGAAGTGGGCTCATCACTTTAGCCCAATGGATTAAGACTTATTTATTTAATCCGTATATATTGAACTTATATAACTAATCCAATTATATTAACCCAATAAATTTATTTGAACTGATATATCTTGAATTTAAAATATAATCCAAATCATTTTACGGATTTAATTCCAATAAATTTTAAATGCCTACAAATGCCCCCTAGTTCAAGACTTGTTGGGATAAGCAAACGTCAAACTTCCGAAACTAGGCTTGAAGTATCTTAAGTGAATAAATGTACAGTACGCTTAGAGCATATTTGTGCATATGAACTCCTTTCTAGTATTACTTCAAAGTGATTATCCCCAACCAGTTGACAGCAAAGATCCTTTTTTTCTAACCAATGGATCCACATGGATTTATTCCTTTGACCAATTGTGATGATTATTTAATAATTGGCACTCCTCATTAATCCCAAGGTATTGTAATCACAAAAATACACGGACAAGGGCTAGTCAAATGCATCAGAAACCGAAACTTGCGCATAGTCAGTTATAGCAAGAAAAGGATTTCAATTCATTTAGGAGAAGGAAAACTAATATACTACTACAGCCTCTTAGCACACATCCCACATCGGTAGCATCATTGTCACGTCTTCTTTCAAAGATCTATATAAACCCGTGTGCTTGTATTTGTTGAACATCCTTTTGCATTATTTGCCATTCACTTGAGTCTGTTTTTGTGGACTCGAAAACATTGACACAAAGGTAATTTCTTATGCTTTTTTTGTTTTGTTGTCTTTTTTTTTGTAGCCAAGAAAACAAAAGTTGTTGAGTGTCAAGTTGACGGGCAATTTCATGACGTCCCATCGAAGGACAAATTCACAACAACTTATAGCCGGTTACATTCATAACAATTTATAGACGGACGGATCTTGCAACAACTTATAAACGGACACATCAACATCAACAAATAGACGGCCACATCCACCTCAATATATAGACGGACAAATCCGCATCAACATATAGATGGACAAATTCGCATCAACATATATACGGTTACATCCATAACAATTTATAGACGGACGGATCTTGCAACAACTTATAGACGGACACATCCACATCACTATATAGACGGACACATCCACCTCAACATATAGATGGACAAATCCGCATCACCATATAGACGGACAAATCCGCATCAACATATAGATGGACAAATCCGCATCAACATATAGACAAACACATCTGCATCAACATATAGACGGACACATCCACCTCAACATATTGATGAACAAATCCGCATCAATATATAGATGGACACATCCGCATCACCATATAGACGGACAAATCTGCATCAATATATAGATAGACAAATCTGCATCAATATATAGACGGACAAACCCATATCACCATATAGATGGACACATCCGCATCAACATATAGATGGACAAATCCGCATCAACATATAGACAGACACATCTACCTCAACATATAGATGGACAAATCCACATCAACATATTGACGGGGATAAATCTGCATCAACATATAGATGGACACATCCACATCACCATATAGACGGACAAATCCGCATAAACATATAGATGGACAAATCTGCATCAACATATAGACGGACAAACCCACATCACCATATAGACGGATAAATATGCATCACCATATAGACGGACGAATCCGTAAACAGACCAACTTAAGGTGCAAAGGGATTTAAGCGTCCACATTAAGATTGGAAAATTAAAGTTCCTTTTAAGGACAAACCCGTAAAGAGACCAACTTAAGGTGCAAAGGGACTAACATGTACACCTTAAGATTGAAAAACTAGAAAGCCTCAACTTAAAGACTTGGTAGATTTGTAGACCTCAACTTAAGGACCGACAAACTTGACGGTTTGACGGGCTTGAAGATTTGGCAGACTTTGACGCGTCAACTTGAAGAGCGATGGACTTTAGACTTCAACTTGAAGAATTAACAGACTTGAAGACTACAACTTAAAGAATTGGAGGGCTTAAACAACTCAACTTGAAGACCGGCGAACTTAAGGACTTAAACTTGAAGACCAATGAACTTGAAGACTTGGAGGGCTTGAATAATTCAACTTGAAAACCGGCGAATTCGAAAACATGGAGGGATTGACTACTTAAATTTAAAGTTTGGCGGACTTGTAGACTTCAACTTGAAGGGCGGTGGACTTGCAAAATTTAACTTGAAGAGTGACATACTTGAAGATTTAGAGGGCTTATATAATTTAACTTGAAGACCAACGAACTTGAGGACTTCAACTTGAAGATTTTGCCTTCTACTAAAAGTCTACATCCATCCATTGGAGATGCCAATTTGCTATGGAGTCTTGCCCCCATTGAATCAAATGAGATCAAAGTTCAACAGGAGGATAGTTTCAGCTTGATTTTACATTCCTTCATACTTTACTCGGACAATAATTGGGGCAATATGTATCTTTTGAACTTATGCGACTGAACTTAGAATGAAACTCTAAGCTGCCTACGTACCTCGGTGAAGAGGATCAAGTCATACCGTAGTTCAGACTAGGTAATTTTTTTATGTCCTAACTTTTGCCTAGGCCGCCTCTTTCGAAGTTTCAACCTAGCGGACTCTTTTTTTTTCTTTTTTTGGTAGGAGCCGTACACAATTTAGAATCATGTTGGCCAGGAGTGTAGCAACATGCAGTTTAGGCTCGTGCGTCAAGGAGCGTTGCACCTTCAAGGATAATACTTTTTCAAAAACTTGGCATTGATAGGGCCGATTCTCATGTCATCTGCATCAACCAGCTTATAAGCCCCACTTGAGTAAGCTTCTTGTACGACATATGACCCATCCCATTTTGAAGTGAACTTCCCTACAGGTTTATGGGAAGTAATTATGGGTCTTCATATGGCAAGGACTTGATCTCCTACTTGAAAGGATCTCGGGCAAACCTTTTTATTGAAGGCACAAAACAATCGAACTTGATAACATTCAAGACTTTGTTGAGCTTCCAACCTCTTCTCATCAAGGGACTCCAACTCTGCTAATCGAAGTCGAGCATTTTCTTCATCAATGATCTTTTCCTGAATAGCCAATCGTAACGAAGGTATTTGACGCTCAAGTGGCAAGATGGCTTCGACTCCATAAACGAGTGAATAAGGAGTCGCCTGTGTTGGCGTGCGGTGAGTCGTCATATATGCCCATAGAGTTTCTTCCATATGGTCATTCCAATCTCGTTAGGATTTGGAGACGACTTTCTTTAACAAGTTGCATAGTGTCTTGTTGAATGCCTCAGCTAGACCATTGGCGGCAGCATTGTACATCGAAGAGTTACGTTGCTTGAAGCCAAAGAGATCGAAAATCTTGTTCATCAGCCTATTGTTGAATAGATTTCCATTATCCGTTATTATGTAACGAGGAATGCCAAAGCGATAAATAATGTTTACTCGGATGAAACTTGCAACATTTTCCTTCTTTACTTCCTTAAGAGCAACAACTTCAGCCTATTTTGAGAAGTAGTCAGTTGCAGCCAAGATGTATAGGTGCCCACCAAAGGACTTTGGTAGTGGTCCAACAACATCAAATCCCCAAGCGTCAAACGGCCAGGATGCAACAGTCGGGTGCAACACTTCAGGGGGTTGATGAATAAAATTCGCATGGAATTGACAAGCCTTGCATCTTCGAGCGTAGTCCAAGAAATCTTTTACCATTGTTGGCCAATAATATTCCATCTTTTTTATATGGAAGTGGAGCTTTAATCCAGACTGGTGTGACCTACATACCCCAGAATTCGCTTCTTGCAAAGCTTGGAGTGCTTCATCTTCCCCTAAGCATCGCAAGAGTACTCCCTCGAATGATCTTCCGTATAGGGTATCTTTGTAGTAAAGGAAGAGAGGTGCACGACGACGGATTTCAGTTCTTCTCCGCGAATTTTCTGGAAGTATCCCATAACATAAGTAGTCGATAATGGGTTGTCGCCATTCTTCTTTCTCCACTTCAAAAATAGCGACAAGATGCTTGAGTTCATTTTCTTTACCTTCAGCCTCATTTGGCAGCGGTACTACCCATTTTTGGCAGACAATAACTTGCACTTGATCAGGCAGGGTTAAAGATGAAGCTAGGGCAGCTAAAGTATCAACCTTCTTATTTTCTTTCCTTGGCACATGCTGAATAGGCACATCACCGAGCCACCCCATCAACTTTTTAGCGTAATCATGGTATGGGCGTAGTTCAGGCTTCTTAACCTCGTAATTACCCAAAAGCTGATTGACCACTAACTGGGAGTCACCAAAAACTTGCAATTGCAATTACTTCATATCAACGGCCATTTCAAGACCAAGTATTAATGCTTGATACTCAGTAACATTGCTGGAACAGAGTTGTGTCAAGGTGAAGGAGTAGGGCAAGATTTGACTTTACCTTGGGGAGTGACAAATACTACGCCATCCCCGACTCCCCCACGATGCACAACACCATCAAAGTACATCTTCATGGAGGTTGAACTTCAACGACCATTACGTCCTCATCAGGTAGTTCAGTCATCAGGTAGCGGATGATCTGCCAAGGCTTGTCCTTTTACAGCCTTTTGAGGGATGTACAAAATCTCGAATTGTTGAAATTGGAGGCACCATCTCGTTAGTCGATCACTAAGAACAAGTTTTGACATCACAAACTTGATGGGATTTGCTGTAGAAACAAGACAGACAACATGAGCTTGAAAGTAGTGCTTCAACTTTTGAATTGAGAAGACTAGCGCCAAACACAACTTTTCAATTGGCGAATAATTCAACTCGTTAGGTGTCATTATCTTGCTCAAGTAGTAAAGAGAGTTTTCTTTCCCATCACTATTTTCTTGGGCCAATAGTGCTCCAACAGACCTTTCCTGCACCACAATGTATAGTATCAAGGCTTTCCAGGTATAGGAGCTGCTAAAACTGGAGGCTTCATCAAGTGGGTTTTGATACTTTCAAAGGCATTGCTACAAGCTTGGTCCCACTTGAAAGGAACGCCTTTCTTTATGAGGCGACTAAATGGTTGGCACCTCCCAGCCAGGTTTGATATGAATCTTCTAAGTTATGCTAGCTTTCCTTGCAGACTTTTCAATTTATGGATATCTCGAGGCTCAGGCATTTTCAAAATGGCATCCACTTTGGCTTGATCAATTTCGATCCCTCGATGTCGGACAATGAAACCAAGGAACTTTATAGAAGTAACTCCAAAGGACATTTCAATGGATTCATCCTAAGTTGGTACCTCCGGAGCAATTCAAATACCATCCTCAAGTCTTTCATGTGGTCGCCCTTCTCTCTTGATTTCACCACCAAGTCGTCAACATAACATTCAATATTCTTGTGGAGAAGATCGTCGAAAATATTCTGCATAGCCCTTTGGTAAGTAACACCAGCGTTCTTCAAACCAAAAGGCAGTACCTTTTAGCAATAAATACCATTTGGGGTACGAAATGCAGTAAACTCTTCATCTTTTGGTGCCATGCGTATTTGGTTATAGCCCGATGAACTGTCCATAAATGACATTGCCTCGTACCCAGTAGTAGCCTCGATCATCACTTATGGAATGGGAAGCGGGAACTCATCTTTCGGACACGCATTGTTAAGATCCCTAAAGTCACAGCACACTCGAATCTAGCCATTTTTCTTCTTTACAGGGACAATACTTGAAACCCATGTTGGGTATTTAACTTCACGAATAAAGCCAGCTTCGATGAGTTTGTTAAATTCTGTTTCAATCAAGGGAACCAAGTCCGACCTAAAATTCCTTTGAGCTTGTTTAACAGGGCGAGCACCATTTTTGACCGCAAGGTGATAGATTTCTACTTTCGGGTCCAAGCCAGGCATCTCTTTGTAACTCCAAGCGAAGACATCCCTGAACTCTTTGAGTAACTCAATATAAGTGCTCTCTTCATCAGTTTCTAGTAAAGCACTTAGGTAGGTGGGTCTTGGCTCTTCATCGGTGCCAAGGTTGACTTCTTTTAAGGCATCAACTATCGTCTTCACTCCTTCTTCAAGTTCAGGTGGAGCATCTTTCGCATCTTCATCTCCTTGAGGGTCCCCATCATCGAAAGATATGTGATAACACGGTGAAACATGCTCTAATTCTGCATTATCCTCCATCGAAGACGGAACACCATTCTCTCCTTGTACAGTGACATGATACGAAGAACCTACACTTTCTTCATCTTTGTTACGTTCCTTAGTGTAGACCACAGTATATGGCTTTACCTTTAGTACTTCTTCACATGAAACCATAAGTTTTGTTTGTCGCCTCATTCTTGAAGGAACCAAACTTTGGAAATCATTAGAGATCTTCTGGATCTTGGGTGGAGCGGGTGTTCTTATGCTTTGAAAATTTCTCTGGAACTTGTTCCCCTTCTTTAATGGACCCTCTCTCAAATATGAAAGTTCTCACAGTTGATTTTCCAAGTCGGTCAAAGACAGAAGGCTTGTTAGAAGCGGCAGATTTGTCTTCTACAGTGATGTAATTGCTACCCACCCTTCTTATTTAGATGCGCACTGGTGACGGTTGCTTGTATCCCAAACCTTCACGTAGTTGTCTCGTTGCAACTTCTGATGGTAGCTTCTCTAACTTTGACAGCTCATTAGGATTATATCCAGCTTTTGCAAATAGCCTGTAAGCATTAGGATCAAAACCTTCATCTGTTTGCTTTGCAGGGAGTGCCACATTCTGCAAACGATTTTGGGCAACAAACCCTGCAAGCGGCATTGAGGACGACTTTACTGCCTCAATTCGTTTGACCGGAAGAGTTAACTCCTTTAGTATGTTAGCTTGGAGATTAGATGATTCACCTTCATCTTTATTCCTTTTAGGGAAATATTGGAGTGCATGGCTTACTTTCTTGCCATAAGAGTCAATATCCCCTTTATGAGATTTATTCACGTTGGCGTGTACCTCCTCAGTAATGGCTTTGGCTTTACTAATAGTCACCTTAGCTCTTTTAGTTATGGGCTCGTCATTCTTGCTTTTCATGCCACCATCAACTTTTAGCTCCTTCACAATGCGGTTCTTCAAGTAGAACTTTGCATCGGCGAAGTGTGACTCAGCCTCGGTGAATGGCTCATCATCAACAACTATCTTCTTCTCGACTTCACCCTCGTAGTATTTTAAACATTGATGGTAGGTAGATAGAACTACTTTATTCTCATGTATCCAAGGCCTCCCAAGCAAATATTGTATAAAGTTTTCGCATCGATCACATGCAACCATGCACTTGATTGCATATCTTCAATAGTGATTCCCAGCCGATTGCGCCTATAGCTCTTTGCCCCCTTGGTTGAATCTTTGGATCATCACACGACTTTCTGAGAGTTCGTTCATGGGAATACCAAGTTCTTTCACAGTGTGGATTGGCAAAATGTTCACCGAGGATCCTCCATCAACCAAAATTCGATTTACCCTTTCATCGTGTATATAGCCAACCAGGTACAATGAGCGGTTATGAGGAGTGTCACCTAGCAAAAGATCGTCATTTGTGAACATGGACTCGATGGGCTTTTCCGAAGATGGTGCCAACAGTAGGTCATCACTCTTTTCTTCCCCTTTGTCAGCATGGCAACAAGAGACATCAATGCCCTCATGGAAATCTTTGTGCGGAACCAACTTCGTAAGAACTCCTCCAAGGTCACTGGATGTCGTGGCTTTTGAGGATGGTGCACCTCCATTTTTTGCTTTCTTCAAATATTTAAGTGGATTCCATCTTCTTGGTCTTTTCACCATCATTTTCCTTGTTGGTTGTTCTATTGATCCTTTTCGTGGGCTCCTTTTGTGGTGCCTACGACGAGTCACCAATGTCCAACCTTCATCATCATCAGGTTGATTGACTTCAGCGTTGTCGCTCTCTAGTAATTCTTCATCTTTACTTTCTTTAAATCCACATAATCCATCCAGACTGAATGAGCTAAAGGTGATAGAGACTTGGTTTGCGCTTGCTTTCTCATCTTCAAGCACGATCTTCTTTTCGCGAGCCAAGTCCATGACTTTGTCCTTGAAGACAAAGCATTTCTCCAGAGGGTGGCTTACAAGTCGGTGATATTTGCAGTAATTTGGGTCATTCATTTTCCCAGCTTCATTTGGTCGCTTCATCTCTGGAAGCTCAATGAGATTTAACTCGAGGAGTTCTTTAAAAATGGCTGGCACATCAGAATCCAGGAATGGGTACTCTTTCTCTTGCATTTCTTTTAGAGTCAACTTTCCACTTGGCTTATCTTGAAAAGAAGTGGATTTCATACTCTGCTTCTTGCTCACCTTCATCGTGAACTTCATAGGTGATGTGCTGACATTCATAGCTTCTTTGCTTTCAGACTTGGGTACGAACTTGCCTCACTTCCTGACTTCTTGCTTGTCATTCCCTTTGCAAGGTTCATAGATGGACAGCCTTTCATTTCCAGCGGAGGCCATGCTCAATTCCATGTCATAGACACGAGTTGAAAGTTCTTCAAATGTGCTAGGCTTGATATCTTGCAAGATGTAGCGCGATCCCCAATGCATGCCTTAGATGCACATCTTTATGTCTGAAGCTTCACTAAGCCTGTCTTTGCAGTTGAGGCTTGCATTCCTCCAACAATTGATAAAGACAATAATTGATTCCCCCTTTCCTTGACGAGTATTTATAAGTTCTATCATACTCACAGTACGTCTCGTACTATAAAAGCGATTGAGGAACTCTTGCTCTAATTGATCCCAGTTATCAATAGATCCAACCTCGAGGTCCGTATACTAGTCAAAAGCATTTTCTTTTAGCGAGCGAACAAAATGCTTGATAAGGTAATCTCCATAAGTCCCAACATTGTTGCACGTCTCTACGAAGTGCGCAACATGTTGTTTTGGGTTACCTTTACTATCAAACTGTTGAAACTTCGGAGGTTGATAGCCAGCAGGCATCTTCAATATATCGACCCTTGCAGTGTACAGCTTTGCATATATAAGGGAGGATTTGGAAGCAACTTCATATTTGTTCTTAATGGTTCCTTCGATGAACTCCTTCAGTTGATCGATTGGAATCATCCCTTTAGATGAGACAGGGATAGCCTTAGTGGACGTTGCTTGTCTTGGAGGAGAGTCACTCTCTAGAACTTCTGGGAGCTTGTCGGGTGCATGGGTGGATTCTTCTTCCATCAAGACTCCCACCCTCTATGTTAGCTTATCAATTCTAGCCTATTGATTTTGCATGCATTTGGTCAAGCCAGCGATTGCTTCCGTCAAGTTTGCCAACTGCTCCTCCACGGATGAAGTATTTGTCACCATAACTTGCATGATTGTCATGGACGACAAAGAGTAGCATGGATTTTCACATAGATTGATCCTTGATCGGCTCACGCTATGTGGTGTAAGTGGTGAGGATCCATCACTTGAAGCATCAACATCTTCCTTCATAGTAGAGTACTTGGATCCGGAGAGGTCAAGCAGAGCAAGAGTTTTCTTGATCTTTTCAGCAACATCGCTTCCGCTTTCAGATGCGTTTGTGGAAGATCTTGCTCCTTTTGAGGATGAAGATCCGAAAACAGGGGTTGACGCGGATGACACTTGGGGTGCTTGTTGTCCTAAAGATCTTGCTTTGCTTCTCGTAACTGGTCTGAAGCTTCCAAAGGTAACATCGAGGATGCTTTCCACATCAGCATAGAACCTGGAGTTAGCAGCCTTGGTGGAAGTTGAACCGGAGTTGATTTTCTTTGAAGCCATTTCAATATTCTTGGACTTCGGTGATTGAAAAGTTGAGATGAGAGGTAGAGATTGTCCCACTGGGCGTGCCAGAATTTGTAGACAATAAATTTGCATTGAGAAAATAAAATCAAGACCGAAAAATATCGCAACAATCATAGTATTTTATTTCGAATATTTGAGTGTACAATCTCTATGAATCCTCTGATTCTTCCTTCCAATAGTAAATAAATTCAAGGGCCTTTGAGCTTGATCTTGAATCTATATTTGTTTCCACGAACGATGATCTTGTTCTTGAGCTTGAGCTTGAGCTTGACTACTTGAACTTGATCTTGATTCGTTCTTCGTTCTTGAGCTTGAACTTTATTTCTTGAACTTGAACTTGATTGCTTGAAGCTTGAAACTTGTAGAGAAATTTGCGACGTTTGATCCACGAGCTCTCTCTTGCTTCTTGTTATAACTTCTGGTCTCTTTTCTGGGTTATGAAGACCCCTATTTATAGTTGTGGAAGGGAAGAGTTATGATAAGAACAAACTCTTTCTGACCAATCAAATTGAAGTGTGACATGACCGCATTTGATTGGTCAGAACATGTTACTTGCACACGTGGCGAGATTTCATTGGCCTTTTAGTGTGATTTGGCATGCCTTGTCATTTTGACACGTGGCATGATCCTATTGGCTCTTCCGCTTGACTTGGCGCGCCATATCATTTGACACGTGGCACCAACTGGGCCTTTAGGTGTGAGGCCCCGTGAAAATTCCACCCTAAACGCAAAAACTCGTAGTGGCAATTAGGATCATGCGTTAGAGATGCGCAAGCTCGCCGCGGTTCAGACTTTTTTGGACTGATCTATGATATAAAAAGTCATGAAATAATGTTTTCCAGAAAATATGATTCTGCGGTCGAGACTGCGGTCGCATATCAGGTATGCGGACCGCATAATCGCCGCAAAGTGAGTCAGTGTGTTGGTCAAATTTGAGGTCAATTATGCGATCGCATAACCGATATGCGGACTGCATAGTCGTCGCACATTTCCCTTGGAAATTTGTGAGGGGCACTTCTGCGGTGCATTATACGACCGCAGAACGGGTATGCGGACCGCATTTCTGCCGCATACCCAGGCAGTGTGTTCAGATTTTGGGAGCACTTTTGCGGTCCATTCTGCGGGCCGCATTTCCACTTTACGATCGCAGACCTGACTTGGGGCTCCAATTTTCTAAATTTTAAACCCGACCCCTTATCGATATATTCGGTATTATAGCTCATTTTGAGCATATTTCCTGATGCTTTTAGAGAGAGAGAGAGAGAGAGGGTCTTAGACAGGGAAGTGTTTCCCATCAAATTACTCCATGAAACCTTGCCAAATCTTTGAAGATAATCAAGTGATGGCACTTAAATCTTTATCCCAAGAGGTAAGACTTCATTACCTCAACTCTTATTCCTATGCTTAGCAATAAGGGATCACAAGTGAAGTAATTCATGGTTATAAGAATGAATTTCTTGCATGCATATCACACCATAGAATATTGGGAGGTAGTGAACTAAAAAGGAAAGCAATTGGGGTATAAAATGATAGAAATTTCTCTCAAAAGGGCCTAAGATCACAATGCACCTTTAGTGTTTGATAGTATGCTCAAAACAAGCTAGAATCTCAATCTCGTCTCTAATTCTCGATTTAATTTATAATTCTTACACAATAGATCGAAGTGCTAAAAGTTCTGGAATTTTGTAAGGAATAAGGAAAGCTTTATTGAGGTATGTATGGCTAAAACCCCGTCTTTTAGAAATTGAGCTTCATCGGTGTTTGTGTGGGCATGGCAAGGTTAAAGTTGAATTTTTGCATTGCTTATTGTTTTACATGAGTTGGTGTTGTAACCCTATGTGTGTGAAAAATGTGTCCCAACATAATCAACGTGCTATCTTGACAGCTTGAAAGGGGCAAAGGTATGAATTATGTATTGAAAATGTTTAGACCTTAAATTGAGATTGCAGCTGAATATATTATGCTATCTACGTAAAATCTTATCTATGTTTACAATTTAAATTGCTCTTGTGTGCACCTACTGTCCTAACTGGCAACGCTAATATTAAAAATTGGGAACGATGCAAAATGCGGCCTAGTGCCAAGAATGATTTGATAAGTCGTGGCCCCAAGTGCTAATGAAATGATATATGAGAAATGAATTGATTTATGAGAAGGGAACAATGCCTTGATGAGGCGACCTAGCCGATCGGGTCGAGATCGGACTCCGCTCAAGATAGTGGTGGTATTGGAAAGGTATTGTGAATGAATTCCGGGAAAGAAGGAAAATGAGATTGTGATTGAAGCATATGTCTCAAATGAGGCAACCTAGCCGATCGGGTCGAGATCGGACTCCGCTCAAGATAGCGGTGGTATTGTGAACAAATAATGAATAGTGTGAAATGCCCCAAACTAAAAGCTATGGGAAAATGATGTGAAAGTTGTATAATTCTTTTATTTGATAATGTGGTGATCGTTTAAAGTTTTGAGTTATACTTGTAATTTCTTATTCTTGTATGAAAGTTCTTTCTAATTTGATGGTGTTTAGTTATACATACTAGTGCTATTCGATGGCACTAACGTCCCTTTTGCCGGGGACGCTACATTTTTTTAAATGAATATAAGTAGCTCCATAGCGGAGCATCCTCTTCTCAAACTCTTGATGAGCCCCTTCCTCCTTCAAGAGGTTTTGTGACATGCCTTTTGTTATAGATGTCTCTTTGAGGTATAGCTGGGGCCTTGTCGTCGGCATTGTTATCGCTGTCTTGGGTATCCTTAGAGGCTCCGTAGACATATGTGTGAGTTATGTACGGGCATTGGATGGGTCTACGAACTATGATGTAATTCAAATTCTCGTTTTGCTAAAGTGTAATTGTATATAATCTTGGGAACTTAATTACGGATCAATGTTGTGATTTAAAATGAACTAACTTTGTAGAATGCACTATCTTTCCTCGTCTAAGCAAATGAATGAAAGCATGGATTCCTTATTTGTATCGAGTTGGGTAGGAAGTGTTTGATAAGGCTTGCTCAGTTGGGTTTACTTGATTGAGCGCCGGTCGCGCCTCCCGAGGTTGGGGCGTGATAGTAGGATGATGACATCTTGGGCTTAATGAAGTGGGCTCATCACTTTAGCCCAATTACATGGGCTAGCCCAATGAATTAAGACTTATTTGTTTAATCTGTATATATTGGACTTATATAACTAATCCAGTTATATTAGCTCAATAAATTTATTTGAACTGATATATCTTGAATTTAAAATATAATCCAAATTATTTTACGAATTTAATTCCAATAAATTGTAAATGCCTACACCCACAAATTTCATAAACTTTCGAACCGCTAAACTTTCGAAACTGCGGAATTTCGAACCCGTAAACTTTATAATTTCTAAACCCGTAAACTTCCAAACACATAAACCTCCGAATCCATAACTTTAGAACTTGTAAAATTTTGAACCTTTAAACTGATAAATAAAAAGACTAAAACTGAAAAATATATTTAAAAAATATTTTTTCTGGGAGGGGCAGAAAAACGGAAAAAAATAGAAATTTAAAATTACAAAAAAAAAGTAAAAAAAAAATTGTGCGGGGTGGGGGTGGGGGGGGGTTGGGGGTGGGTGGTGCAGAAAAACGAAAAAACAGAAATTTAAAATTGCAAAAAAAAAAAAAATAATATTTATTTTTTGCGGGAAGGGGGTGGGGGTTGGGGGTGGAGAGTAGTAGGGTGGGTGGTAACGGAAAAACTGAAATTTGAAAGAAAAAAAAGTCTTTTTTATTTTTTGAAGAGAGGGGGTGGAGTGGGTTGGTGAAGGTGGGGAAGATTGAAAAGAATTTTTGGAAAATATTTTCCCTTCTCTTGATAAGGAAAACATTTTCCTCCAATTGGAGAAAAATGAGGTCATAAGAAAAATATTTTCCAAATCATTTAAGCCAACCAAACATGGGAAAATTAAAAAACATTTTGCTTCGTACCAAACACACCCATAGTTATTAGTAGACAAAACCTTTTTTTTTTCTTTTTCTGTTTTGTGTAAAACATAAATTGATTACTCAGTTTCATACCATTTGACTAGCCCAAACATTATTATCAATCTTTTAATGTTTCAAATTATTCCCAAAACACCACTCGTTGCCCCATTCACCACCTCCTAGTATTACTATAACTTACATACCTTAGTCCTTAGCACAAGAAAAAAATGAAATGATTTGCATGAAAATAAAAAAATTATATCGTAACAAATACATAGATAGTGGTTGTTACTTCCAATGGACCCAATAATATACTTGAGTCTCTCAGGCAAACTGGCGTGAAGATTTTCAGGATATAGTAAATCGACGTTCAGGTCTTCAGGAATAAAAATGTGAGCAACTTTTGGTAGCATCTGTACTTCCTTTGGCAACTTGAAATGCTTTAACCAATTCTGAAATCAATCTTTATACAAATGCCAACTCTCAAATGTTATTCTAAAACTAAAGGCAAATCTTTCTTATTATGACGAAAGGAAGTTGCAAGATGTGCTATACCAAATCTAGTTATATATGAGTTTAGTACTGTTGAGATGGTTAAAGTAACAGCTGGTGGCAGTTGATGTAACAACTGGATATTACATCCAAACTAACTGATTATATTAACTCAATAAAAGGAACTACAATAACCAAATAGCAATACAATAGTAGAAAACAACACTAAAGGAATTAGAGAGTAGATGAGAAGAGAAATGCAACCTAAAGCTAAGAAGAAAGGGGATGAGAAACAGTTTCAGTAGAGGAGATGAGAAGAACAGACTGAGCCAAGGCTTCAACATAATTCCCATTCCTGTATCTCCCCCTTGATCCCAAATATAACGTCCTGGCATTCCATTCGGGTGTTTAGTCATTGGGCTTCTTCTCACTTTAACTTCTGGCCCAAATGTCCCAACTGGATCAGCGTCGTTTGACATTTCTGGCCCATAATCCCTTCCTGACTCAACTTGGTTCACAACAATTACATTGGTGCTTTCATCCAGAGGTCTCTAATGGAGGACCAAAAAGTACTCAAGGCTTTCGTCAGATTCAATTTGTGATTCAGTTCAGGAAATGAAGGCCTCGCTTTCTAAGGATCTCGCCGATCTTCGTTCGATGCTGCTGGAGGCTATGGGGAAACAGAGAACGACCTCTTTTCAACCCCAAGACCGGGCTATGGATGCCAAATTATGGCAGTTTCTAGGCGAGAATCTAGAGGCTTAGATATTCCAAGCGGAGCGTTATTTTGAGTTCTATAGAATCGAGGATGATCAGAAGCTTACCAGGGCGTCATTCTACCTTTGATGGTGACGCATTGGAATGGTACCAGTGGTTGTATAGGAACAAGCAATTAATTGATTGGCCGCATTTTGCTGATAAAGTGAGAACTCGATTTAAACAGAAAGGGCTCAAGTCGGAAGGGAGATTACCGAAGAGGAGTTGTATGACCAACTCATCTTTCTTGCAAAACTATGGTAGACAATCTGACTGCAAAAACAAAATTCATGCGCATAAGGTGTTTGATGAATCATCTGATAGGTCCAAAGGTGCATATTCTCTTGTTTTGAGCCATGTCCCAAACTCATCTGACTTGGAATCTACCTCCCAAGGTAGAAACTTAGAGGCGACCAACATTATCGATAAAATGTCCAATGGCGCAGACGAGAGTGATTTGCTGGAATTGTCATCATCAGTTGCGTCTTTTGAAATCCAGGTTGGTTTGGACTCTGTTGAAATTGACCTTATAGCTCATACAGATAGTGAGACTACAACGTTAACAAACTTTGAAGACACAGTGTTTCTCGAAGTTCCGCAAGGAACTGGCTCTAGTCAACGACGCCAATTTGCACCTGAAGAATCGTTCCCAGCTCCTTTTGATGGCTCACTCTTGCTTCCATCCAATGTCGAACAACCAACTGCACATGTCTTGTTTCATGAGATTAATTCTGCTTTGGAAGAAGAAAATACGAGCCATGCGAACAAGATGTTCGCTGAAATGCCATATGGCTACTGCTCCAAGGTACGTACTGATGAATATGAATTGGATGATGGTGACTCACAGGAAAACAAGTTGCTTCTTGAAAATTTCCCAAAAGAGATACCCGGGTGGCCTGGACAAATTGTAGATATGATTTCATTTCTGGTTTCTTTTGTTGAAAGTGGATATGAGGTCAAAAATAATACTATGATATTACTTGCATCAATTGCCAACTTTTAGATACCTTAAGGTTTCACGTCCCTACTGCCACATTAAACATCGATACATCCTACCGAATCCAGGTTAATGGTGAAGATAGTTACATCATTCCTGATATGAAGTGCCCTGCACTGTTAATGACATTGGAGGCTTGTAACAACCAAGTGCTTCCACTAGTACTATACTTTGGTGCTTGGGATACGGATGGAAGGGATACTAGGCTACCAATTTCTGGTTATGTGGATAAGTGGTTCGACACGGGATAGGAATTTAGTGTTGCGTCAGGTTTTTCACCTCTTCCTCATATTACTCCGACTTCTACATTAGATGCATATACACTGTTTAAAGCAAGTAGAAAAGGATCGAGTTGCTTATTTGGAAAGTTGTATGATTGGGAGCAATTAGGTGGAATTGAATTGGGTGTTGATGCCCCTAACACCATTTATCTTGATGAATGTTTCCGGGTACCTAAGAATACTGAGGATCGACATCTTGATAAAAAATTTATGGAGTTCGAGCATGGCCTTGCAGTAAGAGAACTTCTTTCTAATGATGACAAGATGGGAATATCTGGATGTATTGTGTCAGCAAAGTTTGTGCACAAGGTTTTGAAGCAGACAGTGGGGAACCATTTGATGAATGTGCAAAGGCAAAACAAATGGACAATGCTAAGTTCTCCTGCTTATTTTGCTTGCGATATTCTCAGGAAGACTTTAAAAATCCTTTTGCCAAGCAACAATTCTGATTGGAACGTTACTTTGCAACTTCATTCTTATTCCTCAACAGGTTTCATTGTGTATCTCACCTTTTCAAATCTTCCATTTGATCCTGGCATACATGATATTCCTCTACCCTTTGGCTCCAACAAGACTATCTTTACAGATAATAGTTTTCGTTCTACTTATGATTTAATAGCTACATTTCGGGGTGGACCAATTGATGAGTTTCTAGTTTGCACCTTTGAATGCATCCGAGATGGCGCTACTGATGCTATCAGGAAAACTTGTGTGTTAGTGGGAGCTCAAGTGGTTTTCTGGGATATGAGAGCATTATTGATATTAAATTTATCTCGTAGTGGTGTTGACGGTGAACCTATACTCCCAAAGTTTGATAAAGTTCTTACTGAGCTTTATGCTCTAATTGATGACACATGTGGCGACATTTTATTAGTAAGTATTTTGAAGGCATCGGGGGATGGTTATGTTGGGGTGTTACAATGTTTTGTTTCTGTTGCAGGAGTAGATGTTAGAGTAATTCTTATGTCACCAGACAGTGTTTGTATAATGTGGTTTCTTAATCAAGGCACAGCTCTAGTGCTGTACAGCCTTGTCTTTGGAGAAGGAGCAATGCATGATTTTCCATCACTTGTTCTCTTCACTACAATGCAAAAGCTTGATGTTGGAAGATTCAACAGAGGCTCTGCTGTCCTTGTTAGCCATCTGCTTCTTTATCATTATGGTACTACGAGTATAGCCAGAGAACCAACCATCTCAAAGGATAAGCTTTATTTGTTTTCATTTGAAGAATCTGCAGCAATCCCATTTTTCTGTGCAAAGAATGATTTCTCATGTTGTTTGAAAGAATTTTATTTTTCATCTATTACTATCAGACAAGGTTCAATGCTCACTTACATGAGGCTAATATATTGTGGAGAAAATGCTATAACAGTGTTCATAACTCGAACCTTGATGCGGATGGGAGTATTGTTGTGAACCAAGTTGAGTCAAGAAGGGATTATGGGCCAGAAATGTCAAACGACGCTGATCCAGTTGGGACATTTGGGCCAGAAGTTAAAGTGAGAAAAAGCCCAATGACTAAACACCCGAATGGAATGCTAGGACGTTATATTTGGGATCAAGGGGGAGATACAGGAATGGGAATTATGTTGAAGCCTTGGCTCAGTCTGTTCTTCTCATCTCCTCTGCTGGAACTGTTTCTCATCCCCTTTCTTCTTAGCTTTATGTTGCAATTTCTCTTCTCATCTACTCTCTAATTCCTTTAGTGTTGTTTTCTACTATTGTATTGCTATTTGGTTATTGTGGTTCCTTTTATTGAGTTAATATAATCAGTTGGTTTGGGTGTAATATCCAGTTGTTACAGTTGCATAGCTAAAAGCTTGAAGGGTGACAAAGTCAGTTAGGTGACAGATGTGTATAATAGCAAGTTAGTTAATTAGTTAGTGTTAGGAAATAATTATATATATCCTACGTGTACAATGATAAAAGGCTGATTAGCCATTGTATTCCTTTTTGCTCTGTAATTGAAGATCATTTTCTTCCAGAATCTTCTTCTTCTCCCTTCTTCGATTCAACCTCAACCTCAATTCTCCACCCTCTAATGGTGGATTTTATCATGATATCAGAGCTTGAGTGATTCGATCGAGGACAGAGCATAGATTTTTATACTGTGAGTTCATAGTTTTTTCTTCTTGAGTTGAAATCAAGCTCAATCGAAGCACAACAATGGCAAATTTAGATATTGATAATCCTAGGAATCCACTATTCCTACAACCGTCGGATAATCCTAGCAATGTGATAATTTCAATTCAGTTGAAAGGAACAGAAAACTACTCCGTCTGGAGTAAGGCTATGGTGATTGCGCTGCGAGCGAAGAGAAAATTAGGGTTTATTGATGGAAGCTGTACAAAATCTCAGTTCGCTGAAGATCTAGGCGAGGACTGGGAGAGAGTTAATGCAACAGTGTTGACATGGATCATGAACACCGTATCTCCAAAACCGGTAAATGGCATTGTGTACGCTGAAAATGCTAATGAAGTCTAGCTGGATTTAGAAGATCGATTCAACAAAGCCAATGGTTCTAGAGTCTACAATCTAGAGCGAGAAATAGCCACAATTTCTCAAGGTACCTCTAGTATCTCTGTCTATCATTCTAGGTTGAAGTCGTTATGGGATGAATATGGTTCTCTTATACCCTCACTTCCAGTTATTGCTGGCACTAGAGACTTTATCGAACACTTAGAACAACAAAAGCTTTTCCAGTTCCTAATGGGATTAAATGAGTCATATGGAGCTATTAGAAGTCAAATTCTGCCGCAATCTCCATCACCTTCTGTTAGTCGTGCATTTGCAATGCTAATAAATGAGGAGAATCAAAGGAAAGTGTGTGTTTCTAATTGTCAGATTAGTTTAGCAAATGAAATGAATGAATCTACGGTTTTCATGAGTACAAGAGGAAATCAGTCAAGGTTTAAAAGGCAAAGTGATTTGTATTGTGAGTATTGCCACTTCAAAGGCCATTCAAAGGATACTTGTTACAAGCTACATGGATATCCACCTGGATACAAAGGGAAAAGACAGCAACAGTACAAATAGGCAAATGCAGCTGTGAATAGCAGTAGTCATGCTCAAGAGAATGCTATAAATAAAGAAAAAGCTGAAATGCCTCAAGGAATGTCAAACTTCTTCACTGAGGAGCAGTATGGCAGATAATAAAGTTGTTGAACAAGGACAAAGCAGAGGAGCACACAGCTAATATGGCAGGTAATGATAATTCAAGTTTGTTGAAAGACTGTAGGGATCCTTGGATTATAGACACTGGAGCAACAGATCATATGGCTTCAAACTATAATATGTTGGATGATATAGTAAAGATGCCTGAAAATAGGAGATGTGATGTTAGCTTGCCAAATGGTAAGTCAATCCCTGTTACTTATCAAGGCAGGAGATGATACTATACATGACATGCTATGTGTACCTGAATTTAAATACAATTTGTTGTCAGTCTCTAAGCTGACAAGAGAGTTGCAATGCTCAGTGAATTTTTTCCCAACAGTAGATGATCTTTTCCCCTTAGCAACAGTAGAGCAAGTGATGTTTTTCAATTAGTTCATGCAGATATTTGGGGTCCATATAGAGTCTCAACATACAATGGGAACATATATTTTTTAACACTTGTAGATGATCATTCCAAGATGATTTGGGTATTTTTGATGAAATTAAAGAGTGATACTGTTGTTCTGTTGAAATCATTCTTTAAACTTGTGAATGTGCAGTTTGGAAAGACAATTAAGGTGTTAAGGTCAGATAATGGTGCAGAATTTTTTAGCAAAGAATGTCAGGATTTCTTATCTAGTTTTGGAGTTCTTCACCAAAGTAGTTGTCCATATACTCCACAGCAAAATGGAGTAGTGGAAAGGAGGCATAGACACATACTAGAGGTGGCAAGAGCATTGAGGTTTCAGGGGAGCATCCAATTACATTTCTGGGGAGACTGTGTGCTAACAGCTGTTTATCTTATAAATAGGATACCTTCCTCAATTTTGGGGAGCAAGTCTCCTTATGAGGTGTTTCATAAGTCCAAGCCAAGTTTGCTACATTTGAGGGTATATGCTGCTTATGTTATGCCACAGTCACAGAGAAAGTTGACAAATTCTCACCTAGAGCTGTGGCAGCAGTTCACATGGGATATTCAGGCTCTCAGAAGGACTATAGGCTGTATGATCTCAAGGCCAAGCAATTTTTTGTAAGCAGAGATGTGAAATTCAAGGAGAACATCTTTCCTTTCCAGTCGATGAAGAGAGGTGTAGACTTGCCATTATTTCTGGAGATTAATGATGTTCAAGAAGACATCTCAAGGGCAACTGCACCAATAGTAGATCAGGGAACAGTTGGAACTGATGCTGGATAGGATACAACTACCACAAATGATTCTTCACTTGCTGACCCAGCCTGTGATACTCAGTCTACAGCAGCCAATGATCATAACTCTGAAGGACCACTTCAGCATGATGTATTGCCTATAATTGCTCCTGTTGAACCAGTTCCACTAAGGAGATCTTTAAGAGATCCAAAATCACCAACTTGGCTGAATGACTACATTTGTCCAGGGAAGACTAGTTCATACTCCAATTGCATTTATCCTATGTCCAATTACTTAGATTACTCCTCTCTTTCACCAAAGTACCAATCCTTCTTAGCTGCTACTTCTGAGGTAGAACCTGCTTCTTATGTTGAAGCTATGCAGGACCCTCGATGGGTTGAAGCTATGAAGACAGAAATTGATGCCCTTGTCCTCAACAAGACATGGGAAGTAGTTGAGGTACCCAAAGGAAAGGCTGTAGGTGGGTGTACAAGATCAAGTATAAGTCCAATGGGGAGATTGAAAGATTCAAAGCCAGATTAGTCGCAAAAGGTTATAGTCAGCAAGAGGGATTGGACTACCAGGAAACATTCTCTCCAGTAGTTAAAATGGTCACAGTTAGGGTGGTTATTGCCCTTGCAGCCATGAACCAATGGAATCTCTATCAAATGGATGTCTATCATGCTTTCCTTCAAGGTGATCTTGAAGAAGAAGTTTATATGCAACTTCCACCAAGTTTTGGTAGTCAAAGGGGAAACAAGGCATGTAGACTACACAAATCCTTATATGGACTTAAACATGCTTCAAGACAGTGGAATCTGAAGCTCACTGAGGCACTGATTACTGCAGGCTTTACTCAGAGCAAACATGACCATTCTTTGTTCACTTTGAGAAAGAATGCTAAGCTTGTCATCATCCTTGTTTATGTTGATGATCTCCTTATCACAGGTGATGATGCTGATATGATTCAAGAAGCTAAAACAATCCTTCATAAGGCATTCCGAATCAAGGACTTAGGTATTTTGAAATACTTCTTGGGAATTGAAGTCAGCAGATCCCAAAAGGGTATATTATTGTGTCAAAGAAAGTATACGGTGGAACTAATAGCAGAATTGGGCTTGGCAGGGTCCAAACCTGCAATCACTCCAATGGAGCAGAACAGAAAGTTGACAACAATGGAATATGATACACATTGCAACTTGAAGGATGATCCAACACTCACAGATGTCAAAGGATATCAAAAGCTCATAGGGAAGCTTTTGTACTTGACATTAACTAGGCCTGATATAGCCTATACAGTACAGACTTTAAGCCAATTCATGCAGGCTCCTAAGAAGTCACACTTAGAGGTAGCACATAGATTAGTAAGATACCTGAAGAATGAGCCAGGATTGGGCATTCTAATGAGTGCAGACGGTGATATGACTCTAAGAGCATACTGTGATGCAGATTGGGCAAGCTGTCCAAATTCAAGAAAATCAGTAACAGGTTACTTGGTGAAATTTGGGAAGTCCTTAACCTCATGGAAGTCAAAAAAGCAAAGTACAGAAGTTCAGCAGCAAGAAGTTCAGCAGAATCAGAGTATAGGAGCATGGCATTAACAGTGTCAGAATTAATTTGGTTGCTAGGAGTTTTCAAGGAGCTGGGAGTTGAATTGCCTACTTCAATTCAGTTGTTCACTGATAGTAAAGCAGCAATGCAGATAGCAAGCAATCCAGTATTTCATGAACGAACTAAATATATAGAGATTGATTGTCATTTTATAAGAGAAAAGGTACATGAGGGATCGATTCAAACTATGTATGTTCCTACAGAAGAACAGGCAGCAGATTTGTTGACTAAGGGTCTTGGAAGTGTTCAACATCACCATTTGATGTGCAAGCTAGGTGTTTTGAACATTTTCATGGCACCTAGCTTGAAGGGGGGTGTTGAGATGGTTAAAGTGACAGGTGGTGACGGTTGCACAGCTGAAAGCTTGAAGGATGACAAAGTCAATTAGGTGACAGCTGTGTATAATAGCAAGTTAGTTAATTAGTTAGTGTTAGGAAATAATTATATATATCCTACGTGTACAGTGATAAAAGGCTGATTAGACATTGTATTCCTTTTTGCTCTGTAATTGAAGATCATTTTCTTCCAGAATCTTCTTCTTCTCCCTTCTTCGATTCAACCTCAATCTCAATTCTCCACCCTCTAATGGTGGATTTTATCAAGTACTATAATAATAAAATTGTAACTAAAATAACTAATTTCAGCGCTGATATTAGTCCAATTGTTCAAAGTTGAGATTCAAAGAATAGACAACAAAAGCACACTTCTCTGGCTTCATCCGTGAAGTGTAACCCCCGACCCCCACCCCCATCACTTCATATCACTTCATCGCTTTAAGCAAGGAAAGCACCACTTCAATTTGGTAGTATTAAGGCGTTTTCAATATTTCCTATTCGGCAGAGAATGATCATCCAGTCATCTTCAAATACAAAAACATCAAATTAACATGCACATTTCATAATAGACTGTACACAGGCCCTATTCCAGAATGACGAAGCCTACAAATCAAGCGCGAACCTTAACTAAAATAAATCCTATACAAGGCTCCTGGCTGATCTCAAGATATGTATCACTGGTGATTGTCTAAGAAAATGTATCTGGATGTTCACTATCCTAACTCCTATAGTAACAAATAGCCAACCAACCTGACTTTCCTCCAATAAGGTAGGAATGGGCAAGGCTTCTGCACAAAAACAGATGCCAGCCGTTGACATAAAGGCTCCATCAATTCAAACATGGACAAAAGCATGGAGCCCTCAAAATGATGTTCAATCCTCAAGATTTTATACCAGCCATCCATGGAAACAAACCTTCCTGTTTCATGGAAGAAAAAGAGAAGAAGAGTTGCATTGTGGTATTAGGAGCCCATTATTACACACTCTAAATTCAAATACAAGCAAACAAAAATAAGCGAGAAATAGAATCGCTACCCTCTCAGTGGTGTCAAAGCTCTTCTTGTCTCAGGCCAGAATCAAATCCCCAGAAGATTCAGAATCATAATAATCATCATATTCATAATTCTGCTAATAAGAAGACAGCAAGTCAGCGATATGTGCATCATCATTGTGATTCAATATGGAAAAGAAATCAGCTAAAACCAAAAATCTAGAGGAAACTAGAGGCAAAGGAACGTACCCAATCGTACTTGCCAACTTCAGCTGAATCCGCCTCGTCGTCCGCCTATAGATGCAAACATCATTTACAGTATTCTAAAACTTGTACTTGAAAGTTAAACATCTAATTGAGGAATGCAAAAGATAAGAGGGACCAAATGCATTATCGCGACAAACTAACTTATTATTCATCAAGCATGCCACAGAAGAAACCTTCAAAAATTAAAGACATATAAATATCCTGATAGATTCAGGAGATATAAGAAGCTACTGTCATTTACAGTATCCAGAAACTTGTTTTTCAAAGTAAAGCATCAATGAGGAATCAGAAAGATAAAAAACCAAAAGCATTATCCTTAAGGAAATAATTACTTATTAAGTAGATCATAGTATCAAATTTTTTAAAAAATTACAAGGAAATAATGTAGAGAGAGAAACTAAATACATAAAAGAGCATGATGAGCTCTAGATGTAAAACTTCCACCGTTGAAGTACCATTAAGTCTCCGGATGCCTTCAGCAGATATAAGAATCAGTAATTGAGTTTCTAGTTGGAAAGCTAGAGGCAGAAATGTTCAATTAGATCATGATCTTAGGCAAATGTGTATTCGCAAGAGATACCAGTATGTTTGCTCGAGAGACTAATAAAATTGCAGATAATGGGGAGGATGAACACAATTTTGGAATATGAACTATGTTTATCATTGACATGATTCGATTGTTTATCTAATGTCAATTAGAAATCAATGCCCTCTCCTAGAAATTACTGGGTAACAAAAAATGTAATTTTATCATGTTTGCATTCCCTGAAGCAAAAAGCGTGCAACTTCCTAAAAGAGAAAGAATTTTCAGTTCAAAAAAACATAAGAAATTCAATCAAGGCTGAAATTTGGGAATTTTCGAAGGACATTTAGCCCTGTACTATACAAACAAGGCAATATTTTTATTCAAAAATGCATCACTAGCCAGCAGAGTCCATTTAGGAGCACAATATGAAGAGTGGCAATCAATGATCATCCAAGGAATATGCAATAGCAGCATTACAAAGAAATGTAAAATGCTGATTACCCTCCATTGCATATCATTCTCCTCTCTGCGCAAAAGCTTCAAGTATGCAAGATTAATTTTATCGGCTTTCATGAAGTACAAGAACCTCTCCTGAAATAAATAAAGGAGTTTGTCAACCACAAAAGTAAACACTTCAATGAACAAATGATGATGGACAATGATTAGCTAGCGATGTGTGATTATAGAATATGGACAATAGTTCAAACAGAAACGGCTAAAAGTACTAAATAAACTACCTCACGGGTCATATTTTTCCATGTCTCAAAACCTTTCTTATCCACTTCTAACTCATTCCCGTCCATGTTTGTCTTCACAAGTTCCTCCCTGCAATACCAAACACATGAGGCCATGGAAGGGCGGAGCTACAACGAGCAAAGAGTGGGCAGCTGAACACCATTAACCGGGAGAATTATATTGTATATATAGGTCAAATATTACTGCTTAAATCTTGAACACTTTTAGCGAAAATCCTGCTTCACAAAATGAGTCCATGACCAACTTAAGACCATGATTTTATTAATATGAAATATCTCCCACTAGGTAATATGGTTTTTTAATGTAAGATTTGGCACGCACTGAATATATTAAACAGGCAGAGCTAAACTCATAAATACGATTGAGAGTTACTAAACAGAGGAATAAGAGCGAACTTACATGAAAACTCGAAAAGCTGATCTGGGTTGGTCAATTTTCCTCTGCTCCTTAACAACGCTTGCGCTCCTGGGTCCGCATTTCAATTTCTTAACATCCTTTCTGGGTTCACATTCGTGCATGTCAGCCAATGCGACAGCCACTGAAATGCCACATATTTCACTGCGATGTATAAATACTCGCATTAATAGATACACATTAAAGAACCCCATATAGATTAGAAGTCGGAGTAAAGTGGGGGAAGCAAAGAAAAGAAAGGGAAAGAATACCATTTTTGAAAGGCACTGCCGTCGGGACCACGACGTATTTGGATACCGTGGACCCTTTTCCTTGTTCTAGCTTGATACACCATTGAATCCAAAGCCAACCTCTTAACTTCGATTTTAATGGAAGATTGAAATTGCCACTAATATGGCTATAAGGGCCAAAATTTAGACTAACATGCGCCTGGGTGTAGGATAACGCCTTTGCTTAATGCTTAGGGGAGTAGTAATTAAGGAGTGGAGGGACACGTCCCCATTAATTAGGGGTACATTTTAGCGGGACGAGGGGATTTTCTAATAAGTGGTGCAGGCATTTCTAATAAGTGGTGCAGGCGGGGACTTGAAAAGTGTCTATAATGAAATTGAAGCGCCTTTTAGAAAAAGGTCAAAGATTTCCCGCGATGACTCAAAAATGGGGATTGTACGGACCTATATGGAAATGACACGTAAAAAGTGAAGCTGCGTGATCTTGGGTAAGTGGGGTCGTTTAGTTCAAATTCTTATTATAGATAATCTCACACTCTATATGATATTTGATAATTCTATGATTTTAGTATAAATTTTATCTTTATTTTAGCTAGTACTCATTACTCACTATACGGGTCAAAATTCGGCTTAGGAAATTAGGCGTGGGAAGATCGTTGAGTGAGAAGACTGTGTTTCGATTTGGGCGGTCAGGACGAGGTCGACCAAAGCCCAACAACGAGCAGTCGTTAAGCAAGCCTGTTTACCTCGAAAATAGTAACAATTAAATTTGATTTGTGGTTTTAAAGATATGTGATTAGTCTAATACTAATTAATAATCAAGAAGTATAGCATATAAATGAAAGAAATTAGTAAATCAAACCAGTGTTGCTAGGCAGTATCGACCCCAAGCCAAAGTGACCTCAAGATGGACCAAGAACAATAAAACAAGAATAATAAAGCTAAAGGACAATTCTGATGAACAATGAGCGAAAAAGTAAGAGAGTATATTCTTTTCCAATGATTAGATGATGTTTACAAATGATTGGGGTCCCCTTTATATAGTAGGGGAACCCTAAATAAGGTACATTTTTATTTACAGTAAAGAATCTTATCGGGACAGCTGTCTAACCGCCTAGTGTGGATTCGTACTAGGTCGTACGAATAAATTTCGGAATTTACGCCACGATCTTAGGGACGTGGCGGGAATCTTGTTCTTCTATAACAAACTCATAACGGCTCTATCTCAGGGTTGGTCATACTTGGCTTTGGTACTCGTCGTGCGCTCTGATCTTTGACCCTTACGTTCTACCCTCGAACCCGGTCCATACTGAGCTTACCCATTGATTCGAGCCTTCTGTTCCTCGATGCGAGCTCTTGAACCTACAAAATAGGGGGCACATGATTTTACCATATACAGATAGTCTCCACGTTTCTTAGAGTAAAATGATAAGAAACGATTTGAACCTCGATTTTCGGAGCCCTTGATGTTGACGTCATCCTCGTGACGTAGGTGATCGAAGTGATCGAAACGTCCCATCGGTTCACTTCCCAAAAACATTAAATGCATGCCAGTAATGGTCGGCCACTAGCGCCGCCGAACCATTGCCGCTTATCTATAAATACGGGGCTCCTCCTTTGAATTAAGAACTTTACCGCTTCATTGCATTCACTCCGATCCCCTTCCTCTTCATCTCTTTCTCTCATCATCTGCTTCCACTGCCCTTTAAGTGCCGGAAAATGTCAAGCTCCTAGAAGACACCACGCTCTGCTATCTTCTGCATCTCTTAGCTTAAACCCATGGCCAAAACTTCTAAAACAGTCCCTCAAAAATAGAAGGCATCTTCTTCTTCTTCTTCTTCTTCTTCTTCTTCTTCTTCTTCTTCTTCCTGGCCGGCCAAACTTGTGGCGCTGGCCCTTCACGAAATCATTCTCGGCCCCTATGTGATAAAGAAGGATTTCAATATCGAAAATCCCCCCAATATCCCAGGCTTATGCGAACATGTATCTCGATATATTAGTTCGATATCGAAGAAGCATCTTAAGGCCATGAAGAAGGACTGCAGTTGGGGAGACGAGGTCGTTGTATAGATCCCCGACCCTGAGGAGAGCATCACTACACACGTGGAGGGGTTCTTAAGTGTTTATACTTACCCCTTCACACCGGGTCCCCTTGATCCAGTTGTGATTGACTTCTGTAAAAGGTACGAGGTTACTCTCGGCCAGATCCATCCCTCCTTTTGGCGCATCGTGATCATGTTGCGCTACTTCTCCAGCAAGGCCGGGGGATTAAATTTTACCCTCAACCATCTCATTCGGCTATATTGGCCTCAGCTGTTTGAGGGCTGATCAAGCTTCAACGTCGATCAAGCAAAACCTTCTTTTCTAGTAATGATGAGGACAAAGATTGAGGCTGGATGAGTCGGTTCGTCAAAGTGAGGACCTCAGATGTCATCCCTAGGGAGAAAATGGCATTCCCGGAGAAATGGAACTTTAAACGTAAGTGACGCCCCTTTCCAAATATCCTCTCATATTCCTTTTCCGAGTTTCATAATGCCTTTACCTTTTTTGCAGCTATTACTTGGATACCCCATACGGTCACCAACCTCGAGGACTGGGCCCGAAAAATAGCTGCAACCTCCTCATATGACGAGCGCAAATGGCGTGATTTATCTATGGGCAAATGGGAGTCCAAACACCACGATTAGTTCTTCTCCTAGTTTTTCTGATGCTTTACTTTTCTGGAGATATTTTCCACATTTACGCTTATCTATGCAGGCATTGGAGATGTCTCTGAAATGAGGCCGGCCCCGCCCGGGAAAGAGACCGAGTCCCCGATTCCAAAAACGAGGAAAGACAACAAGAGAAAAAGGGCTTCGAAGCCTGAAGATCCCCAAGATAAGAAAGCCTATGCTTGAAGGCTAAGGAAGAAATTTATTCATGTGGACATAGATTCGGCCCACCAATTCCTGGATGATGAAGAAAACGAGGGTGAAGAATCGGCGTTGGTGCCCCGAACTAGGAAGCCGGCCGAGGCCGCCAAGCCCTCCAAATCAGAGACCTCGCCTTGTGGTGAGGGAACTCCAAAGAAAGACTCGGACAAAGCCCCTGAGTCCTCGGAGATCATGATCATTCCCTCACCTTCAACAAGTACACCGGAGGGGATAAGTGCCAAAAATTTCGAAGCTAATCAGAATGCCTCGAGTGAGGAGCTCGGGGTTGTGACAATAGGTCATTCCCCTTCTCTACCATCTTATTCCGATGAGGCAATAAAAGACGCTAAAGCTCTACATACGCCCGATCCGAGCAAGGTCCTCGAAGAAGATCCTTTTTAGGATTATTTTACTGGGGTCGATGATGTCGCCGACCTCAATGATGCATCTACCCTCTTTGCAGAGGCTCAGCGTCTCTTCTCTCGGGTGAGCACTAATTTTTGTTGTTGCAAAAAATTCATTGTTTTCTTCTCCTTCTGTGTTGATGACATCTTTTTATTTTTGTGGAGGCCATTACTAAGTTCAAAGCCGAGCTGAGCCAATGTGAGGCTGAACTCAAGAAGTTTTCGGATGAAGAGAAGGCCCTAAGGCTCCTTTGCGGCCAAAAAGGGGAGGAGATCAAGGACCTTCGAACTAATTTGGCCAAAGCCCATAAAAACGAGGACGAGCTAGACAAGCAGGTAATCGTGATTTTGAAAGAGTATGGTCTTCTTGGCCTTATTGTGGAGGCTAACACTTCACTGTCTCAGTTGCAGCAAAAATTAGAGTTGATCAGGCAGCTTCGGGGCGAGGTTGATCATGTTAAAGCTGACTGCAACCGATGGAAGAAGAACATGGATTGGCTTGTTGCTGATAAAAAGGCCGCTATAGCCCAACTGGCCTCGGCTGAGACCCAGCTCCGGGGTATTAAAGTGAAAAATCTAGCTTAGGCTAAGAAGATCTAGGAGCTCAAGGTCAAGCTCGTCGAAGTCGGGGCAGAGGTTGTTGAAGCCGGGGCCGAAGTGGAGAGGACGAAGGCTACGACCGATAAAACCATCGTCATGTACTTAAGGGATGCCGAGGTTGTTCAAGCAGAGCTAGGGAGGCCTCTGACCGGGAAAAACAGAGCAACGATCTGGCCAAGTCCAATCTCGGAGGAAGACCCTTGAAGAGATCCATACCTGAGGTTTTGACCTCACTGAAGAGATAGCTCAAACAAGGGCGATGGAAACCGATGCCAGGTTCCTTGTTTTTTCCGATGATAAAGATTCCATCAATGGTTCTAAGGGCGGGGGAGATGAGGATGGAGTCCCCTAGGAGGAGGATCCCGACGATGCGACTCCCAAGGATGCAGCTCTGGAGGATATGGCCCCCAAAGATGTTGTTCCCGAGGGTGTGGCTTCGAAAGTAGATCAGGTTCTTTTGTTTTTGTGTAAGGCCCTTTGTGGGAAATATAAATACTCTTTATGAATACAATGAATTTCCCTTTCTTTTCACTTTGTCTCCGATTTGTATTGAATTTTGCTTCATCTTTGTTTGTGAAAATCTTTGATGTTATAATCCTAATGATCAAGTGAACACTGGCTCGAGCTCAGAATATAACAAACCCTTGGGTTTTTTAGTGAACAATGGTCGATCTTCAAACTTATAGTAGAATACCTCTTAAGGTTTTTTGTTAATCTTCAAGCTATGTTTAAGTCGATTTGATGCGAGCTCAGGATGATGGGACTCTTGAGTCCAAGTTGAGTGAGAGTAAGATCTCGAACTCCGCATGCTTCGGCCCTTAGGCTCTTTTAGGTCGGCCCTTAGGCTCTTTAAGTTGGGCCACTTCGGCCTCTAAGACGGCTATAATATTTCTCTTTTTTCGGCTAAAAGACTTATTTAAAATATATTTATGCCTTAGCATGTGTTTTTTGTACATGTTGGGTTTTTTGAAGGTTCGATCGATCGGAACCTCATTTGTAATCAGTTTGTGTTACGATAATTGAATACCTTTTGAGGCTTTTTTCAAAGGCTGACTTTATTGAAGCCCTTTTTACTTTTACCGGGGGTAGCCTAGTTTAATCAATTTTTCAAAGTATTTGAAGGCCTTTAACTTATGGTGGAAGTTGGACGTCTTCAAGCCGTATTATTTTAGCCGTAACCTTTAATATGGTCGTAGCCTTTGGGTATGCCTTTTGGACTTGTTTCCCGATAACCCTTTGAACTTGTTCAAAAGGTTAGTCCCCGAGTATCATGGCCTTGGCCTTTATGTTGAGGGGATGCCTCTTTGAGGTCTTATGAATTCGAGTTTAGATGACTCGAATGCATTGACTGTCAGTCCCCGAGTATTTGAGGTGTATTCACGTTTTGGCCCTTGAGCCGTTTCTTGCAAAATCATAAGTATGATGTTCGTATAGTAGCAAATTTCTTTGAGACACAAAGTGTTTTTTGATATAGAAAGAATGCTTCTTTGAATAATTTGATACATGCGTTCATGTTTTGTCGTAGGGGCTCGACTATTCTATATGGACACGGTTCATCTGACCGTTTGGTCCATTACAAAGTTTTCCTATCGAGGCCCTCTTTGGCGTGAAGTATTTTCCTCGAAAATATAATCTCCGAGGGAGATGCCCCCCAGTATTCGAGGTTGATTGAAAAGAACCCTTGGATATTGTTGAGTTCTCCTTAGGTAGCACATAGTTGTTGCCTCGTTAAAAACCTCACAGGTAAAACCCATTTGGGACAAAATTTGATCTAAGGGAAAAAGAGTGCAACGCGTACTTTAAAACCTAAGGTCTTCGTATAAAAAAGGGTTCCTTCGATGTCCTCGATCAAACACCTACAATGAGTTAGTTTTAAATTTAGATGGACAAAAGGAGAAAGTCATACCTTAGCATTAGTATCGTTTGAGTAGTGACACGTTCAATTGTTCGGCAGTTGTTCGCCCTCGATCGTGCCAAGTTTTTAAGATCCTTTACCGACAACTCCGACGACTCGGTACAAACCTTTCCAATTTGGGTCTAGTTTCCCTTTATTCGTATCTCGAGTCTTGAGGGTGACTTTCCGTAGAACTAAGTCCCCAATTCCAAAGTGTTGAAGGTTGGTCCTTCTATTACAGTATCTCTTGATTCTTTGCTTCTGCGCGGCCATCCAAATAAGTGCGGCTTCTTGTTTTTCATCTAATAGATCAAGGCTAGTATTCATGGCCTCGTGATTTGACTCCTCCGATGCATGTCGAAACCTGGCGCTGAGTTCTCCGATCTCGACCGGGATTAATGCCTCGGAGACATATACTAAAGAGATTGGAGTAGACCCCGTTCTAGACTTCGATGTTGTTCTATATGCCCAAAGGACCTCGGGTAGAACTTCTTTCCATTTTCCTTTTGCATCGTCCAACCTTTTCTTTAGATTTTGAATGATAGTTTTATTTGTTAACTCGGCCTGTCCGTTCCCGATCGGGTGGTACGGTATTGATAAGATCCTCTTTATTTTGTGTGCATCGAGGAACTCCGTTACCTTGTTGCCGATGAATTGCTTTCCATTGTCACATACAATCTTGGCAGGTATCCCGAATCGATATATGATATGGTCCCAGATGAAGTCAACAACTTCCTTTTCTCTGACCTTTTCGAAGACCTGTGCTTTCACCCATTTAGAAAAATAGCCAGTCATAAACAAAATGAATTTAGCTTTACTTGTGGCCGTTAGTAAAGGGACGACTATATCCATTACCCATTTCATGAAAGGCTACGGGGACAGGACTGAGTGTAGTTGCTCTCCGGGCTGATGAATCATTGGCGCGAAACTTTGGCATTTATCACACTTTTTAACAAACTCCTTAGTGTCTTTTTCCATGCTATCCCAGTAATACCCTGGTCTGATAATTTTGCGAATCAAAGACTCGGTGCCGGAGTGATTCCCACAAGTACCTTCATCGATTTCTCGTAGAACATAATCGGTATCCCCCGGCCCCAAACACACTACCAACGGTCCAGCGAAAGTCCTCATGTACAATGTTCCATCTCCATCCAATGTGAACCTAGCAGCCTTGGTTCGTAGAGCTCTCGACTCTTTATGATCCGATGGGAGCTTTCCATTTTTCAAATAATCGATATACTTATTTCTCCAATCCCAAGTAAGCTTGTAGAATTTATTTCGACATGACCCTCCTCGACCACGGATCTCGATAACTAGATGACAGTTCCTGGGATAATGTCGTCTTCTTCAACTGATGATCCCAGATTTGCAAACGCATCAGTCTTACTGTTTTGCTCTCGAGGCACATGATCCAGGGTCCATTCCTTGAAGCGGTGCAACGTCGCCTATAATTTGTCCAAGTACCTCTGCATTCTATCCTCTCGAACTTCGAAGCTTTTGTTCACTTGGTTCATCACCAATAGAGAGCCGCATTTGGCTTCAATGACTTCTGCCCCCAAGCTCTTAGCTACTTCGAGACCTATAATCATGGCCTCATACTTGGATTAAATGTTAGTTAATCTAGAAGTTTTGATAGATTGCCTGATAGTACTCCCTGTGGGTGGCTTCAAAACAATGCCGAGCCCGGACCCTTTCACATTCGAGGCACCATCCGTGAAAAGGGTCCATACCCCTGATGATGTACCCGATCCTAGCATAAGTTCTTTTTCTACTTCGGGTACGAGGGTTGGCGTAAAATCGGCCACGAAGTCAGCCAAGATTTGGGACTTGATAGCCGTTCGGGGTTGATATTCGATATAGTACCCATGCGAAGTCCTTTTTCTTTTTGAGCAAGGAAAAGAACCTATGACTTCGATCTGATGACCTTAAAATGAATCGACCCAAGGCGGCTATTCATCCTGTTAGTCTTTGCACTACTTTCACACTATCCATGATGGTGATATCTTTGATGGCCTTTATCTTATCGGGGTTGATCTCAAATTCCCGATTAGATACCATAAAGACGAGGAACTTGCTCGAGCCAACTCCGAAGGCACATTTTTCCGAGTTAAGCTTCATGTTGTACTTCCTCAAGATTTTGAATGTTTCATGCAAATGAGTTAAATGGTCCTCTGCACGTAGGAACTTAACTAACACATCGTCAATGTAAACTTCCATCGATTTTCCTATCTGTTCCTCGAACATCTTGTTAACTAGGCGTTGATATGTAGCTCCAACATTTTTTAGTCCGAAGGGCATTACATTGTAACAATTTGTTCCAAACTTAGTGATAAACAAGGTCTTCTCTTGGTCCTCCGGGTTCATCCGAATTTGATTATACCTGGAGTAGGCATCGAGAAAGGTTAGGATCTCGTGGCTGGCCATGGCATCGATCATGCGATCGATATTAGGCAATGGAAAAGAATCTTTTGGGCATGCCTTGTTTAAATCTTTATAATCTACGCACATTCTAAGTTTGTTTCCCTTTTTAGGAACTACGACCAAGTTGGCTAACCACTCGGGGTATTTTACTTCCCAAATGAACCCTATTTTAAGAAGTTTGGTTACCTCATCCTTTATGAATGCATGCTTTACCTCGGACTAGGGCCTTCTCTTTTGTTTCACCGGTTTGAACCTGGGGTCGATGCTTAGATGGTGTGTTGTTATTTCCGGTGGAATCCCTGTCATATCTAAATGGGACCAAGCAATATAATCCATATTACTGATAAGAAATTAAATGAGTTTTTTCCTGAGTTCAAGGGTTAACCCCGTTCCCAAGTATACCTTTTCTCGGGCATGAACTCGATAAGTATGACCTATTCCAGTTCCTCGACCGTTGACTTGGTTGTATCTGACTCTTCGGGAACAACAAAGGTTCGAGGAACAAGGAAATCCTCCTATTCTTATTCTTCGGTTACCTGTTCTTCTGATTCGGTCGAGGCTGGGGCTGGTGATTGCTATTTGGCCGTCTGCATATCTTTGGTGCTCGATTTTTTCGAGGTCTAAATCATTGGTGTCGGAGTCACCACCTGACCGCAAACATCTCCTTTGCAGCATGTTGTTCTCCGTAAAGTATTTTTACTCCATCCATTGTTAGGAATTTCATCATTTGATGAAGGGTCGAAGGTACGACCCTCATGTTGTGAATTCATGGCCTCCCGAGTAGTGCATTGTATCTCATGTCACCTTCGATGACATGGAATTTCTTATCTTGAATGGTTACGACCACATTCACAGGTAGGATTATCTCCCCCTTAGTTGTTTCGCTTTCCATGTTGAAACCATTTAGGACTCGGGATGCTGGTACAATTTGGTCTTGCAGACCGAGCTGCTCTACGACCCTTGACCTGATTATGTTTGCTGAACTACCTGGATCTACTAGAACACGTTTAACTTGAACTTTATTTAACAAAATAGAAATTACTAGGGCGTCATTATGCGGCTGAGATATGCCTCCTGCTTCCTCGCCATTGAATGATAGGACGCCCTCAGGTACATAGCTCCGAGTTCATTTTTCTCTGGTGATCGACACCTTGGTGCGTTTTAATATAGGCCCTTGTGGAACACCAACACCACCAACGATCATATGAATTACATGTTGCAGTTCTTCCTGCTTAGTTTTTGTGTTTGCATCCCTTTCCCTGAAGTGGTTCTTAGCTCGATCACTGAGAAATTCTCGAAGATGACCCTCGTTGAACAATCGAGCTACTTCTTTCCTCAGCTGCCTGCAGTCTTCGGTCCTATGACCATGTGTGCCATGATACTTACACAGCAAGTTCGGATTCCTTTGAGAAGGATTGGTTTGTATAGGCCTGGGCCACTTGGTGTCCTTGATTCTTCCAATAGTTGATACGATCCCCGATGCATCTACACTGAAATTATACTCCGACAATCGAGATGCTTCCACGGGATCGATATGTTTATCAAATCCATTCTTACTTATGAGTTCCCGAGATCTTTGACCTCGGTCATTTCTTCGATCATTCCGAGGAGAGTTGCGCTCCGAACCACTGTTTCTCTGATCGACATAAGGCTGATACTGTTCATTGTTTAATCTTGATTCCATGTCTGTATCCCTCAAGGGCTTAGCTGCCAATCTATTATGATGAACTAAACCCGAGGGGGCTCCCAACTGGTCGTCTTGACCCTGATCTTCGATTGGTAACGATTATGTACGTCTGACCACGTCACAGCTGGATACTTGATCAGATTCTGCTTTAATTGTCAAGACGCGATGGAACTCCACTCGTTCAAACCCTGCATAAAAGCTTGTACTGACCAATCATCCGAGCCGGTGGTAATTCCATTCACTCCATCTGAAACCGGGATACGAATTCCCTTAGCATCTCATCGTTCCTTTGCCTTATCTTAAAAACATCTGATTTCCTTGTTGCCACCTTTATGGCCCCGTCGTGTGTTTTTACGAAGGCATCTACCAACATGGCAAACGAATCGATGGAGTTCGGGGGAAAGTTATGATACCAAATCATGGCTCCCTAAGGTTTCCCCAAACTTGTTCAATAATACTTGTTGATACCCAATTTTTCCCTTATATATTTTTAAATATACATAGATACCTTCAAAATAGTGCATGAGCATCATCAAGTATTTTTCCATAATTTTCCATAATTTTTAAGGATTTTTTAATTGCATCGCAAATAATTTTATAATGATTTATTATCATATTAAGCTTTGAATATTTTATATATACTTATTATAATTGTATTTTGCACCCTTAGGCTAAAATTGCATATTTTGTAATAATAACCCATATATTATGCATAATTACATTATTTATACAAAAATAACTTTTTATATTTTTATAATGTTAAGTAATTATTTTAAATCATTTTCATGCACAAAATGACATTTTTACTATTTATTAATTATTTTTATAAATTATTTGCTGATTTAATTGGGTATTTAAAATCTAGTCCTTTTTCTTAATTAATTTCGGACCTATACACTACCCATTACCCCAGCCCAATACATCAGCCCAATACCCTAATACCCAATTCCCAAGTACCTATTAACCTAGACCCATACCCATTAAAAACCCGATCCAATTCCTTTTTTAAAATCACAGCCGTTGATCTCTGAAGATCAAAAGCTCATAACACCCCAACCCCTTTTAATTATATCTTACCCAGTCTAACCCTAACCCCATTTCACCCACTCCGTCGCCCTCAAACTCTCTCATCTCCCCTCTTTTCTCTTCTAAAACCCTAACGACTCACTCCCATCTGATTCTAACCTAGAAATGGAATCACCGTGTGATTTCGTACCTTTTTTGGTCCTATTTCCTTACTGGCTACCCGTTCTTTGGTGTTACAGAATAGCTTGCCTAAAATGACAAGCAAATCTAGAGAGATCCGAACCAAAACTGGTTCAAAATCTCTAACCTATTGATTATTTCCGTTTGTGTTCACTCTAACCTATTTTAATATATCTTGTGGATTCTTACTTAACCCTAAGGTTAGGGTTTTCAGATCTTTCCAATTCGAACCCAAAATTGGTTTTAACATTATTTTTTTATGTTATTCCGTATAAATTTGCTTATTTTTTGTTACCCAATTTAGGGTTTCAAATCTTCTTTAATCGAACGAGATTTGGTTTGATCCTATGAATAACCCCTGTCTATGTTCATTTTACTAAAATACTTGATTCTTTACCTTTGTTTTTATCGATTTTATGGCTTACCTAAAATTAGAGTTTCAAACCTTTTTATTTTGGGGCCAGATCTGTTTCAATTGTGTATTTTGTAAACATATTCCCGTCTATGTTCATCCTATGAAGCATGAGACTCTTGCCTTTTATCTCTATTGATTTTATGGTTTTACCCAAAAATTAGGGTTGAAACCTTTTACTAACTTCCGTTTACTCTTTCCTTTCTCGTATAGTATTGATATTTTCCTTATTTTGTTCATTCTACATTGTTCCTTTACTTCTTTACCTTATTTGGTGATTGATAATTCATTCTATATGATACTTACCTTATTCTAAGTAGTACTTTACTGATTACGCGTTAATTGACTGAACTCTAACTTCAATTGATTCTGGATTTATTTTCTTTCCTTGTTTGTGTACGTTTAATTTATTCCCTTATTTGTCTGCCTAATTGAACACTATTTAAACCCTTTCCCCTCTTCCCTTTAGAAGAGACTCGAACTCTCATACTCTCACTAAAACTTAATTCTTTTACTCTGATTTTGGGCCGGCTGAAAGCCAAGGCCAAGTGATTCTGGAACTTAACTGTTGTAGCATATCTACTTGCTTTCTTGCTTAACTGGTAATACCTAATCCCTTGTTGTTTCATTCTCCATATTTTTCATAATCAGTGTTACTTGAACAACATGTCATGAACCTTACTTTTAGCATGATTCTACTTTTTATGCTCCTATGTCTCTCTTCTAATCTTATGGTTAATACTGTTAGTTTAAGATTAGCTATTTTGAATAATATGAATCCTCTTATAAGTATATCTTAATGTTTAAATTTGTCCGGGCACACTGTTTGTTAATCCTGCACCTGTTTTGAACCTTGCATTCTTAGGATTGTACAAGCATGTAATTAGTTAATTTGTCCTAATTTGTTGCTTAACTCATGTGCCCTGTCTGTTAATATGTCATGTGATGATCTGACTGCTTTGCCTAAGTTATTTCTATGATTAAGCAATGGTTGTCTTAAATGTCAGCATGCTCCCTTAGTGTAATTAAGTATCTCTTCTGAATTAACCTGTTTGAAACTATGTACTTTGCAAACTTTGTTGTTTTCCGAATGCAATTATGTGTTTTAAACCTTGTTTCTTCTGAAATCAAACTGTTTTGAAATCTGCCCCTACTCCCTTTTATATGCTTATTTTTAAAACCTCACTCTTAGTCCCTTATGTTCTCAACCACCCTAGTATGAGCACTGCTCAGGGTCCATATGAGACTCATGTGAACTCTGACACACTGGGAATTGGTTACCCATCTCTTGCGAATCACCTACTGAATACATGGTTCTGGTGTGAGCATTTCCCTGGGTCCCTGAGGCCCTTGGGAACTTTGACACACTGGAAACCTGGTTCTATATGTGCTATGAGTGAATCACTCATATTTTGGCTATGCTATACCTATGAAATGAGCCTCAAAGTTGGTTGGTGTGAAGGACTGGTTACCAGGTTCAGTTGGGCTTAATGAAGGTCCCTATAGTTTATATTACTACTATTATGTACTTTATTCATTTACTCTGGCCTGTAATAAGTTTGTAACAAACAGATTCTGGGGTATATAGTAAAATTGGGAAGGGTCTTTATTCTCTTTGGGCAATCCGGGTAGAAATCCTGCCAATAGGGTTTCATTTGCTCTATTAATCCTGTTTTACCTTATCTCTGTTGAAATCGTGTGAGTGATGTACTATGCTTGCATATTAGAAATCCTGCCTATAGGTTGTATTAACTTGTCCAACAAACATAAGTTAGCAATCATGCCTATAGGACCTCAGTATTGATCTAACTGTTTTTCTTTCTGGCAATGTGCACCATTTCTGCCCGTATTATTGTTCAATAGACACCATGTCTATAAGACTAAAACTGGTTTCAAATATAGAAATCGTGCGTATATGATTTAAATCAATTCAGTAATAGATACTATGCCTACAAGACTAAAATCATTTCTAACCTAGAGATCATGCCTATAGGATTTAAGTCAGTAATGTAATTAGAAATCATGCATATAGAGTTAAAATCAGTTCGACATTAGATATCACGCCCATAGTGTTCTGTCAATTGGCTTTGGGTGCAATCGCCTTAGTAAATCAATTAAACAATGTGTTTAATAATAATTCTGGATCCAAAATTGTAATTCGTTACTGTCTGAAGTGCCCCGATATATCACTGAATAAAATCAATAGGCCAAACAATAGGTCTTGACACTCATCTTAATAAAACTGCTTATGAGAATCACTATTTTCGGCATAGATATTCTGCCTATAGGACTTTAAATTAAGCTTGTCAATTGCGTGCATCTATTGTTATGTGTGGAGGTCAATGTGAGCCCTTATTTGCCTCTTTGTTTAAAGGTCCTATTTGTTTTTGTTTGACGCCTAGTCTTTGCATTTTTGAGTAACCCAAGTGTAGTCTAGAACTACCCCAAATAGAGGTCCTAATACCTCCAGGGCCATAGGTAAGGGACGGGTAATGCACGCATAGGAAACGAATTAGAATAGACTAGAGCGCTTTAGGTAACAACTTAAAGATAGTAATTGGGTAGTAAGTAGATGATAGTCCGTGCGCCAAGTACTATAAGTAACACCCCGACTTGAGGGAGTTACAAGGTATTGCACGGGATGATCCTATAGGCTAAAAAACTTAGGACTTTCCCTCTTATTCCTATTTTAAAATAAATTGAATAGTTGTCCAAATTGCTTTCTTCCCCTTAGACTAATTCGCTTAATTTAAGTTCGGCCGAGACCCACCATTGTGGACCTCGAGGGGTGCCTAACACCTTCCCCACAGGGTAATTTGAGCCCTTACCCGATTTCTAGTGATGTAAATTGGTAACATGAGTTATCTGCTCTAGGTGCCCTAACACACCTTAATCCATTGGGTGGCTACTCTTTCAATTTCAATTCCCTACCCTCTCAAAAAGAAGTTGTCCCAGAAATGTGAAAACTCGATTTTGGGAAAAAAGGGGCGCGACAGCATGGCGACTCTGCTGGGGATATCTTTAGGCTCTTACAGTAACGAACTTGCTTTGTGAATTAGTCTTTAAGCATGTCTTTATTGTCACAACCCAAACCGATGGGCCGCGATGGGTGCTTGAGTCCTACCTATCAGTCACCCCTAAGCATGCGTCTAAGATATGAATCTAAATAACATCTGCTGAATTACGAAAATAACATATATGAAGGAAACCTGCCAATAAGGCATATGTACGTATACATGCAGGATATAGTGGGTGAGCCGACAAGGCTACTATAGACAACTATATATTCAAAACTGAAGGCCGACAATGCCACATACAGCCCAACTAGACATACTGTCCACAGATTTTTAATAGAAACATAACTGTACAAAGACGGGACTGAGCCACATCATACCCATATATATATATACACACAAACGTATCATACCAAAATCAAAAGCAGCTCCGGATCAAGTGGAGCACGCCAACTCTCGCTGATTAGGGATCCTAAAAAGGGGGACCACCAGCTTGCCTAATCGCACCTACGGGCATGAAACGCAGGCCCTGTGAAATATGCGTCAATACAAAAATGTACTGAGTATGTAAGGCATGAAAATTAGTACGTAAATGACATAGATGAAACATGGAATAAGGAAACATATCTTTAAATCTGAATAACTTTGTAAATTCTGAAATGTTTATAATGTTATGCACGTGTGTACAAATGTCATGTGATGCATAAGTATGGGTGTACATAATATCATCAAGCCACTGAGGGCATTCCATCATATCATCTCGGCCACTGTGGGCAACATCATCAACATATACCAGCTGATCAGGTGGTGGTCCGTATATAATGCCGTAACCTTTTCTCATATCCCATATACATATATTTACATATATACGCGTATATAAAGCCATCTGGTCATGGGTTAATGCACATGTATAAATGAGTGAAATGCATGAAAAATATGTAATAATCTCAATATTCCTTCCGGATAAACTTTTTCAACTGTGTATTATTCTGAGACCCATGAACAGAAGATAAAAATATTTTTCGTGGGGACTCAAGAATATAGGCACCCCTACTATTTCTATGAATAGAGTAATTTTATGGAAACCGTGTATTTGCTCGTTTCTTCAGTATAATTTGGACCATGCCAAAAGAAAGAAGGGAGGGTCTTATAACATACGTGGAGTAGAAAAAATTCCATATACTATTTTTGACGAAGATTGCACTGTACTCTTTTAAAACCACAAAATTCCACGTTACTACTATTCTAGCAAATCCTCTTTTTTGAAGTTTCTTTTGGAACGAAGATGACCTTCTGTATTTAATGTTTTCCTTGAATCTTTTGAGAAGTTTCTGATCTTCTAATATATTGGAACCTAAAAATGAATGATAGATACGACTTAGATTTAAGTCTTATGTTAGTTAGATTTTAATTTGATTATAAGTAGCTACATGGCCTAGATGACTTATGAGTCATTCTTATACTTGTGGCATTTGTGCCACGTTTTTGGAGTGAGATTTTGTTAATTTTTATCCACTTATTAGTTAACTGGGTAATGTTCTGTTACCCGGTAATTAATCAATTACCCGCATAATTTAAAAATTAGCACAAATTACTTAAAATTCTATTTATCTTTAAAATACTTCATATATACTTTATATATTATGCTTCCATGGTCATATGATACCTTACATGTTACTAGTTCATAATTATTGGGTATTATCGCTCGACCCGTAATTTATTCCAAATTGGCCACTTTCAACGAAACTCGTTTTCTTTAATCCGTGTACCACTTTATCCTTCATAATACTTATTTATCGTTTGTTATAAATAGCGTAAGTATGTTAACGTCAAGATGATCTCATCCTCAAGTCTATGTCGGTTAACTGAAAACAAAATTTTAACGTACGAAAATGCGAGATGTAACATCCTTCCCCCTTAGAAACATTCGTCCTTGAATGTTCAACTCCCCGCGATATATATAACTTTGGCAAGGTCGCCTCTGTAATAACACCACTACCAACTCTCCCTATAGAATCTTAATAACCCAACGACACACAGGACCATAATTATGAATAACGACATTGGCCTCACACGACCAAAGACAATAACCAACACAAGAATTTATACACATACCTTATGGTTGCGATGTCCCAGTTAGACCCTTCTCCGGAGGAGGAAATAAGTAAGGGTATCTAGACTTCATGTCTTCTTCGGCCTCCCAAGTCATTTCTTCCACATTGTTATTTCTCCAAAGTGCTTTTACGGAGGCTACCTCCTTATTTCGTAGCTTGCGGATTTGTCGATCTAGGATGACAACCGGAATTTTCTCGTATGACAAGTCCTCTGTAATCTGTACATCATCTGTGGGCACCACTTAGGTAGGATCGCCAATGCACTTCCGTAACATAGATACATGAAAAACCGGATGGACAAACTCCAATTCTGAGGACAATTCTAACTCATAAGCTACTTGGCCCACTCTCCGAATGATTCTATAAGGCCCAATATATTGTGGGCTAAGTTTACCTTTCTTGCCAAACCTCATTACACCCTTCATAGGTGACACTTTTAAGATTAGCCAGTCATCAACCCCGAACTCTAAATCTCGTCGCCGCACGTCAGGATATGACTTCTGACGACTCTGAGATGTCAATAGTCGATCACAGATCAATTTTACTTTTTCTATGGCTTGTTGAACTAGGTCTGCCCATGTAATCCAGATTCTCCAACATCGAACCACCTTATAGGCGACCTACACTTCCGTCCTTAAAGAGCTTCGTATGGAGCCATCTAAATGCTGGAATGGTAGCTATTATTACATGTGAACTCAATAAGCGACATATGGTCATCCTAGCTACCTTTGAAGTTTATTACACAAGCTCGTAACATATCCTCCAGCGTCTAAATAGTATGTTCAGCCTGTCCGTCTGTCTCGGAATGAAATGTTGTACTAAGACTTACTTGAGTCCCCAGTCCTTTTTGGAAGGACCTCCAGAAGTTAGCTGTAAATTGAGCTCCTCTATCTGAGATAATAGATACAGGGATACCATGCAATCGTACTATCTCCTTAATATAAAGCCTTGCATAATCCTCTGAGGAATATGTTGTTCTAACAGATAGAAAATGGGCTGACTTTGTAGGCCTATCAACAATCACCCATATCGAATCGAACTTACGCTGGGTACGAGGTATGCCTCTGATGAAGTCCATATTGATTATTTCCCATTTCCAAGTCGGAATCTCCATACCCTGCAATAATCCACCGGGTTTTTGATGCTCAATCTTAACCTGCTGACAGTTAGGACACTGAGCAACAAATTCTGCTATATCCTTTTTCATTACATCCCACCAATACACTTCCTTGATATCATGATACATCTTTGTTACTCCTGGATGGATAGAATAACGAGAATAGTGAGTTTCTCCCATAACCTACTGACGCTACCCTGCAACATTAGGCACACATAATCGTCCTCGATATCTGAGGACCCCATCTTCTGTAATTTCAAACGGCGTCTTCTCCTTCTGAAGGGTGGTATCCCTATAATGAACTAACACATGATCCTCATACTAGCGTTCATTTACTTCAGTTACTAAAGAGGATGTTGTCGTATCCTTAAGAATAATTCCAACGTCACCTAAGTCCAGTAACCGAACTCCAAAACTAGCTTGATGATGAACCTCATGGGCTATTCCCCTCTTTTTTGGCTGCATACGATAGGCTACCCATAAATTTATGGCTGAGGGCGTCGGCTACTACATTCATCTTCCCCGGATGGTATAAAATATCAACGTCATAGTCTTTAAGTAGCTCCAACCATCTCTTTTGACGTAGATTCAATTCCTTTTGCTTGAAGATGTACTGGAGGCTCTTATGATCCGTATAGATATCAACATAAATGCCATACAAGTAGTGACTCCACATATTTAGTGCATGAATCACCTCAACTAACTTTATATCGTGGGTCGGGTAGTTCTTCTTGTGCTTTCTTAGTTGTCTAGAAGCATAAGCCACAACTTTATCATGATGCATCAACACACAATCTAATCCAATGCCTGAAGCGTCACAATAGATCACATAACCATCGGTCCCTTCTAGAAGCGTTAGAACCGGTGCTGACGTTAATCTGTCCAATAAAGCTTGGAAACTCCGTTCGCAAACATCAGTCCATTGAAACTTTGCTCCCTTCTGAGTCAACTTTGTTAAAGGTGCCAAAAAGGAAGAAAATCCTTCCACAAATTTCCTATAATAACCCACCAAACGGAGAAAGTTACGAACCTCCGTCAGTGTTGTGGGCCTAGGCCAAGTCTTTATTTCCTCAATCTTTTGTGTATCCACCCGGATGCCTTCACCCGAAATGATATGCCCAAGGAAAGTTACAGAGTTCAACCAGAATTCACATTTAGAAAATTTTGCATACAACTTCCCTTCTTGTAGAACTCTGAGCACATTACGCAGATGACCAGCATGCTCTTCCTAGGAATGAGAATACACCAATATATCGTCAATAAATACAATTACGAACAGATCTAAAAAAGTCCTGAACACACGGTTCATCAAATCCATGAATACTGCCGGGGCATTGCTCAGACCGAACGGCATAACCCAAAACTCAAAGTGCCTATATCTAGTCCTGAATGTTGTCTTCAGAATATCTTCATCCTTAACCCTTACCTGATGGTATCCGGACCTCAAGTCTATCTTTGAAAAACACTTGGGACCTTGAAACTTATCGAATAAATCATCAATTCTCGAGAGTGGGTACTTATTCTTGATCATCACCTAATTTAGCTGCCTATAATCAATACACATTCGTAAGGAACTGTCTTTCATTTTCACAAACAAAATAGGTGCTCCTCACAGTGACGTACTAGGTCTGAGAAAACCTTTTTCAAGCAAGTCCTTTAGTTGTTCTTTCAACTTTTTCAGCTCTGCGGGGCCATTCTATAAAGAGGAATAGATATTGGGTGAGTATCTGGCAGTAGGTCAATAGAAAACTCAATTTCTCGCTCTGGCGGGTGACCCGTAAGCTCGTCGAGGAAAACATCGGGAAACTCATTCACCACAGGGATGTACTAAATGGTTGGTGACTCCACTTCCACATCCTGAACCCGAACTAAGTGATAAATACAACCCTTTCTAATCATCTTCCTTGCCTTGAGATAGGAAATAAATCTACCTCTCGGCGATGCTGTGTTACCTTTCCACTCCAAAACAGACTCCCCTGAAAATTGAAATCGGACTATCTTTGATCTACAATCAACATTGGCATGACAAGAAGCCAACCAATCCATACCCATTATAATATCGAATTATACCATATCTAACTCGATTAAGTCTGCTACGGTAGGTCGACCATGAACTATTATTATACAACCCCTATATACCTGCTTAGCTATCACCGAGTCCCCAACAGGTGTAGACACCTCAAAAGGTTTAACCAATTCAGGTTTTATTTCAAACTTACTAGCAACCAATGGAGTAACGTATGATAAGGTGGAACCTGGGTCAATCAATGCATATACATCATAAGAGGAGACTGATAATATACCTGTAATAATATCAGGCGATGACTTTTGGTCCTGTCGTCCTGCCAACGCATAAATGTGGTTCTGAAGGCTGCTTGATCTAGATGCTCCGCCTCTGCCTCTACCACGACTCAGTGGTGCTTGGGGACCTTGCCCAGGGGGGGGGGGTACTGATGATGATGAACTAGCTACAGATCCCGCTAGCTGAGCTATGCTTGCATCACCTCTCATCGGACAATCCCTTATAACGTGGCCCAGATAACCACAAATATAACAAACACCTAATCCCATACGGTACTGCCCAGTATGCTGCTTACCACATTGAGCACATCATGGCAAGGGCGGCCTCATCTGATTTGACTCACCCCTATACTGAGAACCTGACGCCCTGAAATTCTGACCAGACCCTGAATATGAGGAACGATCAAATCTCTTACTGCCAAACTGAAGGGGTGCGCTAGCTGATGGCTGGGCTGGATACCCCGGGTACTGCTGCCTCTGACCACCTCGAAACTCACCAGAAGGACCTGAAGACCTTGCTCTCTTATTTTGGACCCTATCATGCTCACGATCAGCCCTCTGTTTCTGTTTATGCTCCTCTACACCGTGAGCGTATCCCTAAATACGAGAAATATCCATGTCTGGTTAAAGTGAGACCGATATATAATTGTTAAGCAAGTGAGTCTCTAATCCCATCACGAACCGGTGAACTCGATCCTCCATCTTAGATACAATAGTGGGACCATACCTAGCCAACGAATCAAACTGAAAACTATACTCCCGAACACTCATGTTACCCTGTCAAAGGGTCAAGAACCTATCAACTCTAGCTCGCCTAAGCTCTGGTAGGAGATAGTGACAAAAAAAAGCTTCTATAAACTCTTGCCATACTGCTGGAGGGGCATCCTCACCTCTGCACAATTCCCAAGACTCATACCAATTAACTACAACATCTCGGAGGCTATAGGAAGCTAGCTCAACTAACTTAGCCGCAGTGGCCTTTATTACCCGTAACGTCCTTTGCACTCTATCAATAAATACCTGAGGGTCCTCATTCGGATCTGCCCAATGAATACTTAAGGGTCTAAATTAATGAAGTCACGAACCCTCGCACTGACGGACCTGTCTGCATAACCAATACCTATTTCCTGATGCCGAGCCTGCGCGGCTACTAATCGGGTTAATAGCTGAATAACATCTCTCATCTCCTGACCCGGTGTATCTGGCCGAGGTGCTGAATGTACAAGGGCGGGCGCTAGGGCTAGTGACCCTCAGAGTTCTTCTGGAAAGAGTGGGGTAGGTGAAGTCTGAGATGGAACCTCACCATAAGACTCTCCTTGAGCCTGGTAACTCGTGGCGCCCGACTAGTAGTCTCACCGGCCACAGACTTTCCCTTCTAGGCGGCCGTACTCTTTGGAGGCATTGTTGAAAATATAGCATATTGTTAGGTACATGAATTCTTGTGTCGCACGATCTGAGATAAAAAGAGAGGATAACATCCTATATGTCCTGTAGCCTCCCGTCTATAAGTGTGGTGCACGACACACCCATAAACAAGACTCTACTAGACACGGTCTGTAGACAACCCTTGGACCGAACTGCTCTGATACCATTTTTGTCACGACCCAAACCGATGGGCCGCGACGGGTGCTTGAGTCCTACCTATCAATCATCCCTAAGCATGCATCTAAGATATGAATCTGAATAACATCTGCTGAATTACAAAAATAACATATATGAAGGAAACCTACCAACAAGGCAAATGTACGTATACATGCAGGATACAGTGGGTGAGCCGACAAGGCTGCTATAAACAACTATATATTCAAAACTGAAGGCTGACAAGGCCACATACAGCCCAACTAGACATGCTGTCCATAGACCTCTAATAGAAACATAAATGTACAAAGATGAGGCTGAGCCACGTCATACCCATATACATATATATAGATATATACAAGCGTATCATACAAAAATCAAAAGCAGCTCCAGATCAAGTGGAGCACGCCAACTCTCGCTGATCAGGGATCCTAAGAAGGGGGACCGTCAGCTTGCCTACCTGCACCTGCGGGCATGAAACACAGGCCACGTGAAATAGGGCGTCAGTACGAAAAATGTAATGAGTATGTAAGGCATAAAAATTAGTACGTAAACGACATAGATGGAACATGGAATAAGGAAACACATCTTTAAATCTGAATAACTTTGTAAATTTTGAAACGTTTATAATGTCATGCACGTGCGTATAAATGTCGTGCCATGCATAGGTATGGGTGTATATAATATCATCAAGCCACTGAGGGCATCCTATAATATCATCTCGGCCACTGTGGGCAACATCATCAACATATACCAGCTGATTAGGTGGTGATGCGTATATAACGCCGTAACTTTTTCCCATATCCCATATACATATATTTACATATATACGCGTATATAACGCCATCTGGTCATGGGTCAATGCACATGTATAAATGATTGAAATGCATGAAAAATATGTAATAATCTCAATATTCCTTCCGGATAAACTTTTTCAACTGTGTATTATTCTGAGACACATGAACAGAAGATAATAATATTTTTAGTGGGGAATCAAGAATATAGACACCCCTACTATTTCTATGAATAGAGTAATTTTATAAAAACTGTGTGTTTGCTCGTTTCTTCAGTATAATTTAGACCATGCCAAAAGAAAGAAGGGAATGCCTTAACATACCTGGAGTAGGAAAATTTCATATACTATTCTTGACGAAGATTGCACCATACTCTTCTATAACCGCAAAATTCCACGTTACTACTATTCCGACAAATCCTCTTTTTTGAAGCTTCTTTTGGAACGAAGATGACCTTATGTATTTAACGTTTTCCTTGAATCTTTTGAGAAGGAAATGTTTCTGATCTTCTAATGTATTGGAACCTAAAAATGAATGATAGATAAGGCTTAGATTTAAGTCTAATGTTAGTTAGATTTTAATTTGATTATAAGTAGCCACATGGCCTAGATGACTTATGAGTCATTCTTATCCTTGTGGCATTTGTGCCACATTTTTAGAATGAGATTTTATTAATTTTTATCCACTTATTAGTTAATTGGGTAATGTTCTGTTACCCAGTAATTAATCAATTACCCGCATAATTTAAAAATTACCACAAATTACTTAAAATTCTATTTATTTTTAAAATACTTCATATATACTTTATATATTATACTACCATGGTCATATGGTACCTTGCATGGTACTAGTTCATAATTATCGGGTATTATTGCTCGACCCGTATTTTATTCCAAATTGGCCACTTTCAACGAAATTAGTTTTCTTTAATCCGTGTACCCCTTTATCCTTCATAACACTTACTTATCACTTGTTATAAATAGCGTAAGTACGTTAACGTCAAGATGATCTCATCTCCGAGTCTACGTCGGTTAACAGAAAATAAAATTTTAACGTACGAAAACGCGAGATGTAACATTTATTATTCCGTCAGTACTTGCACAACCCTTCCCCTTCCCACTCTATATGGATTTATTTGCCTGCCTTCATTCATTTATGATTTCTCTCCCTTGTTTTATTACTTTTTACTATGGAAACTGACTTGTCTCTTTGTTTTCTTTCTTAATTGCCTTTACAATTATTAAATACCGCCTTTATCATTTTTCATCGTGCAAATACTTGACAATGTATTATTTTCTTTTTACATAAATCGTGCTCAACATCATATTCTACTCGTGCGTAATTAATATCATAGCGACACTTGATGAGTGTCTGCGCTCTTCCTATGTCACCCTTTTGAATTTGGAAAGGTTTATTCAAACCCAAGGAATTCAAACTTGTACCAATCTTCAAAACACTTCAAACAACCTCAAAACAACCAAAACACATCGGATTCAAGCTTAAGTTTCTAAAATCTTCTAAATTCTGCTTTTGATCAAAAACCCAACCAAACCACGTCCGAATGACCTGAAATTTTGCACACACATCCCAAATGACATTACGGAGCTACTGCAACTCTCATAATTCCATTCCGACTCTCGGATCAAAATCTCACTATCGGACCAGAAACTTCAAAAATTCAACTTTCGGCATTTCAAGCTTAAATTAGCTACGAACCCCCAAAACTCAATCCGAACACGCCCCTAAGCCCGAAATCACCCAACAGAGCGAACAGAACCATCGGATTTCCATTCTGAGGCCGTCTTCACACTGTTTCAACTACGGTCAACTTTCCAATATGTAAGCTCTCATTTAGGGACTAAGTGTCCCAAAACTCTCCGAAAATCAAAACCGAACATCCCGACAAATCAAAATAGTAGAAATAAACTTGGACAAAGAAGTTAATAGGGGATTGAGGCGTTAATACTTAAGACGACCGGCCGGGTCATCACATCCTCCTACACTTAAACATTCGTTCGTCCTCAAACGAGCATAAAGACATACTTGAAGTAGTGAAATGATGTAGGTAATGGCTGCGCATATCCTGCTCGGTCTCCCAGGTCACCTTCTCGACCGACTGACCCCGCCACTGAACCTTTACTGATGCAATATTCTTTGACCTCAGCTTTCTAACCTGCCTGTCTAATATTGCCACCGGCTCCTCAACATAGGATAGATCCTTGTCCAACTTGACTGAACTGAAATCCAACACGTGCGACGGATCACCGTGATACCTCCGAAGCATCGAAACATGAAACACTGGATAAATTCCTGCCAAGCTGGGAGGTAAGGCATGCCCATAAGCAACCTCCCAACATGCCTCAATATCTCAAAAAGGCCAATAAACCTCGGACTCAACTTCCCTTTCTTCCCAAATCTCATAACACCCTTCATAGACGAAACCCGAAGCAGAACCTGCTCTCCGACCATATAGGAAATATCATGAACCTTCCGGTCCGCGTAACGCTTCGGTCTAGACTGGGCTATACGGACTCTGTCCTGAATCACCTTCACCTTCTCCAAAGCATCCTGAACCAAATCTGTGCCTAATAATCTGGCCTCACCCAGCTCAAACCAACCCACCGGAGACCTACACCGCCTACCATATAAAGCCTCATACGGTGCCATCTGAATGCTGGACTGATAGCTATTGTTGTAAGCAAACTCCGCCAATGGCAAGAACTGATCCCAAGACCCTCCAAACTCAATCACACACGCACGGAGCATATCCTCAAGAATATAAATAGTGCGCTTGGACTGTTCGTCCATCTGAGGGTGAAATGTTGTACTCAAATCTACCCGAGATACCTAACTCATGCTGAACGGCCCTCCAAAACCGTGATTTGAACTGAGAACCTCTATCTGAAATAATGGAAACTGGAACACCATGCAGAGAACAATCTCCCGGATATAAATCTCCGCCAACCGCTCCGAAGAATAGGTAGTACACATATAGCATCAAGCTTGGTCAGCCGATCCACAATCACCCAAATAGCATAAAACTTCTTCAAAGTCCGTGGGAGTCAACTACAAAGTCCATGGTGATCTGCTCCCACTTCCACTCCGGAATCTCTATCTGCTGAAGCAACCTACCCGGCCTCTGGTGTTCATACTTCACCTATTGACAGTTGAGGCACCGAGATACAAATCCAACTATATCTTTCTTCATCCGCCTCCACTAATAGTGCTGCCTCAAATCCTGATACATCTTCATGGCACCCGGATGGATAGAATACCGTGAACTATGGGCCTTCTCTAGAATCAACTCTCGAAGCCCATCAACATTAGGTACACAAATCCGACCTTGCATCCTCAATACCACATCCTCACCAATAGTCACATCTCTGGCATCACCATGCTGAACCTTGTCCTTGAGGACAGGCACATGAGGGTCATCATACTGTCGCTCCCTAATACGTTCAAATAAGAAAGACCGAGAAACCACGCAAGCTAGAACCAGACTGGGCTTTGAAAGATCCAATCTCACAAACTGGCTAGCTAAGGCCTGAACATCCATTACCATAGGCCTATCTGATGCTGGTAAATAAGCCAAACTCTCCGCCCGGTGACTCAAAGCATCAGACACCATGTTGGCCTTGCCTGGGTGATACAAGATGGTGATGTCATAATTCTTCAGCAACTCTAACCACCTCCTTTGGTGCAAATTTAGATCCTTTTGTTTGAACAAGTGTTGCAAGCTCCGATGGTCAGTATAAATCTCTTAGGGAACCCCGTATAAATAATGGCGCCAAATCTTCAGGGCATGAACAATGGCAGCTAACTCAAGGTCGTGAACAGGGTAATTCTTCTCATGTATCTTCAACTGTCTGGACGCGTAGGCAATCACCCTTCCATCCTGCATCAACACTGCTCCGAGCCCAATCCTCAAGGCATCACAAACCATATAAGACCCCAAACCTGTAGGCAATATCAAAACTGGGGCTGTAGTCAAAGCTGTGTTGAGCTTCTGAAAGCTCGCCTCACACTCCTCCGTCCACTGAAATGGAGCACCCTTCTAGGTCAACCTGGTCATAGGGGCTGCAATCGATGAAAACCCCTTCACAAAATGACGGTAGTAACCTGCCAAACCAAGGAAACTGTGGATCTCTGTAGCTGAGGATGGTCTGGGCCAACTCTACACGACCTTTATCTTCTTTGGATCCACCTGATTACCCTCACTCGATACCACGTGGCCTAAGAATGCCACTGAATCCAACCAAAACTCACATTTCAACAACTTAACATATAACTTCTTCTCTCTCAAACTTAAGCACAGTCCTCAGGTGCTACTCATGATCTTCCTGACTCGGGGAATACACCAGAATATCATCAATAAAGACAACAACGAATGAGTCAAGATATGGCCAGAGCATACTGTGCATCAAATGCATAAAAGCTGCTGGGGCATTGGTCAGCCCAAATGACATCACAAGGAACTCGTAATGACCATACCGAGTCCTGAAAGCAGTCTTCGGGATATCTGACTCCCGATATAGTAACCTTAGTGCAAATCAATCTTAGAAAACACATGTGCGCCCTGGTCAAACAGATCATCAATACGAGGCAAATGATAGCGGTTCTTCATTGTCATTTTGTTCAACTGGCGATAATCAATACACATAAGCATAGAACTATCCTTTTTCTTACAAACAAGACAGGAGTACCCCAAGGTGATACACTGGGCCGAATAAAACCCTTATCAAGCAATTCCTGCAACTGATCCTTCAACTCCTTCAACTTAGGAGGAGCCATACGATACGGAGAAATAGAAATAGGTTGAGTGCCCAGCAATTGATCAATGCCAAAATCAATATCTCTATTAGGAGGCATGCCCGGAAGATCAGCTGGAAACACATCAGGAAAATCCCGTACTACTGGGACTAAATCAACTGAAGGGGTATCAACACTGACATCTCTCACATAAGCTAAGTACGTATCACACCCCGTCTCAACCATACGCTGAGCTTTAAGAAAAGAAATAACTCTACTGGGAGTGTGATCTAAAGTACCCCTCCACTCAACATGCGGTACACCTAGCATAGCCAGCCTCACGGTTTTGGCGTGACAATCAAGAATAGCATAATGGGGTGTCAACCAGTCCATGCCCAAGATAATGTCAAAATCTACCATGCTGAGCAACAATAAATTGGCTCTGGTCTCAAAATCACTAAGAGCAACCAAACACGACTGATAAACGCGGTCCACAATAAGAGAATCTCCCACAAGAGTAGAAACATAAACAGAGGAACTCAAAGAATCCCAAGATACACCCAAATGCGGAGCAAAATAAGAAGACACATAAAAGTAAGTAGAGCCTGGATTGAATAGAACCGATGCATCTCTGTGGCAAACCAATATAATACCTGTGATGACAGAATCGAAGGCTACAACCTCGGTATGGACAGGAAGGGCATAGTATCTGGCTTGGCCTCCCCTTCGAGGGTGACCTCTACCTCCCCGACCTCTACCTCTAGTTGGCTGAGCAGGTGGGGTAGCAATTGGAGCTGTAATCATAGCCTGAGAACTCTGCGGGGCACGCTGTGGCTGAGAAGTCTGTGGAGGTGCACTCCCCCCAAGTCTAGGGCAATCCCTCACCACGTGGTGTGTGCCACCACACTCAAAACACGCTCTGGGAGGACGTGGTGGCTGTGACTGGCTCGGACCAGGTCTGTTGGACTGACTATGAAAGCACCTCGCGTAGGAGGCGCGCTAGAAACCGAAGGTGCATAATAAGGCTCCTGAGGCCTAGGAGGAGCTGGAGCACTACTGGCTGCTGGAAGAGCTGAATGAATAGGACGACTCATATAACCCCTACCATGACAACCTGTAGCTGGGGTACGAGCACCAGAATAATGGCCCAACTCTCGAGACCTTTTGGCCACCCTCTCCTCTTTCTCCCTAGCATACATACCCTCAATCCTCCTAGCAATGCTCACCTCCTGCTGATAAGAAATATTGATCTCCAACTCATGAGCCATGCTAGACCTGATGCTGGGAATAAGGCCCTCAATAAACCGGCGAACTCTCTCGCGAACAGTAGAAACCAAGGCTAGTGCATGCCTAGCCAAACTGGTGTAACGGACAACATACTCTGAGACAGTCATAGTAACCTCACGTAAATACTCATACTATGCGCGCCATGCGTCCCTGAGGCTCTAAGGAACATACTCTCTTAGGAACAGATCCAAAAATTGAGTCCAAGTCAGTGAAGTAGCCTCATCCGAACTTTCTAACTCATAGGTGCGCCACCACTCATAGGCGGCTCCTCGAAGCTGGAAAGTAGTGAAGGATACCCTGCTCGATCCTGATATACCCATGGTACGGAGCATGCGGTAGCTCTCATATAGAAATCTCAGAGCATCCTCCGATGCTAGATCGCTGAATATAGGAGGCTTGTACTTCTTGAACCTCTCAAGCCTCAGCTGCTCCTCCTCGAAAACCTCTACCCTATCCTCGGGCTGAACTGGCACTGCAGGCGGTCCAGGAATAATCTTAGGGACCTACTCAACATGCACTCGCCGCTCAGGATTGCGGGCGGTGGGAGTTTGTGCTCCTCCCCCGGCCTGAGATGTGGTTGCAGCAAGGGAAGCAACCCTGCCTGAGCCAAGGTGGTGTACATGCTCATAAACTACGCCAAAGTCTCCTAAAGGGCTAGAGTAGTAGTAGTAGTAGGCGTATCAGGTGCCTGGACTCCTGCTGGAACTACGGGTGGTACGTCGGCGGCAGCTCGCGCAGGTGCTGTGGCTGCAATACATGCGCGCCCTCGGCCTCTACCCCAACCCCGGCCTCTGACGGCTGTAGTAGGGGGTGCGGGTGCCTGATAATCTCGGGTAGCATGTGTCCTCACCATCTGTGAGAGAATAGAAGACAGAAGTTTAGAATTGTGATATCAAAATATCGCACGACAAGGAATCAAATGAAGTGGAAATTTTCCTAACAGTTACATAGCCTCTCGTAGATAAGCATAGACGTCTCTATACCGATCAGCGATACTCTAATAAACCGGCTTGTAATCCATGACTCCTATGAACCTAGATCTCTGATACCAACTTGTCACGACCCCGGTTCGCCCTCTGTGAACCATCGTGATAGCACTTAGTCTCTATGACTAGGTAACCCTAAATTGCAGAAGAAAACCAAAATTTGCGAAAGTAAAACATTTTATAACAGTAATAAAGTAATAACAGTATTTAAATGTGTCGCTCGGCATACACCATGTTTAACTCTCACTATCTAATACATAGGTCCAAGACCCGCAAACCCACGAATCACAAACTAAGATCTATACTACATAGCTCTAACTCCGGAATGTCTAATAAGAACAGAAAAGTACAGAAGGGCTAAATACTAAAAGCAGTAATAGAAAGGGACTTCTCGGTCTGCGGACGCGGCAGATGTACCTTGAAGTCTCTAGAGCAGTCGCCTCCTCAAGGATGATAGGGTACCTGGATCTGCACATAAAAAACATGCGCAGAAGGGGCATGAGTACACCACAACAGTACTTAGTAAGTGCCAAGCCTAACCTCGGATGGGTAGTGACGAGGAAAGGTCAGGGCTCGACTGAGGTTAAATAAATATAAAGATGACAGGATAAGGTAAGCAGTACAATTGAAAATCTACAATAAGGATCTATACAGGTTAATAAGAGTACAATAATGGAAACAAAAATTAAGGCCAACACCAGGAAATACCACTCATAACCAGGATGATAGACGGGGATCTCGTGGTATCCTCAATATATGCTAGGGATTTCTTGGTATCCCGAGGATCTCTTGGTATCCTCAATATACATGTCAGGGATCTCTTGGTACCCCGAGGATCTCTTGGTATCCTCAATTATATGCTAGGGATCTCTTAGTATTCCGAGGATCTCTTAGTATCCTTAATATACGTGTCAGGGATCTCTTGGTATCCCGCACCTCAATTCAGATCATAAATACGTACATGAGATCTCCCGGGATGTTGTCCCGCAGTCCCAAAGTAAAAACACACAGTAGCAACATAAGAATACCCAATTAAGCTAAATTCCGTACCAAGTAAAAAGTTAATTCTAGCCTAACATGCTTCACGTAATGCAATTAAGGCAGTTTAGGCAAATAGGCAATTAAGTCAACTAAACATGCTTTCCTAAACTAGCAACAGGCTAAATACGCAAGTAGAATAAAACAGGAAAAAGAACTCAATTGAAATACTTAAGGAAAAATCGAATTTTTAACAATTAGATCAAGTACGCGCTCGTCACCTCACGTACAAGGCATTTCAATTATCAAATATATCATATCATAAGGGGAAGGTCCCCCACACAAGGTTAGACAAGCCACTTACCTCGAACCAGCTCAAAATCAACCCGACACCACGTCTTTGCCACGAGTACTTGACTCCAAATAGCCCAAATCTATTCAATTCAATTGCATAATGTAAACAACACTTCAAGTAACTGATTCTACAATTAAAGTCTGAGGTAATACGCGAAATTATGTAAAATGACCAAAATGCCCCTCGGGCCCACGTCTTGGAATCGGGTGAAATTTACATTTTTAGAAACCTCGTACTCTCACGAGTCTCTACATAACAAGAACACTAAATTCGGAGTCCAAATGGCCCCTCAAATCATCATTTAAAGGTCTCTTAAACTCAAGCCCTAATTACCCATTTTTTCCCAAATTTTTCATCACTAATTAGGTCTGTAATAACATAGAAACGAGTTATGAAGTCAAGGATGTTACCTCCAAGTGATTCCCTTCGAATCCTTATTCTATCCCCGTCAAAGAGCTCCAAACACAATTAGAAATGGTGGAAATAAACCCCCATGTCACAGAACCCCTTTTAAAATAATGCTCAGCAGTTTCCGCATCTGCGGTCATGGGACCACATCTGCGGTCCCACTTTTGCGGACCAAAGGTCGCACCTGCGATTTTCATTTAAAGACTAGAAACCGCATCTGTGATTACCCTTTCGCAGATGCGCCACTGCTTCTGCGGTATTCCTCCCGCATCTGCGGAACCTGAAGACCCTCCCCAGATCTGCTTCTGCGATGGCTCCGCCGTTTCTGCGGCTCTGCACCTGCGGAACCCAAACTGCAGGTGCGGTTATGACAGAAGACCAGCTGCTGCAGCAAACTTCAAACTCCAAATCCTTCTGTCAACCATCTGAATTCATCCCGAGGCTCCCGGGACCTCAACCAAAGGCATCAACATATCATAAACCTTATTCAAACTTGTACCAATCTTCAAAACACTTCAAACAACCTCAAAAAAACCAAAACACATCGAATTCAAGCCTAAGTTTCTAAAATCTTCCAAATTCCGCTTTTGATAAAAAACCCAACCAAACCACGTCCGAATGACCTGAAATTTTGCACACATATCCCAAATGACACTATGGAGCTACTGCAACTCTAAAAATTCCATTCCGACCCTCGGATCAAAATCTCACTATCATACCAGAAACTTCAAAAATTCCATTTTCGGCATTTCAAGCTTAAATTAGCTACGGATCCCCAAAACTCAATCCGAACATGCCCCTAAGCCCGAAATCACCCAACAGAGCTAACGGAACCATCGGATTTTCATTCTGAGACCGTCTTCATACTGTTCCGACTACGGTTAACTTTCCAACACTTAAGCTCTCATTTAGGGAGTAAGTGTCCCAAAACTCTCCGAAACTCAAAACCCAACATTTCGGCAAATCGAAATAACAGAAATAAACTTGGGGAAAGTAGTTAATAGGGGATCGGGATGTTAATTCTTAAGACGACCGGCTGGGTCGTCACAAATATTACCTATTCCTCGTGAAACCATGTGCCTTCACAACAAGAACAAGAGAGTAAGTTGAATCCACACATTCGAATATCATGGTCAAATATAATTGAAGGACTCACATATATCAAAGAAAATCTCTCACTCACAAAGAAGTCACATGCATACAAAAGGTACTATAGGATTGCCCATAATGTAAATCTCCACTAATGTAGGCTCATTCGGTCTAAAATCAATTAGGACGTTATATGGTTGTAATCTGGGCTATGTGATGGGTAGGATATATTTAGAATTAGTGGTTCACCCTCCTAAGCACTCCAACACATCAAATAATAAACTTTAAATGCAATTTCTTCAATCCACTTCAAATTCACAAACAAGATCACTCCCCAACATTATTTCCTCTTTCTTTAAGCACTATTTTAATTTATACCCCACTAGCAAGAACAAGACAATAATTCATTCATCTCTATTTTTCCTTCTCTTTTTTTTTCCGAATTTTTCTCTCTTTTTCTTCTTTCAACTATTCTTTTTCCCTTTTCAATTTTCACTAGTGGTGTATTATTTTACAAAATAAGTGCACCTTTCTTCTTCCATTGGTTCCCCTCAACTGCCACCCCACACTTAGTCCTTACTTCTTCTAGAGCTCATTTCACAATTAAAGTACTTTAAGAGGTAATAGGATCAAAATAATGTCAATTAAGAATAAAAGGGTATAGGGTCATAATGTGGGTGCCAATTAAAAGTCTATAGGCTCAAAAGGGTTAACTAGAGATAGATTTTATTTGTAATAAGCATAAAGCTCAAAAAGATCAAAGAAAGCCTAAAATCATTTTTTAAACCGAGCATCACCTAAAATTTCGCTTCAACTCACATACCGGGCAAGTTCTAGACTCAATCACAATAACATGGACTACACAAAATCTCACTTCACACATGGCAAATGACTTACTAAGGGCGGTCTCATTACGACTCTCAAACAATGCAAGTATTTATGGAGCCACAAGATATTAAGGATTAAGCACAAAGTGAATATAAGTTAATCAAAAGATACATAGGCATCACAAAACATGCTATCCAAATTCATCAAGGCATCAAGAACAATTTTAAAATATTGAGAAGATACTCCACATGCCAAAGCTTAAATATGCTACTATCAAACAAGTCGAAGGAGCCTAAGTTCATCAATCTTCCTCTTTTTATTTCCTAAATCTAATCTACTCAACAAAAAAAATACTACCCGGTTCAAACTACATCCTATGGAAAAGAACCGATGCACAAAGAAAATCACTAGGGATTATTGCTGCCTAAAGAAAAATAAAAGACATATTTTGGATTTTTTTCTATTTCTTAATTTTTTATTTTTTATTGGACCTTAATCCCTCAAGAAAGTTGTCCACAAAATTCATCATCGGAAAAAGTCCCAATTTCCTGATTTTTTTTCTTTTTTCATTTTTTCTTCTTTTTTTTTTTTTAACAAAAACTACTACACTAAGAACGAGTACTATAACTAAGCTAAGATAGCACAGAAAATCACCCAGACAATCTCCTCACCCACACTTAAAATTATGCAATGTCCTCAATGCACACTGAAAATAATAAGAGGGTAAAAGAGACTCCCTGGTAGGCCAAAGGTCGAAGAATTAGCAGCTCACGGGTATCAAATTTCCCCCAGGTATGGTCCTTTGTGTGGGTACTTCACACTTAGTTCTCACCATCTACTCGCTTTTGCACTCTTCCAATGGCTTTGCCTCCTATGCTTATAATCCTACAAAACAAAAACAAATACTACAACAATAATAAGAAAAAAATAGAAATAAACGAAAGTACTAAAGATGGGTTGCCTCCAACAAAAGCCTGATTTAACGTCGCAGCACGACGCCATCATATTCACCACTTTTCCTTCCACTTTGAGGATATAAATTGCGCCTCCAATTTTGCATCAATTTTTCTGTTATGTTCCTGGGGCGGTGGTGTAAAAATAAAGGAACCAAGCAATAGGTATCGCATCTTGCACTTCTTGGCCCTTAAGTGAGGGATGTCGTTTTATCTCCTTGGCATCACAAATTTCAGAATATAAGAACCTTGTTCCTCATCCATTGACTCCTCCATATGCTCAAATGGATCAATTTTCATGTCATAAACCAAGCACAATGTTGAAAAATAGTTAGAATGAGGTCCAATACGCTTCAACTCCAAAACTGCATTATTTTTGACATCCTCAATTTTGCGCACTTCGTCAACCTTGGCATCATTAATAATTTAGTCAAATAGTTGGGATTCCTCTTTTTGCTCCATAAGCTGACCAGTATCCACAACAATTGGTTGTAGGGTATCAAACGCCTCAACCTTTTATTCATTTTAGCTTGCATGCCATGGATATCTGAGCCAAATTGGTCTATCTCTTGCCTGAGTTCAATTCTTCCTTCTATCAGTTGTTGTCATATTTGAAAAACCATCACGAAGAAAATCATGAGATTTTATCAGTTGAGCTTGTTCCTCTAGCCAATATTGACTTACTATATCTACTTCTTCAAAGTTATCTTCTTGTGGGAACTCGCTCTCTTCATCGAGTTGAGGTTCTTCTTGAAAAGTGGCCATTAATTCGCCCATTCTAGTTTGCAGTCCTTTGATCGCTAAGGCGCCGACAACTTGTTGCTTGGATACTTGCCTTATCATGTCCCGTTGCTCAGCTACTACTTGCATCATCAAGTCTATAATACGCGCAATGCATTTCATATCCTCCACTTCCTTGCTCCTATCAAACTCATAAATATTATTAGAAATATTATAATAAGAGCTCTGAGAGGGATAATAAGAATTAGGACAATCATCCCAATAGCCACCTTGACCACCACACACATTATAAATATTCCACTCATAAGATTGAGATTTACAATATTGCCACAAGTGTGGTCCTCTACAATATGGACAACGATCGCCATAATAAGAATAACTAATATTCAACCAATTCTCATTCCAAGATGCCATGTCAACAAAGATAATAAAATATTAAACTAAGATAAAAATAAAAAATTTGAATAGACAAAAAGTAAAAAATTCAATCTAGTAGAATAGTTAATTTTTAAGTCCTCGGCAACGGCGCCAAAAACTTGCTGCTCCCAAATGCACATGCAAGTATACGTGGTCGACAAGTAATATAGGACTGTAAGTCCAGATATTATACCTATAGGGACTTGTGATTAACTATTCACTAAATTAAACGAAGACAATTAATCTATTCAAGCACTTTTCTAAAGTATGAATATTTAATAAAACTAATCTAGAGTAATCAACTAAGAAATTAAATGAAAAAATTGGCACAATTAGACACGAATTTAATAAGAGACGATATTCTAGAGCTATGGTTTAGCTAACAATCCCGTTGAGTTTTTTCACTTAAATTGTCTAATTAATTTATCTAGTTTATTGATTGACAAGGTTAATATTACTCGTAGCCTTCTCCCGAAGTACTATTCGTCTATTTAAGCTAACCTAATGCCTATATTCCTATGGAATTAGAATTAACAAGAACGCATTAACCAACCAAGGCGATTAGGTATATTCCTATCCTAACCGCAAATCCGTTCCCGATGCTCGAGTTCAAGATCTCGCTCTACTCAATCTTATATGCAATCTAAAATTCCCTCTCCCGAGTTCAATCCTAGATTCGTAGATAGTATTTAATTGGTGATCAAGCAATCAAACAATTAAGCGTAAGATTGAATAAATAAACCAATATGATAAAATAATAAGAACAATTCAAGCTTCAAACCACAACGTTCATATAGCAGCCAAAACTCTAGAATTAATAAACTATGAAACTAAAAGAAGAGAAGAGAAGAAAAACTAGTTAGTAGTCTCCTCCAAGCATGGTATGTGTTCCTCCGCATGAATTCTCCTTTAAAGTATGTTGGATATCCTCCAAATTAGGTGTAGGACTCCTTTTATACGAGTTGGGGGGTCTTGGGCCGAAATAACCTTGTCCCGAGCAAAGTTGGAGAAGTTTCCCGTCACCACCGTCCAGCCCATTGCCCCACGTTGGCCCTGGTGCTGGGTTACTGAGCTTTATTCCTGGAGCACCACAGGTGGCGTGGGGCGCTGCCTGTGGCGCTGAAAATCCATTTCTTCCGTTTTCCTCCATTTTGGCTCTAATATCGCACATTTCGCCCTCAATTGCTTTCGGATGATTCCTACACATAAAATACCCCAAATTAATGTAAATCAACACACTTTACACCCGAAATCCATGAAACACGATTAAAACATGTGGCGATATACATATAAATATATAATCTTTAAGCTAAACATCAATCACTTTAAAGAGTTTTTAAAATTCTTTGTTTATTTGACCATGCTATACAACAACAACAACAACTCGGTAGAATTTCACTAGTGGGGTCTAGGGAGGGTACAATGTAGACAGACTTTACCCCTATCTCGGAGGAGTAGATCTGTAACAACACACGAAACTAGAAAAATAATATCAATGTCGTAAGAGACAACAAATAAGTGGAAGGGTAATAACACAATACTATGCAAAACGAAAAAAAAAGTCTGAACACAACATAAACCACTAGCAGTCCTAGACAAAACTGATAGGTTACAAGTACCTTGTTTTATGTTTTGATGATCTAACAAACTTACTATCAATAACTAGATAAGAAACCAGTTACATATCCTCAAGACCTTAAGATCGAAATGTTCTAGCTTGGAATATGCTTCAACTCTTCAGAGTCAGAGGAACAACACAGGGAACAAATAACTATCATTTCCCGAGGAAACTATACAAGTCAACTGCCCTAGTTGTAAAGTTGTTGCCTGCTCACGCTACAGTGTAGAAACAGTGCAACAGTCAACTTTATGGGGAGTGTCTTTTACCTACCTTGCTTGCATCATCCTAAGTGATGTCACAAATGTATTATTAATATCAAGGAAGGTAAAACAAATGACTTGTTCACTTAGAGAATTCATTCAAGCACTCTTACGGTCATTGATCATCAAGCAATAAATTCTCAAGTGCATCAAGAACAAAGAACAACACTACTACGGCCCAGTTCTCCACAACAAGTCATTGTATGTCCTTAGTTGAGTTGTAACTTTAATAGTTCTTCAATTGTAATTCCTACTTATCTTGTTTAGAAGTATTCTGTAGAAAACTCTTTATAAACCTTAAACCCTTGTGTTTGAGTCTTGGCTAGAGTTAGTTGAGTTGTAAAGTCTTTGTAATAGAGTTATTACAAAGTGGCTTGTAATAGAGTATTACAAGTTAGTGAGGGATTAAGAGGTTAATTCCTAGGTTGCATAGGTTGTAATATAAAAGTTGCTTAGTAGTGAAGTTGAAATCCTATAAGGGTAGGTCGTGGTTTTTAATCTTGTTAAGCTGGGAATTTTCCACATAAAATTCCTTTTGTCATTTACTTACTGTGTGTGCGTGTGTTCTAGTGGAACTGGTAGAGAACTGGTTCTCTATAGAGTTTGGTGGATCCTTATATACTATCAATTGGTATCAAAGCGGGTTCTTTCTATCAAGTTAACACCTATAAAGGATCCTCATGGCTGCTCCTCCAAACTTTGAAGAAGGCCAGTCTACTTACATACCACCTAGGTTCAATGGATAGTATTATGGATGGTGGAAAACTAGGATGCACGACTTCATCATGGCTGAAGATTCTCAGCTATAGGATGTCATATGTGACGGACCCTTTGTCCCTACCAAGAACCTTGGCGACCCAGCTGTAGCCATTCCCAAGACAAGGAAGGAATTCAATGATGCTGATCGAAAGGTAGTAGAGAAGAATTTTCATGCAAAGAAAATTCTTGTTTGTGGCATTGGTCTTGACGAATACAACAGGATATCAACAAGTCAGTTAGCTAAGGAAATATGGGAAACCCTTCAGACAGATCATGAAGGAACAACGCATGTGAAGCAATCTCGACATGCTCACAACTGAATACAAGCTCTTCAGGATGAAAGACGATGAATCCATCCAAGATATGCATACTCGGTTCTCCTCTATCATCAATGAGCTTCACTATCTTGATGAAATCATTCCAAGAAACAAGCTTGTCAGAAAAATCCTTAATGTACTACCCAGTTCTTGGTAAAGCAAAGTGAACGCTATTACAGAGGCGAAGGACTTGCAGGAGCTAACCATTTATGAGTTTGTTGGCAATCTGAAAACATATGAAATGGTGAAGAAGAAGGACAACAAAAGAAGAGAGTCCAAGAGGGAGAAGAACCTGGTCCTCAAGACGGACAACAATGATTCAAGTGGTGAGGATGGTGATATGGCTTACTTGACAAGAAGATTCCAAAAGATGGTTCATGGGAATGGAGGCATTCCAAAAAGAAGAAGTTCTAGAAAGACAAAAAATTATAACCTCTGTCGTAAATGTGGCAAGCCATGTTATGCCCCGCAATATTACGTCAATATTACGTCCCACAATATTATATTAGGATGATGTTAAGCTTCGCAATATTAAATTGCGACGATGATGCACCCTGTAGTATTGTACGTTGAATTTGTCGTAAGATAATTGACATCAGTCCAAGGAAAAGATTATTTGGATATTTTAAGGATTATGCTATTTCAAACAAGTAATGAGTAAATTCTTGAAGGTGAGAGGGGAAGCAAGTCAAAGAAAATAAATTTTCGTCCAAGTTTGGCATGTTGGAATAAAATACGGGCCGAGCGTTAATACTCGATATTTATATACTAATATCATACAAGGTACCACATGGCCAAGATAGTAAGGTGTATAAGATATGTTAAAAGTGAGGAGTTGTTTAAGTAAGTGGAGATAATTCTTAATTATATGGGTAATTGGTTAATTATTGGGTAATAGGATATTACCTAGTTAATTAATAAATTGTGGTTGTCTTTGGATAAAGACTAAGGTCTTTTGGATAAGCCTTAAGCTTAACGTGGAAGTTGATCGCTTCCAACTCGATGCTACACTAAGGTAGGAAGAGCAGGTCGCAATAGCTTTTAACCGATATGAGGGTCGGGATCGATTTCCTCAGGGAGCTAGTAGTGGAGTTGGATTGTCTGTCTAGCCTAGAGATGTGTTTGTACTCCTAATGTCACTTCAAATATTTTTGGGTTTTCGAATTATAACTATTTTTTTAAAACTATTGATTAACACTAAATTATGCTACGAGAATATTGCTAAGTTGTATCTAATGGGAATAAGGACACTAGGGTCGTGACGCCACCTAGGTGGCTAATTGACGGGTAGATGTTACTAAGGTTTGATTGACATAATTGGGTCTTATACAATAACCGTTGCACAATTTTACCCACTCTCACACCTCTCGGTAGAGAGAGTGATTTTTCCCAATTGAATCTCTCGAGACCAAATGGGTAGGCAAATTAGACCAAACAACTAGGGTTCAAGTAGGGTAATTACTCTCTTGAGGTTTAACCCGTTAATTGAGACTATCATTTCTCATGAGTCCATCTCAATTCCTTGTTGGGTCAATTTTGGGTTCATAGACTCTCTTTCTCAAGAAGAGTTAAACCCACAAATGCTTGAATCAGTGTTTGCAACCACCAATTCTAAATTAACACATAAAATGAACCCAAATAGCAAACACCCACAGTCAATCTAACACTAGATGGCAACACCCATCAATTACCCACACTAGGGTTGAGCCACAACCCTAGCTAATGGGTTTAACTACTCATGCTAGATAAAGAAATTGAAGAAATAGATGAAGAACTAAACATATTAATTAATTGCTAAAATTAAACTACAAGAATTTATCGTAAAATGTAAAGCAAAAGTTCCAAAAATAGCTACAAATATCGTTCTTAGGAGCGCAGCTCACGTCTGAATACCAAAAGATGACCTAAAAATGGTAAAATATTCTATTTATACTAGGATGGAAAAACTGGACAAAAATAGCCCTGTGGGGTCTGTGGGGGCCGCACTAAATGGACCGCGGCCGCACTGGGCTCTTTGACTTTGACTTTTGCTTCTCTAAACTTGGACTCCACGGACCACGTAGAATGGACCACGGCTGCGGAGGGAGCTGGTGCGGTCCGCGCAGTCACGACCGCGGACCGCATGGCATTGGCTTTGCAAACTTTCATCTCTCTTAATCTCATGACCGCGGACCGCACAAAAGAGTAGTGTGGTCGCGGAGCCTTCACCGCGGACCGCGAGATGTGTACCGCGGCCGCGTTGCCTCTAGCTTGGTTTACCAACTCTTTGAACCACCTAGTGCGGCTGCATTCAACTTTGTGCGGTCCGCACTAAGCCTTCTTTCCTTAGATTTCTTGGTCTTTGATACTTCAGCTGGTTTCACTCCTTTTTGAGCCGATCTTTGACATTTCGTCACTTTGTCGATCAAACTTACAATCAAGCACAACTTGTGAGCCTTTTAGGACTATTTTGTAACAATATATGATCAAAGCATAGGCAAGTAGGGGCATAAAACATGTTAAAATCCTAACTTATCAACTCCCCCAAACTTAAACCTTTGCTTGTCCTCAAGCAAACAAAATAAGACCCACCCCTTAAAGGAAAATCCAAGTAATTCCAGTTGTCCTAAAGTAACCTCAACAAGCATCAATTGGGACTAACAATTGCCCTCAATACGAATGGATCATTAACAAAATTTAAACTTTGAAAAACTATGGATCAAGTGTGACACAAGAGCATCAAGAATTGACTCATTACATCAAAGAACTCTCTCAATTACTTTGGTCGCTGTGGAACCCAAACTCACACATCCTCTACACTTCCTAAGCAAACCTCACCTTTTAGAGTATAAGCACACAAACCAAGGTTAATGGGAATTCACTCGTCTCTTTCAAGGAAAGGTCACAAGTCCGGCTCTAAGTACCATATGCTTGACCCTCATATAAGTATCCACTAATGCGAGCATCATCCAACTCAAGATCATATAGGGCTTTTGTGGAGTCAATGTGAAGGCTTTTGGTTCAGGGTAGGAAAAATTGTTGGTCTATATGAGTTCCATCTTCCCTTAAGCACTTCTTTTGATTCATTTTGGCACAATTCTCTTTGACTCTTTGAGTATTTCATTTCTTTTCAAAGGGGTTAGAGAGACACATTGTCACTCTTTCTTATGCAATTCAAAGCATTTCTCCTTTTTCTACTTTTTCCCTACCTTTTTCACTTTTGTTTTTATTGAATCCCGTTTTATTCTTTGCACATTGGGCTTTATTTTTGTCTTTTTCTTTTCTTTCCTTTTCATCGGCTTCCTTTCCTTTTGCTTTTGTACCTTTTACCACTTTGTTTCCATTCTTGTCTCTCTCCCCCAAACTTAGACTTTTTCCATTACTCAAGGGACGATTTGGGTGCCAAGAGAGGGTATAGTTTAGAATGGGTATAGGCTTGTAGCATTGGTTCTTGAAAGAAAAAGGTTTAAGGCTCAAAAGGGTTAGCTAGGGATTATATCATTGGTAGGCTATGGAATTGTTCGACTATTATTTGGATCAAGGAGAGCCTATAATCACTTCTCAAGTCGAATTTCACTCAAAATTTCGCCTCAACAAACATTCAGGGCAAGTTCTAGACCATTGGCTTGGGACTTGGACTCACAATTCGATTTCTCACCACACACACTCAAGGATTGCTAAAGACATAGGGTTGGGGGGCCACAACAACCTTAGACATGATTGAGCACACAATAGTCCTGAAGGACCACATGATGTTTGTTTGGTCAAAATAAGAGTCTCAAGGTCACTACTTTCACCATCCTAAACACAACCACTTGTCTTTGACCATGGGATCAAAGGCAAATATATTAAGCCCAAGTGAAGTTTTGCTTGAGGTACCCTTAACTGTAAACTACTAAAAACAAAAGAAAAATAAAAATGGACTCAAACCCTTAAGAAGGTTATGACGCCATCCATCATCAGGAAGAGCCACTCGGTTCGCACAATACTCCACCATTGGAAAGAACCATGGCACTAAGAAAATCAAGGGCTTATTGAAAGCGCCAAAAACAAAACAAAAAGGCTGCGAGCCTATCTACTAAGCTAAAAATAAAAAATTTGTACGAAAATAGAAAATATAATGAATATTTACAATAGGGGATTAAAATATACAAAGAGGGATGAATATATACAAAAATGTAACTTTATATACAGACCAAAGAGAAGATAAAAAGTGCGATAAAAGTAACTAAATGTAAAGTTATATACAAACCAAATAGAAAATCAACAAAAACATAAACTAAGTCAATTAATATATACAATCATCCGGATAAAAAGTAGGGCACACCCCCACAAATGAAAGGTGGCATTGTCCCCAATTCCAACTAATGAAATAAGCATCAAAAATCAAGATGAAAGGATATAGGAGCTCCCTAAGCCTCGTCTGTATGCATAGGAACATGAGTGGTCCCCGGGTCCTCTGTATGTGCGGGAACCTCAGACTGGTTCCCAGTCTCCTGCTTCTCAGCTGCTGGGACTGGGGCCTGGACCTGTACGGGCTGAATATCTAGAGCAACCTATGGCTAATTGGAGGAGACCTCCTGTAGGTCTGCCAACTGGATGACCGCCTCATCTGCACTAGGGATCTTCCTCTTCTTCCTAGGAAGCCTCTGAGTCTGCTCCTGCTGTAGCTCTGCTACTGGTGCTGCTGCTGGGGCTGGATCCCCGAATAATTAGTCAAGAGGCATCTGGTCTGCCATCAGCTTGTCCACATCTGCTCTCAGCTCTTTCACCGACTCCTTGGGAGCCCGTGTTTTGTGCAACTTCTTGTGCTCCCTGGCAAGCTCCTTCAGGGCCTTGCCATGTGAATCTACCGCCTCAGCCAAGGCACCCTGAGTACTGATGATCTTTTCCTGGTTCTCCAGGATCTTCTTCAATGTATCCTCAATGGCCTGTGGAAACTGTGTTGGTTGCGGTGCCGACCGAGCCGCAATGGTATAAGTCAAGATGGACAACTTGGATGATGCAGCTGACATCCAGTTGTTCAAGCTATGAAGTGTTTGGCTCAGCTGGTGGGCAGTGATAGGATGGGCCTGGAAGATGGAATCCCTGGGCTAGTTGAAGTAGAGGGACCAGTAGTAGTGGAAGGTCTGGGAGGCATGTCAGTGACTATGGAAGCAGGCTCAGTGGAGGGATCTACCGCAATCGGCTCTTCAGACTGGCCGATTGGAGCAGAAGCAGGTGGCTTGTAATTTTTGTCCTTGGGGTTGTCTAACCCTTTTAGAATGTACCATGAAAACGGAGCCACAGGTTTGACCTTGATGTTAAAAGGTCTCTTCTCCACCTCTAGGTCACTGAAATACATAGTGAGGGTGTTGGGAAAAGGGTAGTTCCGGTCATGCTCAACTCCCACTGCAAAAATGACACAGGACATCACATTGCCCATGTTGATAGGATATCCCGCCAAAATAGATGCAACAAGAACAGCCTGGGCATGTGGAATAGTCTGATCATGGGTAGTGGGATCGAGCCGACTGCACACAAAAGCCAACCATCCCCTAGCCTCAAAGTTAAAAGTCCTCTGAAGTATTTTGACCCCTGCTTGCAACCACTCTAGAACCGTACCCGGTACTTCCAGGTATGAGGCTAACCATGGACGAACCTCCTCGCCCATTGCCAACTTTTCATTGTAAAGGGACTCATATTCTTCGTTGAACCCCAGGTATTCATTTAGTGCCTTCCCGGTAAATACCACATTTTTGTTTCGCACTTTGGTCACTTTAGTGCCCTTCAAGATGTGGACCATATTGCTATAAAATTCCTTGACCATGTGCTCATTCGACTTCACACAATTATCTTTGAAGTGCTCCCAACCCATTCTAGCTTGAAACTGTCTATGTACATTGGGGTGTAGGGGTAGAAGGTCTCTGTCAATGAAGCTCCTCTCAAGAATCAACTTTCGTGCTGGCCACCATTCCCTGAACTTGTGGAACGCCACCTGGCTGACGAATCTATCTTCCCAAACAGCAGGATTTCTAGTTCGGTCAACACCCCCAACTTGAGGCACACCACCCCTGGGTAACTCCCCATCTCCCACATCACCTCTAGCACCCTCTCCAGATATTGACGTTGTGGGAGAGGTAGAGTATTCATCCCCACTACCTGCCGCTGAGCCCTCAGACGACCCAGAAGAAATGTTGATTGAAGCTCGAGCATCGGGGGAAGAGGGAGGAGTGTCTCTATGTATGGCGTTCTACGGATATGGGATGTATAGTGGTACTGAATCTGAAGAGATCTCCTGGGAGGGCTCGTACTCACTCCCCGAGTAGTCAATGGCTCTGTCGGCCGCTTTGATTGCTTTCCTCATATCCTTTATGTTTCTTCTAGCCTGGGGAGTCAGTTTTACCATCCTTTGCTTCCCTCCCCGGGAGGAATTACCTCGGTCGGGTTGTTTCGAGCCTTTGCCTCTTAGTTTAACCATTGCCTACAAGCATAAACATCTAGCTTTGTTAGTATCAACAGATACAGTGAAAGATTTGTGGAAAATGAATTGCAGAACAGAAGATCAAAAGTTGTAGAACATATTGCAAAAATAGTGTACTGTGGCCCGCACAAAAAGGAGTGCGGCTGCATTGGGTGCACCACGGACCGCACAAAAGCCACTGTGGTCCGCATTGGGGTAAGGTCTAGAAAACCACTCCTCTGAATCTCTCCACCGCGGTCCGCACAAAGTGGTATCGCAGCCGCGGTGGGCTAGTGCGGACCACATAAAGTGCAACGCGGCCACGCTGGGCATAGGTTCAATTTCAGTCACTTGGGCACCGCGGTCCATGCAAAATGGCAATGCAAACCGCGTTAGGGCACCACGGACCGCATAAAGGCGACCGCGGGTCGCGGAGAGTATTTTGCACAGGCACTAAGTTAGGGTTTATGTTTTTGCTATTTTTGTTCAATTTTTACACCTCACTTGTCCCTACTCAATTTCCCAATCACTAAGCATATTCAGTACACAAACCCAGCATTTAAAACTACCCTACGCTAACAGTTAAATAAAGACTACGAGAAGAAAAAAAAGCTAAGAGTACTGGGCATGAAAATAAAAGGCAAGTATAAAATTAATCAATGAAATATGGATGAAATGTTACCAGATTGTGGAGATGGAATGCAACTAATCAATGCAAACAAGAATTACAATCAAATGAGAGTGTGAATAGTGTTTTTAGGCTTCTGAGTTTTAAGAGTTCGAAAAGGGTAAAGGGTGACCCTTGAGGTCTTTTTAAGAGAAGCAATGGGACCTATCCTCACCTACCAGCGCGGCCGCACAAAACCGACTGCGGACCGGGCCGGGTTTCTTCACTTGAAGCTTGAGAAGGCAACCTCCAAGGACCGCACAAAAGCAGACCGCGGCCGCGGAGGTCCACCGTGGACCGCACTAAATGGAATGCGGCCGCGGTGGAAAACTTCAGAGAGCACCACTTTTGACCATCACCAGTGCGGACTGCACAAAGTGCAATGCGGCTGCATTGGCAAACGTCAGAGACTGTTCAACTTTTTTCAAACTATTTTGCACTGCATCAACTCAATCCCTGCAACATCTCACAATCAGTTAGCTCAAAAATCAAACCTACACTACCAAGAAAAACACAGAAAACAACAAAAAGAAAAAGATATGGGTTGCCTCCCAAGTAACGCCTGATTTAACGTCGTGGCACGACGCATGTTACCAACAAATCACTTTAGATGGAGAAGTGCCACCACATGGCTATCATTAGATTTCCCAAGATAATGCTTGACCCGATGTCCATTGACTCTGAATACTTCACCATTCTTGTTCCTTAGATCAAGAGCACAAATGGGGCCACGAACACAACTTCAAAAGGCCCATTCCACTTTGACTTGAGCTTACCCGAAAACAGACGTAACCGGGAATTGAACAAGAGAACCATATCTCCAACCTTGAACTCCTTACCCCGAGCATATTTGTCGTGAAGGTACTTCATTTTGTCCTTATACAAGGATGAACTTGAGTAGGCATGGAATCTAAACTCATCGAGCTCATTGAGTTGTTCAATACGAAGATTTGCCGCAACATCCCATTCCAAATTCAACTTCCTCAAAGCCCACATGGCCTTGTGCTCTAACTCAACCGGAAGATGACAAGCTTTTCCAAACACCAACTGATACGGAGACATACCAATCGGAGTTTTGTAAGCCGTCTAATAAGCCCATAGAGCGTCATCCAACCTTTTTGACCAATCGGTCCTATTAGCATTGACAGGTTTTGACAATATGCTCTTAATTTCTCAGTTGGAGTCTTCCACTTGACCACTAGCTTGAGGATTATAGGGGGTAGAAACCTTATGATTGACACCGTACTTGGAAAGCAATGTGTCGAAAGCCTTGTTGTAAAAGTGAGATCCCCCATCACTAATGATAGCACGAGGAGTGCCAAACCTTGTGAAGATACTCTTTTCAAAAATGCCACAAAACTCCGGGCTTCATTGTTGGGCAAAGCCACGGGTTCAAAACACTTTGAGACATAGTCCACCACCACGAGAATGTATGTGTTCCCACAAGAGCTCACAAAAGGACCCATGAAATCGATGCCCCAAACATCAAAAATATCCACTTCGAGAATTGTATTGAGGGGCATCTCATCCCTTTTAGAAATTCCTCCGGCTCTATGGCATTCATCACATCTCTTGACCACATCACCCGCATCATTAAACAAGGTAGGCCAATAAAATCTGCAACTAAGCACTTTAGAAGCTGTTCTCGCCCCGCCATGATGGACACCATAGGGAGAGGAATGGCAAGCCTCCAAAATACCCAATTGTTCCTCCTCCGGGACACATCGTCGAATCACACCATCGGTGAAAATCTTAAACAAATATGGCTCGTCCCAATAAAAATTCAGGCTATCCCACTTGAGCTTCTTCCTTTGGTTGGAAGAGAGTTCACACGGGATGATTCCGGTAACAAGATAATTTGCGACGTCGGTGAACCACGGCATTCCATTCATTGACACCGCAAGGATTTGCTCATCGGGAAATGCATCATTTATCTCAAGTCCATCACAAGGCCTCCTCTCCTCCTCCAAAGGGGACAAGTGGTCCGCCACTTGATTCTCACTCCCTTTTCGGTCAACAATTTCCAAATCAAACTCTTGGAGAAGAAATACCCATCTCATCAATCTTGCCTTTGAGTCCTTCTTGGTCATCAAATACCTAAGGGCGGCATGGTCGGTATGCACTATCACTTTGGCCCCCATAATATATGGTTGAAACTTTTCCATAGCAAAAACAATAGCCAATAACTCCTTCTCGGTGACTGTGTAGTTCCTTTGAGCCTCATTCATGGTCTTGCTTGTGTAGTACAACGGATGGAACATTTCGTTGATCCTTTGGTCCAAAACAGCCCCAACGGCAACGTCACTAGCATCGCACATGAGCTCAAAAGGCAAGCTCCAATTTGGTGCGGTAATGATGGGGGTAGAAGTCAACTTGAGCTTAAGAATCTCGAATGCTTGCATACAACTCTCATCGAACAAGAACTTTGCATCTTTCTCTAGCAACTTGCACAACGGATGTACCACTTTAGAAAAATCCTTTATGAACCTCCGGTAGAAACCCGCGTGCCCAAGGAAACTCCTCACCCCTTTGACAGAAGTGGGGGGAGGGAGCCTCGAAATAACCTCAATCTTGGCCTTATCAACTTCAATTCCTCGCTTCGAGATCTTGTGACCCAACACTATACCTTCTTCTACCATAAAATGACACTTTTCCCAATTGAGAACAAGGTTGGTGTCTTCACATCGGGCCAACACTCTATCCAAGTTTACCAAGCACTCCTCAAAAGAATCCCCAACCACGCTGAAATCATCCATGAAGACCTCCAAGATATCCTCCACCATGTTGGTGAAAATAGCCATCATGCAACGTTGGAAGGTTTCCGGAGCATTACACAATCCGAATAGCACTCGAGAGAATGCGAATGTGCCATAGGGACATGTAAAAGTCGTCTTCTCTTGGTCCTCCGGGGCAATTAAAATTTGATTGTACCCCGAGTAACCATCCAAAAAGCAATAGAAAGCACGCCCCGCAAGACGATCAAGCATTGGTCAAGGAATGACAATGGGAAATGATCTTTTCTAGTCACCTTGTTCAGCTTCCAGTAATCCATACAAACTCTCCACCCGGTGACCGTTCTAGTGGGAATGAGCTCATTGTTATCATTGGTCACCACGGTCATACCACCCTTCTTCGGCACACATTGCACCAGAGAAGTCCACAATTTGTCAGAAATAGGATAAACCACCCCAGCATCTAGCCACTTGATAACCTCTTTCTTCACCACCTCTTGCATCGCCTCATTTAGTCTTCTTTGATGCTCCAAGGAAGGCCTTGCATCCTCCTCCAAAATGATCTTATGCATGCAAAATGCGGGACTTAAACCCCGAATGTCGGCCAATGTCCATCCAATCGCCTTTTTCTACTTTTTAAGTACCGCCAAAGTGGCGTCAACCTGCATGTTAGTTAAGCAAGACGAAAGAATAACAGGTAAAGTAGAATTTGAACCCAAGAATTCATACCTGAGGTGTGGAGGAAGTGGCTTCAACTCCAACACCGGTGGCTCCTCAATTGATGGCATTGTTGGTGGAGTTTTGCGGTTTTCAAGATTCAAAGATAGCTTCCTAGGCTCATATGAATATGAACCAATACCATGCAATGCATTCACGCACTCTACTCTACTAGCATCATCATTGACATCCATATTAAGAAGCACGGCCTCAAGGGGATCTTCAACATGGATCATGGAACTTGTGTCATCCACTATCACAACTGTGACAATGTCCACAAATGAACACACCTCCGTGCTATTGGGTTGTCTCATTGATTTGCAAACATGGAATACCACCTTCTCATCACCTACTCGAAAAGTCAACTCACCCACTTCAACATCAACCAATGCCTTCCTCGTAGCTAGGAAAGGTCTACCAAGAATAATCGGCACTTCAAAGTCCACCTTACAATCCAATATGACAAAGTCGGCTGGCAATATAAACTTATCCACCCGGACAAGTACATCATCAATTATTCCCAAAGGTCGCTTCATCGATTGACCCGCCATTTGAAGTCTCATTGAGGTAGGTCGAGGTTGTACAATTCCCAAAGTCTTGAAGACCGAGTACGGCATCAAATTTATGCTAGCTCCCAAGTCACAAAGGGCCTTGGCAAAATCCTCACTTCTGATAGTACAAGGGATAGTAAAAGCTCTGGGGTCCTCAAGCTTGGGTGCCATTGAATGCACTATGGCACTCACTTGATTAGTCATTTTAATTGTTTCACACTCCACCAACCTCTTCTTTGTTACCAAATCTTTCATAAACTTAGCATACCCCGACATTTGCTCAAGTGCCTCCACCAAAGGCACATTGATTGTGAGGCTCTTCATCATGTCAATGAACTTTTTGAATTGATTGTCACTCTTTTGCTTTGCTAAACGTTGAGGATAAGGTGGAGGTGGCCTAGGCAAAGGTGCCTTGGCCTTTGGTACAACCATCTCGAGCATGTCAATCACATGTTCCCTGGATGTGTTCATAGAATCTTGAGTCTCTACCTCGTCTTCATCATCAACAATCAAAGGCACATCATTATCACGTAGCTCAACATCATCCTCCACAATTCGCTTTTCTCTCGAGGCATGCACATCACCGCCTCTTCCACTCCTAGTTGTAACCACCATCACATGGTTGTTATTCCCACCCTTCGGGTTCACTACCATATCACTTGGTAGAGCACCCTTGGGACGAGTATCCAAACCTTGAGAAATTTTCCCTAGTTGTACCTCCAAGTTCCTGATAGATGTATTATGAGAAGCCAATTGCGCATCGGAATCTTGGTTCTTTTTCATCATTTGCTCGAACATGTTCTCAATTCTCCCTATATCACTTCCGGAAGAACTCGGACCTTGAGAAGGAAAGGGGGATGGATTGTTCGGTTGTTGGTGCATGGGGGGCCTTTGAAAGCCTTGCCCCCCGGTTGCCTTGGTTCCTGTTATTGTTCCACCCTCCTTGATTGTTGTTGTTTCTCCAATTATTGTTGTTCCTATTCCAATTGCCTTGATTGTTACCTTGATTACCCCAATTGTTGTTTTGATTGTTGTTGTTCCAATTGCGACCACCTTGTTGTTGGTTGTTATTATTCCAATTATCGCCTCCTTGTTGTTGATTGCCCCAATTTTCTTGGGAACGCCATTGTTAATTCGGAGAGTTGCCTCTATTCCCTTGGTAGTTATTGACATATTGGACCTCTTCGCTTTGATCATCATAGCACTCATTTCAATAACAACCACTATCATTGTTGTTGTCATATTTTTCATAATTACCTTGAGGTTGTTGCCCTCTTTGCCTCCTTCTCAACATAGAAACACCTTCCATTGCATTGACTTGGCGCGGGTTTTAGACTTGTTGCAATTGCGCCTTTGCCAATTGATTCATAGTTGTTGAAAGCTCGACAATAGCTTGGCCATGATCGTGCAATTCCTTGTGCAAATGGATGATTGTGGGGTCACCTTGGGGCACATTTTCTCGGCTTTGACATGCCGAAGAGGTGTCGACCATTTCATCAAGTACATCACATGCCTCTTGGTAAGAAAGTTTCATAAAGTTCCCTCCGGCCAATTGGTTCACAATGCATTGATTCGTGGTGTTGATGCCCCGATAAAAGGTTTATTGAATCATAGCCTCGGTCATGTCGTTATTAGGGCACTCTTTCACCATTGTTCTATATCTTTCCCATATCTCGTGCAAAGGTTATGTTGGCTCTTGCTTGAAGGCTAGAATTTCATCCCTAAGAGCCGCCATATGACTTGGAGAAAATAACTTGGCAATAAATTTGTCTGCCAATTCATCCCATGTTGTAATAGAATGATTGGGGAGCCTTTCTAACCAGTCCAATGCTTTACCCCGAAGAGAGAATGGGAAAAGCCCCAATCTCAATGCATCCTCGGACACGTTTGTCTGCTTGCTACCCCAGCATGTATCCATGAACCCCTTCAAGTACTTGTAGGCATTTTGATCGGAGGCGCCCGTGAAATACCCTTTTTGCTCGAGCAAGGTCATAATAACATTTGTGATTTGAAAGTTCCCCGCCTGGATTCGGGGAGGAACAATAGCACTAGCGTATCCTTGATTTGGTAAAACTCTGGGAGCCACTCTCGGCAGTGGCGGAGGGGGGTCTGGAATATTGTTGTTCTCATTTGCATTTACATTGGCATTTCGGCCTCTCTGTAGAACTTGAGGTAAGACCTCATCTTGTTCTAGATCCTCTACCTCCTCCCCCGCTATCACATTGTCGAGGGGGTCATTTGCATTAAGAGCCATTTGTACTTGATTGATCGACACAAACAAAATTAGTAAACAAGAAGAAAAGAGAAGCAAAACACAAAACTAAATAAACAGATAGTCAACACCGTAAGCTCCCCGGCAACGACACCAAAAAGTGATCTTTGCCAACTCGATGCTACACTAAGGTAGGAAGAGCGGGTCGCAATAGCTTTTACCCAATATGAGGGTCGGAATCGATTTCCTCAGGGAGCTAGTAGTGGAGTTGGATTTTCTGTCTAGCCTAGAGATGTGTTTGTACTCCTAATGTCACTTCAAACATTTTTGGGTTTTCGAATTATAACTATTTTTTTAAAAACTATTGATTAACACTAAATTATGCTACGAGAATATTGCTAAGTTGTATCTAATGGGAATAAGGGCACTAGGGTCGTGACACTACCTAGGAGGCTAATTGACGGGTAGATGTTACTAAGGTTCGATTGACATAATTGGGGCTTATACTATAACCATTGTCCAATTTTACCCACTCTCACACCTCTCGGTAGAGAGTGATTTTTCCCAATTGACTCTCTCGAGACCAAATGGCTAGGCAAATTAGACCAAGCAACTAGGGTTCAAGTAGGGTAATTACTCTCTTGAGGTTTAACCCATTAATTGGGACTATCATTTCTCATGAGTCCATCCCAATTCCTTGTTGGGTCAATTTTGGGGTCATAGACTCGCTTTTTCAAGAAGAGTTAAACCCACAAATGCTTGAATCAGTGTTTGCAACCACCAATTCTAGATTAAAACATAATATCAACCCAAATAGCAAACACCCATAGTCAATATAACACTAGATGGCAACACAAATCAATTACCCACATTAGGGTTGAGCCACAACCCTAGCTAATGGGTTTAGCTACTCATGCTAGATAAATAAATTGAAGAAATAGATGAAGAACTAAACATATTAATTAATTGCTAAAATTAAACTACAAGAAGCTATCGTAAAATGTAAAGCAAAAGTGCCAAAAATGGATACAAATATCGTTCTCAGGAGCTAAGCTCACGTCTGAATACCAAAAGATGACTTAAAATGGTAAAATGTTCTATTTATACTAGGCTGGAAAAACTGGACAAAAATACTCCTGCGGGGTCAGTGCGGGCCGCACTAAATGGGCCACGGCCGCATTGGGCTCTTTGACTTTGACTTTTGCTTCTCTGAACTTGGACTCCGCGGACCGCGTAGAATGGACTGCGGCCGCGGAGGGAGCTGGCGCGGTCGCGCAATCACGACCGTGGACCGCATGGCATTGGCTTTACAAACTATCATCTCTCTGAATCTCATGACCGCGGACCACAGAAAAGACTAGTGCGGCCGCGGAGCCTTCACCGCCGACCGCGAAATGTGTACCGTGGCCGCGTTGCCTCTAGCCTAGTTTACCAACTCTCTGAACCACCTAGTGCGGCCGCATTCAACTTTGCGTGGTCCGCACTAGGCCTTCTTTTCTTAGATTTCTTGGTCTTTGATACTTGAGCAGGTTTCACTCCTTTTTGAGCCGATCTTTGACATTTTGTCACTTTGTCGATCAAACCTGCAATCAAGCACAACTTGTGAGACTTTTAGGACTATTTTGTAACAATATATGATCAAAGCATAGGCAAGTAGGGGCATAAAACATGTTAAAATCCTAACTTATCAGCAGCCCCCTCTTTTTAATTTAAAATAACTCATAAGTCATTACTAATAGGTGGCATGATTTAGAACATGAGTCACCTTATTCTTTTAAGGAAATAGATTCTTTTAAGATTTTTAAAATTCAATTACAATTCAAATAACTAATGCTATTCAGAAACTTTGCAAATCAAGCTTACATAGAAACCTTACAATCTAATAAACTTAACCATTTAAGCCCAAAGTTAGTTCACTTCCCAAATAGCAACATTGTTGCTAAGTGCTTAAGGAAAAGTTTCAGCCAAGATTTTCTTTGCATAGCAACATGATTGCTTCGAGCTTTTCTTACGATTGTTCCGTGTTTATCGCAATTGACGTGTATTAGAAGAACTATCAAGAGAATCAACTAAGGTATGTTAAGGCTATCCCTTATTTCTTTTGTCATGATCTATACGTCACAAACGAAATGAGCAAATGCACAATTTCTATAAATGACTCTATTCATAAAAATACTAGGGGTGTCTATATTCTTGATTCCCCATGTGAACTATTATTATATCTTCTGTTCATGGGTCTCAGAAAAATACGTATTTGATAAAGTTTATCCGAAAGGCATATTGATTTTTATGGCATTCCGAGAAAATCTTATTAACGTATTTCTTATGCATTTCATGCATTTATATATTTACATTGACTCATGACCAGATGGAATTATATACGTGTATATATGTATATTATATGTATATAGGATATGGGAAAAGGTTATGGCGTTATATACGTACCACCACCTGATCAGCTGGTATACGTTGATGATTTGCCCATAGTGGCCGAGATGATATGATGGGATGCCATTAGAGGCTTGATGATGTTATGAACATATGTACCTATGCACGACAAGACATTCATACGCATATGCATGACACGATAAGTATTTCATGGTTTACAGAGTTATCCAGACTTACAGGTTGAGTCATTTACTCTATATTTCTTCCATGTCTATTATGTACTTATTTATGTGCCTTACATACTCGGTACATTATTCATACTGATGTCCCTTTTGCCTGGGGACGCTGCATTTCATGCCCCCAAGTCCCGATAGATAGGTTGAGAGCCCTCTAAGTAGGCTATCAACTCAGCGGAAGATGTTGGTGCGCTCCTTTTGCTTCGGAGTTGCTTGATTGGTTAGTATGATTTAGACGTATATTGTTTGGTATGGCGGGACCCTATCCTGGACTTTATGAAAATTATGTATTCTTAGAGGCTTGTAGACAAATTCCATGTACATAAAAGATTGTATGGCCTTGTCGGCCCATGTTCAGTACACGAGTGGTTATTTTGGTCTTATAGGCACGAACTTCATATGTATAAGTTTGCATTCCCTCATGATTTACTCCGATTTATTTACCTATGATAGAATGATATGAAAGATACATTACGTTGGTACTCGGTTGAGAAATGTATCGGGTGCTTGTCGCGGCCCATCGGTTTGGGTCGTGATAAAAGTGGTATCAGAGCAGTTCTGTCCTAGAGAGTCTACAAGTCGTGTCTAGTAGAGTCTTGTTTATGGCTGTGTCATGCACCATATTTATAAGCAAGAGGCTATAGGGCATTTAGGACTGTCACTCTTTCTTCTTACTCTAGATCGTCTGGTAGAGCTCACTTATAAGAATTCAAATTCCGAACTTCTATTTTATTCGAAATAAGATGATGCCTACTTCAGAAAGATAATCGATGAGAGATATAGCTGTGGAAATGTTGAATTAGAGGAATTCGATTTTGCATCTTACTTATGATGAGTAAATGTGAGGTCTTCTGCAGACCATGCATGTACTAAAAGGTGCACGGTTCTTAATAAGGGGCCTTTAGGAAAGAATACATATCCACTCTTACGGTAAAAAGGAATAACGGAATCGAAAATTAGACATAAGTTGCAACAAGTAAAAGAAGCAAGGTGAAGAAGGGTACAAGTTACCCAATTAATAAATATTATCATTATTTACCATTCAGAAAGGGAGATATAAGCATTTTGAATTACCTTCAACAGTAATAGATGTACGTACAATTGGCCACATCTATCTCAGTTATGCCTTATGGGAGCTAACAGATGTAGTTTAAGAGAAGGATAGGACGGTAGGATCCGGCTGGGGTTAGAGAAACCCAAAATGAGGAATGGATGGTTTGCGTTAGTTGACATTTCCGAAGGATATTACAAAGGTTCTAATAGATCTCCTTGTGAGACACCTAGGTGGTGCACTCTAGAATATTACAATTAGATGAGAATACTAGCATGATCAAAAATTCCGAAGATAGGCACTGAAAGCCTGGAAGGGATAAATATTACCTTAGTGTGACTCTCATCCCTAGTAGAGCGAGGGGTTGAGCAACCCGAAGAGCCGATGAATGAAGCAAAGAGAGCTAAAAGCAAAAGAATATCTTATTGAAAGTTTCAGACTAAAGTGATAGATAGAAATATCAGCAGGAAATAAGAAGAGAGCTAACGAAGCATTAAGAGTAAGATGTGATACTTGGATGACAACGGTAGGTCAAAAAGATGACAGTATTACAGAATCTATAGTCAAATGAACAAAGAGACGAGGGGTGATGGGCCTTAAGACAACAAAAGAATATAGACCATACAGTCACGTCCTCATTTCGAGAAATAAGTTCATGACTCTAAGTGATTAACAGAAGGGAAAGTTAGACCCTAGAGTAATGGAAATCAATATGTACTGGTGAACAAGATAAACTAAACATAAATTAGGAGCTGAGTGATTTGATAATAGTCAACATCATGAGAATTTCAGATTGTGTTTCGGCAGTAATAGAATGGACAACAAAAGAAAATCCATGATGAATTCAGAGGATGGTCATTTAGGAAAACGCTTCTCTAAATCAAGCAATGTGAGAAAAGTTAAACTTAAGGGACTATATTTTCCAGTTACACTAAGTGCCACCATTGCGAGTGAGGAATTGTATTATCCTTGGTACATAAGGATTACCGCAAGGTGAGTAAGGGTTATTGATGATGCGAAAGGACGCCAAAGATGGAGAGGAAAAACATCTATAGGCAGGTCATCGTAGCTCCAAGTCTTAGTACTCCCCTAAAAGGGGGAATATGGAATGATAAAGGAAGAATGCGATAAAAATGAGAAAGGGATCAGATTGCACTTATCCAAATCCTATAGATATGCTATGATTCCAGAACGTTATGTAAGCACGACATCAGAAAAAAGAAGTAAGGGTTCCTGCCCGGAAGGTTATTGATAAATAAGGAGCCAGTGCAAGAGGTAAGTTAGACAAAGGAAATAACCCAAGAGAGATTATGCGGAATATGGATATGAGAATGGGTCAACGAGTAGTTAGTAGTTGATTCAGGAAGAGCCTAGTCATGGCTAGACAAGAAGTTACAGACAAATCAGTAGATCATGCAAGATAAATGTAGTAAACCCCAACATGGAGAATTCATCCTCGCAGTAATGTCATTATAATACTTGAGATATATTCAAATAGGAGTCGGGGTAGTTATAGGTACCGTATGAGTGTTATAGGGATAAAAGAAAGTACAACTGGGAAGGTAGTCAAAATATCAGTTCAGAAGCAACCCTACAAGAACAAGGGCATAGAGGTAGGCAACTACGGATGATTATAGGCAAGGAAGGAAATCAAAAGCTCCGTAATAAGCTCACAGCTTTATGAGAGTCAAGGGTTCTCCCTAAGTACTACAACGAAAGTCTAGATAAGGAAATAAAGAAGAAGGCTTCAACCTAAGCACAACGACCTAAAAAGGAAATGGTCGTGTAACAACAGTCTCACAATAATATTGGAAGCACTTCAAAGGAAAGTGGCACCTACCATGGCTAATGAACGGGAAGTAAAATTAGAAATAATATTCGAGATCATATGAGTTGCACAAAAACTCTGGCATGTCTGGGCACTAAGATAAGTTAAGTGTGGACTCAACACGGGGGGCAGAAATACCAGGAAAAGTAATAGCTTACCTTGAAAGAAAGCTAAGATGTAACGAAAGGAATTATTCGATTAATGATCCATAGTTGGTTACGTTATGAACGCCCTTAAAGGTTCGGAGTTTTAGACATACAACATATACAACCGTAGAAGATTCTGGTATACGTTAAAATAAAGAATTGAGCTCAGGTCATAAACGAAGGATTAAATTGTTAAAGGATTGTATTATGCATATTCCTCAGTGCCCATGAACGGTTAAACGGAATAACTAATACCATGAACCCCAGATCAGGAGATAATTTAAGCCGACATAAAGGCCGATCAAAAGAAGGAGAAAACTAAATACATCAATGAAGTAAATCAGGAATCCGATTATTGGACCTAGAAATTATAGAAATTGTGATTGAGAATATTGCAGAATTACTCTTAATATTGAAGGTACGAGGGAGATATTACAACAACCATATCCTATAACGGCTCTATGATAAATCCAGTTAGAAGAAGTACCAGCCTCATAAGATGTCAGTATGGAGCTCCCATCGGATTGTATAGGCACCAGAGATGCAAGTATTATAATAGAGCTTCAAATAGTGGATGGGATTTATATCTTTGTGGGAGGGAGGTTATGAAAGAAAGATAGAAGAATGTAAGGTAATATTTTAAAGTAAGTAAGGTAAAGGTGAACAACGTACGAAATACTCAAGTATAGAAGGATGATAGTGGTATAGAAGTGTTGGGATTCAGTATCCAGGAATGATAACAGCGTCGTCAGTGGAATACTTCCCAGCCTATGTTTTCTAAGTACTGAAAGGTCTAATTAGAGAGTAAAAGAAGAGTTAGAGACGATGCAGTGTCTCGCTTGGTGTTCCATAAAATGCATGGAAATTGATCGCAAGCTAAAATATGATAGAACGACAAGGTTTTAGAAAGACAAGAGTAAGGATAAGAAGAAGGCAACTGAGAAAGTGACGAAAATTTATAAGTCCTCGTGATTAATCCTGTGAAAACAAAGGAGCTGATGGTTCCTCTAAGTCATAGAAAGCTCAATATAGCTTGAATGAACTCAAAGAATTTAATACTAATAGAATTTAAAAGAAATGGAATGCTTGTTACGTCCCGCAATATTACGTCAATATTACGTCTTGCAGTATTAAATTACGATGATGTTGCACCCTGTAATATTGTACATTGAATTTTTCATAAGGTAATTGAAATTAGTCCAAGGAAAAAGATTATTTGGAGATTATAAAGATTATGCTATTTTTAAACAAATGATGAGTAAATTCGTGATGGTGAGAGGGGGAAGCAAGTTAAAGAAAATGAATTTTTCGTCCAAATTTGGCATATTGGGATAAAATACGGGATGGGCGTTAATATACGATATTTATGGACTAGTGCCACACAAGTTACTACATGACCATGATAGTAAGGTGTGCAAGGTATGTTAAAAGCGAGTAGTATTTTAAGTAAGTTGAGATAATTCTTAATTATGCGGATAATTGATTAATTACCGGGTACCGGGAGATTACCTAATTAATCCAAATATTTGGATAAATATTAAATCAAAACATGGAAGCAAAAGAATCATGATATTGTGATTCAAAAGTGACTATATTATGTGGCAATTCTCAAAAGAAAGTGAGTCATTTCTATTTAATAATGGATAGACACCTAAAGAGTCTTATCATTTGTTATGGAACATAAGTCACAATTCCATCTTGATATGCATTCAAAAGCATAAATATTGTATGTTACAAACCTAAATCTCAAAACGTAAATCTTATAGCAAATGCTAAGTACGGATCATACAAGATTTCATAGCATCTTCAAGGGATCAAACGAGAATTCTTAGTATTTTAAGCAATGAATTTTTCCTTACTCTGATCTTGCCGTCACGTGTTTTGCCAAAACTAACGTGTTAGAGGGATTGTCAAGAGAATCGACTCAGGTATGTTAAGGCTATCCCTTCTTTCTTTTATCATGATTCATACGACACAAACGAAACGTGCAAATGCACAATTTCCATACATGACTCTATTCATAAAAATATTAGAGATGCTTATGTTCTTGATTTCCCATGTGTCATATTATTCTATCATTTGTTCATCGGTCTCAGAAAAATATTTAAGTTGAAAAAAAAGTTTACTTCATGATACTACTCAAGGCATAATGGTCTTATGACATTCTGAAAGATTTTATTGTCGTACTTCTCATGCATTGCATTCATTTACATTGACCCATGACCAGATGGCGTTATATACGGGTATATATGTATATTATATATATACAGGATATGGGAAAAGGTTACGGCATTATATACGCACCACCACTTGATCAGCTGGCATAGGTTGATGATTTTTCCCACAGTGACCGAGATGATATGATGGGATGCCCTCAGAGGCTTGATAATGTTATGAACACATGTACCTATGCACGACATGACATTCATATGCATATGCATGACACTATAAGTATTTCATGATTTACAGAGTTGTCCAGACTTACAGGTTGAGTCATGTACTCTATATTTCTTCCATGTCTTTTATGTACTTATTTATGTGCGTGACATACTCGATACATTATTCGTACTGACGTCCCTTTTGCTTGGGGATGCTGTGTTTCATGCTCGCAGGTCCTGATAGACAGGTCGAGAGTCTTCCAAGTAGACTATCAGCTCAGCGGAAGATGGTGGTGTGCTCCATTTGCTCCGGAGTGGTTTGTTTTGTCAGTATGATTTAGACACATATTGTTGTATGGTGGGGCCCTATACTAACCTTATGATAAGTATGTACTCTTAGAGGCTTGTAGACAGATGTCATGTATACGAATGCTTTTATAGACTTGTCGGCCTATGTTTTGAGTTTACAAATGATCATGCTGGTCTTATAGGCCCGTATGTCTCGTATGTAAGTTTTTATATCAGGATGGGTCATTCTATATTGGCTATTTCCCCATGTTTTATTCTATTATCTCACAATAGCCTCTCTGACACATTTATCTATGATAGTATGATACGAAAGATATGTTACGTAGGTACTCGGTTGAGTAAGGTACCGGGTGCCCGTTGTAGCCCATCAGTTTGGGTCATGACAAAAGTGGTATTAGAGCAGTTCTATCTTAGGGAGTCTACAAGCCGTGTCTAGTAGAGTCTTATTTATGGGTGTGTTGTGCACTACACTTATATGTAGTAGGCTAAGGGCATTTAAGACTGTCACTCTTTCTTCTTACTCTAGATCGTGTGGTAGAGCTCAGTTGTAAAAATTCAAATTCCTAATTTCTATTTTATTTGGAATAAGATGATACCTACATCTAGAAAGATGGTTGGTAAGGTACATGGCTATGGAAGAGTTGAGTCAGAGGAACTCAACTTTGGATGATGATTATGATAAGTAAATGTGAGGTGTTGAAGAGATGATGTGCGTACAGAAAGGTGTAAGCCTCTTGATAAGGAGTCTTGAGGCAAGAATACCTATCCACCTTAATAGTGAAAGACAATGAGAGATTCAAAAGATAAATACAAGTTTCAACAAGTAAAGGAAGTAAGATGAAGAAGAGTACGAGGCACCCAGTTAATGAAGGTTAATGGTGTTTGTAATTCAGGCAGAGGAATATATGCTTTTTGAGTTATATTCAACAATAACAAAGGTATGTATAATTTGTTGTACCTATCTTAGTTATGCCCTATGGGGGCTAACAGGTGTAGTTTAAGAAAAGGACAAAACATCAGGATTCGACTGAGGTTAGAGTAACCCAAAATGGTGAATGTATTATTTGTGTTAGTTGACATTTCTGAAGGGTATTACATGTGTGCTAATAGATCTTCTTGTGAGATACCCAGATGGTCACTCTAGAATATTAAAATTAGATATGAATACTAGCATGATCCAAAAAAACTTCAGAAGATAAGCACTGAAAGCTGGAAGGGATAAATATTACCTTAGTGTGTCTCTCGTCCCTAGTAGAGCAAGGACGTTGAGCAACCCGAAGAACCGATGGATGAAACAAGGGGAGCAAAAAGCAAAAGAATGTCTTGCTGAAGTTTTCACAAGAAAGGGATAGGCAGAAATATTAGCAGAGTAATGGGAAGGAGATAAGGAAGACTTACGAGTAAGATGTGATACATGGATGACAACGGTAGATAAAAAAAGATGACAGTATTACCAGGTCCATAGTCAGGTAAAGGAAGAGACGAGAGGTGATAGGCCTCAAGAAAATAAGAGAGTATAGGCCATGAAGTCATATCCTCATTTCAAGAAGTAAGTTCGCGACTCTAACGTGATTACCAATAGGAAAAGCTAGACCCTAGAATAATAGAGATCAATATGGGCTGGTGAACAAGATAAAGTAAACATGGATTAGGGATTTAGTGGTTTGATAATGGTCAACATCATAAGAATTTCAGATTTTGTACCGGCAATAATAGAATGGACAACAGAAGAAGAATCATGAGAAATTCAGAGAATGGTCATTCGGGAAGACGCTTTCCTAAAGTAAGCATTGTGAGCAAAATTAAGCTTAAGATACTATACGTGCCAGTTATAGTAATTGTCACCTCGCGAGTAAGGAATTTCATTATCCTTAGTACAAAAGGATTACCGCAAGGAGAGTAAGGGTCATCGATGATGTAAAAGGATGCCAAAAATGAAGAAGTAGAACATCTATAGGCAGATTGTCGTAGCTCCAACTCTTAGTACTCCCCTAAAGGGGGGAATATGGAATGACATGACATTATGTCAGAATTAAGTGGTTTTAGTAATTATGGAATGGTAAAGGAAGAATGCGATAAAATCAAAAAGGGATGAGATTGCACTTATTCAAAGCCTTTAGATATGATATGATACCCGAGCATTATGCAAACACGACGTCAAGGAGAGGAAGTAAGGGTTCCTGCCCGAGATGTTATTGATTAATAAGGAGCCAGTGCGAAAAGTAAGTTAAGACAAAGGAAATAACCCAAGAGAGATTATGCGGAATATTGCTACGGGAATGGGCCAACGAGTAGTTAGTAGTTAATTCAGTAAGAGCCTAGCTATGGCTAGACAAGAGGATATAGACAAACCAACAGATCATGCAACATAAACATAGGGAAACCCAACATGGAGAATTCAGCCTCGCAATTATGAAATCGTGATCCTTAAGAAATATTCGGATAGGAGTTGGGGTAGATAAAGATACTATATGAGTATTACGAAAATAAAAGAGAGTACCACTGGGAGGTCAGTCCAAATATTAGTTTAGAAGCAGCCCTACAAGCACAATGGCGTGGAGATAGGTGACTACGGGTAATTATAGGTGAGGAAGAACACGAAATATTCTGTCAAGCATACGATGTGATAAGCTTGCAGCTTTACAAGAGTCAAATGATCCTCCCTAAATACTACAATGAAAGATTAGCTGAGAAAGTAAGGAAGAAGGTTTCAACCTAAGCTCAGCGACTTAAGGAGGGAATGATCTTATAACAACAGTCCCACAACAACGTTGTATGCACTCCATAAGAAAACAACACCTACCGTGGAAAATGAACGGGAAGTAAAATCAAAAGTGATATCCAAGATCATATGAGTTGTATGGAATTCCAATATGTGGGGGCACTAAGATAAGCTAAGTATGCACACGAAAGGGGGAAGAAAGACCAGAAAAAGTAAAAGCTTACGTTTAAAGAAAGTTGAGGAGGCATAAAAGGAATTATTCGATCAATGATCTAGAGTTAGTTATGTTATAGACGCACTTAAGACTTCGGTGTATTATCCATGCAGCACATATGTTGACAATCATACAGCCGTAGAAGAAACCGGTATAAGTTAAAAGAAGGAATTGAGTCCAGGTAATAGACAAAGGATTGAATCATTAGAAGATTGTATCATGGATATTCCATTGCGTTCATGAAAGGCTAAGGCAATAACTAATGTCATGAGTCGTAGATCGGAAGATAGCTTAAGCCTACATAAAGTTGATCGTAAAGAATAGGAAACTAAAGAGTTACATCAACAAAGTAAATCAGAAATCTGATTATTGGACCCAGAAAATTATAGAAATAGTGATTGAGCACATTACAGGGTCACTCTTAATATCATAGGTACAAGAGAGATATTACATTAGCCATATTCTATAATGGCTCTACGATAAAGCCAGTGAGAAGAGCACCAACCTCATAAGGAGTCAGTAGAAGCTCCCACCGGATAGTGTATACACCAGAGGTGCAAGTATTATAATAGAGCTTCAAGTTATGAACATGAATTATACATATGTGGAAGGGAGGTCATGAAAGAAATAGAAGATATGATGCAAGATTTTAAGGTAAGTAAGGTAAAAGTGAACAACGTACGAGACACTCAAATGCAGAAGGTTGTAAATTGTCTATACTTCAGACAAAAGGTTAGAAGCGCTGGGATTCAGTATCCAAAAATGATAGCAATATCGTTGTCGCGCCCCTTTTTTCCCTCCACGAAGAGATGTCCGGGTTTCGACATTACATGGGGGGTTAATAACTTATTTCCTTTTGGGAATTGGGTATTTGATGAGTTGCCACCTAACGGATTATGGTGTGTTAGGGCACCTAGAGCGATTAACTCCTGGATTGGTTTGCATTACCAGAGATTTAGGGTAGGGCTCGAAATAACCTTGAGGGTAAGGTGTTAGGCACCCCTCTCGATCCACAGCGATGGGTCCCGGTCAAACTTATACTTGTGAACTAGTCCATTAACAAATAAATAGTTTTAAACACATAATTGCAAATAAGAGCAGGTTTTGGACATTACATGACTCAAATAATGAGACAAAGGATTTGAACAAGTTGTGTACATATAAAGTTTTAATCAAAATGGATTTGGGAAAGAGAGGTCCTAGGTTAGTTAGCCTACAGGATCACCCCACACAATGTCCGGTAAACACTCCTTAATGAGGGACTACACGTGACATTAGCGCGTAGTCATCATATCCCATATCTACCCTTCCCACCCCTTAGCGGTTATTAAAGTGAGTGTTGGTTAGCGATCTCTATTGCGTGTTGTTACCTGTACCTTCTTAATGGCCCTGGAGGAATTTAGGACCTCTACCTATAAGTAGTTCTAGACAGACCCCTAAGGTTTAAAGGAGAAGATATTAAGGCGATAAGCAAGAACACATAGGAATTCAACAAATAAAAGTATGAAATAGCAGATAAGAGGCTCAAGTTAACCTCCACAGATAATGCATGTAAACGGAACGACTCAAACACAAATAAGGGCAATATTGTTAAACAATATCCTAAGACATTATGTCTAGGCGAATTCAGAACACATGAGATATACAGTTTTTATTTTGTAACCCAGAAGTAGGGCCGTAATCATTTTGTCTACTGATTTTTAGCCCCTTAATCATTAGGAAGTACACACAAAAGGCAGTTTCCAGTTTTACAAAAGTTGAATACCTAAGGCTTGCTTAGGCGTGGGATAGTGCACAGTCGTTACCAGAACCATTAGAAGTTCAGAAGTCATTTTTGCCTAAGAGCATGTTGTTTTAGGTGTTACAAATATACAGGGTTATTACTAATTTGTTTAAAGCAGGATGAGACTGTTTATATTCCTTTTCATGCATCAATAGTTTAACTAGGCGTAGCTGAGTGAGCATGAACGAAAACCTAAACATGGTATGTAATATGCGCACATAAGGTATAGAGTGATTGATATGCAGAATTCCTAAAGCAGGATTTCTAAATGCACAGCATAATTGTAGAATTTCCTAAAAAAGTAGGATTTCTAAATGCATAAAGGTTACAGCATTGTAGAGCATGTTGTCAAGTGTGCAGGAGCAGAAATTTTATATTAGTGTTGTTATTTAGCCTAAAGCATGGTTTCTAAGGTATAAAACAATGTCAAGCGAGATGCTGAAATAGTAAACCTAAGAACATGATATCTAATGCATGGCATGCTTGGAATATATTGGTCCTAAAAATGGATTCTAATACACATATGGGAAATGTAAACCTACTTCATGGTTTTTACCCATTGATATTGATAACATATATAACTACCCTCCCCTTTTCACTAGCCAAACCCCAATGTTCGTTTACAACAAATTATTACAGACCAATATTGTGTGAATTACATAAGTAGAAAAGAAAACAAGAAGTTACAGTATAGGGAGCCTGAAAATAGGCCCAAATGATTTTCCCAAGCCTCCAATAGCCTCAAATGCCAAATTCCATATACAATATCATTGTTTAGGTGCGTCAGAGTTCCCTAAGGATCTGAAGGATCCCAGGCAGTGCTCACACCAAGACTTTATAACCAAAACTGAGTAAGTGCAGTGTGGAAGAGCCAGCTCCAGTGCATCAGAGTTTAGAGGGATCTCATAGGGATCCCAAGGCAGTCACACATTGGAGGGGCAGAACTTAAGGATCTAAGAGTGGAGTGAGAGTGCTTTACATAGTTTTGAAAAGGTTTTAGCAGGAAAGCAGTGTAAAAAGAGACTTGGTTGAAATAATTTTGTAAACAAAAGAGTTGTTTAGTAAAACAGCTTTTGAAAACAGTTATGTAATTAAACAAATAGATGGTCAGTCAAACAAGTTCAGCAACACTCAAATAACAGTCCTTCACACAGGGGAATAGGAATTGGGGACACATAGAGCACATAGTATACAGGAGCATTGCAGTACTTGTGGGGGTTTAAGGGATTAAGGGATAGCTACTGGTACCAACACAATAGGAATTTCAGAAACAATCATAGAATCATCCATTTAGAGTGACAGATCAGTTTGCATATCAAAACTTGATAAAAATTAGACAAGCATTCAAAATAGGGTAGAGTCATGTTGAGATAGACTACTAGGGGGGAAGAATATGTTCTGAAAGGCTCTAAGAGGGTTAGACTAGCATACTAGATGAAGTAGTAATGTAATCATGTCAATCGTATGTTGAACAACAGAACCATAGATAGAAATAAATTAGAAACATGATAAACTAAAGCAGCAAAAGAAACATATTGGTTTTGGGACTTGAATTGAAATCAGAACATACCAGTAGAGAGACAGTAAACATAAAGTGAGGAATAGGAGAGAACAAAAGTTAGCATTGGCTTGCATTCGGCTAACTCAAAATAATAGCAAGTCCAAAGAGAGAGAGCAGAAAAGTTTTGAGTGTGAGAGAGTTTTTGAACTAATGTGTGTGTGTGTGTGTGTGTGTACAGACTGTTAATGTGAGAGCATATATATAGTAGTTCGAAACTAGGTAAAATAAGTCAAGAATCACAATGGTATAGTAATTATGGAATTCAGAACCAATTAGAGCAAAATCAGTACAAGTACTCCCTTAATTAAGGAAATCGGTTCAAACGGTAAGAACAGGTAGCAAATAAGGAAAGAAATCAATGTGTAACCGGAGCATATCAGACAAGGAAATAATTCAAACATAGTAGGCGTAGTGTAAACAATTAGGGCCAGGTTTAGAAAATTCTAATTAAGGAGATAGTCGGTAAGAATCAAGTAACAATGCAGACAAGGTAAGGGAAAGTTAGTTTAGGCAAGCAAATCAATCATATTGAGTAAGAATGTAAGAATCGAAGATTTAAAGGAAAGTTTTCAAATTAAACCAAGAAACATGGAATTCAGAATCAATCAAAGAGAAAGTCATGAAAAGAGTTAGCATTTAGCATATAAATAAAGTAAGACATGGATAGTCAAAAGTCGACATACAACTCTAGCAAACATGAGAGTCAAACAATACCGATTCAATGAGAAAGAGGCAAGTTTGAACAGTCAAGATGAACACAAGCACAGGAATCAGTGTAAGTTTAGGCTAAGAAACTCAGTAGAAACATATCAAGGCAAGATAGTCACAAGAAATCAAAGAGACTCAAAAAAGAGGACCGGTCAGTTATGCTAATACACAGAACCAAACGAAAGAACCCTAAAAATTAGGGATTTCAGCATAGACGAGTTAGGATGTAGTAGACTCATAGAATCAGTCAAAATATGCAAGAAATAGAAGTTTAAACACAAAGAATCAGTTAGACAAAGTTTTAAAAAAAAGTTTTGAAAACCCTGGTTTTAGAAGAAAATGAAAAACACTTGAAATCACATGATTCTTGTAAAGAACCTCAAAGATAGTGTAAAACATTCAAGAAACAAACTCAAATCGTCCTAGATCTGCACAGATTTACGAGGTGTAGAAAAGAAATTAGGGTTTCAAAAGAAACCAATATAGAGATGAAGAAACATGTCTAGAATCCCAAGGATCGTAGCAAATATAGAATGATTCTGCTTGGAATCACACTGAAATAGCCTGGAACAGGCAGGAGATGAACCTTAGATGCAAGTCGGCATGGCCCTAGGCCCTTGAGGGCCTTAGAGAAGGCAAGAATGGCATGAGAGAAGCCATTGGAGGCGTAAGAGACGATGAGAGGTCACCGGAGATGGAAGGTCAGCGGTTGAAGATTAGGGTTAGGTTGAGAGTGTTTTGACAGCAGAGAGGATCTTAGGGCGGCGGATGTAGAGAACTGATTAGGGTTAGGGGGTCGTTTGGAATTAAAAAGGAAAGAACTTTGATGGGGCCTTGGGTCGGGTAGGTGTATTTAGGGCCTGGTTCAGGTAAGTGTATTAAGAATTGGGCTGGGTGTTAGGTTGAAATTAGGCTAAAATTGAAATACCATTTAGCTAGGTTTTAAATAGCCAATTTAACCCTATATAATTTATAATAAATAATAGATGATTTTTAAAAAATAATTTTGTGTACTAAAATGATTTAAAATAGATATTTAATAGTTTAAAAATATATAAGATCATTTTATGCATATAAATATAATTATGCGTTAATAGGGCTAGTATTGCAAATATATGCAAATTAGTTTTAAAATGCAAATGCAATTATAAAAAATACACTAAAAAGACTTGAGCCCTATTTTGGCATAAATATAGGGTTTGGATGGCTAAATTACCACAACAATAATTTGAAGGATAATTATTGGAAATTTTATAAGTAAAAGGGGAAGAATTAAATCATTTTAAAGCCTTTAAAAATTATAGATAATTTATAAAAACCCTGTGCATGCTTATATATACATATATATGCTATTTTGAAAGTATATATGTCTATAAAAATATATAAGAAAAAATTGGGTATCAATAGCTGTCTCTCTTTACCTGGGAAGGATGAAAGAATTTTCGGGTAAAGAAATGATGGCCAATTTTGACTGGGCGGGTGATAACTAGGGATTATAGTTCATTTTACACTCCTTCTTATAGAGTTTTGATTAAAAATATACAAAATAGTCTCAAAGGCTTACACGTTGTACTTGTTTGCAGGGTTTGGTCAAAAAGGTGACAATTAGTCAAAACCAGCTCAAAAAGGAGTGAAACATGCACAAGTACCAAGAACAAATCCAAGCACAATGCAACAGATCCACTGCGTCCGCATTCCATTTAGTGCGGTCCGTAGTGAGGAGATTCAGAGGGGTGCATATTTTGGAACCTCAAACACTGCGGCCACAAAGCATTTTGTGCGGACCGCAGTGGCCTCACCGCGGCCGCAATCAAGTTTGTGTGGTCCGGATGGGGTTCGGAGAGTTGCGATTTTGGAGGTAATTACCAATGCGGTCCGCGGTCCTTTTTGTGTGGACCGCAGTTGAAGCCACTGCGGCGCGGTGCATTTTATGTGGCCTGCGGTGGCCAAGTTCAGAGAGCATAGTTTTAAGCCAAGAAGCCTCATTGCGGTCCGCGGTGCATTTTGTGCGGACTGCACTACCTCGGCAGGGGTGTTTTTGTCCAGAAAATTCAGCCTAGTATAAATATTTTCTTTTCCCATTGTTTAGGTTATCTTTTGTAATCTACTTTACAGCAGAGCTCGTGAACGGCTGTCTTTAACTATTTTGAGTAATTTTATAGTGGGTTTATCATGGAATCTTCAATTATTAGCTTGTAATTAAATCTTATGGGTTATTCTTCATCTATTTCTTTGTTTTCTTCCATTATTATGAGTAGCTAGACCCATTAGCTAGGGTTGTGGCTCAATCCTAGTGTGAGTATTTGATGGGTCTTTTGATTAAGGCTTAGATATTTATGGGTAGTTGATATTTGGACTGATTTGTGTTTTTCATGTTGAATTAGTAGTTGCAAACACTAATTTATGCCTATTTGACTTGGGCTCATCTTGAGAAAGAGAATTTGAGTCTAGGAAAATCAGTCCAACAAGGAATTGGGGTGTAATCAAGAGATTGATAGCCCCAATTAAAGGGTTAAACCTAGAGATAGTAATACCCAACTTGAGCCTATATTGCTTGCACAATTTTGACACCCAATTGGTCTTGAGAAAGTCAATTAGGGCAAAGACACTCAAGCTACCGAGAGGTATAGAGTGAGTAAATTTGTGCATTGGCTAAATCACAATCCCTAACATAACGTCTTTGCCTTAGGCTTTAGATCCCGTCAAGTCTTCACCTAGGAGAAAGTCACTTCCCTAGTGCCTCTTTAACTAATTAGAAAACCCTACAAGCAATCATCTTTAGTTTAATTTAGCTGATCAATAGCACAAATATTAGAAGTAATATCCAACCAAAAGATGATAGAAAGAGTAATTAAGAACATTATGCATCTCTAGTTTAGATAGGAATCAATTCCCATTTCTAGCTCCCTGTGGATTCGATCCCGACCATCTTGGGTGAAAGCTTCTTCGACCGCTCTCTCCACTCCGTAGTGGTGTAGGGTTGGCTCCGATCAGCGGGATGTTTTGAAAGACAGTGGTCGGACTCCAGTCTTTGAGCTGCCTACATATCCCAGGTTTTATAGGAATCAGGTTGTGTGTAGTTCTGGATCCATCGGCGGAATATGCCGATAAAATTATTGCAAGAACGGATACGCGATGTGGAAGAGGATATGGTGACGGTTAAGATTCGGAACAGTTGAAGGAACTGGAGTGAGATAGCTCCTGCTAGGATAGTGGTTGCTTACTGGTTACCTGCAGATAAAAGATGCTACAAACATGTATTTATGAAAATATAAACATGATGTAGATTTTCTTCGGACCATGAAGGTTGTCTTTGGACGGTTAAAGATGATGTCCTTGGACCATGATGTCTCGGGCTAAAAATTGTTTAGTGAGAGATTCGCAGGCCATGAAATGATGTTCTCGGGCCATGAAAATGGTGCCTCCGAACCATGACGCCTTTGAATAATGATATGCAAATTTGAGAGATCCTCAGGCCATGGCATGGTGTCTTCCGGCTATGAGGATGATGCCTTTAGACTATGACGCCTTCGGATAGATTAGCGATATTTCAGCCCATGATATGCAGTAATGATATTAACAAGACAAGGCTTAGTCTTGTGAAATGGAGGGCAGATCTTAGCCCGATTGAAAAGCAAATAGATAGTGCTAGAAAATAGAGGAAAATTTGTGCGAAAGGGGATAGTGCTTAGTCCCATGCGAATGCAGAGGCAGGGATTAGCCTCATGCAAATAGGGAGGCAAGGGATTGGCCTCATGCAAATATGGAGGCAAGGATTAGCCTCATGTAGGTATGGAGGCAAGGGATTGGCCTCATGCAATATGGAGGCAAGGATTAGCCTCATGCAGATATGGAGGCAAGAATTAGCCTCATGCAGATTTAGAGGCAATGATTAACCTCATGAAGATATGGAGGCAGGGATTAGCCTCATGCAAGTATGGAGGCAAGGATTAGCCTCATGCAAGTATGGAGGCAAGTATTAGCCTCATGCAAGTATGGAGGCAAGGATTAGCCTCATGCAGATATAGAGGTAGGGATTAGCCTCATGCAGATATGGAGGTAGAGATTAGCCTCATGCATATGTGGAAGCAAGTATTAGCCTCATGCAAGTATGGAGGCAAGGATTAGCCTCATGCAAATATGGAGGCAAGGATTAGCCTCATGCAGATATGGAGGCAAGGATTATCCTCAAGCAGATATGGAGGAAGGGATTAGCCTCATGCAAATGTGGAGGCAGGGATCAGCCTCATGCAAACATGGGGGACAGGGATTAGTCCCATGCAAAGAGTGAGTAGCAAATAAGAGTAGTTTATTTCTTAATTGGAGATATATTTAGTGTTTGATGGCCGGATGGATAGTGAATTTGCTTTGCGAGCGCTATCATTACGTCAAATGTGCCTGCGTTTAAAGAAAAATTATAAGTTTTATGGGGGGAGGTTGGTTCGTGCTTCTGTCCGCTGGCTTTGCTTTGCTTCGTTCTGAAAGCCTTTTCGAGTTCCCCTGGGTGACACCTGACTGTTATGGGAATAGAGTTTTCGAAAATATTCAATTATTGATAAAAATAGAGTTGTTTTTAGACACACATAGATATATCAAATAATATTTGATGAACTAGTGACTGTAACACGTCTTAAAGGCATTGCAACTCTCTTATGACGAAATTTTGAGGGCCCTCCTCAAAATTCTGCCCCAGTTTAGTAGATGATCCTTCGGCTGTTTGCAGATAATAGGCCTTGCTGAACCTTCTTCGGAATTTTGAGAAGGATTCTCAAAATTCTGCCCCAGTTTCTTAACTGATTATTAACCATCTGACCCATGTTGGCGTTGGCTGGACTTGCACCGGAATTTTGAGGACCCTCCTCAAAATTCTGCCCCAGTTTCTGATCTTGGGGGAAGTGAAAATTTTATTATGATATGACCGAACCCATAGGGATGCCTACGTATCCCCTCTTAAATGGGAATCAAGTCAAGCGCAGTTCAATTACATCAGATGAGGAAATGTAAATAATCTAAGCATAGTATCTCTTGATTGTGTCTGAATTGATTGGTTTTGGTCAGATTTCTCCGTCTATTTCTGCAAGTATGAGTGCTCCTCCTGTCAGTACCTTGTCAGCCATGTACGGACCTTGCTAGTTGAGAGAGAATTTCCCTTTGGCTTCATCTTGATGTGGGAAGATCTTCTTCAGCACCAACTGACCTAGTGCAAATTGCCTTAGTTTAACCCTTTTGTTGAAAACTCTAGACATTCTGTTCTGGTAAAGTTGGTCGTGACATGTCGCGTTCATCTTCTTTCCATCTATAAGGGCTAATTGTTCATAATGGCTCCTTATCCATTCTGCATCGCGGAGTTCAGCTTCCTGTATGATTCTTAAAGAAGAAATCTCCACCTTGGCTGGGATGACAGTCTTAGACCATAAACCAGCATTTAGGGAGTTGCCCCGGTTTATGTGCGAACCATGGTGAAATATCCCAATAAAGCAAAAGGTAGCTTTTCGTGCCATTGTTTGTGGTTCTCTACCATTTTCCTTAGTATCTTCTTGATGTTTTTGTTGGCGGCTTCTACAGCTCCATTCATCTGAGGTCTATAAACTGTGGAATTCTTGTGTTTGATTTTGAAAATTTCACACATGGTTTTCATCAAATCACTGTTGAGATTGGCGGCATTATCAGTAACAATGGAGGGAACTCCAAATCGACAAATAATTCAATCCTTGACAAAATCTACGACGACTTTCTTGGTTACAGCTTTGTAAGATGCAGCCTCTACCCATTTTGTAAAGTAATCAATGGCTACCAGAATAAACATGTGTCCGTTTGAAGCAGTAGGCTCAATCGGACCAATAACATCCATTCCCCAGGAAGCGAATGGCCAAGGTGAGCGTGTTGCATTGAGCTCATTCGGCTGCACTTGACACTGAAAGCATTTGCGGACATACTGAATGCAATCTGTCTCCACGGTCATCCAAAAGTAACCTGCCCTAAGTATCTTTTTAGCCAAGACAAAACCATTCATGTAGAGGCCACATGTTCCAGCATGCACATCCTCAAGTAGCTTAGAAACTTCCTTTGCATCGATACACCTTAGTAAACCCAAATCAGGAGTTCTTCTACACAAGTTCCCCCCGCTGTGGAAGAAGTGATTGGATAATCTCCGAAGTGTGCGTTTCTGAGTGTGGTTTGCATGCTCTGGATATTCGCCCTTTGACAAATACTCCTTGATGTCATGGAACTAAGGTTTTCCATCTGTTTCTTCTTCAACATGATCATAATATGCCGGCCGATTATAGATCCTCACCGGAATGGGATCAATGTAGCTCTTATCTGGATGTTGTATCATAGATGACAAAGTGGCCAATGCGTCGGCAAACTCATTCTAAATTCTGGGCACATGTCGGAATTCTATCTTTGTAAACCTCTTTCTCAATTCCTGCACATGGTGCAGATATGGTAATATCTTGGAATTCTTGGTAGCCCACTCTTCTTGTAGCTGGTGCACAAGCAAATCTGAATCACCGATCACCAGCAGCTACTGAATGCTCATGTCGACTGCCATGTTGAGTCCTAGTATGCAGGCTTCATATTCTGCCATGTTATTGGTGCAAGGAAATCTGAGTTTAGCAGATACCGGATAATGCTGACCCATTTCTGATACCAAAACTGCTCCAATGCCTATTCCTTTGAAATTTGCAGCTCCATCGAAGAACATCCTCCAGCCGTCATATGCTTCGGTAATGTCCACTCCTACGAACGACACTTCTTCATTAGGAAAATATGTTTTTAAAGGCTCGTATGCTCCTCCCACCGGATTTTTAGTAAGGTGATCTGCCAATGTTTATTCCTCGACTGCCTTTTGAGTTATGTAGATGACATCGAACTCACTTAGTAGTATCTGCCACTTAGCCAATTTCCCAGTAGGCATGGGTTTCTAAAATATGTACTTCAGAGGGTCCATCCTGGATATGAGGTATGTAGTGTAGGCACAGAAGTAATGCCTCAATTTCTGAGTTATCCAGGTCAAAGCACAACAAGTGCGTTCAAGCAGAGAATACCGTGCTTCATAAGGTGTGAACTTCTTACTCAAGTAATATATGACTTACTCCTTCCTTCCTATCTCGTCATATTGTCCCAAAATACATCCGAAGGATCCATCTAATACCGATAGATGGAGTAGCAAAGGTCATCCTGGTTTTGGCGGGACCAAAACTGTTGGTGTGGGTAGGTACTCCTTGATCTTGTCAAAAGCTTTCTCAAAATCCGTTGTCCAGCTTGTTTCAGTATCTTTCCTCAGCATCTTGAAGATGGGTTCACATATGACTGTGGACTGTGCTATAAAGTGACTGATATAGTTGAGACGTCCTAGGAAGCTCATCATGTCCTTTTTGCTCTTAGGTGGTGGTAACCCCTAAATAGCCTTGATTTTAGATGGATCCAGCTCAATCCCTCGACGACTGACGATGAATCCCAATAACTTTCCTGTGGGAACCCCAAATGCACACTTTGCGAGGTTCAGTTTCAAATTGTACCTCTTTAGCCTGTCAAAGAACTTCCTCAGGTCCGCTATATGATCTGCAGCCTTCTTGGATTTGATAATGACGTTGTCCACATACACATCTATTTCCTTGTGTATCATATCATGGAATATGGTTGTCATGGCTCTCATATAAGTGCCCCTAGCATTCTTCAGACCGAATGGCATCATCTTGTAACAGTATACACCCCACGGTGTGATGAAATTTGTCTTCTCTCCATCTTCTTCATCTATCCAAATTTGGTGATAACCCGCGAAGCAATCTACAAAGGATTGGAGTTCATGCTTGGCACAATTATCGATCAGGATGTGTATATTTGGCAGTGGGAAGTCTTTCTTGGGACTTGCTCGATTTAAATCTCGATAGTCAACACATGCTCTGACCTTCCCATCCTTCTTCGGAATTGGAACAATGTTAGCTAACCAGGTTGGCTACTGAACCACTCTAAGAACTTTGGCTTTGATCTGCTTGGTAACTTCCTCCTTGATTTTCAGGCTCATGTCTGGTTTGAACTTTCAGAGTTTCTATTTTACTGGCGGACACATGGGATTGGTAGGCAGCTTGTGAGCCACTATGGATGTGCTCAAACCGGTCATGTCATCATACGACCATGCGAAAATATCCTCATACTCTTTTACGAAGCGAATGTACTCTTCCTTATTTGTTGGTGACAAGTGACTGCTGATGCGGGTCTCCTTGATAGTCTCGGTGTCTCCTAAATTTACTGCTTCAGTCTCATCCAGATTGGACTTAGGCTTATTCTCAAAATTTCCAACATCCCTGACAATTTCCTCGGGTATTTCATCTTCTTCATCTGAATCACTATTCTCATGTTGTGTTGCCTCATTACACGTCACAGTCACTGGTTCATCAGGAAAAGTAATAATAGCGTTGTAGAAAGCAAAAGTGTATAGATAGTAGTGAATAATAAAGAGCAAATGCATTTGATTAAAACTGAAAAAATCATCCAGACAAAGTACGGCTCAATGAATCGAGCATTTATTTTGAAACAAGTAAATCTTAAAACAAAATTACGATCTGGATGGTGTGGCAGTCCACTTCTTGAGAACAGCTCCCTTCTTCACGGTCTGGATAGTGAGGCCTTCTTCCTCCTCCTCCTCAATTATGGCATTATAGTCCATGTCCTCATCCTCCAAGAACAAATTCTTCAACCCAGCTAGTGCTTCCTCTTCTGCAGTCCCCCATATTGTATCATCTTGGTAAAAAGCTTGTTCCAAATGTGGCACTAGTTGCTCGAGAGGGTAATATGGTCCACGCCATAGAGGCGACCAATCATTGTATTCTTGCCATGTGTACTGATATCCGAGACCGAAGGTGGTACTATGATTTTTCAACCATATTGGCTTAGTGATACCCTGGAGGTTCTTTCCCAGCCCTTTGCCGGGATCATACCCAGACCAAGCCAATATGCTTTCTATTTTACTGCTCCACCAGTTATCCTTATCGATGGTATTGACCTATTAAATGTGATGATAAGTTTCCCCTCCTAGCCTTCTTTTATGTCCAATAGACGGCATGGTTTGACTAGTGTAAATGGGGTTACTCCCATCTCGGTGAATGATCACCTCCTGACGATTGCATTTGAATTTCATGGCTTGATGTTGTGTGGAAGGCATGGATCCAGCAGCGTGGATCCATGGTCGGCCCAACAAAAGGTTATATGAGGCTGGTATGTCGAGTACCTGAAATTTGACACCGAACCAAGTTGGCCCCATCTGTAATCAAAAGTTGATTTCCCCAATCGTGGCTCTATGGGACCCATAGAAAGCTTTGGCATTCATGCTTCCTACCCGTATTTCATGGAAACCTTCGTCCAACCTTTTCAGGGTGTCCAATGGACAAATGTTTAGGCTTGAACCTCCATCAACCAAGACTCTGGCAATGAACTTGTCTTCAAATTGCACCGTAATATGCAATGCTCGATTGTGATTCAGCCCCTTAGGTGGTAGCTCATCCTCATGGAAGATGATCTTATGACTTTCTAGTACTTTCCCAACCATGTTGGCAATTTCTCTGCCAGTGATGTTATTGGGTACATAAGCCTCGCTCAACACTTTCATTAAAGCATTCTTGTGTGCCTCTAAGTTCTGCAATGGTGATAGGATAGATATCTGAGCAAGGACTTTGTTCAGATGGTCAACAATAGAATACTCCTTTGCCTGTACTTTCCTCCATGGGTCATCTGTCCCGATCTCAATGATAGGCTGCCTAGTAGTGGCATCCTTACTTGAACCTCCCAAATGTTCAGGTGTATAGACTCTTCCAGTTCTAGTCATTCCTTATACGGCGTCAGATTCCTCTACCTTGGCCTTCCCTTTTCGCCGAGCCTCGGCAACATAATCCCAAGGTATTGCTTTTGAGTTGAATGGAGGTGTAGTTGATACTGTCATAGTAATAGTTGTGATCACTTCTACTTCAAATGGAGCGGGGGTGGCTGCAAGCGGAGCCACCTCTACCTCAAATGGAACTGATGCAGTTACCTCAACCTCGATTAGTGACTGAGTATGTACCACAATAGGAGTAAGTGTGACTGAAACTTTAAAGTCATCACCTTTTCGAATAAGCCCAATTGACCCCTTAGGGACCCATTCTTCGTTCATCTCTATCACATGTACTCCACCACCTCTATGAGCAGGGAGGGGGTTGTCGTGGACATTAGGTGCAGCTTCCTTTGCTTGTATGATCTTGTTGTCAATTAGCGTCTGGATCTTATCCTTCATTGTTCGTCACTCAGTAGTGGTGTGCCCCATCATACCGGAATGGTACGCACAAGTTTTGTTTGGATTGACCCATTGGGATGGGTTTTCTAATGCCACAGCGGGAACAAGAGTGGCGTAACCTGCAGCTTTCAACCTTTCATACAGTTAGTTGATGGGTTGTGATGACCCAAAAGGTCATCACTTGCATTGAAATGAAATTCTACGTTCTGAGGCCTTAAAAACCTCCCTTAGCACCACCTCTATTTGCGTGCACAGTTCGGGCGCGTAGCCGGAAAGGTTAAATGTGAAAATTTGTGAAAAATAATAAGTTTTGACTGTAAAATGAATAAATTTGACTTCGGTCAACATTTTGGGTAAACGGACCTGGACGCATGATTTGACGGTCCTGTAGGGTCCGTAGGAAAATATGGGACTTGGGCGTATGCCTGGAATCGGATTCCGAGGTCCCAAACCCGAGAAATGAATTTTTTTTAAAGAAAATTGTTTTCTGAAATTGTTTAAAGAAATTTGAAATGAAATTGCTTAGAATATGGTGGTATTGGGCCCGTATTTTGGTTCTGGCGCCCGGTACAGGTCTTATATATGATTTAAGACATTTCTGTGGAATTTGGTGAAAAACGGATGTCATATGACGTGATTCGAACTTAAATCGCAAAATTGGTGTTTAAAGAAGTTTTGAGAAAATTTCATTGATCTCGAGATTTAATTTGATGTTCATGATGTTATTTTGATGAATTGATTACATGAATAAGTCCGTAGGATGTTTTTTAGGTTTTGTGTGCGCTTGGTTTGGAGTTCCGAGGGCTCAGGTGAGTTTCGGGTAGGTTCCGGGGTGTCTTAAGCTTAAAAACAGAGCTGTTGCAGGCTCAGAGAGGTGGAGGACCTCTGAACAGGCCAGTACGGTCCGCACAATATGGACTGCTGCCGCGGAGAGGCCTATACAGCCGCACTAGTTTTGGTGCGGTCCGTGGTGAAGAACACTTCACTGGTCCGACCTTGGAAGCCTATATCTTTTGATCCATAAGGAATTTGAGATGATTCAAAAACAAAAATTGTAGTCGTTTGTGTCTAGTTTCCAGAAAGGTAAAGAAATCACAATTTGGACATCTGTAGAGAAAGTTATGGCCAAAATAATAAGACCTGTCACTGCAGAACACAAGGAGGCCTGTGCGGCCGCGGTTGATTTTGTGCGGTCCGCACAGGGCATTCGAGGGCAGTATATTTAGACGAGATTTTCAGTAATTTTTTATTTTTCAAAACCCCAAAAACATAAAAGGCGATTTTTCAAACAACCTTTCTTCTCCAAATCAATTGTAAGTCATTTTTAACTAGTTTTCTTCAATCATTAACATCTTTTAACATGATTTCAACTTCAAATCAATGATTTTCATGGGGAAAATTGGGTGTTTTGGGTAGAACCTAGGTTTTTCAAAAATTGGGGATTTGGACCTCGATTTGAGATCCGATTTCAAAAAGAATTATATATTTGAGTTCATGGGGGAATGGGTAATCGAGTTTTGGTTTGAACCTCGGGTTTTGACCACGTGCGCCCGGGGGCGATTTTGACCTTTTAGGTAAAACTTTGGAAAACTCATTTTCATGCATTCAAATTGATTCATTTAGCATTTGTTGATGTAAATAAGTAACTTGTGGCTAGATACGAGCGAATTGGCGGTGGAATCAAGGGGTAAAGCTATAATTGAAACTTGAGTTGTGTTCGAGGCATCGAGGTAAGTGTTTGGTCTTGAGGGATTAGGAGTTGTGTCCTATTTGCTATTTGCTTCTTGTTGAGTACGACGTATAGGCATGGTGACGAGTATATATACGTTGGTGTCAAGCATGACCGTGAGTTTTATATTATGATTTTTTATGATTTCGTTGTATTATTCATGCCTTGGTGAAGATTTCTAATTATTGTATAAAGTTTGTGGAAAGAATTGTGACCTATGAACATTGAGGAGCGTTGGCTCAAGTTGTATAGAGAAATTGTGAAAGTACGAGTGACAATTGAACTTTTAGAGCATTGGCTCGAGTTGTGAAATGAGTTGTGAAAGTATAAGTGAAAATTGAAACTCTAGAGCATTGGCTCGAGTTATGAAGTGAATTGTGAAGTAAGAGTGAGAAAAAGAAGAGATCATTATGTTGCCCCCTTGCCGGGCTATTGTTGAATTGTGGTAACCTTGCATTGTGTTCTTAATTGATATTACAGATGCTTAGGTTGAGGATTCTTTGTGTTGGGTAGGGATTATGAGTATAGCTGAGGTAGTTAGTGTCACACCTCCTTTTTGCGCGCCCCGCCCCGAAGGGTTAAATGCGCGAGGGGAGTTTTTCCAATTTAAGTGACAATATTCGAAATGGGATTATTTATTTAATTCAGAGTCGCCACTTGGGAAAGGTTTGGTTTTTGGTGTCCCAAGTCACCGGTTTATCTTGAATCCCAAATCGAGGAAATTTTCGACTTTTCCAAATGAAGTCTGCGAACCAGAAATTCTAAGTAAGGAATTCTGTTGACCCGAGGGAAGGTGTTAGGCACCCTCGAATCCCGTGGTTCTAGCACGGTCGCTTAAATTGTTATAATGGCTAAATATCTGATTTAAATACATGTTGTGACTTATGTGCTTTTATTAAGTTTAAACCGCTTTTATTATTATCATTTATTTTTATAGAATTGCAACGTCGTGAAAATGCATCTCGAACCACGTCACAATCAATGCACCCGTAGTTGTTAACACATTTCGACTCCGTTGAGATTTGAATTTGGGTCACATAAATGCGCACCCGAATTTAAGAATGTAATTTAATTAAGTCGCGCCTAAAGAGTCTAACGCGTTATTATCTTTGGGGAAGGCAGTGAAATTCACTAAACAGTCCATCCCAAATTCTAAGTAATTATTATGATCAATTATTGAGGGCCCCCGCGATTTGTGATTCATTTGGCGAGGCTCGTCTCATTTTTATTTTAAAGGATAAACCTATAGTGACTATATTTTCTATTAAGTTCGTCTCTAAAAATAAAAGAAAATCTCTTAATTATTTACATGCTGAAAACGTAACCTATTAGTTATTAGTTTACGGCTAATGCGATTGGAAAATTGCGATCGAGTTTGTACAAAGAAAAACTGCTTTCATTTTTATATTCTATTATTTACTAATGCTGGAACATGAGAGGGATACACAATAATATCAAAGCCGATTAACTATTCTTCAAGTAATTTAAACTAGCATTATTAGATGAAGAAATCATACATATGCAGCCTCATTACTCATTAATTAATCGACTACATTTTTATACAAAGAGAGGAAAATTAATATTCAAACACAGATCCAAACAAAAGAATTCAACAGGAACAGGAGCCTGATTAATATTTCATTTTTTCGCTTCAAGCCAAGAGTGTACAAATGTGTACCTGGAAACAGCAGTACAAGAACAAAAGAAGTAGGAGTCAGCAACAGTAATAACGCGGCAACAGCAGGTTCAGCAACACCGCAAAACCAGTAACAACCAGTAGAATAACCCAGTAACAGATTGAAAACTCAGCAGTGCAAAAGTACAATCGCAGTCAAAGCAGAAGAGAGAAAAGATACGAGATGCAGTAGTTTCTGACTTTTGAATAACACTCGAAGAAAAGCAAACAGAATTGTTCGAGTGAAAGTTCAAATTGTCTTTCTCTTTTACTATCACAAACTCTCTCAAGTATAAAAGTATGTCGACTCTCAAGTGTAAAAAGAATCTGTCAACTCTCTCTAAAAATCCTCTCAATAATATTCAACTCTTTTTCTCTCCCCCAAAAATCCTTCTTAAAACTCTCTAGTCTTCTCCTCAATGTCAAGAAATGACTCTATATTTATAGCAAGACTTTGCCTTGAATTCCTAAACCCAAATTATTCCCCCAATGGCATGCTTTGTCCCACTATCAAATGTCTTCTTTATTTTAAAACTTTGTCCCCCATGCCTACATTAAATAAATGTCACATTACCAACCCATTACAATATGTCCCCCATGCCTACATTAAACAAGTGCAAGATTCTTCCCCATTATGTTTTGTCTTATCCCCCATTATATTAAACAAGTACATCAAAAACCTCACCCCATTATATTTGTCCCCCATGCTTAACATAAAGAATCAAAATAATGTTCAATTACCAAACTACCCCTCCGACCTTATTGCAATTACAAATCTACCCCCGAATGCACTATAATTTACCAAATTACCCCTCTGCTCTAAACAATCAATTAAATCATAACTTGACCAAAATATAGTCAAGATGATCAATTTCTCAACAAATCATATGAACATGATGAACAACACAAACTCCAAATTAATGGAAACAAATCAACCATATCGGGAACCAATCCTGGTTAATTTAGATCATTAATGGATGAACAAAGATACAACAATACCAACAACAATATGCATGATTCAAATTAAATCAACAAATCACAAACAAACATAAACTCACATTAAATCACTGGATTTAAACATGAACTTCAAACAAAGATGAACATGAATTAAATCTGTTTTTTAAGCAACAAACATGACGGATTCTAACGATTCAAACAACATTAACATTTTCTGGAAAATTCATAACAACATGAAACAAATTGAAGAAATAATTAATTAAATTTCAATTTGAATCTAACAAACATTAAACTAACAAATATTCACTTAAACAACAACAAATATTCACTTGAACAACAGTACGAACATGAAATAAACATGAAAAACAATTAATTAATCTTTCATTTGGAATCTGAAAAATTAATTTAACAAACAACACATGAACATGAACTAAAAATTAATTCAAACCATAAACAAAACAAACATTTGCCGATTTTAGATTCGAAAATATCAAAACAAAGTACGGACAAAATAAAACTCAAAAATCTACTAACCGAATCGAACAATCATACATACGGACTGTTTCGGTGACCCTCGACCAAAGCTCAACCAAACGACGACGAACAAATTTAAGAAGTCAACTGAAGCCGCGCCGGAGCAGCAGCAGCAGCTGTCGCGGCAGAAGTGAAGGAACGAGGCAGCTGGGGTTCCGTTTGGTTACGTGACTGAGTTTTGACGACTGGCTAGAGCTTGGAACGTGAAGAAACAGCAGCGGGGGGACTGGACGACGAAAGCTAAAAGCAGAAGGAGCAGCTACGGCAGCCATGGATGATGCGAAACAGGAGCAGCTGGGTGCGTTCGCTCGTGAAGAAACCATGGACGACGAGCTGGAACAGATGCAACTCGTGTCCAAGTAAACACATGCAACTCAGCCATGAACGATGAAGCTGGAACGAGGTCGGGGACAAAGACTACCATGGACGTCGAGCTTCACACCCGAGCTTGACGTCGATGCAGCAGTCGCGGGGTTTGCTTGGACTCGAGGGAGGTGGAGCTTGTGTGGTGCGGGTGTTGTTGATAGGGAGGCAGCCATGGGAGCTGCTCGTGCGGAAGGGGAGGTAGCCATGGATGGCTTGGGGTGTTTGGTGTTTTGGAGAAGAAGAAACCCAAAAATGGGGGCGGATGGTTTAGGTCCCTTTTTTAAGGTTTTTTGTTCTTTCTTTTTTTCTTTTGTTTTGTGTCTTTGAAATGTAAGATAGGGGTATTGGGTTATGGATTGGGTTAATGGGGCGGACCGGGTCGACCCATGTTGAGATGGACTGGGTCATGGAGAAGGTTGGACAAATGTTTGGGCCTGGGGTTGAATTTTGAAGAAGTGGCCCAATCCGATTTTTCTTTGTATTTTTGTTCTCTTTTCTTCTTTTATTTTCTAAAACTAAATTATAATAATACTTAAATTATTATTAAGAACTAAATTAAGTTATAAAAGCGCAAATTAACTCCCAATAACAATTAACGCACAATTAAGTAATAATTAAGCATAAAATTGTTCATTTGGACATTAAATGCTAAAAATGCAAAAGATGCCTATTTTTGTAATTTTTAATTTTTGTAAAACTAATTTAATTACTAACAATTGTAGAATGAAATCCTACATGCAAAATGCGACATATTTTTATATTTTTTATTAATTTAACAAATAAGCAAACACAGACAAATACAAATAATTATCCAAAAATATCACAAAAATACTCAAAATTGCACACCAAGGAAAATTATTTTATTTTGCATTTTCTGGGAGTATTTCTCATATAGGGCAAAAATCACGTGCTTACAGCTGTCCCTCTTTGCCCGAAGACACGAAGGGTTTTCGCGCAAAGATAAAGTGAGCGATTTTTGCCTATCCGAGTACTCCGTGTGAAGCATTTTTTTTGAAAAAGATTTAACCGAACCTCTGCTTCAAAGGTTTCCTACATATCCCTTGCTAAAGGGGAATCAGGTTAATGTAGTTCGGGAAGTTTTGGTAGCTGGGACTACCATGGGATTGCAATGCTTGCTGTTACTGCTGTTACTGTTGTCACCGCTGCTTTACTGACCGCCTTATTACAACCAAAGAAAAATCGAAACTGAACTAAACACTTATATGCATGTCAACTGCTAGTTACAAGATTCCTATCTATGATTCTTTTGCGACTTGATCTTGGGTCTTAGCTGATTCTGCTTGTAGACTCCGATCTGAATCTTGATGCTTGCAAGTTGTAGGCGCCTATTTATTTCTGCGATACTGAATATGACGGGGTTGGTAGAACTCGGGACCTTGATCAAACCTTTGAACAATCCGCCTCTCGCCTTTCCGAATATCTCGGGACATCTTCTTTTTGTCTTTTTCTTCTTAGATTCTGAGTTGAGACTCATCTCGTGGGTCATTTCGATCCGTGTGGCTCGAGGTTAGACCTGCGGGAAAAACAAACGAACGAAATTTTTGCCCCAGTTTCACTAGGAAAATTTCGTGAATTATTCGCCAAGAAGTTCATAAAATTGATGAAAGAAGATATGAATGCTTAATTCAGGGTTGGAGCCCTAATACCGAATAGCTGGGGAGAAGTTCAGTTTTTAGAGTTGAAACTCTAATGCTGACCAACTGGGGAAAAGTTCAGTTTAGGGTTTTAAAACCCTAATGCTGATTGCATGGAAAAGCTCAGTTTAGGGTTTAAAACCCTAATGCTGGCTGAATGGAAAAAAGTTCAGTTTAGGGTTTAAAACCCTAATGCTGACCAAAGGAAAAATTCAGTTTAGGGTTTAAAACCCTAATGCTGATTGCATGGAAAAGCTCAGTTTAGGGTTTAAAACCCTAATGCTGGCTGAATGGAAAAAGTTCAGTTTAGGATTTAAAACCCTAATGCTGACTAAAGGAAAAATTCAGTTTAGGGTTTAAAACCCTAATGCTGACTGCATGGAAAAGCTCAGTTTAGGGTTTAAAACCCTAATGCTGGCTGAAAGGAAAAATTCAGTTTAGGGTTTAAAACCCTAATGCTGACTGCATGGAAAAGCTCAGTTTAGGGTTTAAAACCCTAATGCTGGCTGAATGGAAAAAGTTCAGTTTAGGGTTTAAAACCCTAATGCTGACTAAAGGAAAAATTCAGTTTAGGGTTTAAAACACTAATGCTGACTAAAGGAAAATTCAGTTTAGGGTTTAAAACCCTAATGCTGACCAAAGGAAAAATTCAGTTTAGGGTTTAAAACCCTAATGCTGATTGCATGGAAAAGCTCAATTTAGGGTTTAAAACTCTAATGCTGGCTGAATGGAAAAAGTTTAGTTTAGGGTTTAAAACCCTAATGCTGACTAAAGGAAAAATTCAGTTTATGGTTTAAAACCCTAATGCTGACTGCATGGAAGAGCTCAGTTTAGGGTTTAAAACCCTAATGCCGGCTGAAAGGAAAAATTCAGTTTAGGGTTTAAAACCCTAATGCTGACTGCATGGAAAAGCTCAGTTTAGGGTTTTAAAACCCTAATGCCGGCTGAAAGGAAAAATTCAGTTTAGGGTTTAAAACCCTAATGCTGACTGCATGGAAAAGCTCAGTTTAGGGTTTAAAACCCTAATGCTGGCTGAATGGAAAAAGTTTAGTTTAGGGTTTAAAACCCTAATGCTGACTAAAGGAAAAATTCAGTTTAGGGTTTAAAACCCTAATGCCGGCTGAAAGGAAAAATTCAGTTTAGGGTTTAAAACCCTAATGCTGATTGCATGGAAAAGTTCAGTTTAGGGTTTAAAACCCTAATGTTGGCTGAATGGAAAAAGTTCAGTTTAGGGTTTAAAACCCTAATGCTGACTAAAGGAAAAATTCAGTTTAGGGTTTAAAACCCTAATGTTAACTGCATGGAAGAGCTCAGTTTAGGGTTTAAAACCCTAATGCCGGTTGAAAGGAAAAATTCAGTTTAGGGTTTAAAACCCTAATGCTGAATAAAGGAAAAAAGGTCAGTTTAGGGTTTAAAACCCTAATGCTGATTGCATGGAAAAGCTCAGTTTAGGGTTTAAAACCCTAATGCTGGCTGAATGGAAAAAAGTTCAGTTAGGGTTTAAAACCCTAATGCTGATTAAAGGAAAAAGGCCAGTTTAGGGTTTAAAACCCTAATGCTGACTGCATGGAAAAGCTCAGTTATTTCAAGGACATTTCCTTCGATGTGTCCCAAATACAACGCACTCTTTTTGGAAGTACTCTTGTTGTAATGTATGGACCTTTCCAATTTTGGGAATCAATTTTCCTTTAGTTGTTCCAATTCTTTGTCTTGTTTCCTTAAGCTATTCTTCATTGCGACCCAATTCTTGATTCATTATTTCGAGGTCTGACAGAGTTTTAAGATCCGGGCATGAAGTCTGCAAGCATGTCATATTATTGAAATCTGCATTTAACATAACTAAAAGAGAATGAGAAAATTGACAAGACTTAAGAAAAGAGACATTCCGGGAAAATGAAATATCAATTTCATTTGATTTTCTTTTTTGATTTTTTTTCTGATTTTTTTTTTGATGATTTTTTTTGTTTTTATTTTTTGAAGATAGAAGGGTTTACATTGGAAAGTAAGACAATAAAGTAAAACATCTGGATCACACCCTGAGACAATCCAGATGCAGAAAGGATAGCAAGACTGGCTACCGAGACTCCCGTCTGATGGGGAACTTTCAAGTTTGACAATCGTTTTTTGGCTTTTCTTCTGTCTCGGCAATGGCTGCAATAGCCTTCAGTGCCGGATCAAATTCCTCAGCTTCACATATCATTCCATCTATTGGCCCATTTGTGAGAGTAGGCAGGGGAATGTTCATCATATTAGGAACCTTTTCGTCCCGGTGAAGGATTCTTTCAGCTTCAATCAAGTCCTCAACTGCTATTTTGAGGGTCTAATGACCAACAGTCCTTTGTATCGTGCCCCACTGCTCCAGAGTTGCATTCATATCTAGTATTAGCTCGATGCGGGGAGGGGTGACTCGGTGTTTGGCCGATTTGGGGCCACTGGCTGCAGCAGACTTCGCCTGACTAGCTTTTGGAACAAGCCTGAGTATGATTCACCAATAGAGGTGAACTGATTCCTTTTGAAAGACTCTCTTGGGTGAGGATTGTACTGATGAACATTTGATTGGGGGACTATATGGAGCTTGGTAAGGATGGGCGTTTCTGGGAGGTGGAGCTCAGTTTTGTGTATAATGTTGTGGCGCGTGCGAGGCTGCTCATCACTGCATACCAACAAAACCAATCACCTGAACAGAACCTGGCTAATTTACTCACACACACAACCTTGTTAGTTTTGAAGCATTTAACATATAGGAAATCGCAAGATGGGATGCAATGCACCTAAACAGTTAAACGCTTTTACCATGTGTTTGAACGGGTTGCATGTTTCATCCCGACCCTAAACTAGCCCTCTTCACTATGTACCTCTTTTCTTTTATTCTTGCCTCTCTTTAGTCACTCTTGATCTTGTTTGTGCCGCTCTTTTATTTATTGCACTCTCTTTTTTTTCTTTTTTTTCTTTTTTGTTTTTTTATTCTATTCTCTTTTTCACTCGATTTTCTTTTTCCTTTTCTTTCAGTTTGTTTTTTTTTCTCAATTTATTTTATAGCTATGATCGAATCCGATGGAGATTGCCTACGTATCATGACCCCGCATGAATCAGATCTTGCGTAGTTCGGGCCAAATGAAAGGTAAAAGTAATGAAACATTTTTTTTCTTCATAATAAAAAATTGGGTTTCAACACTCACAAAATGCAACCGAACGGTTATTTTTTGCAAACGTGGCCCCTTCCAAATTTCACATGAATTTTGAGGCCGGGGAGGATCATTTTACAAACTTGTCCGTTCTTTTACGAAAATAACCTTTCGACAACTGAAAGATACTCTAAGGCTACTTCGGCAAGAACGGTTTAAGACGCGACCGAAGCTGGCTCGGCTTATTATGACAAAATTCAAACGGTATTCACCCGACCGCTGACTCTTTATTTATTTTTGGTTTTTTTTTTCAAATTACAATAAAAACCTGGTGTTGCAAACACGGCCCTTCAGCGCCTCGGGGCGAAGGTTTTTAAGGCTGTGTGGGTCAACTGGATAAAAAATACTAAACAAGACCCAAAGGTGGCTGTTTATGCAAAGTCAGCCTTCCGGCGTCCCTTTCGGGAACATTCGGCTATTTATGACAAAACAGCATCACCTGACTTATTTATGACTCTTTTTATCGTTTTTCAAATTAGAAAACTCAATATTGCCAACACGGCCTTTCAACGCCTCGGTGACGAAGATTTTAAGGCTGTGTGGGTCAACTGGACCAAACCTTAAAAAATGACCCAAAGGTGGCTGTTTATGCAAAGTCAGCCTTCCGGCGTCCCTTTCGGGAACATTCGGCTATTTATGACAAAACAGCATCACCTGACTTATTTATGACTCTTTTTATCGTTTTTCAAATTAGAAAACTCAATATTGCCAACACGGCCTTTCAACACCTCGGTGACGAAGATTTTAAGGCTGTGTGGGTCAACTGGACCAAACCTTAAAAAATGACCCAAAGGTGGCTGTTTATGCAAAGTCAGCCTTCCGGCGTCCCTTTCGGGAACATTCGGCTATTTATGACAAAACAGCATCACCTGACTTATTTATGACTCTTTTTATCGTTTTTCAAATTAGAAAACTCAATATTGCCAACACGGCCTTTCAACGCCTCGGTGACGAAGATTTTAAGGCTGTGTGGGTCAACTGGACCAAACCTTAAAAAATGACCCAAAGGTGGTTGTTTATGCAAAGTCAGCCTTCCGGCGTCCCTTTCGGGAACATTCGGCTATTTATGACATAACAGCATCACCTGACTTATTTATGACTGATTTAAAATTTGACATATATTTTTGGCTATTTTTAGCAAAAGGGAAGGTTGGACACCACCCAACTTATTTATGGCAAAATTTAAAATTTGACACGTTTTTATTTATTTATTGATTTTTGGCTATTTTAGCAAAAGGTGGGGTTGAACCCGATGAGGGTTGCCTACGTATCTCACATCCGGTGAGAATCAAACCCGCGTAGTTCGGGCTCGTGAATAGAGTAAGCAAACTAACCCTTTTTTTGAATTTTTGAAAGAAATGCTTTAAAAGAAGAAAGAAGATTTTTTATTGTTTTGATTTTTGTTTTATTATTTTTTTTTAAAGAGATACTTCTAAAAAATTATTTGCTTTTGACTTGAACTTTGGAAAAAAAAAATTTCTTTATTATTTTTTAAACAAAAAGAAAATGTGTTTGGTTGATTTTTTTTTGTTTGTTTTACCTTTTCTACGGAAGAAAGAATGTATATGTTGTTGCCTCTTAAATTTTGAAAGAGGGACTTTTAAGAAAATGATGTGGAATTCTGAGTTTTATTTATTTACAAAAGCACTTCTAAAGAAAAATCCTAATATTTTGAAATTCAGTTTTTCAAATATTTTCTTTTTGGATATTTTACAAAAAAGAGACTAAAAAGCAAAGAGTATTTTTTTTGGATTTTTGTTGCTGCTTTTTAATTCTTATTTCATTTTTTCATATGAAAGACTTCAGAAAGAAGGAGACTATTTATTTTTATTTTTATTTTTTTATTTGAGTTTAAAGAAAACTTCTATATTATTTTTTATTTCTTTTTTTGTATTTTCTAAAGAAACATTTATAAAGAAAGAACTAAAGAAAAATATATTTTTTTTGATTTTTAAAAATTGGGGCCGGAACCGATGAGGTTTGCCTACGTATCTCACATCCGGTGAGAATCAGACCCGCATAGTTCGATTAAATTAACCGAATTACTTTAGAACAAAATTCTTTCCCTTTCAACAAACAACTTTCCAAAAATAAAAGACTTTTTTCTATCTTTTTGTTTTTCTTTTTCTTAGTAAAGCAAACAAAACATTTTCCCTTTTATTATCGTAAAATTTCGGCAGAGTTTTGACAGTAATTGGGCATTGCTATTTTTCGAAGTAGAAAATTAGCCCTATACACTGTTTTTTTTTTTTTGTTTTTTTTTCAAATACTCCAAAGTCAGGCAGCATGCATGTCCGAGACAAATAAATGCACGTAAACAAATAGGATGCAACAGGATGGTCTTTTCATTTCAGGTTGTTAATCCTAGACGGACCCAACCCCTGTGTTGAGTCCCCTAAGTCAAATGCAACATGATGCAAATAAGCGTTCCTACTAGGGATCCGGCATGAAGTCAAGTTATTCTAGGTTCGTAACCTGGGTATTTGTTCTAGACTGTGTACCCGAGCGGACAACTCGAGTCGAGGAGGGGGCTACGTACCGGGGACCCGCGAGATCGTCCGGCTTTGTAACTTGTCCGACCTCTTTCTTATTTCAGGTATTGACACTAACAGAATAGGGAGTCTCGACCAGCGAGCTTCTCCCCGGAGGTAAGAAGAGAAGGGTTTCGGCACAGTTTATATACAGTTCAGATAATATCAAAGCGGTAAAAGACAACATTTAGTATGTTATGTCAAAACATGTAATATATATCAGATAATAAAGCCAAATATAACAATTATTCTAAGCTCGAATTCTTGAACCCTGAACCAGCGGTTCTGGGTTTAATTTCCCCAACGGAGTCGCCAGAGCTGTCACACCTCCTTTTTGCGCGCCCCGCCCCGAAGGGTTAAATGCGCGAGGGGAGTTTTTCCAATTTAAGTGACAATATTCGAAATGGGATTATTTATTTAATTCAGAGTCGCCACTTGGGAAAGGTTTGGTTTTTGGTGTCCCAAGTCACCGGTTTATCTTGAATCCCAAATCGAGGAAATTTTCGACTTTTCCAAATGAAGTCTGCGAACCAGAAATTCTAAGTAAGGAATTCTGTTGACCCGAGGGAAGGTGTTAGGCACCCTCGAATCCCGTGGTTCTAGCACGGTCGCTTAAATTGTTATAATGGCTAAATATCTGATTTAAATACATGTTGTGACTTATGTGCTTTTATTAAGTTTAAACCGCTTTTATTATTATCATTTATTTTTATAGAATTGCAACGTCGTGAAAATGCATCTCGAACCACGTCACAATCAATGCACCCGTAGTTGTTAACACATTTCGACTCCGTTGAGATTTGAATTTGGGTCACATAAATGCGCACCCGAATTTAAGAATGTAATTTATTAAGTCGCGCCTAAAGAGTCTAACGCGTTATTATCTTTGGGGAAGGCAGTGAAATTCACTAAACAGTCCATCCCAAATTCTAAGTATTTATTATGATCAATTATTGAGGGCCCCGGCGATTTGTGATTCATTTGGCGAGGCTCGTCTCATTTTTATTTTAAAGGATAAACCTATAGTGACTATATTTTCTATTAAGTTCGTCTCTAAAAATAAAAGAAAATCTCTTAATTATTTACATGCTGAAAACGTAACCTATTAGTTATTAGTTTACGGCTAATGCGATTGGAAAATTGCGATCGAGTTTGTACAAAGAAAAACTGCTTTCATTTTTATATTCTATTATTTACTAATGCTGGAACATGAGAGGGATACACAATAATATCAAAGCCGATTAACTATTCTTCAAGTAATTTAAACTAGCATTATTAGATGAAGAAATCATACATATGCAGCCTCATTACTCATTAATTAATCGACTACATTTTTATACAAAGAGAGGAAAATTAATATTCAAACACAGATCCAAACAAAAGAATTCAACAGGAACAGGAGCCTGATTAATATTTCATTTTTTCGCTTCAAGCCAAGAGTGTACAAATGTGTACCTGGAAACAGCAGTACAAGAACAAAAGAAGTAGGAGTCAGCAACAGTAATAACGCGGCAACAGCAGGTTCAGCAACACCGCAAAACCAGTAACAACCAGTAGAATAACCCAGTAACAGATTGAAAACTCAGCAGTGCAAAAGTACAATCGCAGTCAAAGCAGAAGAGAGAAAAGATACGAGATGCAGTAGTTTCTGACTTTTGAATAACACTCGAAGAAAAGCAAACAGAATTGTTCGAGTGAAAGTTCAAATTGTCTTTCTCTTTTACTATCACAAACTCTCTCAAGTATAAAAGTATGTCGACTCTCAAGTGTAAAAAGAATCTGTCAACTCTCTCTAAAAATCCTCTCAATAATATTCAACTCTTTTTCTCTCCCCCAAAAATCCTTCTTAAAACTCTCTAGTCTTCTCCTCAATGTCAAGAAATGACTCTATATTTATAGCAAGACTTTGCCTTGAATTCCTAAACCCAAATTATTCCCCCAATGGCATGCTTTGTCCCACTATCAAATGTCTTCTTTATTTTAAAACTTTGTCCCCCATGCCTACATTAAATAAATGTCACATTACCAACCCATTACAATATGTCCCCCATGCCTACATTAAACAAGTGCAAGATTCCTCCCCATTATGTTTTGTCTTGTCCCCCATTATATTAAACAAGTACATCAAAAACCCCACCCCATTATATTTGTCCCCCATGCTTAACATAAAGAATCAAAATAATGTTCAATTACCAAACTACCCCTCCGACCTTATTGCAATTACAAATCTACCCCCGAATGCACTGCAATTTACCAAATTACCCCTCTGCTCTAAACAATCAATTAAATCATAACTTGACCAAAATATAGTCAAGATGACCAATTTCTCAACAAATCATATGAACATGATGAACAACACAAACTCCAAATTAATGGAAATAAATCAACCATATCGGGAACCAATCCTGGTTAATTTAGATCATTAATGGATGAACAAAGATACAACAATACCAACAACAATATGCATGATTCAAATTAAATCAACAAATCACAAACAAACATAAACTCACATTAAATCACTGGATTTAAACATGAACTTCAAACAAAGATGAACATGAATTAAATCTGTTTTTTAAGCAACAAACATGACGGATTCTAACGATTCAAACAACATTAACATTTTCTGGAAAATTCATAACAACATGAAACAAATTGAAGAAATAATTAATTAAATTTCAATTTGAATCTAACAAACATTAAACTAACAAATATTCACTTAAACAACAACAAATATTCACTTGAACAACAGTACGAACATGAAATAAACATGAAAAACAATTAATTAATCTTTCATTTGGAATCTGAAAAATTAATTTAACAAACAACACATGAACATGAACTAAAAATTAATTCAAACGATAAACAAAACAAACATTTGCCGATTTTAGATTCGAAAATATCAAAACAAAGTACGGACAAAATAAAACTCAAAAATCTACTAACCGAATCGAACAATCATACATACGGACTGTTTCGGCGACCCTCGACCAAAGCTCAACCAAACGACGACGAACAAATCTAAGAAGTCGACTGAAGCCGCGCCGGAGCAGCAGCAGCAGCTGTCGCGGCAGAAGTGAAGGAACGAGGCAGCTGGGGTTCCGTTTGGTTACGTGACTGAGTTTGGACGACTGGATCGAGCTTGGAACGTGAAGAAACAGCAGCGGGGGGACTGGACAACGAAAGCTAAAAGCAGAAGGAGCAGCTACGGCAGCCATGGATGACGCGAAACAGGAGCAGCTAGGTGCGTTCGCTCGTGAAGAAACCATGGACGACGAGCTGGAACAGATGCAACTCACGTCCAAGTAAACACATGCAACTCAACCATGAACGATGAAGCTAGAACGAGGTCGGGGGCAAAGACTGCCATGGACGTCGAGCTTCACACCCGAGCTTGACGTCGACGCAGCAGTCGCGGGGTTTGCTTGGACTCGAGGGAGGTGGAGCTTGTGTGGTGCGGGTGTTGTTGATAGGGAGGCAGCCATGGGAGCTGCTCGTGCGGAAGGGGAGGTAGCCATGGATGGCTTGGGGTGTTTGGTGTTTTGGAGAAGAAGAAACCCAAAAATGGGGGCGGATGGTTTAGGTCCCTTTTTTAGGGTTTTTTGTTCTTTCTTTTTTTCTTTTGTTTTGTGTCTTTGAAATGTAAGATAGGGGTATTGGGTTATGGATTGGGTTAATGGGGCGGACCGGGTCGACCCATGTTGAGATGGACTGGGTCATGGAGAAGGTTGGACAAATGTTTGGGCCTGGGGTTGAATTTTGAAGAAGTGGCCCAATCCGATTTTTCTTTGTATTTTTGTTCTCTTTTCTTCTTTTATTTTCTAAAACTAAATTATAATAATACTTAAATTATTATTAAGAACTAAATTAAGTTATAAAAGCGCAAATTAACTCCCAATAACAATTAACGCACAATTAAGTAATAATTAAGCATAAAATTGTTCATTTGGACATTAAATGCTAAAAATGCAAAAGATGCCTATTTTTGTAATTTTTAATTTTTGTAAAACTAATTTAATTACTAACAATTGTAGAATGAAATCCTACATGCAAAATGCGACATATTTTTATATTTTTTATTAATTTAACAAATAAGCAAACACAGACAAATACAAATAATTATCCAAAAATATCACAAAAATACTCAAAATTGCACACCAAGGAAAATTATTTTATTTTGCATTTTCTGGGAGTATTTTCATATAGGGCAAAAATCACGTGCTTACAGTTAGGTGTCAGAATGAGGTTGGTTATAGCTGAGGTAGTTAGGTGTGGTGACGAGTTTGGTTATAACTGAGGTGGTTAAATATTGTAACGAGTTTGGTTATAGCTGAGGTGGTTAGATGTTGTAACGAGTTTGGTTATAGCTGAGGTAGTTAGGTTTGGTATCAAGTTTGGTTATAGTTGTTTCTCCCTTGCCGGGACGTGATTACTTATGCAGTCGAATCCCTTGCTGGGACAGTGTAGACCTTATTGATCTCTTGTCGGGACTCTCATTATAATTGTAAATATTATATATGGATCAGGTTGCACGCTGCAACAATATTATATATGGATCGGGTTGCACGCCGCAATAATATTATATGTGGATCGGGTTGCATGCCGCAACAATATTATATGTGGATCGGGTTGCATGCACAACAATATTATATGTGGATTGGGTTGCACGCCGCAACAATATTATATGTGGATCGGGTTGCACGCCGCAACAATATTATATATGGATTGTGTTGCACGCTGCAACAAAGATATAATAAAATGGGAGCGGGTGGTACGCCTACCACAAGACAAGTGAAATGGGAGCGAGTGGTACGCCTACCACAAGACAAGTGAAATGGGAGTGGGTGACACGCCTGCTACGAGATATGAAAAGAATGTGAAATCTGCCTTTGTTCCCTTTTTTCGTGTTAGTGGGTGGTTTTGATTCCTTAATAATTCTCTTGATATTTTGTTTTACCTACTATTCCCTGAAGCATGTTTCCCCCTCCCAACATTACTTGTTTATTTCTGTATTTCTTTCCCGCTGTATATAATTGAACTGCACAGGTTTATTTGATAGTCTAGTCCTAGCCTCGCCACTACTTTGCCGAGGTTAGGCTAGGCACTTACCAGCACATGGGGTCGGTTGTGCTGATACTACACTCTGCACTCTTTTGTGCAAACCCCAGCGTTGTGGACTTCGGACCGCAGTGAGATTGTTGATTCTTGATCATCAGGCGACCCTAGGTAGTCCTATAGGCGTCCGCAGCCCTTGGCGTCTCCTTCTATCTACTTTTTGTTTCTTATATGTATTTCGAGAAACAGTGTTGTAATTAATTCTTTTAGACCTTTATTTGTAGTATTCTTAGACCGTTTGTGAAACTGTGACACCAGTTCTGGGTAGTCGAGACTCAAACAGTTGTAATAGATATTCATGTTCAGATGGCTTATTGTTTTCTTCCGCTTATGTGATATTCCATTGTTTAAATGTTATTTTATCGTAATTGTTATAGAGAATAAAATTGGTAAAAAGGTAGATGGTTTAATAATTGGCTTGCCTAGCTCATATTAGTAGGCGCCATCACCACTCCCGAGGTGGGAAATCTGGGTCGTAACATGGGTTCAGCAATGGCGATGTATTGTCTGGGTGGCTTGCGGTCGAAGTTGGGTCTTGGTCTTGGAAAGTTTTGGCGAGTTGGAGGTGATTGGAAATGGGATGGTTGAGAGTTATAAGTATGGTGGACAGTGGCTGGTTGGGAATATCTAGGAGATGAGGGTTGATATGTGAGTGGTGGTGCTTAGTATGTGGGCGGAAGTATTTGATACGTGGGTGGAGGTGTTCGATAGATAAGTGGAGATTATGGGCCCTGGGCCACCATTATTGCCCCAACATCTCTTTTCTTTGATATGCTGCTTGACTGTAATGCCTTATTTGTGGCCTGCAATGCCTCAAAATTCGTTACTATCATGCTCTTTATTCCTTCCTCGATACTTTCTCCAAGCTTGATGATATCAGAGAATTTATAATTTTCGATGACCATCAACCTTTCATAATATTGCGGATCCTGTGCTCTGACGAAGAATTTGTTCATCTGTTCTTCGTCTAAAAATTGCCTGATCCTGGCCGCTTCTGACCTCCAACGAGCAGCATACTCACGGAAAGTCTCAGTAGGTTTCTTCTTAAGATTCTTATTGTAGAAAACATCCGGTGCGTTCTCTGTGTTGAACCTAAATCGGTCCATGAAATCTGACGCCATACTTACATAATTGGACCATTTCTTGGGATCTTGGCTGATATATCAAGAAAAAGCATCCCCAGTAAGACTTCTCATAAAGAGCTTCATCTGGATCTTTTAATCTTTCCCGACCTGGACAAGCTTGTCACAATAGGTCCTTAGATGAGCCTGGGATCACCTGTGCCGTTGAACATCTTGAACTTGGGAGGTTTGTACCCCTCAGGCAGTTCCATATATGGTTGTATGCGTAGGTCTTCATAATTCAACCCTTCTATTCCTTTGCCGCCTTCGACACCTTGAACTCGTCTTGTCAACTTCTTGAGTTCTTCAGCCATGTTTTTAATGAGCAGGTCCTTTTCGGAGGATTCTGGTGTATAGGAGATGGGTTGGATGGAGTGAGGTACAGTTTCTACGTATATGGGGTTGCTTTGATGGGTGTCGGTGACTTAGGTGTAATGATGGTCATTGGTGGAGTTTTGGGGATCAGAAATGGGTTGTGGTATGTTTTGGGAAGTGTGGTAAGTGGTGGTTGGTGGGTACTGAATTGGTTGATGGTGATGTTGTGGCGGAGTCGGTATTGGCAATGGATTGAGATTTGGGGTGGAGTTGTGTATTGATTTGGTGCAGGAGGATTTTGTAGATGTTGGTTTTGTGTGTTTTGAGGAGGTGCTGGGTTCTTTGTGTTTTGTTGATGGATGTCGGGGACATTTAAGGTGAGTGACAAGTTTGCGATGTTGCGAACCTGCTCAAGTTCTCCTTGCAATTCCAATATCTTTTGTTCAAATCTCAGGACTAGATCATTTGGGGCCGGAGTACTATGGCCGTCTGAGGTTTCTGCGTTCTCAATATTCTCCTTTCAGATGCCACTTAAGTCGTCCATTTTTTATTTTCCTTTGCCTTTTGTGTTGCTTGGGGGAGGAGGAGGTGGAGGGCATCTAGATCTGGTGTGATACACTGATGAGGCCAGTATGAGTGAACCAACCTAAGGGGATGGGAGTAATAAAAAATAAGCAAAAACAAAAGGTAACAAGTCAGTGAGGATCCTGAAATATTTGCAGTATTTAAACACATATTGCGAAATGTAAATTCATGTCCTACTTTGGGAACCTCATTGTGCCCGAGGTAGGCCTAGCGACAAATAAGTTTGGAGAACTTTAAATGCCAATAAAGTCTTCATTTCATAATATAAAAATAGACGAATCCCAAAATGACACTAAGATAATAAAAATAAGTCATTACTGGCACTTGGCCTTATTACATTTGGAAAGCGAGTAAACCTAATCTATTTAGTCTCGGAAGGGCCTTCCTCAGGTTTAATTCTCTCATTGATCAAATCCTCCAGTTCGCGTAGGTTCACCAGTAAAAATGCCTTTGTCAAATATTCTCCTTCATTTCCCCCAGCGTTCTGGCAGTCGGTGACTCTCTTCCTCACTTTTCCTTCCAATTCTAACAGGTTGTATTCCAGATATTCCAGCTTCTCGCTAGATTTGGTGGCCCTCTCTTTCTATTCATTGATTTGGTCATTTGATGGAAGATTCCTCCGCCAGTATAGCAAGAGTGAGGGTGTGCTAACCATACCGAAGCTAGGGACCTCGTTCCTCATTTTTTACAAAACAAAAGGGTTAGGCCTTACCCCCACCAGACTCAACTATTTATACATTTATGATTAGCATATTGGCATTTAGTTCTCCAAATTAATGCACAGAACGTGGTTGTGTCCGTTGGGATTATGGAAAACCTGATGGACTTTTGGATAAGGCTTACCTTAAAGGATCATTATGCAGACAACATATTGATCTGACTAGGTTTGACCATGATGCATGCACAATTTTGACCAGAGTAAGGCTACTATGGGGTTGTAGACTGGTACCCTCAAGCGGACAACTTGAGGGGGAAGGCACGGAACTGTCGACTGCACCGCTGATTGACTGGTTTTACCGCAAATAAGCCTTTCTGAATTTAAGAGTAATAAATAGGAAGAGCGCAACCACGCATTAAAACGTTGATATAGGATTTGATACGCACGAGTAGAATATAATGTGGAGCATAATTTATGCAGCAATTAATAACATGTAGTCAAGTATTTGCACGTAGGAAAAATAAATACAGTATTTAAATAATTGAAAGACAGTTACAGGAAAAAGAAAAGGACAAGTTAGTTTCAGTGATAAAGAATCATAAATGCTTAAAAGAAAACGGACAGTTAAATTAAAACAAGGGGAAAGGGTACGGGATAAAGCATGCTTGGACTAATTCATAAGAATAAGTTCGTTACGGTAAGAGCCTAAAAATAATCCCCAGCAGAATCGCCATATTGTCGCGCCCCCTTTTTTCCTCTGCAGAGAGATGTCCGGGTTTCGACATTACATGGGGGATAATAACTCATTTCCTTTTAGGAATTAGGTATTTGAAGAGTCGCCACCTAACAGATTATGGTGCGTTAGGGCACCTAGAGCGATTAACTCCTGGATTGATTTGCATTACCAGAGATTTAGGGTAAGGGCTCGAAATAAGCTCGAGGGGAAGGTGTTAGGCACCCCTCTCTGTCCACAACGGTGGGTCCCGGCCGAACTTATACTTATGAACTAGTCCATTAACAAATAAATAGTTTTAAACACATAATTGCAAATAAGAGCAGGTTTTGGACATTACATGACTCAAATAATGAGACAAAGGATTTGAACAAGTTGTGTACATATAAAGTTTTAATCAAAAGGGATTTAGGAAAGAGGGGTCCTAGGTTGGTTAGCCTACAGGATCACCCAACACAATGTCCGATAAACACTCTTCAATGAGGGGCTACACGTGACATTAGCGCGTAGTCATCATATCCCATATCTACCCTTCCCACCCCTTAGCGGTTATTAAAGCGAGTGTTGGTTAGCGATATCTATTGCGTGCTGTTACCCATCCCTTCTTAATGGTCATGGAGGAATTTAGGACCTCTACCTATAGGCAGTTCTAGACATACCCCTAAGGTTTGAAGGATAAAATACTAAGGCGACAAGCAAGAACACATAGGACTTCAACAAATAAAAGCATGAAATAGCAGATAAGAGGCTCAGGTTCACCTCCACAGATAATGCATGTAAACGGCACGGCTCAAACACAAATAAGGGCAATATTGTTAAACAATATCCTAAGACATGATGTCTAGGCGAATATCAGAACACATGAGATATGCAGTTTTTATTTTGTAACCCAGAAGCAGGGCCCTAATCAGTTTGCCTACTGATTTTAAGTTCGTTAATCATTAAGCAGTACACATAAAAGGCAGTTTCCAGTTTTACAAGAGTTGAATACCTAAGGCTTGCCTAGGCGTGGGATAGTGCACAGTCGTTACCAGAACCATTAGAAGTTCAGAAGTCGTTTTTGCCTAAGAGCATGTTGTTCTAGGTGTTACAAAGATACAGGGTTATTACTAATTTGTTTAAAGCAGGATGAGACTGTTTATACTACTTTTTCATGCATCAATAGTTCAACTAGGCATAGCTGAGTGAGGTTGAACGAAAACCTAAACATGGTATCTAATATGCGCACATAAGGCATAGAGTGATTGATATGGAAGATTTCTAAAGCAGGATTTCTAAATGCACAGCATAATTGCAGAATTTCCTAAAAAGCAGGATTTCTAAATGCATAAAGATTATAGCATTGTAGAGCATGCTGTCAAGTGTGCAGGAGTAGTAATTTTATGTTAGTGTTGTTATTTATCCTAAAACAGGGTTTCTAAGTGATAAAACAATGTCAAACGAGATGCTGAAACAGTAAACCTAAGAACATGATATCTAATGCATGGCATGCTTGGAATATATTGGTCCTAAACATGGATTCTAATGCACTTATGGGAAATGTAAACCTAAGGCATGGTTTCTACCCATTGATATTGATAACATATATGACTACCCTCCCCTTTTCACTAGCCAAACCCCAATGTTCGTTTACAACAAATTATTACAGACCAATATTGCGTGAATTACATATGTAGAAAAGAAAACAAGAAGTTACACTATAGGGAGCCTGAAAATAGGCCCAAATGATTTTCCCAAACCTCCAATAGCCTCAAATTCCAAATTCCATAGACAATATCATTGTCTAGGTGCGTCAGAGTTCCCTAAGGATCTCAAGGATCCCGGACAGTGCTCACACCTAGATTTATATCCAGAACGGAGTAAGTGCAGTGTGGAAGAGCTAGCTCCAGTGCATCAGAGTTCAGAGTGATCTCATAGAGATCCCAAGGTAGTCACACACTGGAGAGGCGGAACTTAAGGATCTAAGAGTGGAGTGAGAGTGCTTGACATAGTTTTGAAAAGGTTTTAGCAGGAAAGCAGTGTAAAAAGAGACTTGGTTGAAATAATTTTGGAAACAAAAGAGTTGTTTAGTAAAACATCTTTTGAAAATAGTTGTGTAATTAAACAAATAGTTGGTCAGTCAAACAAGTTCAGCAACACTCAAATAACAGTCCTTCACACAGGGGAATAGGAATTGGGGACACATAGAGCACATAGTATACATGAGCATAGCAGTACTTGTGGGGGTTTAAGGTATTAGGGGATAGTTATTGGTACCAACACAATAGGAATTTCAGAAACAATCATAAAATCAGCCATTTAGAGTGACAAATCAGTTTGCATATCAAAACTTGATAACAAGTAGACAAGCATTCAAGATGTTCTGAAAGGCCCTAAGAGGGTTAGACTAGCATGCTAGACGAAGCAGTAATGTAAACATGTCAATTGCATGTTGAACAACAGAACCATAGATAGAAACAAATTAGAAACATGATAAAATGAAGAAGCAAAAGAAACATATTGGTTTTGGGACTTGAATTGAAATCAGAACATACCAGTAGAGAGATAGTAAACACAAAGTAAGGAATAGGAGAGCACAATAGTTAGCCTTGACTTGCAGCCGGCTAACTCGAAATAATAGCAAGTCCAAAGAGAGAGAGAGCAGAAAGTTTGAGAGTGAGAGAGTTTTTGAACTAATATGTTCATGTGTGTTGACTGTTAATGAGAGAGCATATATATAGTAGTTCGAAACTAGGTAAAATAAAGCAAGAATGACAATGGTATAGTAATTATGGAATTCAGAACCAATTAGAGCAAAATCAATACAAGTATTCCCTTAATTAAGGGAATCAGTTCAAACGGTAAGAACAGGTGGCAAATAAGGAAAGAAATCAATGTGTAACAGAAGCATATCAAACAAGGAAATAAATTCAAACATAGTAGGCATAGAGTAAACAATTAGGGCTAGATTCAGAAAATTCTAATTAAGGAGATAGTCGGTAAGAATCAAGTAATAATGCAGACAAGGTAAGGGAAAGTTAGTTTAGGCAAGCAAATCAATCATATTGAGTAGGAAGGTAAGAATCGAAGATTTAAAGGAAAGTTTTCAAATTAAACCAAGAAACAGGGAATTCAAAATCAATCAAAGAGAAAGTCATGAAAAGAGTTAACATTTAGCATATAAATAAAGCAAGACATGGATAGTCAAGAGTCGACATACAACTCTAGCAAACATGAGAGTCAAACAATACTGATTCAATGAGAAAGAGGCAAGTTTTGAACAATCAAAATGAAAACAAACACGTGGAATTAGTGTAAGTTTAGGCTAAGAAACTCAATAGAAACATATCAAGGCAAGGTAGTTACAAGAAATCATGTAGTTACAAGGACCGGTCAGTCATGCTAATACACAAAACCAAACGAAAGAACCCTAAAAATTAAGTCTTTCAGCATAGACGAGTTAGGATGTAGTAGACTCATAGAATCAGTCAAAATATGCAAGAAATAAAAGTTTAAACACAAAGAATCAGTTAGACAAAGTTTTATAAAGAAGTTCTGAAAACCCTGGTTTTAGAAGAAGATGAAAAACACTTGAAATCACATGATTATTGTAAAGAACCTCAAGGATAGTGTAAAACATTCAAGAAACAAACTCAAATCATCCTAGATCTGCACAGATCTAGGAGGTGTAGAACAGAAATTAGGGTTTCGAAAGAAACCCATATAGAGATGAAGAAACCTGTCTAGAATCCCAAGGATCGTAGCAAATATAGAATGATTCTGCTTGGAATCACACTAGAATAGCCAGGAACAGGTAGGAGATGAACCCAAGATACAAGTCGGCATGGCCCTGGGCCCTTGAGGGCCTTAGAGAAGGCAAGAATAGCATGAGAGAAGCCATTGGAGGCGTAAGAGACGATGAGAGGTCACCGGAGATGGCCGGAGATGGGAGGTCAGCGGTTGAAGATTAGGGTTAGGTTTAGAGTGTTTTGAGATCAGAGAGGATCTTAGGGTGGCAGATGTAGAGAGGTGATTAGGGTTAGGGGGTCGTTTGGAATTAAAAGGAAAGAACAAACGATGGTTGTTGATCTTTTAGATCAAAGGCCAGGATTTGATGGGGCCTTGGGTCGAGTAGGTGTATTTAGGGTCTGGGTCGGGTAAGTGTATTAAGAAGTGGGCTGGGTGTTAGGTTGAAATTAGGCTAAAATTGAAATAAAATTTGGCTAGGTTTTAAAAAACTAATTTAACACTATATTGTTTATAATAAATAATACATAATTTCTAAAAAATAATTTCGTGTACTAAAATGATTTAAAATAGATATTTAATATTTTAAAAATATAGAAGATCATTTTATGAATATAAATGTAATTATGCGTTAATAGGGCTAGTATTGCAAAATATGCAAATTAGTTTTAAAATGCAAATGCAATTATAAAAAATGTACTAAAAATACTTAAGCATTCTTTTGGAATAAATACAGGGTTTAGATGGCTAAATTACCACAACAATAATTTAAAGGATAATTATTGGAAATTTTATAAGTAAAAGGGAAAGAATTAAATCATTTTAAAGCCTTTAAAAATTATAGAAAAATTATAAAAACCCTGTGCATGCTTATATATGCATATATATGCTATTTTAAAAGTATATATGTCTATAAAAATATATAGAGAAAAATTGGGTATCAACAATCGTCAGTGGCAGATCTTCCAACCTATGGTTTCTAAGTATCGAGAGGTCTAGCTAAGAGAGTAAAGGAGAGTTAGAGGACGATGCGACGTCTTGCTTGATGTTCCAGAGTAACACAAGGAAATCTATGGTGCAAGAAAATTGAAGGAAGGTGGCGTATAATAAACAGATATGTGTAGGTCGCAAGCTAAATTAGGCAAAGCGATAAAGTTTAAGAAGATGTGAGTAAGGATGAGGAAAGGGCAAGTGAGAAGGTGACGAAAATGGATCAATCCTCAAAATTAAGCCCATAAAAACAAGAAAGCTACTGGTTTCTCTATGTTGTGAAAAGCTCAGTATAGCCTGAATGAACTCAAAGGAATCTGAGAATAATAACGTTTAGAAGATAAGGAATGCTACCCTGGTAGTAGAATAAGGGTGTAATTATGACGTTTGGGCCTTCGATTGAGTAATGATTTGAAGAGGATTTTATGAATTGTACGGAACTAAAATACCCACGTAAGATGAATTGCATTGGGATGCTATGAAATACGGTTATGGAAGTATAATATCGTATCACCAGGTGGATCAGAAAAATCACTTCAAATATTCCATGATACAAGTAATATAAGCCCTAGTGGCAATATATTAAGTAAGAAATTTCAAGTTATCAATGGACAACATTGAGGTAAATCAACGATGGATGGGTAAAAATTGCAAAATACGAGATGAGATTGGGCCATCACTCTTAAGATGAATAGTAATGAAGAAGTGTTAAAGGATTTAGCTTTATGCATATAGGAAGCAACAAGAGTAACCTGGAGTTTGGTAGCAGACCTCGATAACGATAAATCGAAGTAAGAATTTTGGTATAATATGGCCTACTTAGATGTAGTAAAGTTAATGACGCCTAGAGGTGCAGCTTGACATAATTTTGTATATGTTCACAAAGTGAAGCCTAGAAATTGGCTGAAAGCTGGAAGAGAAGAGAAGAGTCAGCGCACATACAAAGTTAGAGTCGTAAAGACTGCATGATAGAAGGTAGCAACAGTTATGAGATTAGAAGGATTCCGACTACAAGTCGTGGTGTGAGAAAGAGGCTTAAAGGGGGGAATGCCCTATCCTTTGGGATTCATTCATAGAACGGTCGCCTAGGTGGCAAGACAAGTACTAAAGTATTCGCAAGACCTATGGGTTATGAGAATGATAAGAGCATCAGACAACATTCGAGGACGAATGTTCCAAAGGGGGAAATGATGTTATGCCTCGCAATATTATGTCGATATTACATCTCGCAGTATTAAATTACGACAATGTTGCCCCTGTAATATTGTACGTTAAATTTGTCATAAGGTAATTGACATTAGTCCAAGGAAAAGATTATTTGGAGATTATAAGGATTATGCTATTTTTAAACAAATGATGAGTAAATTCGTGATGGTGAGGGGGGAAGCAAGTCAAAGAAACTGAATTTTTCGTCCAAGTTTGGCAAATTGAGATAAAATACGGGTCGCACATTAATACTTGATATTTATGAACTAGTGCCATACAAGTTACTACATGACGATGATAGTAAGATGTACAAGGTATGTTAAAAGCAAGTAGTATTTTAAGTAAGTTGAGATAATTCTTAATTATGTGGGTAATTGATTAATTACCGGGTACCGGGACATTACCTAATTAATCCAAATATTTGGATAAGTATTAAATCAAAATGCAGTAGCAAAAGAATCATGATATTGTGACTCAAAAGTGGCTATATTATGTGGCAATTCTCAAAAAAAAGTGAGTCATTTCCATTTAATAATGGATAGACACCTAAAGAGTCTTATCCTTTATTAAGGAACATAAATCACAATTCCATCTTGATATGCATTCAAAAGCATAAATGTTGTATGTTACAAACCTAAATCTCAAAATGTAAGTCTTATAGAAAATGCTAAGTACGGATCATACAAGATTTCATAGCATCTTCAAGGGATCAAACGAGAATTCTTAGTATTTTAAGCAACGAATTTTTCCCTATTCCGATCTTGCCGTCACGTGTTTTGCCGAAACTAACGTGTTAGAGGGATTGTCAAGAGAATCGACTCAGGTATGTTAAGGCTATCCCTTCTTTCTTTTAGCATGATTCATACGACACAAACGAAACGTGCAAATGCGCAATTTCCATACATGACTCTATTCATAAACATATTAGAGATGCTTATGTTCTTGATTCCCCATATGTCATATTATTCTATCATCTGTTCATCGATCTCAGAAAAATATGTAAGTTGAAAAAAAAAAGTTTACTTCATGATACTACTCAAGGCATAATGGTCTTATGACATTCTGAAAGATTTTATTGACGTACTTCTCATGCATTGCATTCATTTACATTGACTCATGACCAGATAGCATTATATACGCGTATATATGTATATTATATATATACGGGATATAGAAAAATGTTACGGCGTTATATACGCACCACCACTTGATCAGCTGGCATAGGTTGATGATTTTGCCCACAGTGACCGAGATGATATGATGGGATGCCCTCAGAGGCTTGATGATGTTATGAACACATGTGCCTATGCACGACATGACATTCATATGCACATGCATGACTGAATCCAACCCTACACCACTACGGAGTGGTGAGAGTGATCGAAGCAGCTTTTATCTGAGATGGTCGGGATCGAATCCATAGGGAGCTAGAAGTGGGAACTGGATTCCTATCTAAACTAGAGATGTGTAGTGCTCTTAATTACTCTTCCAATCATATTTTGGTTGGATATTACTTCTAATATTTATGCTAATGATAAGCTAAGTTAAACTAAGAATGATTGCTTGTAGGGTTTTCTAATTAGTTAAAGAGGCACTAGGGAAGTGACTTTATCCTAGGTGAATACTTGACGGGATTTAAAGCCCAAGGCAAAGAAGTTATGTTGGGGATTGTGATATAGCCAATACACGGGATTACTCACTCTATACCTCTCGGTAGCTTGAGTGACTTTGCCCTAATTGACTTTCTCAAGACTAATTGGGTGTCCAAATTGTGTAAGCAATATAGGCTCAAGTTGGGTATTACTCTAGGTTTAGCCCTTTAATTGGGGATATCAATCTCTTGATTACACCCTAATTCCTTGTTGGACTGATTTTCCTAGACTCAAGTTCTCTTTCTCAAGAAGAACCCAAGTCAAATAGGCACAAATTAGTGTTTGAAACCACTAATTCAACATCGAAAACACAAATCAGTCCAATACCAACTACCCATAAACATCTAATCCTTAAATCAAAAGACCCATCAAATACCCACACTAGGGTTGAGCCACAACCCTAGCTAATGGGTCTAGCTACTCATAATAATGGAAGAAAATAAAGAAATAGATGAAGAGTAACCTATAATATTTAATTACAAGCTAATAATTGAAGATTCAATGATAAACCCACTATAAAATTACTCAAACTAGTCAAAAACCACCGTTCACGTGCTCAGCTGAAAGTTAGATTACAAAAGATGACCTAAAAATGGGAAAAGAAAGTATTTATACTAGGCCAAATTTTCTGGACAAAAATACCCCTGCGGAGGTACCGTGGACTGCAAGAAATGGAGTGCGGCCGCGATGAGGCTTTTTGGCTTCAAGTCTCTGCTTTCTGAACTTGGCCACCGCGGGCCGCATAAAATGCACCGCGGCCGCGGTGGCTTCAACTGCGGTCCGCACAAAAAGGACTGCGGCTGCATTGGCATTAATCTCCAAACTCCCAACTCTCTGAACCCCATCTTTGCGGACCACACAAACTCGATTGCGGCTGCGGTGAGGCCACTGCGGTCCGCACTAAATGCTTTTGCAGCCGCTAGTGCTTGAGTTTCCAAAATATGCACCTCTCTGAATCTACTCATTGCGGATCGTACTAAATGGAATGCGGCCGCAGTGGATCTGTTGCACTATGCTTGGACTTGTTCTAGGTAATTGTCCATGTTTCACTCCTTTTTGAGCTGGTTTTAACTAATTGTCACCTTTATTACCAAACCCTGCAAACAAGTACAACATGTTTGGGTCTATTTTGTATACATTCCGAGAAAAATTTTATTAATGTATTTCTTATGCATTTCATGCATTTATACATGTACATTGACCCATGACCAGGTGGTGTTATATACGCGTATATATGTATATTATATGTATTTGGGATATGGGAAAAGGCTATACCAGTATATATGCACTACCACCTGATTAGCTGGTATACGTTGATGATTTGCCCACAGTGGCCGAGATGATATGATGGGACGCTCTCAGAGGCTTGATGATGTAATGAACACATGTACCTATACACGACATGACATTCATACGCATATGCATGACACTATAAGTATTTCATGATTTATAGAGTTATCCAGACTTACAGGTTGAGTCATTTACTCTATATTTCTTCCATGTTTGTTATGTACTTATTTATGTGCCTTACATACTCGGTACATTATTCGTACTGACATCCCTTTTACCTGGGGACGCTGCGTTGTATACCCGTAGGTCACGATAGACAGGTCGAGAGCCCTCCAAGTAGGCTATTAGCTCAGCGGAAGATGTTGGTGCGCTCCATTTGATTTAGAGTTGTTTATTGGTTAGTATGATTTGGACATGTATTGTTTTGTATGGCGGGACCCTGTCCTAACCTTTATGAAAATTATGTATTCTTAGAGGCTTGTAGACAAATGTCATGTACGTAAAAGATTGTATGGCTTTGTCGGCCCATGTTCGGTACACTAGTGGTTATTTTGGTCTTATAGGCATGTACCTCATATATATAAGTTTGTATTCCCTCATGCTTTACTCCGGTTCATTTACCTATGATAGAATGATATGAAAGATACATTACGTTGGTACTCAGTTGAATAAGGTACCGGGTGCCCATTGCGGCCCATCGGTTTTGGTCGTGACAAATCCGGTCCTTATAAACGCTTCAATAGAAAGAAGTCGCTGACAATATTGTAAAACAAGCTCTTGCTGCATGGGGAGACTCTTCCAGTGAATCTAAAGAAGAAAATGATCATGGTGATAGTTTAATGATGGCAGTAGAAAGTGAAGCAACTGAGTATGATTCAATCTTTGCCTTGATGGCTCAGTATGATGATGATGAAGATGATGACGATGATGAGGTAAATTTTCTGGATGTTCAAAAAAATCTGAAAAATTATTCTCCTAAAAAACTCATGCCATTAGCAAATGTGTTAATTGATTCTTATCACAGTATTATAAATGATAAAAATGCCTTAACTGCGGAGTTAGGAGAAGCAGAACAGACCAGAGATGACCGTGTAATCGTTGTAGTTGATTTAAAGGAAATAATTGAGAACCTGAAGAAAGAGAAGGATGCCTTAGATAAAAAAAAATTGCAAATATAGATCATGAAAGAGATGATCTAATGGTAATAGTGGTAGACCTAAAAGAGACCATTGAGCGTGTAAAAAGGGAAAAAGAATTCTTATATGAGAAAGTTACTAACCTTGAGCACGAGAGAGATGACCTATTAGTGGTGATAGTGTATTTGAAGGAAACAGTTAGGAAACTTAAAATGGAGAGTAGGCCTGAAAATTATAAAAAGGAAAAGAAAGTTGCAAGCGACATTAAGCTTGAAAGTGAGTTAAATTCAGTGAAATGTAGTTTGTGTGCTGAGTTTGAGAAAAACAAATAACTTCAGGTAGAACTAGGCAAAGTGAAGAGTGATCTTGAAAAGTCACTCAAATGGACCTGGTCCACTGATGCTATCACTACCATGTACACCAACAATGGGGGAAACAGGCAGGGGTTGGGTTTCAAAGGCAAAAGATTCCCTACAACCCTCATAGCAAGTATGTTACTGTATTTGACAATTGGTTTTGCACTCACTGCTGTAACAATGGGCACTTTAAAGAAAATTGTAAGGCCAGATTTCAGTCACAGCAGAAAAATAAATCTTTTGCTAAAAAAGTAACTACTGGTAGAGAACCTGGTCCCTCATATAAAAAATGCATGATGCATGCATGGACCAAAAGATCTCTCATTCATCCCTTTCCTCATTATAAGGGACCCAAACTAGTTTGGGTTCCTAAGTCTAATTCCTGATTTGCTTGTGTAGAGAACAGTGAAAGGAAGCAGCCTACATGGTACATGGATAGTGAGTGTTCAAAGCATATGACTGGAAGTACAAATGATTTCCTTTCACTTAAGGCCTTGCAAGGAGGGAATGTATCATTTGGAAATGGAAAGAAAGGATACATTCTAGGAGTTGGAAGGATTGGGAATTCTCTCTCGCACTCAATCAAAAATATGTACTCTGTGAACGGGTTGAAGTATTTCTTGCTAAGTGTTTCCCAGATCTGTGACAAGGGAAACATGGTGGAATTTGTGTCAAAAATCTATATAGTTACAAACCTAGTGACTGGTGAAGTGGTGCTAGTGGCAAAAAGATACCAAAAATATCTATATTGCTGACTTTGAGTCTCTGCAGAATGGTGATCTCAGCTATCTAAGTGTTGTAGATGATGATACTGAAATATGGCATAAGAGGTTGGGTCATGCAAGCTTCACATTGCTAAACAAATTGGTTAGGAAGGACCTAGTTCGTGGTTTGCCCAAGTCAAGCTTCAAAGATCACAAAGTGTGTGACACATGTGTAAAAGGCAAGCAAGTCAAATCCTCATTCAAGCCCAAAAAGGAAGTCAGCACCTCAAGGCCACTTGATCTCCTTCACATGGATCTATGAGGACCTATGAGGGTGCCAAGTAGAGGAGGAAAGAAGTACATCTTTGTGATAATTTATAACTACTCCGGATTCACCTAGACTTTATTTCTCAGGACCAAGGATGAAACTTTTGAAGTGTTCGTTGCTTTTGTCAAGAAGATCCAAGTGAAGATCGGTAATAAGGTAGCCAGCATTAGATCTGATTATGGGACAGAGTTTGACAATGCCAAATTTGATGAGTTCTATACCGAAAATGCTATCACTTACAATTTCTTAGCACCAAGAATACCTCAACAAAATGGTGTTGTGGAGAGAAAGAATAGAACTCTTGAGGACATGGCAAGAATAATGTTGATTCACAGTGGGATCGCAAAGAACTTCTGGGCAGAAGCTGTCAACATTGCCTGTTATTTGGTGAACAGGTGCATGAGGTCCCTTCTGAACAAAACTCCATATGAACTGTTGAATGGAGGGAAGCCCAAGCTGACACATCTAAGGACTTTTGGGTGTAAATGCTTTGTTCACAACAATAGAAAGGAAGCTCTTGGAAAATTCGATGCCAAAAGTGATGAAGGAATTTTTCTGGGATACTTATCTCAAAGTAAAGCTTACAAAGTGTACAACAAAAGGACTCAATGTGCTGAGGAAAGTATACATGTGATCTTTGATGAATCTCACCTCTCTTGCGAGAAAGACAGACATGTTGATCAAGATGGAGAACCCTTATCTATTCTAGGAGAATTCATTGACATAGCAAATGGAAAAGCAGACATGATAGAGTCATAAAAAGGAATCCAGTGAAGATGACGCAAGTGTACCTCCATCTGTTGAGGAGGAACCTGGTCCCATGATCACACCAACTGAAGCTGAAAATAGAGTTATTGATGCAGTCCAAGGTACTCCACTTGCTAAAGTAAGAAGCAACCAAGAACCTCAGTCAGACATACCTGGGTCTTCTAGCAATGAGATTCAAGTGCCAAATGGGAAGCACAAAAGCTCACATCCTCTTGACAACATAATCACCCCTCTTGACTCAGGATGTAATAACCCAATATTTTAAGAATGAATTTTTAAGTTAATTCTTTAATTATAATTCCTTAGTTATTATATGGAAAATAATAAATATTTATTTTACATATAAGTGCATAGATATATTTATAATTAAAATTAATATTTAGGTATTGAGTATGAAGAATATTATTTGAAATATATATTTGAATAGCATGGCTTAGTTTACAATAGTACATATTAGTTGAGTAATAAAGTGATTCTATAAAATAAATAAATAAAAATTATAGTGAGTGCATAATGGGCTAGGCCCACAGCTTCTTTCGTTGGTCACAATTAAAGACCTAGGTGTAAGAGTCTAGTTGACCATTTTGGGGAATTTGTAGAACTTATACAGACGGGAAGAATAAGAAATGAACAGCGCCAGTTTGGCTGCTATGTGACTTTTTATTTATTGTGATCACTGGTTATGGAATTCTTGACCAAAGGGAATGCCTTGATAGCTCAAGTGATTAGAGAACCAAAAGAAGAAAAGAGGAACTACGAGGAGTTTCGACTATTGTATTACAATGAATTACGAGGTATTAGCACGTTTCTTTTACCTTATGATAATTATTTTTGTGAACAGTTTATCATGACTGACGTTTTATACTTGTGAGGCCTTAGGAATATAAATATAATTTAATAAAGAAAACCTTGCCCTTTAATTATGAAAAAAAAAACTTCTCAAGATGGCATTCCTGGAATTCAATTTCAGAACTTTGTATATGAAATTAGTTTCTGACCTTTGCACACATATGTTGAATTTGTACGATAAATTATGAGCTTTACAACTCTAACTATAGATATCTGTGTATTGATGAATTAGAATGATGGGTTATGATTTCTATCTTTTTAATAATTGTGCAATGATTGAACACATGAAGAGTAATGGTTGATGAGCTTTCAAAATTAGGTGCAAGGTTAGAATGAGAATTCGTCCATAACGTGCATCTAAGACCTATTTGGACGTCTGTTTCGTACTGTATGGTTATTGAAGTTTAAATTGTGATATTAGGATAGTTTTATCATTTAAGTTTATGACCTAGGTGTAAATGTCGAGACTTAGCTTTGAGCTGCAATTAAGAAAATTATGAAATGATCCCAACTAATACAGTTGACATTGTTTATCAATATTTTGTATAGATTGAGGTTATTGGAGGTCATTTGGCCGGTGTTCTAGATGTTGCAAGGTTGAGGAAATTGTCATTAATGAGTTAAGTGAGACTTTAAGCTTTGATGCTTGCTTTTTTAAAACCCGTTTTGAAAATGTGTTTTATCTGCCTGGTTATGTGCTGAAAATAGATAAGCCATACATTACGTTTGAGTACTTAAAATAAAATGATATGACTATCCTCGGGAAAAGAAATTAGTTTGTGCGACTCTATTGACACATAAAGTTGTGTTTGGTAAAGCATAAATTTGAAGAACATGAGCAACAATAATGAGATGACATTGTATATATAAGAATAAAGATAGGGCTTGAGTAATCAGATGTACCAATTGTGGTTCTGAATCGAGGGGTTAGTTTACTCTTGTTGAACAGACTATCGAACATGTGTGGATATAGTTCGGAGCCGTAAACACTTATGGTTATACTAGACAGATATGTTTGGAGACTTTGAAAAATATATATATGTGGGGTGGGGGGGGGGGGATGATTAGTTATTCAGCTAAAGAATCTACTTGCCAGCCTGAGCATGTCGTGATGAAAAAAAAGTATCCTCATTTGTTTGAGATTACATATACATGACTCATTTATGTTTCAAAAAAAATAAATAAGTTGTTTAGCTATATATGTGATTTTTGCGAGTATAGTGACCATAAGGTGACCTTTGATGTGTATATCGGAGTATCGTATTATAGATGTTGTTGGATTGAGTAGATGGACATTCAAGGTGTTATAATTGTGTTGTTTGGACATGTTAGAATTATTGGATAGCTCTAGTTACAAGGAAACTATGTCGGATATTTTGATAGTAAGCCAAATTTTAAAGTCTTAAGAGCAAAGTAGAAGTGATACAAGTCCAAAGGTTTTTCTCTTACGTCAGATATGATTTAGAGTCAAATGTGTGTAAACATGTGGCAGGTGACTTGTAAAGATTTGTTAAGATAAAATTTTGTTTCCCTCTAAATTTAGCATGTTTGAGATCCAAAAATATGCATTATGATCAGGGAACGAGATCTATAAATTTGTTCCTCAATATTTGAACTGTTCATTGTTAAATGTGAGTGTTAGAGGGTTGAAAAGTTTTCGCGAACATGGTTTATTTCAAGAGAAATTGGAAATGGACCATTGTAGACTTTGTGGTTAGTCTACACGTTCATTGAGTAAATTGTGGTCCTAGTTAGGCTCATCAAGATATAGAGCCTAGTTGAGTTAGAATTTCTTAGATAATATACTAGCCTATGGAGCGATATATTCAGTAGATAGTGGAATGGCATAGGTGTCTGTATTTTCATGTGTGACAAAGGTAACAATTTATGGAATATTCACGTAGGGGTATATGAATATGCTTTAGTGCCGCTGTATATGAGAGTATTTGGTAGGGGCGTATGGATGTGTTCCAGCGCTACCGTACATAAGAGCGCTATTTGATAGTGTTCAAATATGTTTCAAAACTACTTTATGTAAAAAAAAAAAAATATGAATGTATTCCATTGTAGGACCATGGTTGTGGCTATTGTTTGTGGTCGAGCTAAGTAAATGTAAGAGGGTATGGATATCCAGTCCCATTACTAGCTGGATAGGTATTGTATAACGTGTGGCTCATGATCAGTTGTTTTTAACCGAGTACATGATGATAGTAGTTTACTAACTCGATATTCAGATCTTGTCATTTTAGGCTTGATGTGGGTGCCAGTGTTTTGCTCTACGTGGTTAGTTGAATATGGTAAGTCACAATTGTTTGGTCCAAATTTGATTAGCAACGCATGAAAGATGTTGCATTGAGCACTGGGGTGGTTTCAATTATTGCAGAGTAGACATAACTCCTATGTTGACAAACAGAGGCGGATCCACGTGGAGGGGCATGTGTCACGTGCACCCATGCTCCCCTCCTTAGGTTGTATATCACATGGATGTTTTTCGGATAAAGTATTTAATTTTTTGCGTGGGAACCCATGGTCAAAAGAGCATTTGGTGTAGTGGTAGCTTTGTGCGTCATTGACCCCTAGGTCCAGTGTTCAAATCTCGCTTCTATATTTTCCATCTCGTATCCATTTTTCTTTTCCTTTTCTATTTCTCTTTTTCGTTCTTTTCTTTTTTGTTCTGTTCAAATTTCATGCCCTATCTTTCTTTTCTTTTCTTTTTTTCCCATACAATTCTTATGTTTTTGGGTTCACCCTTTGATATATCCTTGAATTAAATTTTCATTTTTATTGGATTCTTTTCTGTGTTTTCTTCATTCTATTTTTTAGTTCAATCATTGAGTTTCAAAAACTATAAAATTTAAAATTTAAATCATTTTGAATCTTTTCAATTTCAAGTTTCCTCTTTTTTCATTTACCACTCTCTTTTTTATTAGTTATTTAATTTTAATATATTGAGCTTTAGTACTTGTAACTATAAATAATGATGCTATTATTGATAGTTCTCCAAGGTAAGTTTTAGAGAACCAAATCAAACAGTGGTCGGATAGTGGTGCACCCATCCTTCTGAAATCCTGGATCCGCCTCTGTTGATAAATAAGATCATAAATTGGAGTTCATGAAATGTGAAAAGTTTTTAAGAACATTTTCACTAGAAAGGAGTTACGTGCTTTTGGATCAGATTGGATTAGTGGCGTATAAATTTATTTTGCCTTGGGGACATTGAGTTGTACACCTTATATTTTATGCGTTCATGATGAGACTCATATGATTCAGCTAAAGATCTGGAACTAGGTGAAAATTTGACATAAGAACGAGGTCCCATAACTATTATTGATAGATAAGTACGATAGTTGATGAGGTTGAAGAAGGTTGCTTAAGTGAGAGTGTTATCCTGAACATTCGATAGAGAAAGCTATACAGGAGTGTGAGGGAGATACATGCAGTAGTTGTTTGAGTTGCCAGGTAAAGTGGGGGAGAATGTAATAACCAAATATTTTAAGAATGAATTTTTAAGTTAATTCTTTAATTATAATTCCTTAGTTATTATATGGACAATAATAAATATTTATTTTACATATAAGTGCATAGATATGTTTATAATTAAAATTAATATTTAGGTATTGAGGAATATGAAGAATATTATTTGAAATATATATTTGAATAGCATGGCTTAGTTTACAATAGTACATATTAGTTGAGTAATAAAGTGATTCTATAAAATAAAAATAAAAAAATATAGTGAGTGCATAATGGGCTAGGCCCACAGCTTCTTTCGTTGGTCACAATTAAAGACCTAGGTGTAAGAGTCTAGCTGACCATTTTGGAAATTTGTAGAACTTATACAGACGGGAAGAATAAGAAGTGAACGGCGCCAGTTTGGCTGCTATGTGACTTTTTATTTATTGTTATCGCTGGTTAATGGAATTCTTGACCAAAGAGAATGCCTTGATAGCTCAAGTGATTAGAGAACCAAAAGAAGAAAGGAGGAACTACGAGGAGTTTCGACTATTTTATTACAATGAATTACGAGGTATTAGCATGTTTCTTTTACCTTATGATAATTATTTTTGGGAACAGTTGGTCATGGCTGACATTTTATACTTGTGAGGCCTTAGGAATAGAAATATAATTTAATAAAGAAAACCTTGCCCTTTAATTATGAAAAAAAACTTCTCAAGATGGCATTCCTGGAATTCAATTTCAGAACTTTGTATATGAAATTAGTTTCTGACCTTTGCACACATATGTTGAATTTGTACGATAAAATATGAGCTTTACAACTCTAACTATAGATATCTGTGTATTGATGAATTAGAGTGATGGGTTATGATTTCTATCTTTTTAATAATTGTGCAATGATTGAACACATGAAGAGTAATGGTTGATGAGATTTCAAAATTAGGTGCAAGGTTGGAATGAGAATTCGTCCATAACGTGCATCTAAGACCTATTTGGACGTCTGTTTCGTACTGTATGGTTATTGAAGTTTAAATTGTGATATTAGGATAGTTTTATCCTTTAAGTTTATGACCTAGGTGTAAAATGTCGAGACTTAGCTTTGAGCTGCAATTAAGAAAATTATGAAATGATCCCAACTAATACAGTTGACATTGTTTATCAGTATTTTGTATAGATTGAGGTTATTGGATGTCATTTGGCTGATGTTCTAGATGTTGCAAGGTTGAGGACATTGTCATTAATGAGGTAAGTGAGACTTTAAGCTTTAATACTTGCTTTTCTAAAACCCATTTTAAAAATGTGTTTTCTCTGCCTGGTCCATGTGTTGGGACAAGCGTGCACTTGGAAGAGTCAGTGGTCTTAGACTAGCCGCAAATATATTATTTTATGGAAAAAAAATATTATTTTATAAGTTGTTTGATAGTGTGATACGGCTGTGCGCCATGATAATTAAGTTTGATACGGCTGTGCGCCATGATATTAAGTTTGATACGGCTGTCCGCCATGATGTTGAGTTTGATACGGTTGTGCGCCATGATGTTGAGTTTGATACGGTTGTGCGCCATTATGTTGAGTTTCATACGGCCGTGCGCCATGATGATGAGTTTCATACGGCTGTGCGCCATGATGTTGGGGCATTGTGTATACCTTTGTACATCACCCCAATCATTGTGTATGCTTTGTTACATATTTGAGGCATTGTGGTGCCATTGTGGACTCGTAAGTGCGTTGGTAAATTTTTTTCGCTGCCATTATGATAAGTCCTTAGTGGGTATTCTTGTTGGTTAATTCTTAATAACTCTATTGATACACATATTGAGTTATTGTATAATTATCATATTTACTATATTATTCGTGTTGCAGTGTGTTTGTATTTTCAAACACTTGTTCCAGAGGTATTTAAAGTGACGGGTCGAGGATCTTACTGGGTTATATTTACATATAACTCACTCCTTAACTGCATCTCTATACAGATACCGTTGCGGGAGATAGAGCTAGTGGCTGAAGAGTTTGTTCGAGTGGATCCTATTGCTGAGGTGAGCCAGCGCATTGTTCGTGGAGGCTTTCGTTTCAGACTTACCTCGTGTTAGTTTTTTTTTTTTTCTCTTTGGGGTTTGCAAACCCGTCAATAAACCTCATATTACTCTGTTAGATGCTCCATGGTCTTAGTGTGGGATTTCGGCCAGAGTTTTATTAATTGAGTGATTGTTGGTTTTTCTATCAATTGACTAAGGTATTGGCGATAATTGTTTCCTCTTTAATTATTAATAATACTATTAGGTATGTATTTCTTTTTCTCCCAGTGTTTGTGTAAATGGTTAAATGTTAAAGAAAGGGGTTCGCCTGACAGGTGGTGTTAGCTGGGTGCCAGTCACGTCTAGGGGGTATTTTGCGACGTGACACAGGAGTTCAAACCAGATCAAAAGCAAGAAACTCACTTGCCTTTTTAGCCTTTCTTTCTCAAATAGAGCCCAAAAACATCAAAGAAGCATTGAAAGATGCAGACTGGATCATAGCCATGTAAGAGGAGCTGCATCAATTTGAAAGAAACAAGGTATGGCACCTGGTTCCTCGACATGCAGATCGAACTATCATAGGAACCAGGTGTGTATTCAGGAACAAACTTGATGAGTTTGGAAATACAACAAGAAACAAGGCAATGCTTGTAGTTCAAGGTTACAATCAGGAAGAAGGGATCGATTATGATGAAACATTTGCTCCAGTAGCTCGAATGGAAGGCATTAGAATTCTTATTGCATTTGCATCTCATATGGCGTTCACACTAATCCAAATGGATGTGAAAAGTGCATTTCTAAATGGCTATCTGAAAGAAGAAGTCTATGTCAAGCAGCTTCCTGGTTTTGAGTGTCACGAGCATCCTGAACAAGTGTTCAAACTGGACAAGACATTATACAGGCTAAAGCAGGCTCCCCGAACATGGTATGAGAGGTTGTCAAAATTCCTTTTAGAAAATGAATTTACAAGAGGGAAAATTGACAACACTCTTTTTCGGAAGAAATAAGGGAGGAACATGCTCATTGTTCAGGTATATGTTGATGATATCATCTTTGGAGCCACAACTGACTCTCTATGTGAAGAATTTGCAAGACTCACGGGGAGTGAGTTCGAGATGAGTATGATGGGAGAATTAAATTTCTCCCTAGGACTTCAAGTGAAGCAATCTCAGAAGGGAACACTGATAAGTCAGCAAAAGTACATTAAGGAGTTGCTAAAAAGGTTTGACATGGAATCATCAAAAGTCATCGACACTCCTATTTCCACAGCTACTCGTCTAGACATAGATGAACCTGGTTCCACTGTAAATCAAACCATGTATAAAGGGATCATAGGGTCACTCCTATATCTCACTGCAAGCAGACCATACATCGTCTTCAGTGTGGGTCTTTGTGCAAGATTTCAATCTAATCCGAAAGAATCTCATCTGAAGACTACCAAGAGAATATTGAGATATCTCAAGGGAATGCAGGACCTAGTTCTCTACTATCCCTCAGGTGATAGCTTTGATCTTATTGGGTATGCTGACGCTTATTATGCAGGATATTTGGTGGACATGAAAAGCACATCTAGAATGGCACATTTCCTGGGTTCTTGCTTAATCTCATGGGGTAAAAGGAAGCAGAACTCAGTGGCACTCTCAATTGCAGAAGCAGAATATGTAGCAGCTGCCTCTTGTTGTGCTCAACTAATGTGGATCAAGAAACAATTGGAAGACTTTAGAGTGTTCTCAGATTGTGTGCCTATCTTACGTGATAACACAAGTGCGCTCAATATGGCAAAAAATCCAATTCAATATAAGAGGACCAAACACATTGATGTACGTCATCATTTTCTCAGAGACAATGTTGAAAAGGGCTTATCTGCATGAAATTCTGCAGCACTGAAGATCAAATTGTAGATATATTCACCAAAGACTTGAGTAAAGAATACTTTGAGAAAAAACGTCTGGCACTAGGGTTGATGAAACCCAATTGGGAACCTAGTCCCTCAATGATTGGCTATGAAATAAATGTTCAAGTAAATTTAGCTAAAAAGTGTTTTCTGGCATAGTCTAACTCACCTCTATACCATTACAGGTAGACATGCATGATGATTATAGAGAAAATAGGCAGTTGATGTAGTACGCGCTGGTCAAAAGGGCAAAACTTACAGATGCAAGATTAGTCAGGGAACCTGGTTCTCCTGACACAAGTTAGTAGTTTCTCTGTTCTCTCATGCACAATTTTGAACGGTTAAAAAAAGTGCCACATCATCAGTATGTCAGTTACTTTTTCTTTGCATCCTTTGAACCCAAACGTCTCACCCATTGAGAACCGACCCAACTGCCAAAACTACTGTTCTTTCTTAACCGGCCCCTCATCCATCATAAATACATCTATAACTGTCACAACTCCTCCTATCAAATTTCAAAACCCCATTCCTCTACCTCTCTTCAAACTGCCAAATCTCTTCTCTTCTTCTTACCATGGCTGAAAATCAAACAACCTTGAGTGTTCCAAGCGACATCCCCAATGAGTCCTCACCTGTTGAATCTCCGATATTAGACTCTTCACCCCAAACTACTACTAGCCAAAACTCTAGGATAGAGTCACCCCCGCATTCCGTCTCCTCTCCTACCCACTCGAGTTCTGGTTCTCATAGGAGTCACAAAATCTCGACTCCCAAAAGATTTGTAGCCCAAAGCCCTTCTCCTACTTCGCCGAAAAAGGGTATGAACAGAGTACTGCTGACAAAGAAGAAAATGAGGAAACTTCAAGTTCGCCTATGAAAAAAGGGTTAACGGTACATCAAACTGATAATTCCAAGAAGGTTGACTCAACAAAGACTACTCCTGATCTTGTGTCCACGGGTAACAGTCCTTTCTCTACTAAGTTTTCCATGGATGTCCAAGAGAAAGAGGCAATAGAGAACATGCTATACATAGCTAACCAAGGGGTTGTTATAGAAGGAGGTGATGATGATTTTAGGAATTAAGGGGAAGAATCTAAGACTGTGAAAGAGGGTAGAGAGCTTGTGCCTGTTGAACAATCGACACAGGATAATACTACTGGGGCACCAAATGAGGGACCTGATCCATCTCAGGAAGATCTAACTTAGGGGTCCTCTCAAGAGCCCCAGGTCAGTATTGACCCTGCTCCCTCTCCTCATTTTGATGGTGAGCCTTTGTGTGTGGTGATGCTTGAGGAAAGATCTAGAGAAGAAAAAGGTGATAGTGAAGAGGATTCTGATGATTTGCCAATAGCAAGCCTGACTAACCGTAGACCAATGGTTTCTCAAGAGTCTACTCCTAAGCGACCCACTACTAGGTTGCAAAGGAAGGAGGCTCTTAAGTCTGCTCTTAAGAACAAACAAGCTAAGTCAAGGAGAAGAAAGTTGGTAAAAGATGGGAAAACAGTGAATGAGAAATCAGTGTCGGTAGTGATATGGATGAGGAAGAAGCCGAGGAGCCTGGTTCCTTGACTAGAAAGCTCTCACAAAAGCATGGTCTCCTAAAGCAAAAAGGGGGATCATCTGTGTCTACTGGAAATTTGAACATGTCTGATGATTTTATGTCTAGTGATAAGTCTGTGGAAGAGTCTGGTGATGGTGTGATGGAAGAGTTGGGTGAAAAGTCTATGAAAGCTGCTGAAAAGGGGAAGAATATTCGCAAGTCTGCTAAGAGAAGAACTAATAGGGATGAGGAACCTGGTTCCTCAAAGAAGGCCAGAGTGGGTGATCCAAGGAGTGCTGGGAAAGAGAGGTTAAGAAGTCAAAATATGCGATGGAGCCGCATATTTGCCCCTGATATCTTGGACGAGGCTGGTATGAAATAGCTAGTTGAGATCTGTGAGTTCTAACAGTGGACACATTTGTTCACAAATGATTCTCCAATGGTGTATGAAGAGGAAGTTCAAAGTTTCTATGCTGACCTTTTTAAAGTTGAGGATGATCACATCTGTGTGTTGGTGAATTGAGTTGATATGGTAATGGACTCTACCTTGTTAGGGTCCATTCTTGGTGTGCCTACTGAAAGGATGTCTAGTGTTTATGGATCCTTTTCACAAAACATCATAAATGCCATATTAAAGTACAAAGCAGTTCAGCATGGGGAACGGGTTCAGAAGAAGGCCCTCCTTCCTGTATACCAACTTTTGTTTAAGATGGTGAACAAGGTACTGCTGCCTCGAGCTAAGAGAAGATCTATCACCTCTCGTGCATACCTGTTCCTCATGGAAGCACTGGACATCTTCACTACCATCAACCTACTTGGGATTATGATAGAGCACATGAACAAATTGGCAGACTTTAAAGATGCTAATCATGGGTTGCCGTATATGTTCCTTCTCACCAAGGTCTTTAAGCACTTCAAGGTTCCGCTGAGACAAGCTAAAGTGGGAACAAAGAATAAAACTTTCTCCAAAGATAGTCTTGAAGAATGTGAGTGTATCGAGAAAATTGGAGGGGTTGGAAGCACTTGTACCATATCTCAGCTGATCAATGCTCAGAACAGTGCTACCTTGTAGATACGGTAATTGAAAGCAAGGAATACTATCATTGAGACTCAGTTAAGTCGGCTGCAGGAGGCACCTAGTTCTAGTAGTTCTCAAGGAGAAGAGGTTGCTTGTCTGACAAAAGAGAATGCTGAGCTCAGGAAACAAATGGAGGACCTAAAAGAGAGACTGCTCAACGAGCAAATATCAGCAAATGTTCGAATGGATTTAGTCCTCCAAGCCCTTTCTAAGCCATCTCCTTCCAGTGCTCCCTAAACAGCGTCCCTTCAGTGTCCAGTCTTTAGTGATCGGTCTATTCCCTCAGTGTCAGTTTTTATGATGATGTTGTGGTATATTTTTTGGTTGTTCAAAATTGTGGATGGTGGTAGTAACATTGACTCTACTTCTGTTAAAAAATCAAAATTAATGATAATGCAAGCTTTTCCCTTTTTGCTAACTATGCCTTGTCTTTATGCTCTATTTTTAGTCATGTTGTGTGCACACAAGTAGCATGAGTTAACTCAAGCTAGACTTCTTTTTGCTATATACTTGTTGCTCTTCTTTTTATGATGCCAAAAGGGGGAAGATTAATGTGCATAATTGATTAATGTGCACTGATTAAGGGGGAATACAGATTCAGGGGGAAACTAAGGCTTTTCTGGTTCACTGTTTGGTTCTGTGTGGATTTTTTCTTGGGATGTTCAATTATAAGTTTATCATCATCAAAAAGGGAGAAATTGATAGGTTACAAGTACCTTATTTTATGTTTTGATGATCTAACAAACTTACTGTCAAGAACCAGATAAGGAACCAGTTACATATCCTCAAGACCTTAACATCGAAAGGTTCTAACTTGGAATATGCTTCAACTATTCAGAGTCATAGGAACAACAGAGGGAACAGATAACTATCGTTTCCCGTAGAAACTGTACAAGTCAACTGCCCCAGCTGTAAAGTTGTTGCCTGCACACGCTACAGTGCAGAAACAGTGCAACAGTCAACTTTATGGGGAGCGTCTTTTATCTACCTTGCTTACATCATCCTAAGTGATATCACAAATATATTATTAACATCAAGTAAGGTAAAACAAATGACTTGTTCACTTAGAGAATTCATTCAAGCACTTTTATGGTCATTGATCATCAAGCAATCAATTCTCAAGTGCACCAAGAACAAAGAACAACACTGCTACGGGCCAATTCCCCACAGCAAGTCATTGTATGTAGGGGTGGGCATATTTCGGTCGGAACCGAAAAAATCGACCGAACCGAATTTTTTTTTATTTCGGTTTCGGTTATTCGGTTTGTTCGGTCGGTTTCGGTTTAAAATTTTAAAATTTCAGTTTTTCGGTTCGGTTTTCGGTTATTAAGTTTTTTAATTCGGTTAACCGAAAAACCGAATTATTAGTATATATGTTATTTAAGTTATATATAGGCTAAGCCCATAGGTAATAAATTAATACTATTAGGTCTAATCTATCAAAGAATCAACCCAATTAAGTAAGTCCATCAACTTTCCAATCTCAAAGACTTTCCCTCTATTAAAACTTCCATAGCATATGTGATAGATACCGGGAGAATTTCACACAGAGTTGTAATTTACACTATGTTTGAATTTTATAATCCATAATAGTGTGCAAAGTTTAATCTATTTTTTTCTATAAACACAATATTTCCAACAATTTCGAAGTTTTGAGAAAAATCAACAAATTCACCGGTCGTATTATTACATAGAAGGAGTCCGATATGATATTATTCAAACCGAAAACCGAACCGAAATAACCGAACCGAAACTAGAAAAACCGAACTGAACCGAACTTATTTTAGTTCGGTTTCGGTTACTACTTTTACAAAACCAAAAACCGATTAACCGAACCGAATTTCTTCAAACCAAACCGAACCGACCGAATGCCCACCCCTAATTGTATGTCCTTAGTTGTGTTGTAACTTTGTAATAGTTCTTCAATTGTAATTCCTACTTAGCTTGTTTAGAAGTATTCTGTAGGAAACTCTTTGTAAACCTTAAACCCTTGTGTTTGAGTCTTGGCTAGAGTTAGTCGAGTTGTAAAGTCTTTGTAATAGAGTTATTACAAAGTGGCTTGTAATAGAGTATTACAGGTTAGTGACGGATTAAGAGGTTAATTCCTAGGTTGCATAGGTTGTAATCTAAAAATTGCTCAGTAGTGAAGTTGAAATCCTGCAAGGGTAGGTCGTGATTTTTAATCCCTTTGAGCTGGGAATTTTCCACATAAAATTCCTCTTGTCATTTACTTACTGCTGTGTACGTGTGTTCTAGTGGAACCGATAGAGAACTTGGTTCTCTATAGAGTTTGGTGGACCCTTATATTATATCAAAAACTCTATTAGACTAGCCGGTACAAAGACGGAAAATGCTCGACTAACCCCTAGCCAACAACCCTAATGCTCGACCTCCACACCTTCCTATCAAGAGCCATGTCCTCTCTGATCACCTCTCCCCAATACTTTTTAGGTCGTCCTCTACTTCTTATCATATCTGCCAAAGTCAACCGCTCACACTTCCTAACCAGCGCATCTAGGTTTCTCCTCTGCATGTGCCCGAACCATCTAAGCCTCGCTTCCCGCATCTTGTCGTCCATGGGAGCAATGCCCACTCTCTCCCGAATATCTTCATTCCTAATCTTGTCCAGCCTAGTATGCCCGCACATCCATCTCAATATCCTTATTTCGGCTACTATCATCTTCTGGATATATGAATTCTTGATAGGCCAACACTCAGCCACATACAACATGGCCGGTCTAACCACCGCTCTATATAACTTACCTTAAAGTTTTGTTGGCACATTCTTAGATCCATCATATGCCTTCTCTAGGTCAATAAACACCATGTGCAAATCCCTCTTCCTATCCCTGTACTGTTCCACCAACCTCCTGATAAGGTGGATAGCTTCCATAGTAGAACACCCTGGCATAAACCCGAACTAGTTTTCTAATATAGATGCACTCCTTACCCTCCCTTCCACCACCCTCTCCCAAACATTCATGGTATGATTTAGTAACTTGATTCCCCTATAGTTGTTATAATTCTGGATATCACCTTTGTTCTTGTACAATGGAATCATCGTACTCCATCTCCACTCATTTGGCATCCTCTTCATCTTGAAAATAACATTAAACAACCCAGTCAACCACTCCAAGCCTGCTCTACCCACATGCCTCCAAATTTCTACTGGAATCTCGTCTGGTCTGCTCACTTTGCCCCGACTTATCTTACGCATAGCTCCCACGGCCTCCTCAACCTTAATACACCTACAGTACCTAAAGTCTCAGTGACTCTCGAAGTGCCCTAATTCCCCTAGCACGATATTACTATCTCCTTCTTCATTCAGAAGTTTATGAAAGTACGTCTGCCATCTTTGCTTAATCTAGGTCTCTTCCATTAATACTCCACCTTCCTCGTCTTTCATGCACCTCACTTGATCCAGGCCACGAGCCTTCCTCTCTCTCGCTATTTGACCATGCTATGTGAGCTCTAATTTAATGTTTAGTCTTATAAGTACCGTCCCTGGTTTCTCAAATAAATTTAATGACACTTCTTAATGCATCTTGACTTAGATAAACTTCAATTGAATTTGGATGTAACTTCTTTATATATTGACTCGGTCTATTTGAATTCGGTTTAAACTCAACCCTAGTCGCATGTCTAACATTTCTAGAGTTACTCGACTAAAAGCAAAGAAGAAAATGGAGTATGGTGGTAGTCTGGTAGATAGCCATGTTAGGGCTAAAACACTATCATTTTCAATATCCTTCATAAATACTTAAAGTTGATGATACAACTACCGGGTGCACACACTAACCTCCAATTTCTTAAAATACCTTCTATTATTCTCGACACCATTTCCTTTAACTACTAGGACAATTGTGTTAATCCACTATTGTGTGCCCTCAATTACTCTTCTACCTACTTACGTGCATTATTGTGTTACCCTCTAACCCAAACGCCATACCCAAATTGGTCGTCTGGTTACAGAGATTAGGAGTTATCTCAGTATAAAATTTGAGAATTAATTTTTTTTAATATTTGATTGTGAGTGTTTGACCAAAAAGTATAGCACTCTTTGTTAAACTAACCAAAAGATAAATAATGTGAAAGGTAAATCCTAGTCAAGCATAATAATTCTTTGATCTAGCTAAGTGTTTAAATGGTATCGTCTACTTAATGCGCGGAATCGGTTATCAGATTATTAAATGCACACTTTTGAGAATAAATGAAGAATGAATGATGAGCAATAAATATAGAAAATGGCAATAAATGTAAATAGGAAGAACGATTCACCCAAATATTAAATGTTGTGAAAGATTCTTCCTTCTAACAACAAAGTGTGGCAATAAGTAAGAAAATGAACAATGCATTCTTGGATCGTGTGAGTAGAAAGGAAGAATAATCGACAAAATCAATCACTGTGGAAAGGTAAACTTTTGTATTTTCTCTCAAGAGTCAACTTCTTACAATAGTTTTTCTCAGAATGAATCTCACGTGCCTTTTTTGCTCTCTGTCCTTTTCTATTTATATGGCATGTTCTCTAAAAACTCTAAAAAGTACAACAAAGAGAATATTCTCGCTAGTTTCAAACTACACTGGACGTTGTTCCTACTCTTCGCTACTCGACCTCGACTTTAACGGCTTTGTATACGGTAAATCATGTGCCCCAATTTTGTGGGCTCGAGGGCTCACATTGAGGAACAGAGGGCTCGAATCAAGGAGTAAGCTCAGTATGGGCCGGGATCGAGTTCGAGGGCAGAATGTAAGGGTCAAAGATCGGAGTGCACAACGAGTACCAATGTCAAGTATGACTAACCCCGAGATAGAGCCGTTATGGATTTGTTACGAAAGGACAAGATTCCCGCTACGTACCCAAGATCGTGGCATAAATTTCGGAATTTATTCTTACAACCTAGTACGAATCCGTACTAGGCGGTTAGACAGCTATCCCAATAAGATTCTTTACTGTAAATAGAAATGTACCTTATTTAGGGTTCCTCTATTATATAAAGGGGACCCCAATCATTTGTAAACGTCATCTAATCATTGGAAAAGAATATATTCTCTTACTTTTTCACTCATTGTTCATTAGAATTGCCCTTTAACTTTATTAGAGGGTGTTTGGATTGGCTTAAAAGCTGGTCAAATCAGCTTAAAAGTACTTTTTAGCTGGTTGGAGTGTTTGGTAACTTTAAAAACAACTTTTAAGCCAAGTGGTTTTAAGCCCAAACAAGCTAAAAGCAACAAGTTAAGGAATCCCAACTTATTTTTTATAGCTTAAAAGTTGGTTGTGTTTGACCATTTAATTTACTCTTTTATCCCTAATAATCTTTTATTTTTTCAAAAACCTTCAAAGTCAAAAGCCCAAACGTTCTTTTCCTTCTTCTCCCTCCATTTTTCCCATTTTTGTTAACCATTTCTAATGCCATCTATATGGCATATCTTTTATTGCCTATCCCTATTTTTTTATTTTTGTGCCCTGATTTAATTTTCATGATTTTTCATATGTAAATAATCATAACCGCATTTTTATTTTACTCCTCCTGATTTGATAGTATATTTACTAATAATTATTTTCTTGAAATTCTTTATGTTTTGAGCGTTTCTTTTATATTGTCAAACAAACAATGTCATAATCGTTTGTCTTGTACAAATACTTAAATACAATATATTTGAAAAGGTTGAAACAAATATATAGCACTAAATATAGTAACTTCAAATGAAAACTCATCTAAACACAAATAATTTTTTCCAATATTTTTGAAGGAAATTCTCCAAAAAATAACATACTACAGCTTTAAGGATATTTCAGTCATTTTAATAGAAAAAAGTGTGCTTACCAGCACTTATTTACCAAACACTTCAATAACTTTTTTTCAGCTTAAGCACTTTTATCCAAACACGTAACTACTTATTTATAAAACAAGCTCCAGCACTTAAAAAGTGCTTTTAAGCACCGTGCTTAAAAGCCACTTTTTTTAAGCCAATCTAAACGAGCTCTTATTCTTGCTTTATTGTTCTTGGTCCATCTCGAGGTCACTTTGGCTCGAGGTCGATACTGCCTAGCAACACTGGTTTGATTTACTCATTTCTTTCATTTATATGCTATACTTCTTGATTATTAATTAGTATTGAACTAAATCACATATCTTTAATACCACAAATCAAAATTAATTGTTACTCGTATTTTTGAGGTAAACAGTTTGGCACCCACCGTGGGGCTAAAGATAATAGTATTTATTTCGATACTGCTTCTGACAACACACGTTATTTTTCACACTTGTTCTTGTCAAAGATTCTTTGATTTTAGGATAAAACATGTCAAAGTCACAGATTGTACACAGTGACGATGGTCTTGGGTTCCATGGAGAAAATGATAACATAATTTCCCCAGGGGTCGATGGGAAAGTGCCAAATGTGGAACCAGTAGATGTTAATTCACATATTGCTTTGAATGAGGATCTAGGCGCAGACCCCGAAGCAAGTGTACGCAGGAAAGTCAAATCTGGTGGCCAAAGAACATAGGGTGTAGGAGATAGGGGAATCAGCCTCCAAGTAATATTCGAGATTGCCCTCGCTCAACTTCAAAGTCAAAACAAAACATCAAGTATAGTCGAGCCAGAAAACATTCGATGTACTGAGCCGGTGCTAGAGAGATCAAACGGTAACGGCTCGGGGACTTACCCCACAATTATGAGGATGCTCGAGGAACTCACCAAGAGGATCGAGTCCGGGGAAAAGAAGATTGAGGATAATGACAAAAAAGTAGAAACTTATAACTCCAGTGTTGATCAAATACCGGGGGCACCCCGGTCTTGAAAGGTTTGATGCTAAAAAGTTCATACAAAAGTCGTTCCCTCTGAGTGCAGCTCCGATGCCTATCCCCAAGAAGTTCCGTATGCCCGATATACCAAAATACAATGGAACGAGTGATCCTAACGAACATATTACCTCGTATACTTGCGGGATTAAGGGAAACAACTTGAATGATGATGAGATCGAATCAGTATTGTCGCGTCCCCTTTTTCTCGTGAAATTGGGTTTCGACATTTCTAGGACAACTCCTTTTTGAGAGGGTAGGGAATTGAAATTGAAAGAGTCGCCACCTAAAAGATTAAGGTACGTTAGGGCACCTAGAGCAGATAACTCATGTTACCAGTTTACATCACCAGAGATCGGATAAGGGCTCAAATTACCTTGATGGGAAGGTGTTAGGCACCCCTCGAGGTCCACAACGGTGGGTCATGACCGAACTTAAATTAAGAGAATTAGTCTAAGGGGAAGAGAGCAATTTGGACAACTATTCAATTTATTTTAAAACAGGAATAAGAGGGGAAGTCCTAAGTTTTTTAGCCTATAGGATCATCTCGTGCAATACCTTGTAACTCCCTCAAGTTGGGGTGTTACTCATAGTACTTGGCGCACGAACTATCATCTCCTTACTACCCAATTACTATCTTTAAGTTGTTACCTAAAGCGCTCTAGTCGATTCGAATTCGTTTCCTATGTGTGCACTACATGTCCCTTACCTATGGCCCTGGAGGTATTAGGACCTCTATTTGGGGTAGTTCTAGACTACACCTGGGTTACTCAAAAATGCAAAGATTAGGCATCAAACAAAAACAAATAGGACCTTTAAACAAAGAGGAAAATAAGGGGTCACATTGACCTCCACACATAACAACAGATGCACGCAATTGACAGGCTTAATTTAAAGTCCTATAGGCAGGATATCTAGGCGGGAAATAGTGATTCTCAGAAGTAGTTTTATAAAGGCGAGTGTCAAGACCTATTCTTTGGCCTACTGATTTTATTCAGTGATATATCGGGGCACTTCAGACAGTAAGGAATTGCAATTTTGGATCTAGAATTATTATTAAACACATTGTTTAATTGATTTACTAAGGCAATTGTACCAGAGCCAATTGGCAGAACACTGTGGTGTGATATCCAATGTTGAACTAATTTTAACTCTATAGGCATGATTTCTAATTACTGTACTAACTTAAATCCTATAGGCATGATCTCTAAGTTAGAAACGATTTTAGTCCTATAGGCATAGTATCTATTACTGAATTAATTTAAATCCTATAGTCACGATTTCTAGATTTGAAACCAGTTTTAGCCTTGTAGACATGGTATCTATTGAATAATAACACAGGCAGAAATGGTGCACATTGCTAGAAAGAAAAAATAGTTAGATCAATACTGAGGTCCTATAGGCATGATTGCTAACTTAAGTTTGTTGAACAAGTTAATACAACCTAGAGGCAGGATTTCTAATGCAATTTAATTTCCTATAGGCAGGATTTCTAATATGCAAGCATAGTACATCAATCACACGATTTTAACAGAGATGAGATAAAACAGGATTAACAAAGTAAATGAAACCCTATTGGCAGGATATCTACCCGGATTGCCCAAAGAGAATAAAGACCCTTCCCAATTTTACTATATACCCCAAAATCTGTTTGTTACAAACTTATTACAGGCCAGGGTAAATGAATAAATTACATAATAGTAGTAAGATAAACTATAGGGAGCCTTCATTAAGCCCAACTGAACCTGGGAACCAAGCGTTCACACCAATCGACTTTGAGAGTATGGGAGTCTCGCCCTTCTAAAGGGAAGAGGGGAAAGGGTTTAAATAGTTTTCAATCAGGCAGACAAATAATGGAATAAATCAAACATACACAAATAAGAAAAGAAAATAAATCCAAAATCAATTGAAGTCAGAGTTCAGTCGATTAACGAGTAATCAGGCAAGTACTACTTAGAATAAGGTAAGTATCATATAGAATCAATTATCAATCAACAAATAAGGTAAAGAAGTAAAGGAACAAGGTAGGGTGAACAAAATAAGGAAAATATCAGTACTATACGAGAAAGGAAAGAGTAAACGGAAGTCAGTAAAAGGTTTCAACCCTAATTTTCGGGTAAAATCATAAAATCAACAGAGATAAAAGGCAAGAGTCTCATGCTTCATAGGATGAACATAGACGGGAACTTGTTTACAGAATACACAATCGAAACAAATCTGGCCCCAAAATAAAAAGGTTTGAAACCCTAATTTTAGGTAAGTCATAAAATCGATAAAAACAAAGGTAAACAATCAAATATTTTAGGAAAATGAACGTAGACAGAGGTTATTCATAGGATCGAACCAGATCTGGTTCGATTAAAGAAGATTTGAAACCTTAAATTGGGTAACTAAAAGATTTAACAAAAAATAAGCAGATTTATATGGAATAACATAAAAAATAAGGTTAAAACCATTTTTGGGTTCGAATCGGAAAGATCCGAAACCCTAACCATAGGGTTAAGTAAGAATCCACAAGATATATGAAAATATTCGTACTTACAGTGGATAGAGTGAACACAAACGGAAATAATCAACAAGTTAGAGATTTTGAACCAGATTTGGTTCAGATCTCTCCAGATTTGCTTGCCATTTTAGGCAAGCTATTATGTAACACCAAAGAACGGGTAGTGAGTAAGGAAATAGGACCAAATAAGGTACGAAATCACAAGTTGATTCTATTTCTAGGGTTAGAATCAGAGGGGAGATGGGAGTGAGTCGCTAGGATTTCAGAAGAGAAAGGGGGAAGATGAGAGGGTTTGAGGGCGGCAAAGTGGGTGAAATGGGGTTAGGGTTAGACCGGGTAGGATATAATTAAAAGGGGTTGGGGTGTTGTGAGCCGTTGATCGTCAGAGATCAACGACTGTGATTTTAAAAAAGGAATTGGGTCGGATTTTTAAACGGGTATAGGTCTGGGTTAATAGGTACTTGGATATTGGGTATTAGGGTATCGGGCTGATGTATTGGGCTGGGGTAATGGGTAGTCTATAGGTCTGAAATAATTTAAGAAAAAGGTCTAGATTTTAAATACCCAATTAAATCAGTAAATAATTTATAAAAATAATTAATAAATAGTAAAAATGTCATTTTGTGCATGAAAATAATTTAAAATAATTACTTAATATTATAAAAGTATAAAAAATTATTTTCCGTATAAATAATGTAATTATGCATATATATGGGTTATTATTGCAAAATATGCAATTTTAGCCTAAGGGTGCAAAATACAATTATAATAAGTATATATAAAAATATTCAAAGCTTAATATGATAATAAATCATTATAAAATTATTTGTGATGCAATTAAAAACCCTTAAAATTATGGAAAATTATGAAAAAATACTTGATGATGCTCATGCATTATTTTGAAGGTATATATGTATATTTAAAAATATATGAGAGAAAAACTGGGTATCAACAGCTGCCCCTCTTTACCCAGAAAGGATGAAAGAGTTGTCGGGTAAAGACATGATGACCAATTTTGACTGAATAGGGTTATTTGAAAGATATAGGCCGCACTCTAATTTTTGAGCTACCTACATATCCCTGGCTTTACAGGAATCAAGACGTGTATAGTTCTGGATCCAATGATGAAGTAAACCAATGGAATCATTGCAAGGACGGACAAAACATTCCAAGTGGGGTTAATTGGGGTTTGAAACGGTTATAGGTAAATGAGGTTGGGCAACCAATGATGAATGGTTATGTTTGAAAGAATTTGAAAGATGTGAATGGGAACTAGAACGGGATTGCTCCTGTTGGGATAACAGTTACTTTCTGGATCACCTACAAATTTACAAAGATATACTACAAGTACATATGTAAATTTAGACATAATTCAAATTCCCTTTGGACCATGAAGACTGTCTTTGGATGGTGAGGATGACGTCCTTAGACCATGATGTCCCGGTCCATAAAGTGATGTTCTAGGGCCATGAAGATGGTGCCTCCGAACCATGATGCCTTTGAATAATGATGTGCAAGATCGAGAGATCCTCAGGCCATGGCATGATGTCTTCCTGCTATGAGGATGATGCCTTCGGACAAGTTGGCTATATTTCAACCCATGAAGTGCAGAGACATGATGCGCAATCAACAATACAAGTCTTAGTCTTGGGGGCAGAGCTTGGCTTCGAGAGAAAAGAGAATAATGCGAGGTGGTAGAGCAAATATCTGTGTTTATGCAAAGAGAGAGATAGTGCTTAGTCTCGTGCAAGATTCGGGACAACGCTTAGTCCCATTCTAGAAGAAGGCAGTGCTTAGCCTTATGCAAAAAATTGAGACGGAGCTTAGTCTCATGCAAGGGAAAGGCAATGCTCAGCCTTATGCAGGTGCGAGGCATGGCTTAACCTCGTGCAAGGAGAAGGCAATGCTTAGCCTTATGCAGATGGGAGGCAGGGCTTAGCCTCATGCAAGGAGAAGGCAATGCTTAGCCTCATTCAAAATTGAGATAGAGCTTAGTCTCATGCAGAGGGAAGGCAGTGCTTAGCCTTATGCAGGCGAGAGGTAGGGCTTAGTCTCGTGTAAGGAGAAGGCAATACTTAGCCTCATGCAGATGGGAGGCAGGGCTTAGCCTCATGCAAGGATTGAGACAAGGCTCAGTCTCATGCAAAGAGAAGGTAGTGCTTAGCCTTATGCAAATGGGAGGCAGGGCTTAGTCTCATGCAGAGAGAAGGCAGTGCTTAGCCTTATGCAAATGGGGAGGCAGCGCTTAGCCTCATGCAGAAGTTGAGACAAAGCTTAGTCTCATGCAGAGAGAAGGCAGTGCTTAGACTTATGCAAATGGGGAGGCAAGGCTTAGCCTCATGCAGAAGTTGAGACAGGGCTTAGTCTCATGCAGATATAAGAGTAACAGTGAAGTGTTCTTAGCTGACAGTGTGTTTTTTGCATAGCAATTGTGTTGTTGCAACGATACTTATTATTCCTGCATCCAAAGAAAAATTTGAGAGTTTTATGGGGGAGGTTGGTTCGTGTCTTTGCCTGCTCATCTGCTCCATTCCTCTCGGGGATCCTGTTCAAGTCATCATGGGTAGAATTTGGATAAAAAATAAGGTTTCTTTTCAAAAGCATGCATGCATAGTTTTTTTTAAAGACATAGTAATATGATATTTAGAAATCAGTTAGATAAAACAGTGACTGTGACATCATTAGAGACATTGCGACTTTATTTGCCATAAAATTTTGAGGTTCCTCCTCAAAATTCTGCCCCGATTAACTTAGTGACTTTCTAGCTATTCTGTATATTGAGGTTGGCTGAACTTGCTTCGGAATTTTGAGGGTTCTCCTCAAAATTCTGCCCCAGTTTTTGAATTGTGGGGAAGATGGAAATTTTATCAAATTGTGACCGAACCCACAAGGCTTCCTATGTATCCCCTCTTAAACGGGAATCAGGACAAGCGTAGTTCAATTGACATCATATAAAGAAATAGAGATAATTTACACGTAGTATCTTTTGACTGCATTTGAATTGATAGGCTTTGGCGAGATTTCTCCATCCATTCTGTGAGTATGAGTTCTCCTCCTGTCAATACACTGTGGACCATGTAGGGACCTTTCCAGTTGCGTGAGAATTTCCCTTTGGCTTCATCATGATGTGGAAAGATCCGTTTTAGCACCAGCTGGCCCGATGTGAATTGTCTTAGTTTGACCCTTTTGTTGAAAGCCCTGGACATCCTATTCTGATAAAGTTGACCGTGACATACTGCATTCATCCTTTTTCCATCTATGAGGGTTAGTTGCTCATAACGGATGTTTATCCATTCTGCGTCATTGAGTTCTGCTTCTTGTATGATCCTTCAAGAAGGAATTTCTACTTCGACGGGAATGATAGTTTCGGTACCATAAACCAGCAAAGAAGGAGTTTCCCCGATTGATGTGCGAACTGTAGTACGGTATCCCAGTAAGGCAAATGGTAATTTCTCATGCCATTGCTTGTGATTCTCTACCATTTTCCTTAGTATCTTCTTGATGTTCTTGTTGGCAGCCTCCACGGCTCCATTCATTTGAGGTATGTATGATGTGGAATTCTTGTGCTTGATTTTGAAAGCTTCACACATGGTTTTCATCATATCACTGTTGAGATTGGTGGCATTGTCAGTGATGATGGACTCTGGAACCCCAAGTCGACAAACAATCTGATCTCTAATAAAATCTCCGATGACTTTCTTGGTTATGGCTTTGTAGGATGCAGCTTCAACTCATTTAGTAAAGTAATCGATGGCCACTAAGATGAACCTTTGCCCATTCGAAGTAGTGGGTTCGATTAGACCAATTACATCCATCCCCCAGGCAAGAAAAGGGCAAGATGCGCTTGTTGCATTAAGTTCGTTTGGCGGCACCCGTATCATATCTGCATGTATCTGGCATTGATGGCATTTTTGGACATACCGAATGCAATCTGTCTCCATAGTCATCCAAAAGTATCCGACCCTGAGTATCTTCTTGGCTAAGATGAAACTGTTCATATGTGGGCCGCAGGTTCCGACATGTATTTCCTCGAGCAATATGGAAGCTTCTTTGGCGTCGACACACCTTAACAGACCTAGATCAGGAGTTCTTCTATATAGTATTCCTCTGCTTTGGAAAAAGTGATTAGACAGTCTTCGCAGCGTGCATTTTTTAGTATGGTTTGCATGCTCCGGGTATTCTCCTTTTGCCAAATATTCTTTGATGTCGTGGAACTAGGGATTTCCATCTGTTTCTTATTCAACATGAGAACAGTATATCGGTTGATTATGGATTCTCACTGGAATGGGATAGATGAAATTTTTGTCTGGATGTTGTATCATTGAAGACAATGTGGCCAATGCGTCTGCAAATTCATTCTGAATTCTGGGGACATGTCGGCCTCTATCTTTGCGAACCTTTTCTTCATCTCTTATACATGATGCAGATATGGTAGTATCTTTGTGTTTTTAGTGGCCCGTTATTTTTATAATATATGTACCAGCAGGTCTGAATCACCAATCACTAGTAGTTCCTGAACATTCATGTCAACAGAACTCCTTTGAAATTTACGTCGAAAAACATCCTCCAACCGTTGTAGGCTTTAGCAATTCATATTCTCATCCTACAGGATTTTCAGCAAGATGATATGCCAATGCTTGTCCTTTGACTACCTTATGAGTTATGTAGATGATGTCGAACTCACTCAGCAAGATTTGCCACTTTGCCAGCTTCCTTGTGGGCATAGACTTTTGAAAGATGTACTTCAGGGGATCCATCCTCGATATGAGGTATGTAGTATAGGCACAGAAGTAGTGCCTCAATTTCTGAGCTATCTAGGTTAGATCGCGGCATGTGCGTTCTAGCAGAGAGTACCGTGTTTCATATGGTGTGAACTTCTTACTCAAGTCATATATAGCCTGCTCCTTTCTTCCCGTCTTGTCATGCTGTCCCAAAACACAACCGAAAGCCCCATCTAGCACTGCGAGGTAGATTAGTAGTGGTCTGCCAGGTTCCGACGGGACTAAGACTGGTGGTGTGGACAGGTATTCCTTGAATTTGTCAAAAGCCTTTTGACAATCCTCGGTCCAACTGGTTACGGCATCCTTGAAAATTGGTTCACATATCACTGTGGAGCATGGACTATGCTATGAAATGGATGATGTAATTGAGGCGTCCTAAGAAGCTCATCACGTCCTTCTTGTTCTTTGGTGGTGGTAGTTCCTGGATAGCTTTAACCTTTGACGGGTCCAACACTATTCCTCGGCGACTGACAATGAATCCTAACAATTTTCCGGCAGGAACCCCGAATGCACACTTTGCGAGATTTAGCTTTAGATTGTACTTCCGCAGCCGGTCAAAGAACTTCTTTAAATCTGCTATGTGATATGTGGCCTTCTTGGATTTGATGATAATATCGTCAACATATCTCCTTGTGTATCATATCATGGAAGATGGTTGTCATAGCCCTTATGTAGTTGGCCCCAGCATTTTTCAGACAGAACGGTATTCATTTTGTAGCAATATAGCCCCCATGGTGTAATGAAGGCTATTTTCTCTGCGTCTTCTTTGTCCATCCAGATCTGATGATAACCTGCAAAGCAATCTACAAAGGACTGGAGCTCATGCTTGGCGCAATTGTCGATCAGAATATGTATATTTTGCAGTGGGAAATCATCCTTGGGACTTGCTTTATTTAGATCCCGATAGTCGACACACACCTTGACTTTTCCATCTTTCTTTGGCACCAGTACAACGTTGGCTAACTAGGTTGGGTATTCAACTACCCTGAGTACCTTGGCTTTGATCTGCTTGGTGACTTCCTCTTTGATTTTCAGGTTCATGTCTGGTTTGAACTTTCTAAGTTTCTGCTTCACTGGCGGCCATATTGGATTTGCAGGTAACTTGTGAGCTACTATGGAGGTGCTCAACCCTGTCATATCATCATATGAACATGCAAAGATATCCTCATATTCTTTCAGGAAACGAGTATATTCTTCCTTCTCTGACGGTGACAAGTGGATACTTATGCGAGTTTCCTTGATGGTTTCGGAATCTCCCGAGTTGACTATCTCAGTTTCGTCCAGGTTGGACTTAGGTTTGTTCTCAAAATTCTCAACTTCTCTGATAACTTCCTCAGGTATCTCGTCCTTTTCTTTTGAGTCACTGTCCTTATGTTGTGTTGTCTCATTACATGTCACAGTCGTTGGTTCATCAAGGTAAGAAATAGTAATGCCCGAGATTTGTCAGGCCCTCGATGGTGTAGCGGTCCAGTTCCTGAGAAATGCTCCCCTTTCTACCGTCTGAATGGTAAGGCCTTCTTCATCCTCCTCCTCAACTATCACACTGCAATCCGTATCTTCATCTTTTAAAAACAAATTCCTTAGTGCAGCCAAAGCTTCCTCTTTTTCGGATCCCCATATTGTGTCGGCCTGATGAAATGTTTGACTCAGATGTGGCACTGGCTATTTAAGAGGGTAATAGGGACCATGCCATGGCGGTGACCAATCCTGATATTCTTGTCAGGTGTAAAGATATCCAACCCCCAAGGTCATACCATGACGTTTTAGCTGTATTGGTTTGGTGATACCCTAAAGATTCTTACCGAGCCCCTTTCTAGGTTCATACCCCGACCATACCAGTATGCTTTCTATTTTGCTGCTCCACCATTTATCTTTCTCAACTACGTTAACACGCTCGATACGATGGTAAGTTTCTCCACCTAACTTCCTTCTGTTCTCCACTACCGGAACAGTTTGATTGGTGTAAATGGGATTGCTTCCATTTTCATATATGATCACTTCCTGATAGTTCCATTCAAACTTCACAGCCTGATGCAAAGTGGATGCAACAGCTTTAGTAGCATGTATCTAAAGTCGTCCCAATAGCAGATTACAGGAGGCGGATTTGTCTAGCACCTGGAATTCGACATCGAACCATGTGGGACCCATCTGTAAGCATAAGTTGGTTTCCCCAATCGTGGCTCTTCACGGCCCATCGAATGCCTTCACATTCATAGATCCTGCTCGTATCTCATGCAGACCCTTGCCCAACCTTTTCAGAGTTGTTAGTGGACAGATGTTAAGGCTGGACCCTCCATCTATCAGAACTCTAGCGATGAACTTATCCTCACATTGCACTACGATGTGCAGTGCCCTGTTATGGCTCAATCCCTCGAGTGGCAGTTTGTCTTCATGAAAGGTGATCTTATGGCTCTCCAGCACCTGCCCCACCTTGTTGGCCATTTCTCCGCTAGTAATGTTGTTAAGTACATATGCTTCGTTCAGTACCTTCATCAGGGCATTCCTATGCGCCTCAGAATTTTGTAACAGTGACAAAATGGATATCTGGGCAGGATTTTTGTTCAGATGATCAATGACAAAGTACTCCCTTACCTGTACTTTCCTCCAAAGGTCATCTGGACCAGTTTCGATGATAGGTTGTTTGGTGGCAGCTTCCTTACTTATCCCTCCCAAATGCTCAGGTGTGTGTAGATTCTTCCCGTTTTAGTCATTCCCTGTGCAGCTCCGGACTCTTCCATTTTCGCTTTCCCTTTTCTCCTGGCTTCGGCAATATAATCCCAAGGTATGGCATTGGACTTGTAAGGCGGTGTAGATGACACCGTCACAGTGAAGGGTGTGGTTACCTGTACCTCAAATAGAGTATTTGTAGTTGTAGGTGGTATCACTTCTACCTCAAACGGAACTGATGCGGCTACCTCAATTTCTACTGGAGGTTGTACCTGTACCACAGTGGGATTGAGTATGACTGCAGGTTTCTTAGAGTCGGCCGTCACCTTCCCGAATAAGACCGATTGACCCCTCAGGGTCCCATTCTTCATCAGTTTCTATTACACTGACTCTTTCACCTCTGTGATCTAGGAGGGGATTATTGCGGACATTAGACATGGCTTCCTTTGCATGTATGACCTTAGATCAATCAGTGTCTGGATCTTGTCTTTTAGGATGCAGCATTTATCAATAGTATGTCCTTTCATGCCGGAATGGTATGCACATGTCTTGTTTGGGTTGACCCATTAGGATGAGTTTTCCATAGCCACAGCAGGAATAGAGGTGACATATCCGGCATCCTTCAATCTTTCGTATAACTGGTCGATGGGTTCAGCAATACAGGTGTATTATCTTGGTGGTCTACAGTCGAAATTGGGCCTGGGTTTCTGATAATTTAGACGAGCTGGAGGTGAATGATAATAGGAGGGTTGAGTGTTATAAGAATGGTAGAAGGTGTCGGGTTGAAGATATCTAGGAGGTGAAGGTTGGTATATGGGTGGAGGCGTCTGGTATGTGAGTGGAGATTTTGGGCCCTGGGCCACCATCATTGCCCCTATCTCTTTCTTCTTTGATATGCCTCCCGATTGCAATGCTTTTTTTGTGGCATGCAGTGCCTCAAAATTCATTATCATTCTGCTCTTAATACCTTCCTCGATCCTTTCCCCAAGTTTGATGATATCGGAGAACTTGTGATTCTTAATGACCATTAACCTCTCATAGAATTGTAGATCCTAAGCCCTGAAAAAGAATTTGGTTCATCTGCTCCTCCTCTAACGCTGGCCTGACCTTTATTGCTTCTGACCTCCACCTAGTAGCATACTCGCGGAAAGTCTCTGTAGGCTTATTTTTGAGGTTCTGTATGTAGAAGACATCCGGTGCATTTTCTGTATTGAACTTGAACCTGTCCATGAATTTCGATGCCATACTTACCCAATTAGCCCATTTCTTGGGATTTTGACTTATGTACCTTGGACATCTCAGTGAGGTTTCTCATGAACAGCTTTATGTGAATTTTCTAATCCTTTCCAACCCCTACAAGCTTGTCACAATATGTTCTCAAATGTACCTTTGGGTTGCCCGTTCCGTCAAACATCTCGAAATTAGGAGGTTTGTAACCCTCCGATAGTTCCACATTTGGCTAAATGCATAAATCCTCACAATTCAGTCCTTCAATTCCCTTGCCTTTTCCAACACCCTGAACTCGGCTTGTGAGATTCTTGAGTTCCTCCGCCATGTTCTTGATGAGCAGGTCCTTCTCGGTGGATTCTAGTGTATATGAAGTTGGTTGAGTGGAGTGGCGTAAAGTTTCCATGTATATAGGATTGTTTTGGTGAATGCATGGAGTTTGAGTGTAATGGTGATCATTGGTTGAATTTTGAGGATCGGGAATAGGTTGTGGGGTATTCTGAGGAGTGTGATAAATGGTTTGCGGATATTAAGTCGGGAGATGCTGGTATTGAAAGGGTGTCGGTATGGGTAAAGGATTAGGATTTTAAAGAGTTGTTGTATATTGTTGGGGTGCGGGAGGATTTTGCGGGCGTTGGTTGGGTGTGGTTTGAGGAGGTACTGGGTTTTGGGTATTTGGTTGGTTGATGTTTGGGACGTTTAGTGTGAGGGAGAGGTTTGCCAAGTTGCGGACCTGCTCAATCTCTCCTTGCAATTCTAGTATTTTCTGTTCCAACCATTGGATCAAATCATTTTGCGTCGGGGCACTCCGACCATCTGAAGTTTCCACATTCTCAGCATGTGGAGCGTCAGCTTTTCTAACACCACTTATATCATCCATCTTGGCTTTTCCCTTGCTTTTTGGATTGGTTGGAGGAGGAGGAGGAGGTGGAGGGCCTCTAGATCTAGTGTGATACATTGATGATGTCAGTATGTGCGAACCAACCATAGAGGATAGGAATAATCAAAAGAAAGAAAAACAAAAAGGTAACCAAGTCAGTGAAGATTTTTAAAAGCATTTGTAGTATTGTAAAAATGTAAATTTGCGTCCTAATTCGTGGAACCTCGTTGTGCCCGAGGTAGGCCTAGCGACAAGTAGATTTGGAGAAATTTAATATTGATAATTTCCTCATTTCATTAATATGATAAAGAAGATGAATCTAAAACGATACGAAATAAATAAGTCACTAATGGCATTTAGCCTTATTACACTCGAAAAGTAAGTCTAAAACCAATAATCCTAATATACTTGGTCCTAGATGAACCTTTTCCATGCTTGGCTCTCTTGGCTCCATCGATCAGATTCCCTAGGTCGTGCATGTCTAGCAGCAAATATGCCCTTGCTAGGTGTCCTTCTTCATTGCCCTCTGCATTCTGGCAGTTTATGACTCTCTTCCTCATCTTCCTTCTAACTCTATTAGACCCTGCTCTAGATATTCCAATCTCTTTGTTGACTTTGTAGCCATTTCCCTCCATTCGTTAATCGACTTCATATCAATCTTGTGTTGTTCCACATGTCTGGCCTTGGACTCGTGAACTCTTTTGCACAACCTCCTATATTCACCTATGCTTCAGCATCTTCATCTACGACTCTGTTTCCTTGACCGACCCCTAGCTCGACTATTCTCGCTATGCTATCGTCCAACCATAATGGGTAGAAGTACACATGCCTTGCATGGTATCGATCTGGCTCGATGGTATCCCTTTCCACAATGACCTTCAAGTGCCACATGTGCTTAGCTTCACATTTGTACGGGATGTCAGCATCTTGAAAATCTGCTCAGTAGTGACCCATTTTAGAGACTCGTGGTATGACTTGCTTTCTACCAACTTGTCTCATGACTCTAATAGGAACATAGGGATATATTCCCCTTAGCCCGATCAACACCAAATGCGGAACATTCCTGGATCTGATGATGAATTCACTAGTAGGGAATCACTCGAACATCCAATGAACCTGATCCTCGGTCAGATTGATGAAGAACTGCACCATTCTGTAGCATTCTCTGGTTGGGAAAACCTGTCTGGGATAAAGGTCATTCTTTTTTATGGTAGAAAGTTATGTGATCATTCCATGGCCTCGTAGGAACTCCTGACGGTATTGGCCTCTTTGGAGATGTTCTAACAACCAAATCTACAGCAACAAGTTACAGCCCTCAAAATGTTTGAACCCTTTTCTTGCAGCGATCCAGGGCCCGGTATATTTCTGCTATAATCATTGGAACAATAGTATATATTTGTCCCTAAATTCCCTCCATTAAAATTTTGGCTACCATAGCCAGCCTGGTGTGGATATTGTCCCCTTTGCTTGGAAATACTATCATGCCCAGAAAGTAGACGATGAATGCGAAAACCCTACGATGAATCCAACCCAAGATGTGAAAACTCCGTTTAAGACATCTTTTAGCAGTTTTCAAACAAGTGATGAAACAGTGAGTAGAAATGATAAAAACATAGTCGGGCCCTTGGGCAAAAACTCACTCGTATATAGCCCCTCGGGCAAATGAATCATAAACCGCCCTTCGGGCAAAAATATCAAATGAACCAGCCCCTCGGGCTACCTCACATTCACTCGTAATCAGCCTCTCGGGCACAACATGAATCGATAACCGCCCCTCGGGCAACATCACATCACTCACACTGGGTACCCGCACTCACTAGGGGCGTTCAGACTTCGGAGGGTATCCTACAGCCCAAGCGCTATAATAAGCCATCTCGTGGCATAATCAATCAGGCCCTCGGCCTCACATAACAAGCCACCTCGTAGCGTAATAAATCAAGCCCTCGGCCTCTCATATATCACAAATCATTACAACATGTTGCGGTGCGTAGCCTGATCCCATGATATCCTCACAACACAGACCCTCAGCCTCTCTCAGTTAGAAACCTCTAAAGCCACTCAGGTTATAGTAAAACAGGTTGCTCAATCAAAATATCATTTAAAGTATCAAAACGGAGTAAATAAGACTGAGTTATGAAATCAGTAAAACACAGCATGACTGAGTACAGTTATTAAATCAAAACAATGAGGAATTTCAGTAAAGAAATCCCCCAAATATGGCATCCAGTCCAAAACATAGTAATACTTTCCAAAACTCAATAGTATCAAATAGTTTTCAATCAAATACGCGACATAATAGTCGCACGGGACGGACCAAGTCACAATCCCCAATGGTGCACGACCCCATGCTCGTCATCCAGCGTGTGCATCACCTCAAAGTAGTGAAACAATGTGAAATCTGGGGTTTCATACCCTCAGGACAACATTTACAATCATTACTTACCTCAAACCGGTACAAACTCTAACCCGCGATGCCTTTGCCTCTATACTCGACCTCCTAATGCGCCAAATCTAACCAAAATCAGTATATTATCATCAATATACGCTAAAGGAACAAAGCCCAAACGAAAATAATCAAATTAACTCAAAAATTACGAAATTGGCTCAAACCCGGCCCCCGAGCCCACGTCTCGGAATCAGATAAAAATTACAAAACTAGAAAGCCCATTCGCTCACGAGTCTACCCATATCAAATTCACCAAAATCTGACATCAAATGGCTATCCAAATCATCAAAATGAACTCTCCAAATTTTCTTCCATTTTCACCCCAAATTAAATGATAAAAATCAAGACTTAATCATGAAATTTAACCAAATTTGAGTGAAGAACACTTACCCCAATCAATCCTCTGATAATCCCCTCCAAAATTGCCTTCTCCCAAGCTCTTTAATGAATTTTGAAGTTATGGACTAAAACCCTCGATTTTGAACTTAAAGTTTCTGCCCAGATGTGGCCTTTATCGCGAACGTGACCACCTTCTCGCGTTCGCGTAGAACAAACCTCTACTGCTCACCTTTTCCTCTTTCGCGAACGCGGGATCCTTCTCGCGAATGCGAAGCATCAGTTGCTAAAGCCTTCGCGAACGGGACCCCTCCTACGCGAACGCGATGAGCAAACTCCTGGGGTACCAGTTACTCCAACTTCCCTACGCAAATGCGACGCCTTTGACGCGTTCGCTATTCTCTGGAGCCCAAACCTACACGGACGCGTCCCTTGACTCGCAAACACGAAGATCATTTTCTCCCCTAACCAAGCTCTTCTTCGCGAACGCGAGGAAATCTTCACGGATGCGAAGAACAAACCTTCTGCAATAAAATACCAGCAAAAATCTGCCATCTCCCAAAACCAAGGATTGGTCCGTTAACCACCCAAAATTCACTCGAGGCCCTCGAGACCTCAAAAAAACATGACAACACATCACATAACATCATTCAAACTTAATCGAGCCTTCGAATCACTCAAAACAATACCGAAAAACCAAATCAACCTCGGATTCAAGCCTAAGAACTTAGAAACTTACAAACGACACTACGAACCTAAAATTCACCCGAGGCCCTCAGATTCAAGCCGAAACCTATCAAACCTCGTACGAATGACTTAAAATTTTGCACACACATCACAAATGACACTACGAACCTACTCTAACTTGCGGAATTCCATTCCAACCCCGATATCAAGATTTTCACTGTCGATAGAAACTCCAAATTTCCAATTTTGCCAATTCAAGCCTAAATCTACCACGGACCTCCAAATCACATTCCGGACACGCTCTAAAGTCCAGAATCACCTAACGGAGCTAACCAAATCATAAGAATCCAAATCTGAGATCGAATACTAAAAAGTCAAAACTTGATCAAACCTTTCAAATTTAAAGCTTCAAACTAAGATTTTTTCTTCTAAATCTATTCCGATTATCCTGAAAACCAAAACCGACGATTGACATAAATCATAATATATCATATGGGGCTAGTCATGCCCAAGAATTGGCGAGCGAAGTGCAAAAGCTCAAAACGACCGATCGGGTCGTTACAATCCTCCCCAACTTAAACATACGTTCGTCCTCGAACGTGCCCAGAGTTGTTCCGAAAGCAATCAAATCGATGTGTAACCTTACCTTGCACGTACCTGGGGGTGATCCCACATCACCCTATCTCATATAAGTCCGATAGAACAATGTAACTGAAATTTTAAAATCCAATCTAGCCCATAACCTTTGAACTAATTTTTTTTTTCACTTCCAAAATTATCTATAAGACCAGAATCTCACATCTACACACTGAATAAGTCGGAACACGCTGTATCAAGCCATAACCGCAATTCAAGATGAAAATCAAGTGATATACCACACAACTCAAACACTCATGGCGATAACTTCTAATCACAGCAGCTGCTCAAATAACCTAATTCCGGTAATAAACCTCTTATCAAACTCAAGCCTTATTCCAACACTTTCGCATACTGCCAATGATGAATGAAACACACAGAAAGTCATAACCATTCCTCAGATCAACCAGTCGTAGAGCTTCTCTCCTTTGGCAAGGACCATCGTAAATTCTAAGCCAAATCCCGATCTTATCCTTCCAACATGCTGAAATCGAATCTGGTAGTATTCATTCTAGATCTCAATGACCTCATCTCATCCAACACGACTACTCTAGTGACATGACACATCGATACAATCTAAACCCACAACCCGTGCGACCCGTACACCAATAAGCAACAGTCCAAATGTACTCAAATCATGGAAAAAAATGACTCAAATGAGAGAGTTGTACCGCAATCTCACCAGTACCACCACAACACGATGTTGAGAACCCATCACACATTGTAGAACCAGAACACACGATTCTAACCCGAAGGATCATACTTCCACATAACTTCATTGCAATGCGCGACCCTATCCAAACACTGGTCCACATGAAACACCTCAATTTGCTATGCTCAAAATCAACAACCACGCGCAATTTGATGTCTAGTACCAAAAGCTCATCATAACCACAGCGAAGCAAATGACATAACACCACACAAACCCGAATTGACACAAGCGATACTCCATCCACCGAGCAATACCCAATACTCTTCCCGCTCGAATTCCATTATGAGACCCCAATAGAACTGCACCATATGTGCCTATAGCAACACGGAAAGGTAACTCATAGATCTCCCAGAACACTAATAAGCTCAATAACAATCAAATCAGCACATCCCTCAACAATAACACTCAAAGTTAACAAAGCTGACTCGATGCAGAACACACATCCATATTGGCCTACCAATGAACCCCTCATCAAGGAGTTCCTGAAGCTGCTCCTTCAACTATTTTAACTCCGCCGGTGCCATACGATACGGTGTCCGGCACCAAATCGATACCGAAATCAACAACCTTGTCCGGCGGCATGTCCAGCAGCAGGAAACACATCCGAAAAATCCTCACCACCGGAACCGAATCAATGGTAGGAGTCTCTACACTGACATCCCTCACGAAGGCCAAATAAGAAAGACAACCCATTCCCAACCATCAGTTGGTCCTTCAAAAATGAAATCACTCTACTGGGAACATAACCCGTCGAACCTCACCACTCAATCTGTGGCATTCCCGACATAGCCAACGTCGTCGTCTTAGCGTAATAGTCCAAAATAGCACGACACAGAGACAACCAATCCATACCCAATATCAAATCAAAATCCACCATGCTAAACAACAACGGATCCACTTGGGCCTCCCAACCTCCAATAGTCACCACACAAGACCGATATACGCAGTCCACAACTATGACATAACCTGTCTATGAGAACTCCCGGTCTCCAAATCCATAAGGCACACGAATCACCATATCTGATCCCAACTCTACCGCTCGAATACATAACATACCTCTAATACTTAATCATTCCATGAGGGATACTCCTATAATTCTTCTGTGCCACCAAGCAAACTTGAATATCAGCAGTCTATCCAACAAGAGAGCGCCGCAATACCAATGAAGTACCCTTAACTCAAACACATTGCCCTTTCTGAAATGTATACCCTCATCAAGTCACACCAATTAGTGATATTATTTACCTAGTCGTCTGAAACTACCCATACTGTCTAAGAATTTATGACATTCCTTTCAGAACTGAACTGTGACCTTACACATGCAAATCTCAATCCTACACAACATACCGCATATACCGTACCATCCTAGGATATACATGAGAACTTCGTATCCATTCCGAACCACAAGCAGCTACGTACTCAACTAGCCAAGAATTTTCCATTTGATCCCATCTAGAAGAAAATCACTTTACATCACATGCTCCTCAAGCCAGTAGAAAATGTACACCTCCAACCGTGGTAGAAACCATCAAGAACTCTCTGAATCCCATTTGCACAAAACCAAACTGTCAGGACTGAATTCCTCTAACTCAACCAAGCTACGCAGGCCATCAAAACCTAAGAGCATTGCCACGAAACACCTGTAGAAGCCCGACGCATCATAAGCACCCAAGAACCGATCATATCCATTACCATGCCGATCCAACCTACTACTAAGCTATCCTAATTCTCTGAGTTCCTTCCGAATTACCTTTCAAATTGATACGTTTCCTTGCTAGTATACCACTATCCTTAACTAAAACTTTCCCCACGAACTTTAGCATAAAGCCACACCGCCCTAAGGCTCATAAACCATTGTATTCTTCTGAAGCACCCCCAAAAGTACCACAACCGAAATACCCGCTCTGCAGAGACCTTTTGCGAATCTAAATCCATTACCTTCGCCTTCCTGATACTGGTATGTAGAATTCATAATGATACAGAAATGCCACAAGTCCTGACATCCTCCCATATAAATCTCAGTTTCTAGCTTGACGATTCCCAATTACTACATGTAAATCTTGAATCCTTGAAAACCATTCCCAGGAGTCATCCACTCTACTCCGGTTTCAATTAGACTGATCAAATGAACCAAACGACATGTGCCCCATTAGAACAGCAAAACCTATGGAAGTAACTCCACCTTAATGCAACCAAATAAATTCCTACTCTATGCATCGTACATCCTTCACCAATAACAACTCAAGTCATTCCGTGATTCTCATACACCCATAAAACATAACATAACCTTTATTAAAAATTCCCTTTACTCGAGCCATCCTCGATATCAACCCCTACAAGCCACAACTGATTCACTATTATACCTCAAACTAAAACCAATACAACACATAACCGTGCAATCAACTAATCAATAGTAGGCTCCCCCACTTGGCTCAAAACCATAGGTCAGAACACACAGAACTCACAATGCCCATACTCTTCTGCTGCCATAATACCATGGTGATATTAAACTAAATCCTTCATAAGCTCATGCAATACAAGCCATCTAGTACCTCAAATCTTCTGCAAATCTCGTATTCACCCTCGTAACAGTTAAGCCCACTATTAAGCAATCCAAATTCAAATTGCAACACATATATTTCACTGGTAATAGAGATCTCGCTACCAAACAACATAGGGATCACACAACTTCAGAACACTCCGCAGGAGATAACCCACCTGCTTCACCTCAAACTAACATCTCTTTATACCCGTCCACTGTCATAAACATCACGCAATCACTTAATTATCCTGAGTCTGAACTCATATCACAACATGAAATCTACTTCACTTCCCAACTAGACAACGTGAAAAGATCCTTCAATACACCCATAACTCAGGGCTACACATCAAATCAAGATGGAAATCAAGCACCAAATAGTTCTTCTATCCTCAAGCAGACTACTCTCGACACATTTAAATCATATGAACACATCTCGCAGTCACATCATACTCATCACATAGCCATCCAGTCATCACTTCCACTAATAGGGACACTACCGAACATATAAATCCAGAAGCATGTTCTCACATAATCAACGCCTCAGTGCTCAAGCTATAGGCAAAACCCAAACTCAAGTCCTCCATACTGGACCAACATTAACACATAAAAACCACATCACGCCCTTCGATAATCATAAGCCATTGATGCACGGCTGATACCGAGCGCTCATGTGCGCATACGAACGCGTGGAAGGAATTTCAAGAGTTACATTTCAAGCTGAATCAATGTCGCACGATAAGAATTCAAGAATGTGAAGTTTTTCTTAAAGGTTTTGCAGCCTCTCGAAGATAAGTACAGACGTCTCTGTACCGATCCGCGAGACTCTACTAAACCTGCTCATGACTCGTGAGACCTATGTAACCTAGGCTCTGATACCAACTTGTCATGACCCTAAAACTGATCCTGTCTTAATGACGCTATCGTGAAACTAGGCCAGCCGACACAATTCTCAAATCAAACCATTATTCTATAAAAGTCATTTTTAAGCCATTAATTAACAAGAAATCTCATAATATAAGTCTAAATAATCAGTACGAAACATAGCACAAGCCTGACATCGAGGTGCCACAAGTCACGAGCAACTACAACTCTACCTCACTATAATAAAGTTTAAACAAGACTGGAAGACCATACTAAATAAATCTAGGGAAGATATGAGGGAGAAGAACAGGGTTGCGAACGCCATGCAACTACCTTGTCGACTCTGAGACCTGCTGAATGAATGATCAATGCTCACTATCGCGCCCCGCAACTCCTGGATCTGCACACAAGGTGCATGGTGTAATGTGAGTACGCCAACTCATTAAGTAATAAGAATAAATAAAATCATTTCATTAAAAATCCAGTTTACGGTAAAAATCATTCAAAGATGTGAAAAATCCATTTAAAACATCTCTCAGTAGTTTTCAAACAAGTGATGAAATAGTGAGTAGAAATGATGAAAACATAGTCGGCCCCTCGGGCAAAAAATCACTCGTATACAGCCCCTCGGGCAAAATGAATCATAAACTGCCCCTCGAGCAAAAATATAAACAGAACCAGCCCCTCAGGCTACCTCACAGTCACTCGTAATCAGCCCATCGGGCACAACATAAATCGATAACAGCCCCTTGGGAAATATCACATCACTCACACTTGGTACCCACGCTCACTAGGGGTGTTCAGAGAACAAACCTCCACTGCTCACCTTATCCTCTTTCGCGAACGCGGGCTCCTTCTCCTGAACGCGAAGCTTCAGCTACCAAAGCCTTCGCGAACGCGGCCCATCCTACGTGAACTCGATGAGCAAAGTCCTGGGGTCCCAGCTTCTCCAACTTCCCTACGCGAACGCGATGCCTTTCACGCGTTCACGATTCTTTGGAGCGCAAACCTGCGCAGATGCATCCCCTGAATCGCGAACGCAAATAGCATTTTCTCCCCTAGACCAATCTCTTCTTCGCGAACATGGGGAAATCTTCGCGAACGCGAAGAACAAACCTTCTGCAATAAAATACCAGCAAAAATCTACCATCTCCCAAAACCAAGGATTGGTCCGTTAACCACGCGAAACTCACCCGAGGCCCTCAGGACCTCAACCAAACATGCCAACACATCCCATAATATCGTTCAAACTTAGTCGAGCCTTCGAATCACTCAAAACATTACCAAAAAAACCAAATCAACCTCGGATTCAAGCTTAAGAACTTAGAAACTTTTAAATTCCACAAACAATGTCGAAACCTATCAAACCTCGTCCGAATGACCTGAAATTTTGCACACACATCATAAATGATACTATGAACCTACTCCAACTTTTGAAATTCTATTCCGACCCCGATATCAAGATTTTCACTACTCACAAGAAACTCCAAATTTTTAATTTCGCCAATTCTAGCCTAAATCTACCACAGACCTCCAAATCACATTCCGAATGCGCTCCCAAGTCTAAAATCACCTAACGGAGCTAACCAAATCATAAAAATCTAAATCCCAGATCAAATACTAAAAAGTCAAAACTTCGTCAAACATTTCAAATTTAAAGCTTCAAACTTAGAATTTTTCTTCCAAATCTTTTCTGATTATCCTGAAAACCAAAACCGACGATTTACATAAGTTATAATACATCACACGTGGCTAGTCATGCCCGAGAACTGGCGAGCGAAGTGCAAAAGCTCAAATCGACCAGTTGGGTCATTACAATCACCAATTGAATACTATCTACGAATCTAGGATTGAACTCGGGAGAGGGAATTTTAGATTGCATATAAGATTGGATAGAGCGAGATCTTGAACTCGAGCATCGGGAACGGATTTGCGGTTAGGATATGAATATACCTAATCGCCATGCTTGGTTACTATACAGGAACTATTAATGTGTTCTTGTTAATTCTAATTCCATAGGAATATAGACGTTAGGTTAGCTTGAATAGACGAATAGTACTTCGGGAGAAGGCTACGAGTAATATTAACCATGTCAATCAATAAACTAGATAAACTAATTAGATAATTTAAGTGAAAAAACTCAACGGGATTGTTAGCCAACCATAGCTCTAGAATATCGTCTCTTATTGAATTCGTGTCTAATTTCACCAATTTATTCATTTAATCTCTTTGTTGATTACTGTAGATTAGTTTTATTAAATATTCACACTTTAGAAAAGTGCTTGAATAGATTAACTATCTTAGTTTAATTTAATGAATAGTTAATCACAAGTCCCATGAGTATGATATCTACACTTATAATCCTATATTACTTGTCGACCACGTATACTTACGTGTGCGTTTGGAAGCTACAATGATCACCTTTTGAGGGAAGAAAATGATGGTTATAATTGATTTCTCAGTTGTGATGAGCCGATTCACATGAGGATTGAATTACACTTATTTTAACCAAATGAATATATCACTCACTCAATCCATCAATGTTTTGAATTAGTTGACGAATTGCATATTTATGAGTCAAAATTAACACTCATGACTATGGGCAGCAAAAGGTGTCAAAAAAGATTTGGTTAGAATTGTAATGATGACCATAAAACACGCACTCGATAATAAAGGCCCACAAGGACAACTGACTGCCATTCACTATCGAAAGTTGGGAGAAATTAAAAAATAGCCAGATTTACAATTGATCGTTTAAAAATAGCTTAGTTTCAAAAGTAATCGAAATTTAGCCACTTTTTCATGTAAAGACAAATTTGAGCAAAAACATTGTTTAAAACCCAGAAAATACGCCAGTATATTATACTAGAGTTCCAGCATAAGCATGCTTGAACTCCAGCATATTATACTGGAGTTCCAGGATAAGTATGCTAGAACTCCAGCATAATATGATGGAGTTCCAGCATAAGTACACTAGAACAACATAATATACTGGAGTTCCAGCAAGTATAATTGTCCAGTATAATATACTGGAGTTTGGAGCACCGGTGCTCCAGTCTCCAGTATATTATACTGGAGTCAGCAAAGTATACTAGTCCAGCATAATATGCTGGAGTTCATACACAGGTGCACCGAACTCCAATATATTATGCTGGACCGGTCTCTGTTATAGCAAAATAGTGGTTATTTTTCATTGACTTCGTAAACGCTGACTATTTTTGAATGACCAGTCCGAAAACTGGCTATACCGTGCTATTTTTACTCGAAGGTTACAATCTTCCGTTTCTTAGATAGACATCATTAAAAGTAGTAAGAAAATGGAAAATTGTTCTCGTTACTGATGTCTTGGTTGAACTTAATTTACCTAGACCTTCTATTGTGATGGAGTACTTTTATTGAGTCAATGCGAGAGCAGACTGATTTGATCATTTAACTTTAGGCCATAAAGTGAATCGAAGATTTGAATTGCCTCATACAATCTGCCAAGTAAAAACCAAGGAAGTTGAGAAAGAAAAAGAGCAACATAATAGACTGTATTTGCTCCAATCTCAGCTTCCAAAATTATAATATTGGAATTTGGGCCATTCAGTCTCAGTAAGAGGGTGTTTGGCTAAGCTTATAAGTTGGTCAAACTAACTTATAAATACATTTTGGCTTATCTACGCGTTTGGTAAACATCCAAAGTGCTTATAAGTCAATGCTTATAAGCTAAAATCAGTCATGAGTCATAAGTTGGTCACCCCTAAGTGACCAACTTATGACTTTTCAGCTTACAAGCACTTTTAGTTTGACCAAGACTTTGAGCCCGTTTGGATTAGCTGATTGTAAATAGCTGATAAGCTTGAAGTGCTGAAAAGTATTTTAAGTGCTGAAAAAGATTTTTTAAATAAGTATTTACGTGTTTGGATAGACGTGCTAAAAGTGATAATAAACAGTTGATGTGTTTGGTAAAAATGTGTTGATAAGCTGTTATTTTGTTAAAATGACTAAAATACTCTTACAAACTTTACAAAAGTTAAATTAAAAAGTTTCTTCCTAAAGAAAAGAATGAACAACGAAATACTTATCAGCTAATCCATACTTATTATTACTTTCAGCACGTCTATCCAAACACGTAAATACTTATTTAAAAAATCAGTTTCAGCACTTAAAATACTTTTCAGCACTTCAGCTTATCAGCTATTTACAATCAGCTAATCCAAACGGGCTCTAAATCCAAATTCAGGCAGTAAAGATATGGATATATTATGTTTAGCGCTGAGGTTTAGTAGGACACCTGACACTAAAGTTTGACATGTACTGGTGCGGCAAGAATTCATCTACCGCTGTTTAAGTTGCAACCTTTTAAATCTGGGTATGTCCAGATAACATAGATTTGTATTTTGATCGACATGTCTATTGTCTAGTATATAACAAAGGAAAGTTGGACAATGAGCTTTCGCTATTTCATTTGAATGGGGAGGACTTGTTACTGAAGCAGCAATAACGAATACATGAGCTTTACTACGAGTGGTTTGAAAGGAACTGCATTCTGTTTTACTGTTTTTGCCATAAAATGCACTAGATCTTGCTTACTTCAAGAGGAGCTCTACAAACAATCGTGAAGAGAAAGTGGCAACACCCAATAATCACAAATCACAAACAACAATAGATATGACAGATAATGCACACTGAAAAAAAAAACAGCCATCATGTGCAAGCCTAGTAAATAAGCAAACAACATACTGATGTGGGAGGAAGGCGGACAGACATTATTCCTCGGATGAAAAAAATCATCTCATATTCAAAGGCTGTGTCTTTTTCTTATTTTGCCTAGAAAGTGGTACTTGGATGAAACCAAACTTCTTCTTGTGAGTAATGTATTGCTTGTGTACATTCCCATCTTTCGTAGCTTTTGTAGGATTCAATATGATCCCACTTTGCTCTCGCAGCATTTGGCTAAAAGACACATGTTTTCTTTCAGCGTGGCTTTCCATATGCTTACCCACGACAATATGATCATCTCGCAAAATCAGCTTCCTGCTCAGTATATCTCCAATCGATATTGTTGATCGAAAGACAGGGACAGATTTGTCATTCGCATTGTCTGGTTCATTGTCGTCAACTAGCCGAGGATTTCCATGACTAGTATGAGATGGCTGCGGATTTCTGAACTTATATTTGGCTGAGTTATGCCCCGAGTAATGCAGTTGTGTATGCTCTGATCTCTCCCTATAGAAACCATCTTGTTCAATAAGATTTCTTCTTTGAGTACCATGTTCATTGTCCAAAGCCTCTTCTAGAGTATTCCTGTTGTGTCTAATTTCCTTGGTAGTTTCCTCCATCTTCTTTGTAATAGCCCCCTCAGATTGATTTGCTTCATTGGTTCCACGCATAGTATCCGTGTCTACGAATTTTGTTTTGCATAGCTCTTCAGCTTGCTGTGCTTTCCGGGCAAGAGCATAATATTCTTCGTATGAAATTGTGATCCCCTCAGGTTTCTGCTGAACAACAGCCGAAGAATTCTTTCCATTTAGTAAAACCTTTCTTTCTGCAAAAGCAATTGCTTCCACAGCTTTAGCTGCTTCTTCCATCTTTTTCGCAGCATGCAATCTCATTTCAGCCATTCTAATACTTGCCTTTGTTCGTTCAATCTCTGACATTGCCTTCATCACCTCATACCTTGAAGCTTCTGCCATTTTCTTGAATTGCTCTGCTTCAAAGCTCAATTGCTGGAGCTCTTTGCTCATAGTGTTATCAAAACTGTCTCCATTTGTGTTGTTTTCCTCAATGGAGAACCCTGCTGCTGAAGCGAGGGACTTCCTCTGACTGCTTCTGTCAAGCATTACCTTATCTTTCTTCATTTTCTTATTCAGCGTCTCAACAGAAGATCTAATTACAGTAAGATCTATTGACATTTTGTTAAGGTCTAATTTTGCTCGGTTCAATTCCATTAATACATGTCCCGGGGACTGAAGTGGACAAAGACTCAAGTTTTCTACTGACTGTTCACTTGGAGTTGGTGTTTGGCTCTCCGGATTTAAATCGGGACTGGACACAAACTCAGACACTTCTTGCATCAGATTTACTTTCAACCCTTCAACAAATCTTTTAGCTGCTTCCACTTCCCTTAAGACATTGAGGGCCTCCTGTTCCTTCACAATCAAGTCTTTCTCAAATTTTACTGCTTGCTCCTCCATTTTGCCCAGGTCTACAATTTCCGTATCATGCTGCCAACAACAGTAAAATCTCATCATTGAATGTGTTGATAAACAGCAAAATGCTAGTAGCAATTGTCATTATCATCAAAAAGCTCTTTAAACACACTATAACTGCTTTTACAAAATGTATGTAAAATGATAAAACACCGATGATCATCTGGCATGTGTACTATACCGCCATTTTACATGCTGCTAATGCGTGCAACAGCTAATACAAAGCATTACTCACCACCAACTGTCTATGCGAAGAATTGCGACCAAGAAGACTAATTAGATTCAGAATTGAACTTTCATGTCATATCACCTAGTAGCTAGTAGTATGGAACGGCAGAGAGAAAAAAAGGATGTGTTGTACACAAACTAGTATAGTAGCTTAAGAAGTAAACTACGAGTTTCTTAGGCATGTACGCAGTTGCGGGGCCAGAAATTTTACTAATGGTCAACATATAAAAAAGTTAACATGCAAAGTAGTTAAGGGTCAACATATAGTATATATGCATAAAAATAAAATTTTGGCTCAACTACACCAAAAATCAGAAAAATACTCCTGCGAGTAAAAGTTTGCAACTTTGAACCAGTATGTGAATATTACAAAACATTCATATCAGACATACAAACCTAACCCAATGAAAATCAATAAACTGGGGAAAGCCTAAAGACACTCTTTGACATTGATATGGTGTGATGTGACGTTGTTCACTTGAGTCAAACTCGCATGATTTTTCCAAAAAGAAGTCACACCATTAAGTTGTATGTAGCTTCTTTTGTTATCAGCTCCAATGTGAGTGGTTTCACGCCAACAAACAGAAAAACTAAAAAAAAATAAAAATAAAAATCCAACAAATTAAGCTGCTACAGCCTACAACACAGGTTGAGTGTCATAATAACCAAGATTATATGGTATCACAAAGTTAACTTAAGCCTTGCAAATGACAATTGCCAAGCTTCAAGTTTGATTTCCATGTAGTTGAAATTACTGTTTAGAGAACAATTGTACTTCAGTCCCCCGGCTGTGAACATGTAGAAATCTCTCTGAAATGAAAAAAGAGAGAGGGCAGTGTTTGGACTTACATCGTCGGGAGGTGGTAAACGGAGTAAGTGATGGGGAATCCAAGGGCCACTGCCCCCAAAATGGTCCACAGCCTCCTTCACTGACTCGAATGGCGGAGATGTGTCAATTTCCACTCTTGGGTTGCAGATAATCTTCTTGGTTTCAGCCGCTGCCGATTCTCCATTTCCATCCATTGCACAGAGAAATGAATGCTGGTTAGAATTTAGGAGTGAATGAGGAGTTAATTAACTAGCAGGGTGCCAAGGTATTTATGACAAACGGTTCATTTATAGTATGAGAGCAGCAGGGTGCAAACTAATATATATGTTTGATAATTCTTTAAAATGAACACTCTCCGTTTTATGATGTACTAAAAATACCCTTTTACTTTCTATATTAAGAATAGTTTAGAGAAATGCATATTTTTGTTGAATTTGGCAAATTTTGTCCCACATCGGTGGGCTTTTAAGTTTTGGGAGGATTTCGCCCCTATAAAAGAAGGCCTAATGTTTAGGATTTAAAGGCCTAATGTTTAGGATTTAAACACACCTCTCATTTGCCTTCTCGTCTGTTTAAGGCATTTGTATCTTCTCTCTTTAGTATTATTTCACTTGTATTTTTGGAGTGAAATAAAATATTGGTTGTGTCCGAGGAGTAGGCAAAATTAGCCGAACCTCGTAAATTCTGGTGTTCCCTTTATTGTTGCTTTATTGTCTTATTTATTATTTGGTGGCTGTCATAATTTTTGGTATAGTAGTTGTGACTTATTCACACTATATACATTTGGCTTCCGCAACAATTGGTATCAGAGCCAAGGTACTGTCTAAGTATGCTCTGTGGTTGCAGCATAGTCTGATCTTCCACATCAGAAAAGATTTATCTTGGTAACTGAGTCAAGGTTCTGTCTGAGTATGCTCTGTGGTTGCAGCTTAGTCTGATCTTCTACATCAGAAAGGAAATAATCTTGATTTGTGTCGTCAGCTATTAAATAATATTTGTGTCAAATATGGGAGACAATAAACAAGAAGAATCTACATCAAGTGTCAACAATACGTCATCATTGGCATCTTCGCTTATGACAAGAATTGTGTCAAATGCGAAATTTGCGGTAGAAATTTTTGACGGGTCCGGACATTTTGGGATGTGGCAAGGCGAGGTTCTAGATGTCCTTTTTCAACAAGGGCTAGATCTGGCCATTGAAGAAAAGAAACCAGATGTTATTGGAGAAGAAGATTGGAAGATTCTCAACCGTGTTGCTTGCGGTACCATTCGATCCTTCCTTGCTAGAGAGCAGAAATATCCATACACAAAGGAAACTTCTTGCAAGTAAATTATGGAAAGCACTGGAGGATAAATTTTTGAAGAAAAATAGTCAAAATAAATTGTACATGAAGAAGAGACTGTTTCACTTCACCTATGTTCCTGGTACCACGATGAATGAACATATCACCAGTTTCAATAAGTTGGTCACAGATTTGCAAAATATGGATACAACTTATGATGATGGTGACTTGGCCTTGATGTTGTTGGCGTCACTTCCTGATGAGTACGAGCACCTTGAAACTACTCTACTCCATGGAAATGACGAAGTTTCTCTTAGAGAAGTTTGTTCGGCTTTGTACAGCTATGAACAAAGAAAGCGAGAAAAACAGAAGGGCGGAGAAGGAGAAGCACTATTTGTGAGGGGTCGTCCTCAAAATCAAACGAGGACAAAGAAGGGAAGATCCAAGTCAAGATCCAGACCCAGCAAAGATGAATGTGCCTTTTGTCGAGAAAAAGGGCACTGGAAGAAAGACTGTCCGAAGTTGAAGAATAAGGCCAAACATAACAATGGAAAGGCCATTATGGATTCAAATGTAGCTGATTGTGATGATTCAGACTTCTCATTAGTTACAACAGAGTCATCAACATCATCAGACATATGGTTGATGGACTCGGCTTGTAGCTATCATATGTGTCCCAACAGGGACTGGTTCGTGGAATTTCAAGAAGGAGAATATGGAGTCGTCCACACAACGGATAACAGCCCTCTTACCTCATATGGCATTGGTTCAATACGATTAAGGAACCATGATGGAATGATCAGAACATTAACAGATGTTCGATATGTACCGGATTTAAAGAAGAATCTCATCTCTGTGGGAGCCCTGGAATCAAAAGGGTTTAAAATCATTGCAGAAAATGGAGTGATGAGAGTATGTTCCGGTGCACTAGTGGTAATGAAGGCTAATCGGAAGAATAATAATATGTACCGCTATTGTGGCAGTACAGTTATTGGGACAGCGACAGTGACATCCAGTGACGACAAAGAGGCAGAAGCAACCAAGCTATGGCACATGCGCTTGGGACATGCTGGAGGAAAATCCTTGAAAACTCTATCAGATCAAGGATTGTTAAAAGGAGTAAAGACTTGCAACTTGGAGTTTTGTGAGCATTGTGTCAAAGGGAAACAGACAAGGGTTAAATTTGGTACAGCGATCCATAATACTAAAGGCATTTTGGATTATGTACACTCTGATGTTTGGGGTCCTTCCAAAACACCTTCATTGGGTGGGAAACACTATTTTGTAACCTTTGTTGATGATTTTTCCCGAAGAGTGTGGGTGTATACAATGAAAAACAAAGATGAAGTGCTGGGAATTTTTCTCAAATGGAAGACGATGGTGGAGAATCAAACAGGCAGGAGGATCAAGTGTATTCGCACAGACAATGGAGGTGAATACAAAAATGATCATTTCAATAAGGTCTGTGAAAATGATGGCATCGTCCGACACTTCACTGTTAGACATACACCACAACAGAATGGAGTGGCAGAACGTATGAACCGGACCTTGCTGGAGAAGGTACGGTGTATGTTGTCCAATGCTGGCTTGGGCAAAGAATTTTGGGCTGAGGCAATTACATATGCATGCCACCTCATTAATCGTCTACCATCTGCTGCTATTGATGGCAAGACACCATTTGAAAAATGGTATGGAAAACCTGCTGTAGATTATAACTCTTTGCACGTGTTTGGCTCAACTGCATATTATCATGTGACGGAGTCAAAATTAGATCCAAGGGCAAAGAAGGCTATTTTTATGGGAATTACTTCTGGAGTCAAAGGATATCGCTTATGGTGTCCTATGACAAAGAAAGTAATATTCAGCAGGGATGTTACCTTTGATGAATCTATGGTAAATAAGGTAACAGAAGATACCAAACAAAATAAAGGTGCTTCTAAGCAGGTGGAGTTTGAGGGAAAATTTATTTTTCCTACACAAGAAGCAGAGGATGAAACAAATGAAGATTACCCTCTGGAAGGAGAGCCAGTAGAGGAGATTCCAACTCAGGAACCTCAACAACAACTTGAATCAATAGCAACCAGCAGGCCAAAAAGAACAATAACGAAACCTGTTCGTCTCATAGAGACGGTTGCTTGTGCAACCTCAATTGTAGCTGATGATGTTCCTACCACTTATAAAGACGTTGTCCAAAGTTCAGAAGAAGATAAGTGGAGGATTGCCATGAATGATGAAATACAGTCCCTTCATCAGAATCATACATGGAGATTGGCCAATCTCCCGAAGGGAAAGAAAGCAATTGGGTGCAAATGGGTATTTGCAAAGAAGGAAGGATTTCCTAACCAAGTAGATGTTCGCTACAAAGCAAGATTGGTGGCCAAAGGATATGCTCAAAAGGAGGGAATTGATTACAATGAAGTGTTTTCTCCAGTTGTAAAACATTCCTCCATTAGAATTATGTTGGCTTTGGTAGCACAATTGGATTTGGAACTAGTTCAGATGGATGTAAAAACTGCGTTTTTACATGGAAACTTGGAGGAGGAAATCTACATGACTCAGCCAGAAGGATTCAAAGTTGCTGGAAAAGAAAATATGGTGTGCAAACTTGAAAAATCGTTGTACGGATTGAAACAATCTTCTAGACAATGGTACAAGCGATTTGACGAGTTTATGTTGCGGCAAGGGTACAAGAGAAGCAAATACGATCATTATGTGTATTTGCACAAGCTTAAAGACGGTTCCTTTGTATATCTTCTCCTATATGTTGATGATATGTTGATAGCTTCCAAGAATTCAGAAGAAATTGATAAGTTGAAGATTCAACTGAAGAAGGAGTTCGAGATGAAGGATCTGGGTGAGGCAAAGAAAATTCTTGGCATGGAGATAATTAGAGATAGACGTTCAAAGAAACTCTGTTTATCTCAGAAAGAATATTTGAAGAGAGTACTACAACGTTTTGGCATAGATGACAAGACTAAGCCAGTTAGTACTCCACTTGCTCCCCATTTTAAGCTAAGTACTACTATGTCGCCAATGGATGAAGCTGAACGAGAGTATATGTCAAAGGTACCATACGCAAATGCTGTTGGTAGCTTGATGTATGCAATGGTTTGCACAAGGCCTGACATTTCACAAGCTGTTGGAGTTATTAGCAGATATATGCACAATCCAGGGAAGGAGCATTGGCAAGCTGTGAAGTGGATTCTACGGTATATTCATAATACTGTAGATGTCGGGTTAGTTTTTGAGCAGGAAGACAATCAGTCTGTAGTTGGATATTGTGACTCAGATTTTGCGGGTGATATGGACAAACGAAGATCAACTACTGGTTATGTGTTTACTTTTGCAAAGGCACCAGTTAGTTGGAAGTCTACTTTGCAGTCAACAGTTGCTTTGTCTACAACAGAGGCAGAGTACATGGCTATTACAGATGCTGTGAAAGAGGCAATTTGGCTTCAAGGATTGCTAAAGGAGCTTGGTGTTGAACAAAAAGGTATCACAATTTTTTGTGATAGTCAAAGTGCTATTCAATTAGCGAAGAACCAAGTTTATCATGCAAGGACGAAGCACATTGATGTTCGGTATCATTTCGTACGAGAAATCATAGAAGAAGGTGGAGTCACAGTGAAGAAAATTCATACTACGGAGAATCCTGCTGATATGCTGACAAAGGTGGTGACTGCGGTCAAGTTTCAACATTGTTTGGATTTGATCAACATTGTTGAAAACTGAAGATTGAAGATGAAGACACAATCAAAATTTGTTATTGAGAGAAAATTGAAGATGTGGAATTTTGCCAAGGTGGAGATTTGTTGAATTTGGCAAATTTTGTCCCACATCGGTGGGCTCTTAAGTTTTGGGGGGATTTTCCCCCTATAAAAGAAGGCCTAATGTTTAGGATTTAAACACACCTCTCATTTGCCTTCTCATCTGTTTAAGGCATTTGTATCTTCTCTCTTTAGTATTATTTCACTTGTATTTTTGGAGTGAAATAAAATATTGGTTGTGTCCGAGGAGTAGGCAAAATTAGCCGAACCTCGTAAATTCTGGTGTTCCCTTTATTGTTGCTTTATTGTCTTATTTATTATTTGGTGGCTGTCATAATTTTTGGTATAGTAGTTGTGACTTATTCACACTATATACATTTGGCTTCCGCAACAATTTTCACCACTCTACCAAAATAATAGCGATACAATATAGTATTTTTTTAATGTGTATTATATACATATAATATACGTAATATATATTTTATACACTTTTTCGCTAGCGAATGCATTTAGTTTCGACCGACCTACTAATTTTGTATCTTGCTCAATAATTTATCCTTAAATTTTTCATTTTGTAATAGTGTAAATGTCATGTTTAAAATCATAAATTTCTAAAGTTATTTTTTTTCGTTAACCCTATACCCAGTCAAATAAGTTAACTCAAAATAAAATGAGGAGTATATATTATAAGCCCATACTCGTTATCATAAAATAATACTACAAGAATAATAGGTAATTCAAGAACACTCATCTTAAATTCGGAATCCGTCTTTATATAGTTAGACAAATAGAATGGAGAAATGTAATGATATTTGCAGTGAAATTGAGAGGTTGATGAAGATGATGACTGGGTTGTGATGGTGATGATTATGTTTGGAATAGTCAAAATATAGGACCATTGTTTTTCTCATTCCATTGTTTACAGAGCACAAACCAATAATCCAAGTCGTGTTCAGTGAGAGCGTGTATGTGTATATGTGTGAGTGCAGATGAAAAAAGAGGTAGGAGGGGACAAACTAAAGCTTAAAGGGAAAAGTGGTCGTTAGTACATCAACTGTCTTTAGGAAATTACTGCGAAACGTAAAAAAGGGAGGATTTTCACTTTGTTCCTTAAATGGTATACTAAGGACCACACGAAAATTAAAAATTAAGGTCAATACTTCCACTTGTTCATAAGTTATTTTGGAGAACGGTCTATTTGATCAATATTCTAATTCACGATCTATTAAGTAGTGTATACGGTGAAATCGGATGGTCCAATTTCTCGTCATCGAGGCACTTCAGAAGACCATCTCGAAGTCTCGAGACTACATGGCTATGGTCGAAGTTTTCTCCCTCGAGGTTCAACACCCGACCTTGGGATAATGTTGACCGCGACTACGGTAGAAAGGGGGAGTTCCCAAGGCACATGGCTAAGACTAACAAAGCCTAGTGGACTACCCTAACCCTGAATCGGGTGTCATTTAGCTGTCCCGTCCCCTTATCTTTGTAATTAACGCATTTTGTACTATGTTGGGATTCTCCTCCTATATAAAGGGGATCTTTATCATTTTGTAAATCCTTGTTGCTTCAGTTGCTCCACACGAAACATACAAGAACATTCTCTTTACTCTCTAACATATTCTCTTGATATTATTGTTTTCGTTTATTATCTTTATTATTGTTCAGCATTTATTGCTTATCATTGGCCATAAGGAGCTTTCGTTAATTTTACTCCAACTGTTAGTCATACTTCGATTACCTTCAATAGCTCCCAGTCGAGCTCCGGAATCGACCTCGAGGCCCCCGAATCGACAGGCTCGAGGCCCCGATTGTTAGCCTATCGATTTGATTATCACCCTATCCTTAATTCTTATTTCGTTTCTAAGTCTTACGTACATAGCATCAACTGCTTAACAACTAGCATAAAAATATATCACGTATTTTTAGAGTCCCATAATCAAATTTAATTGTTATTACCATTTTCACGACAAAAAAGATGAATACAAACTCGTTTCTTATGGTGCATGTAATACCTTAGAACAATCTCAAAACGTATATTTATATTCCAAAATTGCAGACCTATTGTTATGTAGGAATAATAGCACTTCGTACCTATTGAATGAAAACTTTGGATTCGTTTCTGCTCATTTATTGATGCGTGTGTCTCTCTCTGTATATATAAATTTTTTTTTCATATCGTCTCTTTCTATGATAGTATCTCCATGTTTTTAATGAAGGATCAGACAAAATAAAGATTAAGTTTATGAGTTCTGAGTTATCACCGAACGCATAATTAATCATTTAATATTTAATAAATTTTTGAATATAAATACAGAAACTAAGCAAAACCTATATAATTCTCTATAGGGTTGGGGTGAACTTCCTTGAAGGTCTTTTTGTTTCTTTTCTCCTTTTTGTTGTTTGTTCATATAAGTGAAGGGGTTCTTTAAAGGAAGTTGGTAGAGAGAAATAAATGAGATATATATTTTTTGATCATGCCATGCTCGTAAAGCTATTTTCCGGGTTTGAGAAGGCAGTCGGCACTAGCAAAGTTTGATTTGACTAAAGAGAAAAAGTGGATATAGAGAGAGAAAGCATTATATGCAACAATTAAAGCAGAAACAAAAAGCAGAGAACACACGGAATTTCACTTTGCAATTCCTTTCAACCCCATTATTGATGGACACACACACACGCAATTGATTGCCAATGGAATTTTCCGTGATTACAGGGTCTCTTAGCTTTAACCATTCATTTCAATGAAACCTTTTTAGCTCCCCAAATTACTACTCCCTCTATTTCATATTAAAGGGTAGTTTGACTCGGCATGGAGTTTAAGAAAAAAGAAGAAGACTTTAGGAACTTGTGGTCTTAAAAGTTTAAGGGGTAAAAAGTTTGTGGGGCCATGATATTTGTGTGGCTATAAAAACTTCTCATTAAAGATAAATGAGTAAAATGAAAGAGTTTAAAGTTAAATTATTTCCAAATTTAGAAATATGTTATTTATTTTGAAACAGACTAGAAAGGAAAGTATATAAAACTGAAGGAGTACTAAATCCAATTCTTTACTTTCTCATGCCGTGGAATATTTCGTTTTCCGACGAAGAATATGTTAAAAGATTTCTTTTTTCTTTTTAATTGCTTGTCTAACACAGTTGAATGGACAAGCGCCTAAGATCTCAAACTCATAGGCAGTTCGAAAATGTAATTAAATATATTGTCCTTCCTTATACATCATAGTAGCATAAACTTTGTTATTAAAATTTTTATTATTACATCAGGAGAGGGGCGAGGAAAAGGGCAAGGGAATATTATGCTATTAATGAGGTTTGAACCCTCCATCTCAACCATGAAAGACAATAAGCTGGGATGTCACCAAGTGAGCTAGTCCTCAACCCCGTCCCTCTAAATTTGTCCTATAACTTTTTTAGGGCCTGCTAACTATCAAGGATTAATTTGGACAACAGATCCACGGGAAAGTCAAATAAATAAACTTGTGTTGGTATGAAAGAGAGAGGCTACGTACGTACGCGGATGAAATGATTTGACAGGACTATTAGTCAAATTTGTACATTGCCTTTCTTATAATTTTGGTTTTACTTTTCATCTGAAAGATCATCTATATATATTCGCTTTATAGATATGAGTAATTTCATGATTTTGTGTCCTTAGAAATATTTCCAATACCTGTATTTCGCATTTTCAATTTCAGTGGAAGACCGCTCAGTCGCTCACATTCTCTCTTAAAATATTACTCTATGTTATAAATAGAATTATACTTAACGTAAATGTCTATATTTTAGAGATCTTAGGCTTTGCTACTAGGTGACTGAGCTACTTTTTCCCTATAAATAGAAGTGTTCTATTCCATTGTAATTGATCCCAAATTAATAAGAACTCTCTCTCCCTACTTTTCTCTGCAATACTATTCTTCTTCTTTTATTGTTTCATAACATGTTATCAGCACAAGACTCTAACCAATTGAGTAGACGCTTTGAGATTGAGCATAATGATTGTCAATTGTTCTATGAACTTCTTTCATGATTAAATTCTGGATTTAAGGTAAGTATTTTATCTTATTTTTCTCTTTTAAATTCTTGAAATTCTATAATTTGATTTTAAATACAAGCAAAGACAATAAATTTTGATTATAACTCTAATAGAGTTTGTAAAAAATTATAACCATCCAAAGTGGTAAAATTTCTATGTCTTGCCATGATCAAATTCATGTACGATTGTGGGCAAAGAATTGAAAACTCGTCCCATTGAATTTGCTTCATTCTCGGGTTTTGACACAGCTACTCACAAAAACAAAACTATTTACCATTATCTACCCATTTATTTTTCTACCCATAAACTAATTATATTTCCTACCCATAGTAGTTTTGTGGGGAATTTTTTCTTTATTCTCTAGTTCTTTTTTATTTCTACGCTTCTTTTCTTCTTTTTTTCTTTTTTTTCTTTTCTGCTTTTCTTTTTTCTCGTTTTCTTCTTATTTTTTTTTTCTTTTTTCCTCTCTAATTTCATTTAACTTCTTGCCTTTTTTATATTCTTTTTTTCTTCATAATCTAATTTCATTTATCTTTTCATTATTTTTATTATTCTTTTTTATACAATAAGAAAAATAATTGATATAGTAAATATTTGTTCACCTTTTTTAATATAACTAGTACAATATACCTTTTTTTTTCTTTCTCATTTTTTAAATCAACTATTAAACTGAAATAATATCAGTTGTCACTTGATCTAATACACTGAATACTATTTTTGAGCACCATAAATTACATAATCAGATTCTAAGAATCAACACGTGATTGTCATGCAAACCTTGATCTCATTCCCTATAAATATCAATACACACTTTACCATTAGCAGTAATACAACCAGTTATAGAGCAAGAAAACATAATCTACAACAACCAAATCTCCATATATACTAGTTAGAATAAAAATGATAATAAAATATTAAAAAATACAACAAAAGTATAAGTAGCGAAAAAGACTTCTAGTACCATGTGATACCAATATGGTATATATGTATACCAACAAAGCATATGAATTCTCTAGAATATTGCTACAACTATCTGCGACTATACTACTCTACCAAAACATTAAAGGACACAATAAAAGTATGAGAAAATTACATGCTCGTATTGCAAGCTAAACATTCGCAAAACAACTTGCTCATTTCGGATACTAAGAGGGCATATAATTGTATGGGGTCATTCCAATGTTTGCTTATAACTATAAAAACTATTAATACACATAATTTATGTCCATCAGCACTTAAAAATTCCAGCATTATTGCAACTCATGTTGATATAAATAATTTCATAATAGAATTCACTTAAAATTCAGCTAAAACAACCAAAACAATGTTCAAACTACCATATGATACCAATATGGCATATAACTATACGAATATGGTATACAATTTTATTAGTTAATTCTCGACAACTATATGACTATACTACTATTACATAACACACATGCATAAAGAGAAAAATAAAAAACTAGTGTACCACATATTAATATAATAAGGTATTTCAAGATATTGTACTATATTACTATTATTAAAAGAAAATCAAATATTGTACCAATTAAATGCAGCTAATACAACCAAAAAATAATTCAACTAGCATATGATTCCAATATACTATATAGCTATACTAATAGGGTATATAGTTGGAATGAATTGTATACTAAAATGGTATATTTGTATACTATTTGGGTATACAATACAAATTCGTTTTCTTCTCTGGTTCAACTATATTTCAACCCAAATTTCTAAAATTTACTACAAAATCTCCACCAAATTGACTAAAACTTTAGCTACAACCTCCAATCAACTTTCCAAACTAACCCATACAGGATCGGGTCAAAACAATTAAAAACTCAAACAAACCAAGTTATGAGTTTCAAGCTTCAAGGTCCGTCAATGGTGGATTTACATTTTTGTACAATAAATCTCCAAAAATATGTAACTTTTATCTTTTAAGAAAGCTATAGAAAAAAGATGCTAAAGAAGTTCAACGTGCTCGATTTTAACCTTGTGAACACACCGAATGCCTATTTATACGAATGCCTCAAGTTTGGCTACATGCCAATTTTCTCTTTATAAATATATAAATTTTACTTTGTCAGGAACAAATTAACTAATTGAAAAAAAGAACCAAAAGGGAGAACAAAAAATAGAAGAACCTAACTCGTCTTTTAAACTAAGTTTTGCGTGAAAATGAAATCTTTAAAATTGGAGACTCGTTATTATTTGAAACAACGAATTTCATTGTTGAAGTTGGATTGGAGTTTGTTTTAGCAATAAGCTTTACTCCTGATTCAGCTCGCAGTTACAATTATTAAACCATCTGGGCGGGTAAATAGTATTGATTGCATAGGTAGAAAAAGTAAATAGTTTAAGTATGAGTATTTAAGGGTAAATAGTTTGAATTTAATGGGTATAAAGTGAGATTTTCTCATTCTCATTCCCCTAAGAGAATATGATAGCAGTATGTGATAAGTCTGAAAGAAGACAAAATTATTACTATGAATGTATCAATGGATGTTGACGTGGTAATAGACGAAATTATAATCGTCATCATTGTGGTAATGAGAATAATAATAATTCTCAAAATAATCCTTCATTTTGTGAAAGTAATATTTGTCATCGATTTGGCATGAGATTTTGTAAAGCACATATAGATGATTATGGTCCATTCATGATATGAATGTGATAACATATGATTTATGAATACATATTCATTGTTGCAAGAATATGAATGTGCTAGTGGTAGTGAACAAACCACACTCACCTCTAGAAGAAGGTTTGAGATAAAATAAGAAAATAATTTCATTATTATGGCATAAATGGTCATTGATCACGTACCTATTATGATTATGCCAAAATATTATGGCAATGCGATTATTATAGGGCAAAAGTAATGGAAGCAACATATCTTGCCTATAATGATTTTGACCATGACCATAATAGTATAATTTTCTCTTGAAAAGAGATATTTACCATATGGATATTGATGAATATATAGTAGTACAAAATTAATTGAGAGCTCTAAAAGAGCCAATTATTATTATTTTGGAGGAATAAAACTGATTATCAATAAGGCATTATATTGTAGTAAGTCTCAAAGAAAGAAACTTAATTGAGTTTTTAAGGTATTCGCGAAAGCGGTTGGTTATATTGAGACTATAAATAAAGAAAAAATTTAATATCTTCTATTACTACAACTTGTAGCGAGGTAATATGTATGTGAAAAATTATCCGCTTTATTCTCCAGTTTGTACTACACAAATAAAAGAATATCACAATAAAATGGATGTTTATTGATATAAAAACCCATATCATAATAAACTTGGAGTTTATTCATAATTTCACACGTCATGGTGTAAATCTGAAGTTTATCAATATTGATAACTTATTCAGTTGGCATAATTGGTTTAGGCATATTAATTTAAGTATGATGTGCAAAAATAAAAGAGAATTCACATGGGTAAATATTAAAGAACTAGAAAGTTCTTTACGAATTCTCTTATGTTGCTTGTTCTCATTAATTAATATACCAACTAAAATTGAGATTGAATCCCATAAATACTGAAAATATCAAAGGTGAATATATGCTCATTCACATGCCATGTATACCATATAAGATGCATCTACGAGAGGGTTACATGTGAGATTATTATTAACCTGCAACCTGATGTTTGCGAGGTAATAGCTCAATAATTTAATTTAGAGCATAATTTGCAGATTTACTATTCAAGAAAGTTCATCTTGATAAGTTGGTTTATATCATAGTTTGTTTAGCAAAATAATTTATTGAGTGCCTCCACTTAATAGCTAAACTATTGTTTATGAGACCAAAGTTATCTATATCAATATGATATACGTTATATACGAAAGTATATTACATTTTCCTCTCACAAGTAGTTCAGGGTCAAGAACCAAATAATTCCATCTTATTATTATTGATGTGCGGTATATATTTTGATTAACAACATAACGCACAAAGATGGGTTCTCAAAGTCGAGGAAATAAGTTAGGTTTTCTAACATAATGGGGAGACATGATAAACAGTTGAAAAACGTTATGTGTGATGAATTATCATTTGTATATCTAGATCTTCGAAATAATATGAACTTGAAGTTCATAAAAGGATAATTCATTTGCAATATATTACAAGGCATGCCAGATGCATTTGCTGACCTAAAGAAAGTAACTATATTCTCATTGCAAATGCTCCTATTAAGTCCTAGAAGAACAAAGTCTATGGTACGCTTAAAGTATATAGACAAATCGGTTTCAAATAAACTTCTTGATAAAGAAGATGAGCAAATGATCAAAATGATCATAATAAAGGAGACAAGTGATCTAGAAGATCACATGACATAACACTTCATAAAATCTCATGAGAGCTCCAGGTACCTTAAGATATGAATGAAGAGATCTGTATGTTATGTCTATATGAAAATAAGGAGGTTGGAACCGATATAAAAATATTTATCGACGACATCTATGATAGCACTAAGTATAGATAGGGATCTTAAGTCTATCGAATACAGACACAAAAATATTGGCCAAATGGAAGTGATATAATTCAAGTAGAATTTGTTTCATATGAAAGACATGTAGTTTTGGACCTGCAGTTCAAACACTTGAAAGTATAAAGTCAATGGTGTATGCAATCACTTTTATCTATCTTATATGTCTATCATGACATGAAAACTTGATATGCACCTAAAGTATATTTAAATGGCTTATTTGACTATACTTATATAATAATCACTAAAGGATTTAAATTGCTTAAAGCATATACAATTCTTGATCTTGAAGTACCACATCCCCAGTGCAATATGTGCACAAATGTATCTTGCTATAACTATAAGCATGATAATGTGATAGCGAGAATACCTCTATGGAGATATTGAAGAGCCATTCCACTGACATTATATGAAGACATTATATATCTATCAAGAATGAGGATTTTCAAGGTGCAACATATTCATTGGAGTTAATATGGCAGATCTGTTCACCAAGTCTCTACCGATGTCAAACTTCAAAAAGCTAGTGCACAAGATTGAGATGTGGAGGCTCAAGGATATAAATTGATGCTATCATCAGGGGGAGTTAATATGCGTTGTACTCTTTTTTCCTTACAAGGTTTTGTCCCGCTGAGTTTTCTTTGCAAGGTTTTTAACGAGGCAACCAAAAGGCGTATTTCTAAATATGTGTACTTTTCTTTCATTCACTAGAATTTTTTCCCACTGAATTTTATTTTAGTTAAGGTTTTAACGAGACACATTATCTGTTGAATAGATATTCAAGAGGGGGTGTTATAAATAGAATTATATTTAAGGTGAATGTCTATATTTTAGAGAGATCTTAGAAGACTTTGTTACTTGGTGGCTAAGCCACTTTTTCCCTATAAATAAATATGTTCTATTCCATTGTAATTGATCCCAAATTAATAAGAATTCTTTCCCTACTTTTCTCTACAATACTCTTCTTCTTCTTTTATTTTCATAACACTCTATGAGCTCTGAGATGCATTTTCCCTTCCCTTTACTTCTTTTTCTACCTGGGCTTTTTTATATTTCATTTACTTTTAATTTATATCTTTTTTAAGTACGAAGTTGAGTATTACCTCAAAAATATGTATGCGTAACAAAAAAATAATGATTCGTTAGGTAACGAGAAGATATGAGTAATCTCTCTGTCATTTAAAAGGTCATGCACGTAATGAACAAATTTAAGAAAAGAGTACGGATTTAACCGATTCTCCCATCGCCCAAATCAATTAAGCATATCAATAAGTTAAACAAATGTAAAATGGCAAATGCATATGATAATTTTTATCTTCAATATCTGCCCACATCAAGAAGTTTTAAACCGAAGAATATGATGGTGAGAGTGCTATACAGTAAAAAAAAGAAAAGAGAGAGAGAGTAGAAATTAGGTTTGATAGGTAATCACCATGATGATAAAAACATCTCACAATTTCATGATAAATCCGTGGAATTTTTACAAGTATGATTATGCTATTCTCCAACCACTTATTTCACTACTAAGTTTGTCATGATTCATTAAAGAACTGCACATGCTGGCAACTACTGGATCCAAGGGAATTTACATCTCAAAACTTAGCTAGCGTTGTTCAAAATTTTATACTAGTAATAAAGTTTTATCTTAAACTCTTTTATTAGTTTGGCATATTTGGTTAATACATGACCTGTGTTATTCCTTGCATTATCACATGAAAGCATCCATTCATTTTCCAAGATGTTACCTTCTGGAATCAAACTTTAATTTTACTTTTAGGGCCTGTTTGAGAACCCACGCGCATGTAATTGAATTTGGGTGTAATTGGAGGTAATTATACAGTTTTGACATGTTTGTTTGGCCAAGTAATTACTTGGTTAGCATGGAATTTGGTATAGTTGAAGAGGCATAATTACACTCTCCAATTCTTAAAGGGGGTAAGTATACGCGGCGAAATTAGAGGACTTGATTTCTCGCTGTCAAGTCATATCGGAAGAACGCCTCGAGACCCCGAGGACGGGAAGCCACATCCAAGTTCCCGACCTCGGGGCTCGTCGAGGCCCGACTCAGAAAGTCGGAGATCGAAGCCAGGACAGAGGGGGAAGCTCCCAAGGCATACGACTAAGTCTGACAGGGCCGACTTATCCAGAGCCTATGCTGAGGCATCGCGTCAAGCCGTTCGATCTCCACACTTTATAATTAATACCTATGTATTAGTAGCCGAGTTCCCCCCTATATAAAGGGATCTCGCACTACCTTGTAAGGGACTGATGTTGCTCCATTTTCTCCACAAGTGCAATAATATCTCTCCCTCTCTCTCTCTCTTCTTTCTAACTTCCTCGTTCTAACTGGCCCGAGGTCACTTTAATATTTATCGCTTTCTTACTTGTTCTTCGTTATATTGCTCGGTATGGGCCATAAAGAGCCTTGTTTAATCATATCCTTAACTGTCATCCCATTCCCGACTATCCCCGCTAGCTCGAGCTCGACCCTGACCTCGAACCCGAGGCCTCTCATCGACCGGTCCTACATCCGGGCAGCAGGTTCCTCGGCTCGTTCAACTCCTAGTTTTAGCCCGTATCCCCTTGGTAAAACAAACCTGGGCAGTAAGCCTTTAGGTTTGATTATTGCCTCGCTTTAGCTTGCATCTCATCATTAAATTCCACGTTCTTAGCATCATCTGCTTTAACAACTAGCTCGAGAATAGATCACGTATTTTGAGAATCCCATTTACAAATTTAATTATTGTTATTATTTTTACGGTAAACAGTTTGGCGCCCATCGTGGGGCTAAAAATAATAGTGATTATTTTCTTGCTGGTTTTATTGCACAAACGCACATTATCTCTCACACTTTTTCTTGTCCAAGATCCTTTGATTTCAGGTCAAAATGTCTGGCTCGGTAATCAGAGTCGAGAACGACTACCCCGAAAATCACGGCGAAAATGGTGTGGCTGTTCCAGTGGTTGGCGCGACGCCGCAGAACCCCGATAACGCATCTGGGCCGATTCCAGCGGACGAGGGTTCGCAAGGCGCGCAGCAAGTCGACGAAGCCTCGCACACCGATGAGAGCATATATCATATCGACCAACAGGAAGCCCGACAAACCCCGGCTCGGGAAACAGAGGAAGTTAGTCTTCACGGTATTTTTGAAATGCTGCAGGCACAGCAATTGGCTATCGCTTAGTTGCAGAGCCATCCGAAGACTCCCAGCACAGTAGCGTCGGAAATAGCTCCCCGCGCCGAACGAGTACTCGAAAGATCAAGCAACAACGGATCGATAACAGACCCTACCATAGCGAAGATGCTTGGGGATCTCTCCAAGAGGATCGAGTCAAGTTCGTGGAGGTTCACGCAACAGTTGTCCCCCGAGGAAGCGGTCCCGGAACCCGTTTCATAGAAATTCGGAACGCCGGAACCCCTAAGTACGACAGGGCCTTGGATCCCGACGAGAGCACCACCGCTTACGCATGCGCGAGAAAAGGTAACGACCTTCAAGATGATGAGTTCGAGCCCGTCTCGTTGAAGAATTCCGGGGAAACACTCTCAAAAGGAATCATGATGTAGTGCTACAACCTAGCACCTGACCTTACAAACTCGCTTACCGTTCTAGCAGATTCCTACGCAGAGGCACATGCCGACACCATCGAAGCAGTAATGGGATGGCCCGACACATCTGAGGTCGAACAAAGAGGGAATGAAGCACCACTGGAAGTCGCGCCTCATTCCCTGATGGAACGAACAAGATCGCCCACTGGTTCCGGATGACTGGGCGACACAGGCCTTCGCCCGAAGCCTAAACGAACCATGCCTGGCGACTCCAGGACATTTCAAACGAAGCTTGATCAGATACCCAGCAGAGGTATTGAGGGATGCCCGTACCTGACATCATCCACGAATTAGGGCCGTGGATGACCATCTGGGAACCTCATTGGGTTTGGTATACCAAAGCAGGCTCCCGACAAAGAAACTAATGCCAAACAGATAGAGGTACCATCCATGCACCGCGGATGGGAGAACCGCCACAAGATGTAACCCACCTTGCAATTATCGGGTAATGGCTCGAGGGCAACATCCTCGAGGAACTTTCAACAGAACCAAATTCGACGAGGCACGACCGGCAGGAGGACCCCGCCCAACGGAGTACTATTTCAGCATTGTTATACCAAACATCGTGATCACCATAAGCGAAACCAGGGATGCCGACTCGACCAAGACCCCTTCAAAGGAACCACAACCTGGCGTAGGAACTGCAGAGCATGCGCGACCACGGTGTCAAAAATGGCCATCAACTCAGGAGGATAACGGCCGTGCTATGCAATAAAAATCGCCACCGAGTACTGCCGAGTGATCAGGCTCGAATCCAGACCCAAGGGAGGAAGACAACCAAGAAGAACGAAGCAAACAAGCCGCGACGTATTACCACGATAGTGGAGGAGCGGCGACACCCTCCGAGAACTTATAAAATGGAGAGTAAAAATGATCGTCGCTAGGGAAGAACGGATCCAGGGATGTATTCCAGAGGACACCCTTACATCTTGAGAAAAGGACACCGAGACTTTGCCTCGGCCTCACACTGACGCATTAGTAACCCTCTCCCCATTTGATCTATTCCAAATAAAACATGTGTTAATGAATACAGATGGGTCGATGAAGCATACCAACAATGTCAAACCAAAGTCAATGGGGCGGTTTGGACTAACGAACCAAATCGCTCCCGCACCCCGAATCTTTGACGGATTCCAAACGACGATCACCACAGCAAGCAGGAAGACTATTCTCTCGATACAAGCCCGTCTAAGCTCGAGCTAGGACGCCGGGCTATGTACCATCAAAGAAGGTGCAAAGTACGGACGTCTTATTCAGATGACCACGGGCAAACCACCCGGAGATAGCTTCGGCCCCATTTTGCCAAAAGGACAAAATCCCATGCAAGGGGTGTAATTAAAATAAAGTCGACAAGGAGCAGTACGCGACGAAGGGAAATTCCCCACCATATGGCGCATCGCCAGCATCGATGCCTCCACCCTCGTCCGCCCTTGCTCGAGCCAGTTCATCCGAGAGACGAATCCCCTTGCACCGATCTTCTCGAGTACCTCTCTTCGGGATCTGCAACAAACATATTCCTCGATCCTCTTCTCCCGATCGAAGGCTCGCTTCAGCTCGGCTTAGGCATCATCAGCGTCCTTCATACGAATCGCCATCTCCTGGTTAGCCTTGGTTTGGCTTAGTACCGCTTTAGCCCGGGCATCAATTATCTCAGCTCTGATCTTTGAGAGATCAGATTCAAATCTCCCGATCATATCCGCTTAAACTTTGGCATTGTCACGAGCCAAGTGGAGTTGGGCTTTGAAGGTAGGGCCCTTGGCCGAGGCGCCTGTCTCCTCTAAAGCTTGAGCTTGCACTTGAGCTCTTAGCTCACCACAAGCAGTTCTGACGTGGTCGATGTCGTCCTTGAGGTACTCTAAGGCCTCCGTCTTTTTCTGTAGCTAATATAACAAAAAGGGATTAACCTTAAGGTCCAAAGGGAGCGAAGCACGAGCTACAAGAAGTTACCTGCTCCATCAAATAGCTCTCGTAATTTGAGATCCAGTAGGCCTCATATCGCCAATGCAGCAACTCAACCTCCTTTTCCTTGCTAAGGAGCCTAAGGTACTTGTCCTCGTCCAGAATACAGGAAAACTGTGCCTAAGCTCACCATAAAGTGAAGCCGAAAGACTTCCTCGAAGTTAGAGCACACTCCTGCTAATCCTGCCTCTTCGGCCCCAGGAGAACCAACCTCGGGCAAAGCATATTCACTCGGAGGAACTGCTGCCTAGGAATAAGATACTCCAGGAATAGCAGACTCGGACGATGCCCTCTCCTCGAAGACACGGGCCCGTTCGGCGCCACTTAGAGCTCCATCACACTACGGGTGCCAATCCCGTTTATCGCCGTCGTCCCTCGGCTTGGAGGCCGACGCCTCTTTCTCCCCTTCAGAAGAACATTGCCTCATCCCGAAGAACCGCCCGATACCTGCAAACAGCAAAGCTAGTACAAAATAAAGGAGGGAAATGTTACCTCAAATATACGAAGGCCAAGGCAAAGGCAACATGCGCGCATACCTTGGTATTTCACTCCCCATCTGATACGGAACACAACTCGCCACCGACGATCATCGCAAGTCGAATGGATCACCAGCCTCTGGACCCATCCAGGCAGGTCGCGAGCTTCGCCCGACGTCCATGAAGTTGCTGCAAAAAGGGAGAAAACACGATTACTCAACTGATTTTCGCTATAGGCAGAATCTGAAAAATCATCAGACGCTCTGCTCACGTGCATAATTCCACCCTTCGGGAAATGACAAAAGCTCCACAGGGATAATGTCGGCCGTCCGGACCCGGATAAACCAACTGGACCACTCTCGATCCCCATCTTCTTCATCATCGACAACAAAGGGCGTAGACGAACGACACCTCAGGGTTAGCAAACCTTGGTGATGAAAGGGCCGATATAGCCTGACGAGGTGGTTAAGTGTGAATTCAAGCCCAGCCTTCTCCGCAAAAAACCTCATCATTAGCACCACTCTCCAAAACGACGGATGTATCTGTGCCAAAGTAACCCTATACTTCAAGCAAAAATCAAGCACAACCCTATCGGGGGGGGGGGGGGGAATACGAAAGGATATAGGTAGATGCTCAAGAATCAATCAGTGGAGTCCGTAATACTCTCATCCAGGGAAAGCACCTGCAGCGTTATCCTCTCTTATCAAAGACACGATATTCAGAGTGAACTCCCGCGGTTCCTGAGCGCCGAAAGCAGCACTCCCCAGTCCCTACCGGCCCGGCCCCGAAGTGGTTGCCATGACTCTAGTAAAACTAACAGATCAGAGCAAGGGCATACGCTAATGCTTTTTGCGCCTGAAGAAATGAAGAACCCTATTCCAAAACGGAAGAGCAGCTGTCTAAAATAGTGAGGTCTTGCGAAGAAGCCGAAGCCGCCCCACATATATGCGATAAGTAGCAATGACTCGCCTACTCGGAGTGAGCCACGGGAAGCCAACAGCCTCGATATAAATCGATGGGGTGATACCCGATCACGGAAGCATCCTTCGACTGGAAGCCAGGACTCAAGGAGTCGGCCGTATTATCTCCAATTTCGAGGCAACATTCTACCTTGAGGATCCCCGCCAAAAAGAAGTCGGACTTCAGGAAGCTTTCAAAGCCATCACTCGACTCAAGACGTTATTCAGTCTCATAGTTTCCTTTTTCTAAAAAGAGAAATAAGCACACGAAGCTCCGATCACGAGGGCTCCACGAAGGCCCGAGGCAGCACCTGAGCATAGGCAACTCCTCAACAGAAGTCTATCCTATAAGCTTTATAAAGCTATCTGCATCGAGATCAAAAGGGACCCCCAAGTACCCAAAGCTGACCTTCACTCAGGATAACATTTTCTAGAGCCCCGAAACTCGGCGTATTATCTCCATGCAACTCGGAGGGCCCGACAGCCCGAGCCTTTCAGATCAATTCAGGCTTGGTCTGAGGTATGACGATGTGTTTGGAAAAAACCCATGTCGATCAGCAGAGGATCGGAAAGAACGCTCGCACCCGAGTCAGATATCAGCGGCCAACAATAAAGGAAGACATTCAAAAGGCCTCGAAGGGAACGAGAGCATACAAAAATAAAGCGAGAATCGAAAGCAGAAGTCAATGAAGTATATTTATATTCATAAAAATCCATGTACAATAGCCCTCGAGGGGTCCTTACATACAATTACAAAAGCCTACAGGTGTTCTTTACACCTAAAGTGGAGGAACGGAAGGATGTACATGTGATGAAACCCGAGGGCCCGGTCCACCCTCGAAAATCCATGTCCGGTATTAGCATCCTCGAGCACCGCCCCCCTCGAGCATGCATCCTCGAGGGTGATTCCTTCGACCGCCGCCTCCTCTAGGTTCCCAGCTCAATCCCCCAAGGGATTCCCACCGGAGAAGATGAAGAAGAGGAAAATGAGGGGATGCAGAGGAGGCAGAGAAAAGAGACATGGCCCGCCGAAGCCAAAGGTTGAAGATACGGCGGGCCCCAGCCTCAATGGCTGGTAGTGCCACTTTATCCCTTGGGAAAGAAAAAGTCCAAGGGATGAAGTGCCACACCAGGCCTGGGTAGGAGAGTGAGCAGCGGTGCATAGTCCGAACGACTATCTACATAAGGGGGAAACCGACTCCTCTTCTGTCATCATCTCGAGCCAACAACAAACGAGGTGGCACAGTCATGCTCGACAAAGGGAAACCCCGGCAAAAGGCCACAACACAATCTAAGGGAGCTCTGCCAAATGGTCTTGAGGCTATGAGCCCCAATCATGATCTTCAAGGATAGAGGAAGATGGTAAGATAAAGTGGGCAAACAAGTCAGCGATGGCACTGGGATAAGAAAAACAACACCAGAACACCCCCATTTATAGGGGGTTATGACACGGTCGTCGAGGCTTTGGAAGATTGACCGGTGGACGCAGTTAATGCATCCTTGAAAAACCAAACCGACGGCGGTAACTTTACCTTGGAGAGCGGAATCGGGAGTGCATTGAATGAAGTTGAAATACACAAGCCTATGGACGCCCCGATTACCATAAAGTTCACGCCAGGAGTCGCATCATCGGTATGACATCGCCGTAAGAAGCTCGAGGAGTCAAGTGTCAGAATCATTTCCCATCACTTCGTTATGGGAAACGCGGAGACTATTTGTACGTGGCAAAATCAGAGGACTTGATTTCTCGCTGTCAAGTCATTTCGGAAGAATGCCTCAAGACACTGAGGACGGGAAGCTACGACTCAGTTCTCGACCTCGAGGCTCATTGAGGCCCGACTCAGAAAAGATGGAGATCGAAGCCAGGACATAGAGGGAAGCTCCCAAGTCACCCGTCTAAGTCTGATAGGGCCTACCTATCCAGAGCCTATGCTGAGGTGTCGTATCAAGCCGTCCCATCCCCTTACTTTATAATTAATACCCATGTATTAGTAGCTGAGTTCCCCCCGCCCCCTATATAAAGGAAGCTCGCACTACCTTGTAAGGGACTGATGTTGCTCCATATTCTCCACAAGTTCAATAATATCTCTCTCTCTCTCTCTCTCCTTTCTAAACTCCCTTGTTCTGACTGGCCCGAGGTCACTTTAATATTTATCGCTTTCTTACTTGTTCTTTGTTATATTGCTCGGTATTGGCCATAAAGAGCCTTGTTTAATCATATCCTTAACTGTCATCCCATTTCCGACTATCCCCGATAGCTCGAGCTCAACCCTGACCTCGACTCGAAGGCCCCTCATCGACCGGTCCTACATTCGGGCAGCAGGTTCCTCGGCTCGTTCAACTCTTAGTTTTAGCCCGTATCCCCTTGGTAAAACAAACCTGGGCAGTAACCCTTCAGGTTTGATTATTGCCTCGCTGTAGCTTGTATCTCATCATTAAATTCCACGTTCTTAGCATCATCTGCTTTAACAACTAGCTCAAAAATAGATCACATATTTTTAGAATCCCATTTACAAATTTAATTGTTGTTACCATTTTTATGGTAAATAGTAAGAATTGGTGGTAATTACACAATGTAATTACACAATGTAATTACCAGATGACTTTCAAATACTTTTTTCTCTTCTAAATATTACTATTATTCTTATTTTTAAAAGAACACTCTTTCTCTTCCAGTTCGTTTAGATTCTTTCCTTCTCCTTACGAACTAGGTACTATTTTTTTCCTTCCTCTCTTTTTTTATTGCATGTGTAATTGGTACATTAGTACTTGAACTAGTTTGTGTAGGTTCTTTTGCCATTGCAGGTACTCTTTGTATACGGTCGAAACCGAATTCACCTATTGTATGGCCAACCAATATTGAAGCATGATAGGACAAAGTTCGATCTTGAGTTATATCGAACCGAGGTGCGAGATTGCATCATTGGAATCGTGACCTCGGGACCGAACAAAATCGAGACCAAACAAGATCGAAGAAAATTTGCCGAACCGAATAACAGAGGGCCGAAATAGCTGCGATCAGTTAGAAATCATGGTGGAAATCTCGGCACATATCAAAGAGAGACCGAGTATTTAGCAAATCATAATATTTTTACCTTGTATAGAACTGTACCAAGAGTAGGACACCCCTACTATATAAAGGGGGGTTTGATCATTTGTAACACACATTGAAATATGCAATAGATAGCAATTCACTATTATTTTCTAGCTCTTATCATCTTGTTATTCTGTACTTGCATCAGAAGATGCATTTTTTGGCTGGAGGGTGATCGAACTCTAAGGCCAAGGCTGTTTAATTTGTGTGGTTTGCATTTATTTTCTAATCGTTAACATCAATATTAATCTGTCTTCTTAATTTGTGCCAAGTTATATCATGTATCCTTAAAATCGAGTATAAATTCAATTGTTATACATTTTTTAGGGTAAACAATTTGGCAGCCACCATGGGGCTAAGGATTATAGTGGTTACTCGGTACAAACTTTCATAACACACGCTATTTTTCACTTGTTTTTTGAAGTATATTTGATTCCAGGGTCAAAATGTCGAACTCTCAGTCAGTGCCCCTTCATGTTGACAATAATTTCCGCCACCACGGTGAGAATGATAACATAGCACCAGGAAACGACGTACCCCCGGTCGACCGATGGAGTTCCAGCTGTAGATCTAATCGACCTTAGCTCACATGTAGCCCTCAACACAAATTTGGCTGTAGATCCCGAGGACAGTGTCCACAAAGACGTTCGATTAGCCGCTCAAAGCACACATAGCGGCGAAGATGGTAGGATCAACCTGTGGGTGATCTTCAAAATGTTGCAAGCTCAACAGGCAGTGATAGCCCAACTCCAAAACCAGAATCACCCACCGAGCAGGATCGAGCCCGAGCCGTCACATGAAGTTGTCCACATGGTCAAATCGGTTTCAGGAAAATCGAACAAGAAAGAATTAGGGACTGATCCTACAATCATGAAGATGCTCGAAGAACTGACAAAATGAATTGAGTCAAGGGAAAGAAGATCGAGGAAAATGATAAGAAGGTGGAAACTTACAATTCCAGGGTCAATAAAATCCGGGGGGAGCCACCGATATTGAAGGGTCTGGACTCCAAAAAGTTCATGCAAAATCCTTTCCCCTCGAGCGCAGCTCCCAAGTCGATCCCCAAGAAGTTTCGAATGCCCGAGATTCCTAAATACAACGGAATGATCAATCCGAATGAGCATGTCACCTCTTACACATATGTTATCAAAGGGAATGATCTGAAGGATGACGAGATCAAATCTGTCTTGCTAAAGAAATTCGGAGAGACCCTATCAAAGAGGGCTATGATATGGTACCACAATTTACTACCTAATTCTGTTGACTTATTTCTATGCTTGTGGATTCCTTCGTAAAAGCACATGACAGAGCCATCAAGGTTGAAACTAGGAAATCAGACCTTATCAAAGTAAGGCAGAGGACAACGAAATGCTCCGAGAATTCGTGTCCCGATTCCAAATGGAACGGATGGACCTGTCACCGGTCGCCAATGATTGGGTTGTTCAAGCTTTCTCCCAAGAACTCAACGTTCGAAGCTTAGTGGCTTCACAACAGTTGAAGCAGAATTTGATAGAGTACCCGACTGTTACTTGGGCCGATATGCATAATCAATATCAATCAAAGATCAGGGTCGAAGAAGATCAACTTGGGGCTCCTTTTGGGTCCGTTTATCCTATCAGACCCATCGACAGAATCAAGAGGGATTTTGACCGAGAACCGAGGTCGAACAGAGATCGATATCATCCATATAGTGGAGATTGTAGAATCAGCAGATCTGAGAGGAATCCTGTACGAAATGAAAGGAGAAGTGATCGAGGTTAGAGCTCTTGAGGGCTCATGAGCAAGAATGGCTTCGACAAGCCTATCAGACCCAAAGAAGCACCTCGATTATCAGAATACAACTTTAATGTTGAAGCAACAGCTATCGTGTCAGCTATCGGATGCATCAAAGATACCAGATGGCCTCGACCTCTACAAACCGATCTAGCGCGAAGAGATCCCAACCAAATGTGCGAATATCATGGAACCCATGGCCACAGAACAGAAGATTGTCGAGAATTGAGAGAAGAAGTAGCCTGGTCATTCAACAACGGGCATCTTCTAAAGTTTTTGAGAGACCGAGCCAAGAATCATTTCAGAAACAGGGATTCCAGTAAACAAAATGAGCAAGAAGAACCTCAACATGTCATTCATATGATAATCGTAGGGGTCGATGTTCCTCAAGGTCCAATGTTAAAGCGCACCAAAGTATCAATTACGAGGGAGAAATAGACTTGAGATTACGTACCTGAAGGAACTTTGTCTTTCTACAACGAGGATGCAGAAGGAATCATGTAGCCCCACAACGATGTGTTGGTAATTTCTGTACTCATGAACAAAACTCGAATTAAACGTGTGTTAATTGATCCAGGTAGCTCGGCCAATATCATTTGATCGAGGGTTGTAGAACAACTTGGCCTACAAGACCAGATCGTACCTGCTGCTCGAGTGCTAAACGGATTCAACATGGCTTGTGAAACTACTAAGGGAGAAATAACATTGCCGGTGAACGCAGCCAGAACCATCCAGGAGACCAAGTTTTATGTGATCGAAGGGGACATGAGGTATAATGCTCTGTTCAGGAGACCATGGATCCACAACATGAGAGCTATGCCCTCGACCCTTCACTAGGTGTTAAAATTCCCGACGCCAGAGGGAATTAAAACGATCGATGGGGAGCAGCCTGCTGCGAAAGAAATGTTTGCCGTCGATGAAGTAATTCTAATATCAACACCCTTATCGATAAAGGAGCCAGATTCAAAAACAAAATAGGAAGCCATATAGCAACCACCGATATCCGCCTCAACCCAACCGGACAAGCATGGGACTAACGAAGACGATAATTACGGGGTTCCTCGATCCTTCATAGTCCCCGATGACTCCGACGCTACCAAATCAACGGTCGAAGAGCTGGAGCAAGTCATACTAATCAAACATCTGCCCAATCGAAAGGTATACCTGGGCACGGGATTAACTCCCGAGCTCAGGAAAAAATTCATTCAATTTCTTATTGCTAATGTAGATTATTTTGCTTGGTCCTATCTAGACATAATAGGGATCCCACTAGAGATCACCACTTACAAACTAAGCTTGGACCCAAAATTCTATCCAGTCAAGCAGAAAGGAGACCACAGTCCGAGATCAAGCATGCTTTCATCAAGGACGAGGTAACTAAACTCCTTAACATAGGGTCCATCCAGGAAGTTAAATACCCGGAATGGCTAGCAAACATAGTAGTCCCTAAGAAGGGGAACAAACTGAAAATGTGTGTGGATTATAAGGATTAAATAAGGCATGCCCCAAAGACTCTTTGCCTTTGCCAAACATCGATCGCATGAGCGATGCCACGGTTGGCTACGAGATCCTCAGTTTTCTCGATGCCTACTCCGGGTACAAGCAAATACAAATGAACCCAGATGATCAAGAAAAGACCTCTTTCATCACTAAGTATGACACTTATTGTTATAATGTAATGCCATTTGGATTAAAAAATGCTAGTGCCACATGCCAATGCCTAGTAAACCGGATGTTCGAAGAATAAATAGGGAAATCTATGTAAGTTTATATTAACAATATGTTAGTTAAGTCCTTGCGAGTAGAGGACCATTTAAAGCATTTGCAAGAAATCTTTAGTATATTGAGGAAGTACAACATGAAGCTGAATCTGGGAAAATGCGCGTTTGAAGTCGGATCGGGTAAATTTCTTGGGTTCATGTTATCCAACCGAGGAATTGAGATCAACCCCTATCGTGCCTCCTTTTTCCTCGCGAAGTCTGGGTTTCGACATTCATTAGGAACAACTCATTTCCTTTTGGGAATTAGGTATGAAATTTGAAGAGTCGCCACCTAACGGATTAAGGTGCGTTAGGGCACCTAGAGAAATTGACTCATGTAACCAGTTTGCATTACTAGAGATTAGGGTAAGGGCTCGAAATAACCTTAAGGGAAAGGTGTTAGGCACCCCTCGCGGTCCACAACGGTGGGTCCCGACTGAACTTAGTTATGTGAATTAGTCATTAATAGGTAAACAGTCTAAGCACCCATTCGCAAATAAGGGAAGTTTATAAAATTAGGCACACATATATAATAAAGGAAGTTTAGATGGTCCAAGCACACATATGTAGATCTTATACAGTCTAAGCACACATACTTAAGTTAAAGAAGTCTTGGAAAGTCTAAGCATACGTACATAAATTAAGGAAGTTTGAACAATCCGAGCATACATACATACATAAATTAAGGAAGGGAAGTCCTAAGTTGGTTAGCTTATAGGATCAATCTGTACAATGCCCGATAATCCTCCTCAACTAGAGGGACTACATGTGACATTAGCACACAAGTCATCATATCCCTTTACTACCCATTACCCTCCCTTTAGTGGTTATATAAGCGAGTTTAATTAACGAACTCTAAGCGTGCTTTACCCGTCCCTTCCTTGTGGTCCCGGAGGTGTTTAGGACCTCTATACTTAGGCAGTTCTAGACACTCCTAAGGTATTTAAAAGGTAAAATCTAAGCGACAACAAAGAGCATATAGGACTATCAAACAGAGAAGCAATTAAAGGGCTCATGTTTACCTCCATATGTAAACAAATAATTAGCACGTCTCAGACAACTAATTTTACCGAATTTCAGAAGGCCTTAGAATATGGTATCTAGATGAGTATCTCAGAATATGCAGCATTGTTTAAAGAACGAAGTGATATAACATGATCAATTGCCTACTGATTTAGAATCTGTTAAACCTAGACAATTTACAAATAAGCAAAATATAACTTTACAATTTTTAGACCGTTAATTACCTAAGGCTTGCCTAGGCGAAGGTCTGCATGTAGTCATAATTCTGGGAACTAATTAAGATGACTTGAAGTTATTCAATCATATAGGCATGCTGATCTAGGCAATTAATGTTACAAAAAGGCTGATTTCATGCACATTTTTGTACTAGAACATGATATATGTGTTGGGGCTATTTTTTTAAACCTCTTTATAGATAGTTATCCATTTAAACAACATAGATGCGATCTAAAGCAAATGCAAACAGAGTCCTAAGGCAAGATTTCTAGATGGTCATTTTATCAAGCGTGATTACACCAGTAGTTTAATGACAGGATTTACAGGTGATAGAAACTTATGTAGAATCAAAAATGAAGTGATGAACTATAATATATTTTCAAATATGCAAAGGCATTAAATGCAAACATCACAAAATCTAAAATCATGATTTCTACCCAGCTTCCACAAAATCATGTATGAACCCCACCCTTTTTTACTAATTGCCCCAATATCTGTTTACAAATAATATTATTATAGACCAGAATCAAATGAATTACATAAGTAAATGAAAATATACTAAAGGGACCCTAAATTAGGCCCAAGGTGAACCTGGGGATGCCAGGCCTTCAATACAGTCTCAAAAGCCAAAGATCTCACAACCAATAGTGTGTCTTGGTGTGTCAGAGTTCCCTAAGGACCTCAGGGATCCCGAGTAGTGCTCACACCAAGACCTATCTCAAGTAGAGGATTAATTATGTGCAGTGTGGAAGGGCCAGCCCTGATATGCTAGAGTTCAGAGGGATATCAAGGATCCCTAAGCAGTACACATACCAGAGGGGCAGAACTTAAATAATCTAAGAGTAGAAGTGAGAGTGCTTGACATAAAATAGTGTTGAAATAAACTTTCAGGAGTGAAAAAGGTTTTAAAGAATAGACACAATTTAGAGAAAATAATAAGAGTAAAAATAATTTTGAGATCAATTCTGACAAGAGCAAGCACACAGATTTAGAATGCTTAGAATCACAACATTCAGCAATCGGCTTTACAAATAGGGGTCAAAAGGGGGTTAGGACATAGAGAGTTCAAACATACAACAAGGTCTAGGGGAGCATATGGAGAAACAATTGTACAGAACAAACAAGAGTCTAATAGTTCAGAGACTTAACAAACTAGTCATGATAAGAAGCAGTTAAGACATAGTCATGTTGAAGACAAAGTGTGTGCTCGTTGGGATCAACCAAGTACACTAGACAACTAAATTATCAACATGATTACACCAATTAAAGAGAGTAAACAGGGGCTGAATAAACATGCTGGTCGAATATCAAACAGTCAAGTGAGACCTAGGCATGTTGACTACACATTTAACAAGAGAGGCAGAATTTAAACATGCTGACTAAAGCAGTAAACATGGAAACAAATTGAGTAACTAGTACAGGAACAAGAATGGATATATAGACATGGAACACATAAGGTTTGTCACACGAAGTTAAAGGTAAAATCATACAATTCGGACATTAAATGCAAAGTACATATTTTTTTTGGTGATTTTTCAATTTTTGTAAAACAAACTTGCTTAATTAAATCCTAAATTGTAAAATTAAATCCTAATTTGCAAAATTAAATCCTAAATGCACATGCAACCCATATTTTGTACTTTTCTCATTTAAAGTAGAAACAAACATGCGCACACAAAAATACAAATAAATCGCAAACAACACAACCATTTTGTTTGAATTTTTGGGAGTAGTTCTCATAGGGCAAAAATCACGTGCTCACAGCTGCCCCTCTTTGTCCGAAAATACAAAAGGTTTTCGTGCAAAGATAAAGTGAGGGGATACGAGCGATTTTTGCCCGTTGGGATACTCCGTGTGAAGCATTTTTGTAAAGATTTAACCGAACCTTTGCTTCAAAGGTTTCCTACATATCCCTGTCTAGAAGGGAATCAGGTTAATGTAGTTTGGGAAGTTTTGGTAGCTGGGACTACCATGGGATTGCATTTTTGCTGTTACTGCTGCTGCATGCGTTTGTACTACTTTTCGATCTCCTTATTACACCATGCTAAAAGGAAACAAGAAGCTAGACTAAACTATAGTCTATGAATTACAAAATCTTATCTAAATCTTCAGCCATGCTCTTGCGTCTCTTGTTGCTTTGACGTCTTGGTGATTGGTGTTTCCTCTGAAGTTTTCTTTCTTTCTGTCTTGACTCGTAGTCTTCTCTTGATTGCCGAATTTGAACTGCTTATTTCCTTCTTGTGAGCTTCGAATTATTTTTCCTTTGAAGTTTGAACCGCCTTCTTCTGACTAGTGTTGCCTTCCTTCCGACTTCTGAACTTTAATTTATGCTGGGGATCTTTGTTGTAACCCTTCGCTCTCCGGGAGGGCTCCTAACTTCTACTACGACTCCATTCTCCAGGCGGGCTCCTGACTTCGACTACAACTTGAAAATATAACAACCTCCATTCTCCAGGCGGGCTCCTGACTTCATCAGCAACTTTGAAAATAATTCAGCCTCCATTCTCCAGGCGGGCTCCTGACTCCTTCAACTTAAAATTTAACAACCTCCATTCTACAGGCAGGCTCCTGACTCCAACAACAACTTAAAATAATTCAGCCTCTATTCTCCAGGCGGGCTCCTGACCTCGACAACTTCTTAAAATGTAACACCTCCATTCTCCAGGCGGGCTCCTGATTTCAACAACATTCTTAAACATATAACACCTCCATTCTCCAGGCGGGCTCCTGACTTCGACAACTTCTTAAAATGTATACCTCCATTCTCCAGGCGAGCTCCTGACTTCGACAACTTCTTAAAAATACAAAACCTCCATTCTCCAGGCGGGCTCCTGACTTCGACAACTTCTTAAAATGTATACCTCCATTCTCCAGGCGGGCTCCTGACTTCGACAACTTCTGAAAAAAACAACACCTCCATTCTCCAGGCGGGCTCCTGACTTCAACTACTTCTTAAAAATACAACACCTCCATTCTCCAGGCGGGCTCCTGACTTCAACAACTTCTTAAAATGTAACACCTCCATTCTCCAAGCAGGCTCCTGACTCGTTTAACTTGAATCATCCTCTTTCAATTGTTTCCTTCAAAACTGGTGTCTTATTCCTCCAAAAACTGCAGGGGACAACACCGGTGTTTTATTAACAACTACGTTATTTTCCTTCTTCACAGACTACTTCCTTTAGAGCTGGTGCCTTCCTTCCACTTGGAACTACTTTCCTTCTATCTGGTGTTTTCACTTCTCTGAAACCTGTCGGTAATAACACTACTGGGGAATTATCTTCCTTCTTTAAAACTAGTTACTTTCCTCCCTTTAACAATGGTGGAGATGATACCGATTCAAAGACCACTACCCTTAAAACTTGGGTTATCTTGCTTCTTCCAAGATTGCTTTCTTTAAAACTTGTATTCTTTCTTCCGTAAACTGCGGGGGATTCCACTTCCTTCAAAACTTGTGTTATCTTCCATCTTCCCAAAGTGGGTATTTAATTTCAAGAAAATTTTCGCAATGAGAGAAAATTTTCTGCTCCAATTTGATAATCTTCTTTGTGGCCATGTCTTCCCGCTGTCAATAACATTTCCTTTCCCTGATTCAAATCAAAGAAAAATTTGTTAGTTTATAACGTGGTGAGTGGTCGTGCCACTCCTGCCGGGGATGGCTTTTCCCTTCTCCCTTTCCCTGCTTTGCGTTTTATTACAAAACTTGTTAGGGATGATATTATTTGCTGAGGATGATACTCCTGCTGGGGATGGTTTTTCTTTTTTCTTCCTTCCCCGCTCTGTGTTGTCCGACCATTGCAGAACTTGGTCGAGAATCTGTCGGAGTTGTTCCTGTATCTCGCAAATCTGCTGGGGATCCTCATAACCTTTTAACTGTTGCTTTTCCATTTTTCTCCAACTTCCCCTGGAAATTTGGTCCTCTTGGGATCTAGACCCATTCATCATTTGGTCTTACGACAAACTTCTTTTCACTTTGTCGCCTTATTTTGGCCTGTCCTATTCACTTTTTTGCTTTGCACCGTTTTTGCAACTGGTAGTAAGCTCTGAAAATCCTTTTCAAAAACAAACTGCTGGGGAGGAGTTCCATATACCAACAAATAAGGAGTTCCCCTACTGAAGTACGAACAGTAGTGCGATAACCCAATAATGCAAATGGTAATTTCTCATGCCATTGTCTGGATCCTTCTATCATCCTCCTCAGTATCTTCTTTATGTTTTTGTTGGTCGCCTCAACCGCTCCATTCGCCTTGGGACGATATGGGGTGGAATTGCGGTGTTTAATCTTGAACTGTTGACATACCTCTTTCATCAAACCGCTGTTAAGATTAGCACCATTGTCCGTGATGATCACTTTCAGGATCCCAAGTCTACAGATGATATGGGAATGAACAAAATCTACTACTGCCTTCTTGGTTACAGACTTGAAAGTTTTAGCTTCAACCCACTTAGTGAAATAATCGATGGTCACCAGAATGAACCTATGACCGTTGGTAGCTGCCGGCTCAATAGGTCCAATTACATCCATGCCCCAAGCAACAAATGGCCATGGTGCTGACACTGTATGCAATTCTGTCGGTGGAGAATGAATCAAATCTCCGTGTATCTGACACTGATGGCATTTTCGTACACAATTGATACAATCACGTTCCATAGTGAGCCAATAATACCCTGCTCGAAGAATCTTCTTCGCCAACACATATCCGCTCATATGTGGCCCACAAACTCCAGCATGTACCTCTGTCATAACTGTCGTGGCTTGACTAGCATCTATACATCTCAGTAATCCCAAATCTGGGGTTCTTTTGTACAACACTCCTCCACTGAGGAAGAATCCATTTGCCAATCGCCGAATGACTCTCTTTTGATCTCCAGAGGCTTGTTCCAGGTATATCCCCATCTTGAGATATTCCTTGACATCATAAAACCATGGTTCGCCATCCATTTCTTTCTCTATCATGTTGCAATAAGCATGCTGATCACGAACCTGAATATGCAATGGGTCAACATGAATTTTGTCTGGGTGATGCAACATCAATTCCAAAGTGGCCAAAGCATCGGCAACCTCATTATGAACTCTTGGGATGTATCTGAACTCCACTGATCGAAATCACTTGCTCAGATCGTGCAAACATTGTCGGTATGGTATAAGCTTTAAATCCCGTGTTTCCCATTCACCTTGAATCTGATGCACTAGGAGGTCCGAGTCTCCCAAGACCAAGACGTCCTGGACATCCATGTCTGCAGCTAACCGTAAGCCCAAAATGCATGCCTCATATTCAGCCATGTTATTGGTACAATAGAAACGTAGTTGTGCCGTAACAGGATAATGATGTCTTGTTTCCGAAATAAGTACCGCTTCTATTCCAACTCCTTTCGCATTTGCGGCTCCATCAAAGAAAATCTTCCAACCTGGTTCCTCAGATAATTTCAACTCATCTATATGCATCACTTCTTCATCAGGAAAATACGTTCTCAAGGGCTCGTATTCTTCATCAACAGGATTCTCAGCCAAGTGATCAGCCAATGCTTGGGCCTTCATGGTCGTCCTCGTCATATAGACGATGTCGAATTCTGTGAGTAATACCTGCCATTTCGCCAATCTCCCTGTGGGCATAGGCTTCTGGAAAATATACTTCAGTGGATCCAAACGTGAAATGATATAAGTAGTACATGATGACAGATAGTGCTTCAATTTCTAGGCCACCCAAGTTAGGGCACAACATGTCTTCTCGAGTTGAGTGTACTTAACCTCAAAGCCTGTAAACTTCTTATTGAGATAATAGATGGCTTGCTCCTTCCTTCCTGTAATGTCGTGCTGCCCTAGTACAAAGCCAAACGAATTCTCTAGGACCGTTAGATAAAGAATTAATGGTTTTCCCGGCTCAGGTGGAACCAACACAGGTGGATTTGATAAATATCCTTTGATTTGGTCAAATGCTTCCTAACATTCTGCCGTCCATTCTATCGCAACATCTTTCTTCAGTAGCCGAAAAATGGGCTCACAAGTTGCCGTGAGTTGCGCCATAAACCTGCTGATATAATTCAACCTTCCCAACAGACTCATTACTTCTGTCTTGTTCTTCGGCGGTGGCAAATCTTGGATGGATTTGATCTTTGACGGGTCCAACTCAATGCCTAGCCGACTGACGATGAATCCCAACAACTTTCCAGATGGAACACCAAATGCACATTTGGCTAGGTTGAGCTTAATATCGTACCTTCGAAGTCTTTGGAAAAACTTTCTTAGGTCTGCTACGTGGTCCTCCTGATGCTTGGATTTTATGATCACATCGTCCACGTATACCTCATTCTCTTTGTGTATTATGTCATGAAACACAGTAGTCATTGCTCTCATGTACGTTGCCCCAGCGTTCTTCAAACCAAATGGCATTACCCGGTAGCAATATGTCACCCACGGCATAATGAATGTCGTCTTTTCCGCATCTTCTTCATCCATCAGAATCTGATGATACCCAGCATAGCAATCTACAAAAGACCCGATCTCACATGCGGCACAATTATCGATCAAGATATGGATGTTGGGCAATGGAAAGTTGTCCTTGGGGCTTGCCCTATTCAAATTGCGGTAATCGACACACACTCTGATCTTCCCATCTTTCTTCAGCACTGGCACCACATTAGCCAACCAATCAGGATATCGGGTGACCCGGATAATCTTTGCTTGCAGCTGCTTGGGTACTTCCTCTTTAATCTTCACACTCATGTTTTTTTTTAACTTCCTCAATTTCTGCTTGATAGGAGGACACGCCGGGTCAGTGGGCAGCTTGTGAACCACTAAATCCGTGCTTAACCCTGGCATGTCATCATACGACCATGCAAAAACATCTTTGAACTCAATAAGTGCTTTGATTAGTTCCTCCCGGATATTTGGTGCAATGTGGATGCTTATTTTAGTTTCTCCGGTATCATCTGCATCCCCTAAATTGATGGCTTCTGTGTCATTTAAGTTGGGCTTGGATTTCTCTTCAAACTGGCTTAACTCCCTGTTTATCTTTTCGAAGGCTTCATCCTCATTGTATTCCGATTCATTATCATAATCGACCCCTTGTATAATTAGTTCGGAATCAGATTGATTTTTTAGACTGGGGTGAAGATCCGTTGTGCATACCATGTCATTAGAACCAATATAAAGAGAACTGTTCAGATAGAGAAAAGAAGAAAACAAAGTTAAAACAAAATAAGAAGAAAAAGCTTTTACTTTATTCAAATACGGGATAACAGAGTTTCACACTTTGCCGAATACAAAGCAAAACTGGATTACAGCCCTGGAATAATCCAAAAACAAGAAAGAAAAATTAGAGCCCACTACTAAGACTCTCTCCGAGTAGGAAGGGGAGTAGCCATCCAATTGTTGATATTGGCCCTAGGCCCCACAAACTGTATGTCTGCCTTACTGGAACCTTCTCCAGCTTCTATCATGTTGACATCAGCGAACAGCCTTTCAAAGCCTTCATTCAAATCTCCATCTGGCCTAATCAGTGGTCCGAGAACTTTCATGACCGACAGCTTTCTGATACCTGCTCTAACAAATGATCTGGATAGGCACGAGATTGGCTTGGGAAAGACCCAGACTCTTTTCTTCAACTTGCGGGCCCGTCTCACATCTGCCGCTGTAGGTTTGAACCCCAGCCCAAAGGTGTCCAGATTTTTGGGTAAAGAAACCGGCTGAACAATACCCTGAAGATCAGCCCCTAAACCTTTGCCTGGCACAAACCCGTTTTTCAACATCTCCGAGGCTACCATGACAGTCGCAGCTGCGATCCTGGGAAGTGGATGGTCCTCGCCTTCAGAAATTTTACCTACTAAAACCGTATCGAAAACCTGGTAAACCCACGGTCCCTTATCATTATCAGTCTCTATGAAGGGCACGATGGCATCACATACAGCGTTTGCATTGTCTTCCCCATGTACTATGATCTCTTGCCTATCCCACTCGAATTTGACCATCTGATGTAATGTAGAAGGCATTGCTTTGGCGGCGTGGATCCAAGGTCGCCCAAACAGAAGATTATATGACACCGCCACGTCTAACACTTGAAACTCCATAGTGAACTCGACTGGACCAATTGTTAACTCAAGTATGATGTCACCCACTGTGTCTGTACCACCACCATCAAACCCTCAAACATAGATGATGTTCTTGTGAATCCGGTCACCATCGACCTTCAGTTTGTTCAATGTGGCCAAAGGACAGATATTGGAACTGGACCCATTATCAATCAGTACTCGAGTGACTATCGAGTCTTCGCACTTCACGGTCAGATAAAGGGCTCTATTATGTTCTGTACCTTCCACAGGCAACTCGTCGTCTGAAAAAGTGACCCTGTTGACCTAGAAAATCTTGTTTGCTATTTTCTCCAGATGGTTCACAGAGATCTTATCTGGAACATGGGCTTCATTCAGAATTTTCATCAATACCTGGCGGTGCTCGTCTGAATGGATAAACAATGATAACAATGAGATCTGTGCCGGGGTCTTCCTCAACTGCTCCACAATGGAATAATCTTGTGCCTTCATCTTCTTCAAAAACTCCTCTGCTTCTTCCTCCGTCACTGGCTTCTTTATTGTTATAGGATTGGACCTTCTCAATTCTGCGGGCGCAAAACACCTTCCCGAATGAGTCAACCCCTGGGTCTCGCATACTTCTTCCACAACCTCCTTCCCCTTATGCATCACCGTCACTTGACTGTAGCTCCATGTCATAGATTTCTCTCTTGTTATCGGCAACTGCATTACTGGCCTGATAACAACTGGTTCTACACGGGTCCCCTTCACAACTAACACTGGTGTGCTTGGTACTCCCTACAGTACTACCTTGACCGGCTCTGGCTTCTTCGCAATAACAGACGAACCTTTCCCTATTACCACAACTAGCTTGTCATCTACTCTTCCTAACTGTACCACTGCCTTTCCACTGGTCGGCTTTTCGTTTGGACTGGCACAAATTATCATTACCGTTTGTGAGGGTTTCTTGGGCTCCCCTCCTTCGTGCACTAGTTCGATCATGTGGGCCTCATGGTGCACCGGCAACGGGTTCTCATTGATGTTGGGTGCCTTTGGTGCCTGAACCTTGATCCTATTTGTGTCAATAAGATCTTGTACGGCAGTCTTCAACTTCCAGCACTTCTCAGTATCATGCCCGGGAGCCCCCGAATAATATTCACAGCTTACCGAGTGGTCCAGATTTTTGGGAAGGGGATTTTGCAATTTGGGCTCAACAGGACTCAATAGGCCTAATTGCCTCAATTTGTGGAACAGAGTAGTATAGGTTTCTCCCAGCGGAGTGAATGTTCTCTGCCTGTGCACCCTTTTACTCCTGAAAGCCTGATTTCCGCGGAAGCCTGGCCCTGAAGGATTCCTGTAGGCCCTTGGTGGTGGATATGTGCTTTGCGGAGGTGGGTATGTGTTTGGTGGAGGTGGATATGTATTCTGGGGAAACGGCGCACGCCATTGTGGGCGTACCGGAGGCTGGGTGTAAGTTTGGGCGTGATGGACAGAGAAATGTGGTTCTTGTGGTGGATAATAGGGCTGTGGAGGGTTGTATGGAGTGTGTGGGTAATTTGGGTGATGGGGTCTAGGTTGGTAGTGAGGGGAAGGATCTCTGGATCTGGACCAAGTACATGCTTCGACTGTTGCGACCTCCTCTCTCTTCTTTTTCCCGAGCGCACCTCCCGTGCCGCTTTGGATAGCCTGAGTTGTGGCCTTGATTGCCGAATAGCTCATTATCTTGTTGGACATGAGTCCCTCTTCAACCATACCGCCCATTTTTACTACTTCGTTGAAAGATTTACCAACTGACGTCACCAGGTGACCAAAGTAAGTTGGCTCCAAAGTTTGTAAGAAGTAGTCCACCATTTCACCTTCCCTCATTGGTAGATCGACTCTTGCTGCTTGTTCTCTCCAACGGAATCCGAATTCCCTGAAGCTCTCTCCAGGCTTTTTCTCAAGTTTCAACAGTGTGAGACGGTCAGGGACGATCTCAAGGTTATACTGGAAGTGACCTGCAAATGCTTGTGCTAGATCGTCCTAGGTATACCACCTGCTAGGATCCTGCCTCGTGTACCATTCCAGTGCGGACCCGCTTAAACTTTGACCAAAATAAGCTATCAGCAGCTCATCCTTTCCACCTGTCCCTCTCATCTTACTGCAAAAACCTCGTAGATGTGCCATGGGATTACCATGTCCCTCATATAGATCAAACTTTGGCATCTTAAAACCTGCCGGCAATTGAACATCGGGGAAGTGACACAGATCTTTATAGGCCACACTAACTTGGCTGCCCAATCCATGCATATTCCTGAAGGACTGCTCCAGGCTTTTCACTTTACGAAGCACTTCGTCCTGCTCCATATTCTTAGCCGGCCTCTCAGTTTCCCCCGGGAGCTAAAGGTGAGGGGTGTAAGTGTATGGCTCGGGTGCTTTGAAGGTGAGTTTGGGAGGATAGTATTGGTTGTCATGAACCTGAAACACTGGTTCATCGGATGATTTTTGCAATGTGGCGGGTGGAGGTGCCACGAAAACAGGAACAGTTGGTGGAGGAGGGTTTTGTTTGGGTGGTGGAGCTTGGGGATTATAGGAAGTTTCCCCTGATAGTATTGGGCAATGGGGAAGCTCGTTGATGGACCAGCGGGAGGGTGTTCCGGAGTCCGAGCAGGTGAGAGGGTAGGAGTAGGGGGAGGTATTGGTGATGTTTGTACCCTAGCCCAGGCTAGGTGCATCCCAGCTATCTCTTGTCTCAACCTGTCTACTTCCTCCTTCATCATTTGCATCTCCGTTTTTTCCTCCTCAACACTTTTGTCCGAACCAGACATACTTTTCGGAATGGGCCCTTTAGATCTTGTGTGGTAATGGTAATCTGCTAGAACGTTATAACGAGCTAACTGTTTCGAAATCTCTGGATCAACAATAAACTTGTTAGCGTTAGAGTTTAACACATATTGCAATTTCACGTTAGGGATGCAATGTTCCTAAGTAGTTTAACCATTTCTATCATGTCTTTGTTCTGACTGCATGCGTCATTCCGACTTCTTTTAAGTGCCTCCAAACTTTTCCCTTTTTTTAGTGGTGGTCGAATCTTATGTGGATTGCCTACGTATCATGTCCCCGCATGAATCAGACCGTGCGTAGTTCTGCCCCATAAAAGCGAAAGCAAATTTTGGGAATTTTTCATTTTCTTTATTGAAACATTATAATACAAACTAAACATTTTTGGAAAGGAGAACCAACCCGAAGTAAAACCAATTACGGTCTAAAAAAAACTATTGACACATTTTGCCGCAAAAGAGAACATACAGACAGACAACAGACTCTAAAAACAAAAACACTTACTCGAACTATAATTACATTAAAGTTCCAAAAGTTGGTGCCCGCGAGGCATCGTTCGGCCTTGCCGCTGGCTTAGGTGCGAGATCCCTTTCAAGTTGCTCTAGTTCGTACATTGTCCGCTTGACAAAAATCATTACTGCTGACAAGAAGGTAGTGCAGGTCATGTCTTCACACATTCGGAATCTCTTAATGATGGCATGGGCAATAGTCCCAATCTTGTTCCTAATTCGACCTTTTTCTATGAGCAGGCGCCTTATCTGATCACTACGGCCCCCAAAACCTGAGAATCCTGGAGATACTGCCTTTGCAACTGCCGTATTTCATCTTCCATTCGAGCCAGTAAATCGTAACAGTGTCCACTTTTGATTTCATAAGCTTCAGCTTGCTTAGCTGCCTTGTCCTCGAGGGTGGTCATTTTTCCCTTTAGTTTGGCGATGGTTTTTTCATATTCCTTCTTCACCTGCTGCAAGTACTGTGTGCGCTCTTTTGTTCTTTTTGCCCATTGTGGCCAGAGCTGTGCTACGGCACCCTCGGATTTCTTCAGGTCCTCCCGGTGCTCAATGATTTCCTTCTTTAGTCCGTTAATCAATCTTTGATCCGACCGACTCCTTTGCTGGTTGTCAGCATCTATCCTCATTTGTCGGATCTAAGCCTTGAGAGCCTCATTTTCTTGGGCTAATTTGTTCTTTTCTCCCTGATCGGCGTCGACTTGCAGACTATTTTCAAATCCCAGGTTTTTAATCTGTTGCTTTAGCTGGCCTATTTTTGCCCTGTAACTTTCTTCTTTAGCCAACCAATCCCACTGTTCTTGCGATGCCTTGAAGAACTCCTGGAGATGGGGTCTTTTAGCCGGCCTTTCATGCTCAAGTTCTCTCCTGTACCAAGCAAGGTATCCTGGTGCCACTTCGCTTTTGGCCCGATCCCGCATGCAAGTATCTGCTTTTAAATATTGGCATTCACTCCAAATCTGACGGACTCTTGCTTCAGGAAATTGTCCGTCAGGGCTAATCTCAATTACTTGAGCACTAAGATCTTCTTCCTGTGGCACTGTTTGGCGTCTCCCGAGTTGTCTCAAAACCCGATATGGCGCGTAGGGCTGAATGCTCTTGAGCCCTACAATAGAAAGTGGGTCCTAGCTGCCGGCATATATATGACTTCATCAATGGGCAACCATCCTAGCGTCCACTGTATTTGGCTAGCAGTGAGGGTCTGAAAGAATGATGTCCACGTCGTGACTCCCTCGGGTAGACTGACCCCTTTGGTTCTTGTGTAGAACTCTTCTATGCAAGTTTTCTTCGAGGAACCGTAACTCAAGAGCTGGGAACGGTGGCAGAGATGTTCAATCATCCATATTTGTAGCAACAAGTTACACCCCTCGAAAAAGTTCCCTCTGGCTTTGCATGCTGTGAGAGCTCGGAAGATATCAGATATTATCATAGGTGCAAGAGTGCTTTCAGCTTGAATGAGCAAGGTACTGATGATCCCGACTATTTTCAGATCAATGTTTCCGTCTTTCCTTGGAAATACCAAAAGGCCCAAAAAGGTTATCATAAAAGCCACTCGTCTATGCTCGTCCCATTTCTGACGGTTACTTTTGCTGCATAACTTGTTACCTGGGTTGTTGAATCCTCCGACATGACCGTATCTGTCGTATATGAAGCGCGGATTACAAAAACCTGCGGCCAAATCTGGGTTATGGACCGTCTTGGGTATCTTTAACGAATCTAAAAACTGATGCACAGTGACAGCTCTTGGAGCAATCAAGTATTTTTGCCTCAACGGAGCTTCAGCATTTCCGATGTACCCGGCTATTTCCTCCAAAGTCGGAGTGAGTTCAAAATCGGAGAAGTAGAAGACATTGTGTGTCGGGTCCCAGCAGGTGACCAAAGCTCTTATGATATCCCCTCGAGGCTGGATTTCCAATAAACCCGTAAGACCCTTTAGATATTTCTTGACCTCATCTTGCCCTTCACCACCTAAATCATCCCACCATAGTCGCAACTTGAAAGGGATTTTAGTCATTATTAAAAAAAGTTCATTTTGCATCGTGTTCATCCTGCACATTTATTAAGGTGATTTAAGCAAAAAATAAAATTTATTTGACTCAACCAATTGGCTATTTTTTTTTCAGATTAAAAGAAAGATCCGGCTCCGCACACGACTTTTCAGCACTTCGGAAATGAAGATTTTAAAGCTGGGTGAGTCAACCGGTCAAAAATCCAAAAATAACTAAAAGTGGTCGTTTATGCAAAGTCAGTCTTCCGGCGTCCCTTTCGGGAATATTCGGCTATTCTTTCCAACAACGGCATCACCTGACTTATTTATGACGAAACTTAAAATTTTCTGGGTATCTTGCAAAAAGGGGAAGTTGGACCCGATGAGGGTTGCCTACGTATCTCACATCCGGTGAGAATCAAACCGACATAGTTCGGGTAGATAAAACAAACTTCTTTTGAAAACAAGACTCTTTTCAATGAAAAAACCATTTTTCATAAACAAAACCTTTTTTTTTTCATTTTCTAAAAAATTCGACAGAGTTTCGACGCTATTTGGACATTGATTTTTTATTTATTTTTCGAAATAGGCGATTAACTACCTCTATCTCTCTTTCCTCAAAGTATTCAAAAGCCGGTCAACATGCAAGTCCGAAGCAAACAAATGCACAGGTAGCAAGTAGGATGTATTAAGATGGTTTTTTATTGTTTTGGTACACCTGTCCTAGACAGACCCAACCCCTGTGTTGAGCCTCCAAAGTCAAATGCACATGATACAAACAAACACTCCTACTAGGAATCCGGCATGAAGCTAAGTTATTTTAGGTTTGTAACCTGGGTATTTGTTCTAGACTGTGTACCCGAGCGGACAACTCGGGTCGAAGAGGGGGCTACGTACCGGGGACCCGCGAGATCGTCTGGCTTTGTAACTTGTCCGGCCTCTTTCTCATTCCAAGGTATGACACTAACAGAATTGGGAGTCTCGACCAGCAAGCTCATCCTCGGAGATAAGAAGAGAAGGGTTTCGACACAGTTTATATACAGTTCAAATAATATCAAAGCGGTAAAAGCATCATTTAGCACATTAGGCTCAAACATGTAAAAATCAGATAATAAACAAAGCCAAATATAACAATTTATCTAAGCTCGAATTCTGAACCCTGAACCAGAGATTCTGGGTTTGTTCCCCAGCAGAGTCGCCAGAGCTGTCACACGAAGTGAAAGGTAAAATCACACAATTCGGACATTAAATGCAAAGTACATAATTTTTTTGGTGATTTTTCTACTTTTGTAAAACAAACTTGCTTAATTAAATCCTAAATTGTAAAATTAAATCCTAATTTGCAAAATTAAATCCTAAATGCACATGCAACCCATATTTTGTACTTTTCTCATTTAAGGTAGAAACAAACATGCGCAGACAAAAATACAAATAAATCGCAAACAACGCAAAACCATTTTGTTTTGAATTTTTGGGAGTAGTTCTCATAGGGTAAAAATCACGTGCTCACAAGGTTGAGTTTCAAAATTTAACTAGAGGCATACCAGTTAAAGAAAAGAATGCAAAATGTAAAAACAGGTGCAATTCCACTATCTAGCCTTGGCTTTCAGCCGGCTAGACCAACAGTTAGCACAAGTAGCAAAGAAAGAAGAGAGAGTTTTTGAATGTATGTGCGTGTATTCTGAACTATGTTCGTGTATTAAAGGAGAAAAATGAGAGTGCTTATATAGCAGTTTGAGAGTAGAGCCAATAAGGTAAAAGAATCAGAAATCAACAATTAAGGGCAATCAGAATCCAATCACATAAGGAGTTCAGAATAGACTCCTTTAATTAGGGGCAATTAGCCAAACGGTAACAACATGGGTTTAATTAAGGCAAAAAGACCAAACCATACCAAATAAAGAATCAATGAGAATCCTAAAGTTATACGGGCAAGCAATTAAGGCAGAGATGACCAATTAAAGCTATAAACAAGGAAACAAATAAAGTCTATGCATACAAATCTTTAACGGAGTAATCAATCAGCCAGAATTTCAAATTAATACTGACTTCTGGTAAGAATATATCAATTCCCATAAATAGAAAATAAACTAAGTAAAACTTCACAGAAACATAGGATGTAGTCGGGGAAAAAAATAGGTTAGAACCCTAATAGGGCTCAGTTAGGGTAAAATTATAGAACACTGGATTTGACAAAGGAAAATCGTGTAAGTCAAAAATACAGGATGAGTTAATACGATTGATAACACTGAAAGACTCAAAATTGAAGCAAAAATTGGAGAAACCAGTATATCACATAAAATTAGTTTGGGTTTGAACAATCATGCAAAAAATCAATCGAGGTGAAGGAGAAATGACTCACTAAACATTAATAACTTAGAAAAATCTTTAAAAAACAGTTTCGGATGAACCCTAGTTTGAGAAGAGTGATTAAGAAGCGAGATAATCAAGTAAAGTAAGGGGTTTTTGGAGAAAAACATTTGATAATACCCAAATCATCTCAGATCTATGAAGATCTGAGAAGAGTTGACAACAATGAACTAGGGTTTTCAGAAAAAAATAGCAGAGATGAGACAATAGGTCGAGAACCCAAAGTTCTGTAACAAAATAAAGAGAAGTTCTCACTCACAGTCGAACAAATGGTGTGAGATAGGCCAAAGAGCAAAGTTTCGAACCAAAACCAACTAGGTTCTTTGAGATCTTCTCAAGATCTGCAAAATCAAGGAGCCATGGCGTGTGGAAAGTCAAGGCTAGCCAGAGAAGACAAGGAAACATCATTAGACTCAGATGTACGCCGGTGACGGCGAGTGATGGAGGGAAATGAGAGGATTTGGGGGGGTGATCTTTAGGTTTATTTATGATAAGGGGATTGTGGACCGTTGATCAAAACGATCAACGGTCAGGATTAGATATGGGTATTTGGTCGGGTGGATATGTATTGGGCTTAAGGGGATTGGGCCAACTTTTGGACGGTTATTTGGGCTGGTTTAAGGGGTTAGGTCCAAAAAATATTAAGGATCAAATATGCTATATGTTAAATACCCCAAAAAGTTATTAATTTTTTTTTAAAATAATTAACATATTATAAAAATAATTTTCATGCATAGAAATGTTTTAAAATAATTACTACATATTTAGAAAATACAATGAGCTATTTTCTATTATAATAATATTATAATGTACACATGGGCTATAATTGCAAAATTATTGTAATTGTAGCCAAAAGGTATAAATTTTGCCATTTGTGAAATAATTTGAACTTGATATAACTATGAATAGCAAAATTAAATCAATAAAATGTTATAGAGCCATTTGTAATGCAATTTCGTAATTATTTATATAAATAAAATACTAGAATAAATTAATTTAAAAATATAAAAATTATGGAAAACATCAATCGATGCTAATGTATAGTTTTGAAGGTATATATGTACTTTAAAAATATTATAGGGAAAAATTGGGTATCAACAACTGCCCCTCTTTACCCGGGAAGGATGAAAGAGTTTTCGGGTAAAGAAAAGATGGCCAATTTTGACCGAATGGGATGTTTTTAGAAAAAATAGAGGCCAAAAATGGTCTTTGAGCTGCCTACATATCCCTAGTTTTACAGGAATCAAGCCATGTGTAGTTCTGGATTCACCGGTGAACGAAGCCGATGGAATTGTTATATGAATGGTAGCCAATTTAGGCAAAGGCTCTTTTATGAAGCGGATGGAGTTATGATTATGGGTCTAGAGCATACCAGATGTATTATAGGGCGGATGTTGGGTATCACGAGGTAAGATGGGTGGCTGATGAGAATCGATTATGAATGACGAAGTGAAAATGGTATGAGCGGAAACCGGAGCGAAGGTTGCTCCTGTTTGAAAAACGGTTACCTATGAGATCACCTGCAAACTCAAAATACGATGCATGAATGTACATAAATTACTGCAAAAAATTAAACCTGATGCAAATTCCCTTTGGACCATAAAAGATTGCCTTTGGACGATGCAGATGATGTCCTTAGACTATGATGTACTGGGCCATGAATTGTGAGATAGGAGATTCGCCGGCCATGAAATGATGTTCTTGTGCCATGAAAATTGTGCCTCCGAACCATGACGCCTTTGAATAATGATATGTGACTTTGAGAGATCCTCAGGACATGGCATGGTGTCTTCTGGCTATGAGGATGATGCCTTTAGACAATGACGCCTTTGGATAAGTTGGCGATATTTCAGCCCATGAGATGTAATAATATGATGCAAAAATCAACAAGACAAGGGTTAGTCTTGTGAGGTTGAGGACAGAGCTTAGCCCGAAAGAGGAGCAAATAGATAGTGCTGGAATAGAGCAACATTTATGCAAGGAGGGACAATGCTTAGTCCCATGGAAGGCAGAGATTAGCCTTATGCAAATATGGAGGCAGAGCTTAGCCTTATGCAAATATGGAGGCAGGGCTTAGCCTCATACAAGGTTTGGGACAGGACTTAGTCCCAGGCAAAAGGAAGGCATGGCTTAGCGTATGCAGATATGGAGGCAGGGCTTAGCCTCATGCAAGGTTCGAGACAGGGCTTAGTCCTCTGCAAATGGAAGGCAGAGCTTAGCCTTATGCACAATTGGAGACAGAGCTTAGTTTCATGCAAGGTTCGGGATAGGGCTTAGTCCCATGCATATGGAAGGCAGGGCTTAACCTCATGCAAGGTTTGGGACATGGAGGCAGGGCTTAACCTCATGCAAGGTTTGGGACATGGCTTAGTCCCATGCAGATGGAAGTCAGAGATTAGCCTTATGCAGAATTGGAGACAGAGCTTAGTCCTACACAAGGTTCGGGACAGGGCTTAGTCCCATGCAAATGGAAGGCAGAGATTAGCCTAATGCAAATATGGAGGCAGAGATTAGCCTCATGTGAGGTTCAGGATAAGGCTTAGTCCCATGCAAATGGAAGGCATAACTTAGCCTTATGCAAATATGGAGGCAGGGCTTAGCCTCATGCAAGATGGAGATAGAGCTTAGTCTCATGCAGGATGCGGGACAAGGCTTAATCCCATGCATATGGAAGGCAGAGCTTAGCCTTATGCAAATATGGAGGCAGGGCTTAGCCTCATGCAAGGTGTGGGACAGGGCTTAGTCTCATGCAAAGAATGAATAGCAAATAAGAGTAGAATGTTTCTTAGCTGGAGATACGTTCAGTGTCTGGTGGCCCGATTGATAGTGATTTTACTCCGTGTATATATATTTACGAATGCTACTGCTACGTCAGATATGCCTGCGCTCAAAGAAAAATTGTAAGTTTGTAAGGGGAGGTTGGTTCGTGCCCTCGTCTGTTGGCTTTGCTCCTCCGTTCTGGAGGCCTCATTTGAGTTTTTCTGGGTAACACTTGGTTGTTACGGAAATAGAGTTTTCGAAAATATGCAATTATTGATAAAAAATAGAGTTATTTTAGAAATATGGTGAAATATCAAATAATTTTTGATGAACTAATGACTGTAACACATTTCAAGACATTGCAACTTTCTCGTGTTAGAATTTTAAAGGTCCTCCTCAAAATTCTTCCCCAGTTTGATAGATGATCCTTCGGCCATTTTCGAGTAACAAAACTTGTTTAACCTTCTACGGAATTTTGAGAACCCTTCTCAAAATTCTGCCCCAGTTTCTTAACCAATTTCTGATTTTATGGCATGCAATGGCATTGGCTCCTCAAAATTCTGCCCCAGTTTCTGGTTCTGGGGGGGAATGGAAATTTTATTATTATATGACTGAACCCATAGGGCTGCCTACGTATCCCCTCTTAAACGGGAATCAGGTCAAGCGTAGTTCAATTACATCTAATGAAGAAATATAAATAGTCTAGACATAGTATCTCTTGACTGTGTCTGAATTGATTAGTTTTGGAAAGACTTCTCCATCCATTTCTGCAAGTATGAGTGCTCCTCCTATTAGCACCATGTGAACCATGTAGGGGCCTTACTAGTTGGGAGAGAATTTCCCTTTGGCTTCATCTTGATGCGGGAAGATTTTCTTCAGTACCAACTGTCCTGGTGCAAACTACCTTGGTTTGACCCTTTTGTTGAAAGCTCTCGACATTCTGTTCTGATAAAGCTGACCATGACATACTGCGTTCATTCTTTTTCCATCTATAAGGGCCAATTGCTCATAGCAGCTCCTTATCCATTCTGAATCGCTGAGTTCGGCTTCCTGTATGATTCTTAAAGAAGGAATCTCTACCTCGGCTGGGATGACAACTTCGGTACCATAAATCAGTAAGTTGGGAGTTTCCCCAGTTGATGTGCGAACTGTAATGTGGTATCCCAACAAAGCAAAGGGTAACTTCTCGTGCCATTGTTTGTGGTTTTCTACCATTTTTCTTAGTATCTTCTTGATATTTTTGTTGGCGGCTTCTACGGCTCCATTCAACTGAGGTTTATATGCTGCGGAGTTTTTGTGTTTGATTTTGAAGGTCTCACATATGGATTTCATTAGATCACTGTTGAGATTGGTGGCATTATCAGTGACAATGGACTTAGGAACTCCGAATCGGCAAACAATACCATCCTTGACAAAATCTACGATGACTTTCTTGGTTACAACTTTGTAGGATGCAGCCTCTACCCATTTTGTGAAGTAGTCAATGGCCACTAGAATAAACCTATGCCCATTTGAAGCAGTGGGCTCGATCGGACCGATGACATCCATTCCCCAAGCAGCGAATGGCCAAGGTGAGATTGTTGTGTTGAGATCATTTGGCGGCACTTTTATCATATCGGCATGCACTTGACTTTGGTAGCATTTTCGGATATACTGGACACAATATATCTCCATAGTCATCCAAAAGTAACCGGCCCTAAGTATTTTCTTGGCCAAGACAAAACCTTTCATATGCGGGTTGCAGGTCCCATCATGTATCTCCTCAAGTAGCTTAGAAGCCTCTTTTGCGTCGACACATCTTAGCAATCCCAAATCAGGAGTTCCTCTATACAATTTTCCCCCACCGTGGAAGAAGTGATTGGACAATCTCCGAAGTGTACGTTTCTGAGTATGGTTAGCATGCTCCAGATATTCTTCTTTTGCCAAATATTCTTTGATATCGTGAAACCAAGGCCTCCCGTCTGTTTCTTCTTCAACATGGGCACAATATACCGGCTGGCTATGAATTCTCACTGGGATGGGATAAATGAAATTCTTGTCTAGATGCTGTATCATGGATGATAAAGTGGCCAATGCATCGGCGAACTCATTCTGAATTCTAGGGACATGCCGAAACTCTATCTTCGTGAACCTTTTTCTCAATTCCTGTACATGTTGCAGATATGGCAATATCTTGGAATTCTTGGTAGCCTACTCTCCTTGTATCTGGTGCACAAGCAAATCTAAATCACTGATTACTAGCAGCTCCTGAATATTTATGTTGATTACCATGTTGAGCCCTAGTATGCAGGCTTCATACTTTTCCCTGTTGTTGGTGCAAGGAAACAAGAGTTTAGCAGACACCGAATAACGTTGGCCAGTCTCCGATACCAAGACGGCTCCAATGCCTTCTCCTTTGAAAGTTGCAGCTCCATCAAAGAACATCCTCCAACCATCGTATGCTTCAGTAATGTCCTCTCCTACTAATGAAACTTCTTCATCAGGAAAATATGTTTTCAAGGGTTCGTATTCTCCTCCTACAGGATTTTCAGCAAGATGGTCTACAAATGTTTGTCCTTTGACCGGTTTTTGAGTTATGTAGACGATATCGAACTTACTTAACAATATCTGCCACTTGGCTAACTTCCCAGTCGGTATGGGCTTCTAAAAGATGTACTTTAGGGGGTGCATCCTAGATATGAGATACATGGTATAGGCACAGAAGTAATGCCTCAATTTTTGGGTCGTCCAGGTCAAAGCACAACAAGTGCGTTCTAACAGAGAGTATCGTGCCTCGTAAGGTGTGAATTTCTTACTCAGGTATTATATAGCTTGCTCCTTTCTCCATGTCAGAACACATCCGAAGGCTCCATCTAATATAGAAAGATAGAGTAGCAAAGGCCGCCCTAGTTCCAGTGGGACCAAGATTGGCGGTGTGGACAGGTATTCCTTGATTTTGTCGAAAGCTTTCTAACAATCTTCGGTCCAACTTGTTTCGGCGTCTTTCCTAAACATCTTGAAGATGGTTTCACATATAACTATGGACTGTGTTATGAAGCGACTGATATAGTTGAGGCATTCGAGGAAGCTCATCACGTCCTTTTTGCTTCTTGGTGGCGGTAACTCTTAAATAGCCTTAACTTTGGACGGATCAAACTCGTTTCCCCGACGACTGACAATAAATCCCAATAAATTTCCTGTGGGAACCCCGAATGCACATTTTGCGGGGTTCAATTTTAAGTTGTACCTCCTTAACCTATCAAAGAACTTTCTCAAGTCTACTTTGTGATCTGCGGTCCTCTTGGATTTGATAATGACGTCGTCAACATACACCTCTATATCTTTGTGTGTCATATCATGGAAGATGGTTGTCATGGCTCTCATATAAGTAGCCCCAGCATTCTTTAGACCAAATGGCATCATCTTGTAGTAGTACACCCCTCACGGTGTAATAAAAGCTGTTTTTTCTACGTCTTCTTCATCCATCCAAATCTAGTGATAACCTCGCGAAGCAATCTACAAAGGATTGGAGCTCATGCTTGGCGCAATTGTCGATCAGGATATGTATATTTGGCAGTGGGAAGTCGTCCTTGGGACTTGCTCTATTTAGGTCTTGATAGTCAACACATACTCTGACTTTCCCATCTTTCTTCGGAACTGGTACAATATTGGCTAACCAAGTCGGGTACTCAACTACCCTAAGAACTTTGGCTTTAATCTTCTTAGTAACTTCCTCTTTGATTTTCAGGCTCATATCTGGTTTGAACTTTCTGAGCTTCTGCTTCACCGAAGGATACATTGGATTGGTAGGCAACTTGTGAGCCACTATAGATGTACTCAAACCGGTTATGTCATCATATGACCATGCAAAGACATCCTCATACTCCTTCAAGAAATGAATGTACTCCTCCTTATCTGTCGGTGATAAGTGAATGCTTATGCGAGTCTCCTTGACGGTTTCAGTGTCTCCCAAATTTACTGCTTCAGTTTCGTCCAAGTTGGACTTAGTCTTATTCTCAAAGTTCTCAACTTCTATAACAACCTCCTCAGGTATTTCATCTTCTTCCTCTGAGTCACTATCCTTATATTGCGTTGTCTCATTACACGTCACAGTCATCGGTTCATTAGGAAAAGTAATAATAATGTTGTGGAAAGAAAAATGTAGAAGATAATAATGAATAATAAATAGCAACGCGTTGATTAAAACTGAAAACATCCAAAACAAGTACCACTCTATGAATCGAACAATTATTTTGAAACAAGTGAGTCTTTAAAACAAAATTACTAAAAATAGATTAGATGCCTAGCATGTCTATAGAAATAAAATTAGGCTGATTGCCAAGCTACCCTGGGACTCAGCGGGCCCAGGATGGTGTGGCAGTCCAGTTCCTAAGAACAACTTCCTTCGCCACAGTCTGAATGGTGAAGCCTTCCTCTTCCTCCTCCTCAATTATTGCACTACTATCCATATCCTAGTCTTCTAAGAACAAATTCCTTAGCCTAGCTAATGTTTCTTCTTCTGTAGTTCCCCATATTGTATCAACTCGGTGAAAAGTCTAACCCAGATGTGGCATTGGTTTCTTGAGAAGGTAATAAGGTCCACGCCATGGAGGTGACCAATCATCATACTCCTACCATGTATACTGGTATCTGAGCCCGAAGGTAGTACCATGACGTTTCAGCTATATTGGTTTGGTAATTCCATAGAGATTCTTCCCAAGCCCTTTGCCAGGTTCATACCCAGACCATGCTAGTATGCTTTCTATCTTGTTACTTCACCATTTGTCTTTCTCAACGGCATTGACATGTTCGATGTGATGATAAGTTTCCCCTCCTAGCCTTATTCTACTCCCAATGATCGGGATGGTTTGACTGGTGTAAATGGGATTACTCCCGTCTCCATGAATGATCACCTCCTGATGGTTCTATTTGAACTTCACTGCCTAGTATAGTTTGGAAGCCACAACCCCAGTGGCATGTATCCAAGGTCGACCCAACAGAAGATTGTATGAAGTTGATATATCAAGCACTTGGAATTAAACATCGAAACAAGTTGGCCCCATCTACAGACAAAGATTAATCTCCCCAATCGTGGCCCTTTGAGATCCATCAAAGGCTTTCACGTTCATGCTTCCTACCCGTACTTCATGGAAACCTTTGCCCGTTATTTTCAGAGTATCCAATGGACAAATGTTGAGGCTTGAACCTCTATCGATCAGAACTCTGGCAATGAATTTTTCTTCAAATTGTACCGTGATATGCAACGCTCGGTTATGATTCAACCCTTCAGGTGGTAGCTCATCCTCGTGGAAGATTATCTTATGACTTTCCAGCACCTGCCCTACCATGTTGGCCATCTCTCCGCAGGTGATATTGTTGGGTTCGTAAGCTTCACTTAACACCTTTATCAAAGCATTCTTATGTGCCTCTGAATTTTGCAATAGCGATAGGATGGAGATCTGGGCGGTGGGTTTTGTTCAAATGGTCAACGACAGAGTATTACCTCACCTGTACTTTCCTCCAAAGATCATCTGACCCTATTTTAATGATAGGCTTCTTGGTAGTGGCATCCTTACTTGGTCCTCCCAAGTGTTCATGTGTATAGACCCTTCCAGTTCTGGTCATTCCTTGTACAACATCAGATTCTTCCTTCTTTGCCTTTCCTTTTTTCCTAGCTTCGGCAACGTAATCCTAGGGTATTGATTTTGAATCAAAAGGAGGTGTGGTTGATACTGTCACTGTGAAAGGTGTGTCCACTTCTACTTCAAATGGAACAGGTGTGGCCGTAGGTAGAGCTACATCTACCTCAAATGGAACTGGTGCGGCTACCTCACCCTCGACTGGCGACTACATCTGTACTACAATATAAGTGAGTGTGAATGCAGGTTTGAAGTCATCGCCCTCTCGAATAAGCCCGATTGACCCCTTAGGATCCCATTCTTCATCTATCTCTCACATGTATTCCACCGCCCCTATGATCCGGGAGAGGATTGTTGCAGACATTGGGTGCAACTTCTTTTGCCTATATGACCTTGTTGTCAATCAGTGTCTGGATTTTGTCTTTCAATGTTCAGCACTCCTCGATGGTGTGCCCTTTCATACCGGAGTGATATGCACAGGTTTTGTTTGGGTTGACCCATTGAGATGGATTCTCTACTGCCATAGTGGGAATAAGAGTGACGTAATCAGTGGCCTTCAACCTTTCATACAGTTGGTCGATGGGTTCAGCAATAGCGGTGTATTGTCTGGGTGGTTTGTGGTCGAAGTCAGGTCGTGGTCTTGGGTAGTTTTGACGATTTGGAGGTGACTGGAAATGAGATGGTTGGGAATTATAGGTGTGATAGACTGTGGCTGGTTGGGAATATCTGGGAGGTGAGGGTTGATATGTAGTTGGAGGTGTTTGGTAAGTGGGTGGAGGTGCTTGGTATGTGGGTAGAGGTGTTTGGTATGCGAGTGGAGATTTTGGGCCTTGAGCCACAGTACCGCCCTGATGTCTTTCTTCTGTGATATGCCGCCTGATTGTAGTGCTTTCTTCGTAGCATGTAGTGCCTCAAAGTTTGTCACCATTCCACTCTTGATGCCTTCTTTGATCCTTTCACTAAGTTTGATGATATTAGAGAATTTATGGTTTTCAATAACCATCAACCTTTCATAGTATTGCGGGTCCTGTGCTTTGACGAAGAATTTGTTCATCTGCTACTCGTCCAAAGATGGCCTGACTTTGGCCGCTTCTGACCTCCAACGAGTAGCATACTCGCAAAAAGTCTCGGTGGGCTTCTTCTTAAGGTTCTGAATGTAGAAAACATCTTGTGCATTTTCTGTGTTGAATCTGAATCGGGCCATGAAATCAGACACCATACTCACCCAGTTGGACCATTTCTTAGGATCCTGGCTGATGTACCAGGACAAAGCATCTCCCGTAAGACTCCTCATAAAAAGCTTCATCCGGATTTTTTCATTCTTTCCGACCCCGACAAGTTTGTCATAATAGGTCCTTAGATGAACCCTGGGATCACCTGTATCGTCAAACATCTCGAACTTGAGAGGTTTGTAACCCTCTGGTAGTTCTATATCCGGCTGTATGCATAGGTCTTCATAATTCAAACCTTCTATCCCTTAGCCTCCTTCGATACCCTGAACTCGACTTGTCAATTTCTTGACTTCCTCAGCCATGTTCTTAATGAGCAGGTCCTTCTCAGTGGATTCTGATGTATAGGAGATTGGTTGGGTAGAGTAACGGTTTCCACATATATAGGGTTGTTTTGGTGAGTGTCAAGGACTTGGGTGTAGTGGTGATCGTTGGTTGGATTTTGAGGATCGGTAATAGGTTGTGGTGTGTTCTGAAGAGTATGATAGGTAGTAGTTTGTGGGTACTGAATAGGTTGATGATGGTGTTGTGGTGGAGTTGGTATCAGTAAGGGGTTGGGATTTTGAGGTGGAGTTGCATATTGATGTGGTGCGGGAGGGTTTTGTGGATGCTGGTTTGGTATTGGTGAGTCGCTGGATTTTTAGTATTTTGTTGGTTGATATCAGGGACGTTCAAGGTGAGGGATAGATTTGCTAAGTTGCGGACCTGCTCAAATTCTCCCTATAGCTCCAGTATCTTTTGTTCCCACCGTAAAACTAAATCTTTTGGTGCCAGAGTACTCCGACCATCTAAAGTTTCCACATTCTCAGCATTTTCCTTTCGAATACCAATTAGGTCGTCCATTTTAGCCTTCCCTTTACTTCTCGTATTACTTGGAGGAGGAGGAGGTGGAGGGCCTCTAGATCTGGTGTGATATGTTGATGATGCAGTATGTGCGAACCAACCTTAGGGGATGAGAATAATAAAGAATAAAGAAAAGAAAAAAGGTAAACCAGTCAGTAAGGATTCTAAAATATTTGCAGTATTTAAACACATATTGCGGGAATGTAAATTCGCGTCCTAATTTGGGAGCCTCGTTGTGCCCGGGGTAGGCCTAGTGACAAATAGGTTTGGAGAAATTCAATGCTAATAATTGCCTCATTTCATTAATGTAAAAATAAACGACCCAAAACGACACTAAATAAGATAATGTTACTAATGACACTTGGCCTTATTACATTTTAAGAAGAAAGCAAGTAAACCTAATCTACTTGGTCCCAGAAGGACCCTCTCTAGATTGGATGCTCTTGTCGATCAGTTCCCCCAGCTCGCGCAAGTTCAGTAGTAAGAAAGCCCTTGCCAAATGTCCTCCTTCATTTCCCTTAGCGTTCTGGCAATCGGTGACCCTTTTTCTCATCTTCCCTTCCAATTCCATCAGACTATACTCCAGATATTCCAACCTTTCACTGGATTTAGCAGCTCTCTCTTTCCACTCATTGATCATTTCCATATCGGCCTTATGTTACTCTATATGCTTAGCTTCAGACTCACGAACCCTTTTGCGTAACTGTTATACTTCACCTCTGTTTCGGCAACCTCGTCTATGACCCTGTTTCATGGACCAACCCTTGGCTCGAATATCCCGGCTATGTTATCATCCAACCATGAGGGGTAAAAGTATGAGTGACCCGCATGATATCGGTCTGGCTCAATGGTATCCTTTTCCACAATAATCTTCAAAGTACACATATGTTGTGCTTCATTCTTATATGGAATGGCATCGCCCTGAAAATTAGCTATGAAGTGACTCACTTAGCGACTCGTGGTATGACCTGTCTCCTGCCTGCCTGTCTCATAACCTTGAGGGGAGCATAAGGGTATATGCCCCTTAACCCAATCAACACCAAGTGTGGAACATCCCTAGATCTGATGATGAACTCGTCGGTGGGGAACCACTCGAACAGCCATTGAACTTGGTCCTCGATCATATTGTTGAAAAGTTGTACCCATCCTACAATGTCCTCCAGTTGGGCAAAAATGTCTGGGATATAGGTCATCCTCTTAGGATGATGGAAGGCTATGTGATCATTCCATGGCCTTCGTGGAAATTCCTGATGGTATTGGCCCTTTTAGAGATGTTCTAGCAGCCAAACTTGCAGCAACAAATTGCAACTCTTGAAGAATCTGAGACCTTTCTAACATCGTTTCAAGGCTCGGTACATGTCTTCAATAATCATAGGGACAATGGTGTATGTCTGCCCCTCGATCATGTCCATTAGAGTTTTGGCCACTATAGCCAGCCTGGTATGGATTCTGTCCCCTTGGATCGGGAACACTAGCATGCCCAAGAAGCACACAATAAACACAAAGACCCTATGATGAATCCAGCCTAAGGAGGTGATTGAGAACTCATCATCAAAAATATGGTAAGAGCGACTGTGACCGTATCGTTCATAAAGGAAGTCGAAAGGTATGTAAGAGTCTTTCATGCACTTCAAGTTGCCATTCTTCTTTAGCCCCATCATTTTCAGAAACTCCCTAGCGGTGCGATTTTCAGGTGCTAACAGACTAGGGCTATCCCAAGGCAACCCAGCAAATCCTTCTATTTCTTCTAGAAGGGAAGTCATTTCTATGTCCCCAAAGCGGAACACGACCCTTTCCTTGTCCCAAAACATAGTGGCAGCCTCGATCAACATTTTATTTGGCTGAAGATCCAATAGAGAAGGCAAGTTTCGTAAGACTAGTTTCACATGATTTTGGACACATGAAGGAAGATCCCTCCACCAATCTAGCAAAAGTGAAGGTATGCTACCGACCATACCAAATCTGGGGACTTCGTGCCTCATTTTTCTGCAAAACAAAAGTTAGTTAGGCCATTTCCCCCTCCAGGTTTGTCTATTTATACCACAATGATTACCATATTGGCACTTATTTCTTCAAATTAATGCACACAATCGTGGTTGCGTCCGTTAGGATTATGGAAAACCCAATGGACTTTTGGGTGAGGTTTTTCTTTAAGGGTCATTACGTGGGAAACATATTAACCCGGCTAGGTTTGACCATGATGAATGTACAATTAATTAGAGTAAGGTTGCTATAGAGGTCTAGACTGGGACCCTCAAGCAGACAACTTGAGGGGGAAAGGCACGGAACCGTCGAACGCACGACTAGTTTTACCCCAAATACGCCTTTCCGAATTTAAAATGGTGATATATAGGAAGAGCGCAAACACTCATCAAGCGTTGCTATAGTATTGATTACGCACGAGTGGAATATGATATGAAGCATAATTTATGCAACAATAAATAGCATGTTGTCAAGTATTTGCACATTAAAAAAAACGATAAATGCAGTATTTAAATAATTGAAAGATAGTTACGGAAAAAGAAAACAAAGAGACAAGTCAGTTTCAGGAAATAAAGGAAATCATAAATAAACAGTTAAATCCAAATAAGGGGGAGGGTGCATGGGATAAAGCATGCTTAAGACTAATTCACAAAAATAAGTTCGTTATGGTAAGAGCCTAAAATATCCCCAGCAGAGTCGCCATGTTGTCGCGCCTCCTTTTTCCTCGCGGAGTCCTGATATGCTCAAATTACACTTTAATTAAATAGTGTAAGGCAGTCACTATCAAATATAATAACCCAACAAGGTTGGGGTCGAATCCCACAGGGAATATGGTGTGAGAAGTTTACTTGAGTAGTGTGTAACTTGACTTAAGTCGTAATTCTATTCGGTTAACGTAACAAGAGAATGATATAGTTAAGAATTAACGAGATACCTAATTGTGATATGAGAATGTAAATAATTTGATTAAAGAAAACAAGGTTGTGTTCCCGTCAATGGAGTAATGCTATCGGAGTTAATATGATATATTTCTAATGGAAGGTCCTCTAGATATGCAAATGATGTCTAAATGACTACCCAATATTTTCCAATAGTTGGGGAGTATTTCCTCTTTATGATTTTTCCAAATATAAAAGAGTTGAAATTAAGAGAAATCAATTTATGCCAAATAAAACTCACTTATTCCTAAGCGATTCTATTAAACAAGGTTTAAAGCCTTGAGTCTTTGATATTTACTTCTACCAAACCCTAACTCACTTTTCCAAGTAAAGAAAGAGTTTAATGCCACTTGTTAATATTTGCAATCACCAACAATAAATGAAGAATGAGAAATAAATATATATCAACCAACCATTATATATATATATATATATATATATATATATATATATATATATATATATATATATATATTCAATGCTAAACACTCATTAACATAACACTCATTTAGAGTCCACAACCTTAGTATTTAAAGCTAGCTACTCATGCTAAAATACAAAAGATGAGAATATTAAATGTCATAAAGCATACAAATTGCAAGATTCTTCACTCCTAAAGCTTCCAAAAGAGAGGAATATTCAAAGATTGAAATGTAGCTCAAAAACCAGACAAGATTCCCCCACAAACCCTATAAATCTATTTATAGTAGGCTAAAACTCGGGACCAATTTCGGACAAAAATTCTTCTCCAGGTGAATTATGCGACCGCATTTCTGTCACATAACAAACATCCGGTCCGCGTTCTCGTCAAAACCATCGCATCTTCGAAACCTTAGTTCCCAGGTAGTCGTCACATTTTGGTTATGCGGTCCGCATTGTTGATTTGTGACTGCATAATATCACCGCATTTCAGACTTCAGCAACTTCTACAGGGGGTTTGCGATCCATTATGCGGCCCGCAAACAAGTTATGCGTCGCATAATGGACCGCATTTCTTGCACTTGAATTTGGCTAAACAGACTATTGGACTTTGCGGTTCCTCTGAGCAATATGTGGTCTGCATGTTGGATTTGTGGTACGCATATTCACATCTGCGATCACATTTTGCCTTTTTCTTGTCCTTTTGCGGTTTTTAATTTCATTTCCATGTTCTTGGTCCTTAAGCCTCATACACTGCAAAACATTCAAATTACATAAGTATAAAAAATAATTGCATTTAAAACGAGCTAAAATCTAAGCAATTGGTATTAATGTGGCGAAATTCTCCGGCACATTAACACCCCCAACTAAAACTCTTGCTTGTCCTCAAGCAACTAAAACGACACTATCCTATTCTGGACTCCAACTAAACGATATAAAACAATAGTGACCGTGGACGGTGTTAGTTGTCAGTACTACAAGCATGCACTTTCATTTATTTACCCTTCCTAAACAATCATTGTTATTTACAAAGAAACTAATCAACTTGTGAACCTTGAGCCTCGACCAATCTGACAAAATGTTACTCTCAGCTGAGTGCACTTGCATTCGACTTCAAGAACTCAACTTTTGTCCAACCTCACAATTCATGTGCCCTCACTAGAAAGAAAGTCCCAACTCTCAATATTTACAATGACAACAAAAGGGACGGATTCACAAAGACACTACTCTCACGAAGAGTTTCAAGTGTTACAACATGTCATACCATAGGCTTGCCCTTATTTTAATTCATCGCTTTATTCTAAGAACGTTCGGTTGGAGATCCCATAAGAACTTTTTAAGCTTGTAATGTAGGTTTAGGGAAGGGTCGGATAAACATTTGGGTACAAGTGAATACACCCTCCTTGAACACTACTCACATTTTTCTTTCTTGTTGCTCTTTGCCTCTTTTCAAACCACATAGCCCTCATTGGCCCCTAATTTACAAAATTGAACCACCTTAAATACCTCTCTAATTTTCTTCAAGGCTCCATATATATATATATATATATATATATATATATATATATATATATACATCTCTTTTTCTTTTTTTTCTTCTTTTCTCTTGTATTTTTTTTGTATTTTTCTTTTGGAGCTTGAATAGTTTAATATGAATATTTTGAGGTATATTTTACTACACTCAATGTACAACCTTGCCAATTTCCGGCTTGACGCCACAACCCCAACTTAGGCTTTTAGCCTCAATCTCAATGTTCAATGAGGGACGAGTTCAAAAAAAGGGATTATTTTTCAAAAAGGGGAAAAGTTTGTAATGAGTTGACCAAAGAAAAGGTTAAAGGCTCAAATGGGGTAACAAGTGATAATATCTATACAATGGATAGCTTGAAAGGCTAACTGGGTTTTCCAATATCACAAAGACTGCCTAAGGTCATTTCTCCAACCAAATGTAATTATCATTAGCATCGAAAGACCAACCGGGCAAGTTCTAGAAGACAGAAGTAAACAAAAGAATTATTTATACAAAGACTCACACACATGACACACGAACTGTTTGACTCAACATAGTTTTAGCCCTCGAGTCAACACTTGAAAACTCGAAGCTTTCATCATATTTACATGTATAATTCTAGGTAAACATAGAGTCAAAGAGCGAGCCTCAAGTTCACATAGTTGATTTCCTATACAACACAATTATGTTTATATTAATGGAAGGGTATAGGCTATTTACATGCATACATGCTTGAAACTAGACAATTACACCAACCCGGTCAAAATGTTTCATCCTACTGCCATGGTTATACTATTACACCCTTGGAAAAGAACGCAACGAAGAAAAAACAAGGGGAATTCATTGCTAATTACTAAAGATAAACATGCATCCAACTATCTACTTGTTTTTGTTTTTTTTTCTTTATATACAAAGATAACATATGTACAAAGACCATACAAGTATATACAAAAGTTACCGAGAAATTTACTTATATAACACAAAATATTTACTTATATAACACAAAAACATGTACAACAGTTCAAGGATTTCAAAAAGTTTGTACAAAGCTATCCCACCCCCAACTGAAAAGCATGCATTGTCCCCAACGCATAAGAATGTAAGAGTTTAGGGACTCCCTGAGGCGCACTAAGCGTTATGGGAGTTGGAAGCCAGCTGAATGATGGTGGGATCACCCTCTGATGTTGGAGCTAGGGCCTGTGAGATCTCGGCCTAAGGAATGACCTCCACTGAGGGAGGAGGGATCTCTAACTGCCTCGATACTGGAGCTGGGGCTTATGAGCTGCTAGCCTCGCCCGCTGATAGCTGAGAGGTCGATGGATTGGCTTGGATGACCATGTCTGCTAGCGAATGTTCTATCGCCATCTAATAGCTTCTTCTTCCTCCTATGTAACTGTAGGGGTAGAAACCTGCTTTCCTTTCTTCTAAGGTGCAGGAGCTATCATCAAAGTGGAAAAATCAAGATCTAATCCTGCCACGGACGTGCCCGCTCCCTGCTCTCCTTCCTTGGGCATGAAGGAGGATAAATCGAACTCCAGATTTTGCATTTTGTGGAGCTCAGTCTTCAGTGTGGCAACATCATCACGGAGCTTTGGCAAGTTTTCTACCTCACCTCGCTCTATCTTTTCAATCCGCACCTCAAGCATCAAGCAAACCCTATAAGATGTTTGTTGCTGTCGTAGGGCCGTCACTAAGGACTGGATTGGGGTCAATGCCTGCCTGATGAGTGTGGGGAGGTCCTTTAGAAGCTGGTCTACCTTAGCATTTGCATGTTGAACTAAAAGACCGAGCCTTGAAATGGTAGGTAGTGCGGCAGAAGGCTGTGCAATGGTGGCTTGAAAGGTGGGCTGTGGAGTGGAAGTGAAGGCCACTGTGGCCTGAGGAGAAACAGGGGTCTGGGAGTCTGAGATCTCTGTATTAGTAGGAATCTAGATCTAAACCTCTAGGGAAGCAACAACTACCTATGGCACCGCGTCACTAATGCGCGTGCTATCAATATCCTTCAGTGCTTTTCCCGTCTTGTTAGTGTGTGGTATTGAAGGGACTTCCACAGCCTTGCAGAGGGCTATGATCAAGCATAGGAATGGAAGTGATGTGGTTGTCAGGTTGGCCCGTACCCCTAACTCTCCGAAGATAATGTCACCCATATCAATTTTGATCTCGGTCATAATGCATGCAATGGGAAGAGCTTTCTCAATGCTTATATCAGTCTCATTTCGGGACGGTATCAAGCGAGAGGTGACAAAACTGAGCCAGAATATACCCTTTCGTATGAGATCTTCCTTGAATATTTTATGCAGAGGGTCAATCCAAGCGGGGGTCCCCTTGGCTATCACTAAGGCTATCCAACCAAGCTCATTATCTCTGTTGGCCCATTTGGTGTCGTACTCAGCTATGCCCGGTCTCTAGTCTGAAAAGTATAAACATTTATAGCGTCCCTGCCACAAAGCACATGCTTCCCCGAACCAAGACAGTCTCACAGAATACTTTGTTGCGCTTGTGATAAGGTGTTCTGGAGGCTCCATAAGATCCATAAAATTCGTGCACCCATGTTTCATTGAAATCATCAGGTAGCTCAGTGAAGCACTCCCAGTTTCTAGCTTTGATGTTCTCCAGTATGTAAGGGTATTGCTCATGTAGCCCGTTCAGACTCAGTTGTTTCTCATCAAGGATTTTTTGTTTCATGAGCCCTTATTTATACAGATCCCTAGAGCCTGTGACCTCAAACTTGAGTTGGAAATCATCTCCTCTTTTTCTTCTTGCCTCAGCTTGTAGGTCGACTGATGGCAAGGTCTCTTCCTCATCAGACTGGGAGGGATGTGCAGCAGTAGGTCGGCATAATTCCGGTCGTGAACGCTCGGCTTGTTGTGCTTGACGACCGATGGAGGCCCTTTTCTTGGAAGCATTGTGTTTCTTAGGAGCCATATCTACAAAGAAACGAAGTGCGAGTGACATAAAAGACATCAGAAGAAAAGGTTACGAAGAAAGTCAAGTATGCGACAGGTTATGGGGTCGCATAACCACTATGCGGACCACAAACCTATCGCAAAACTTCTGTCTGCTGAAAGGAAACATTTATGTGATTGGTTATGCGATCGCATATCTATTATGCGGTTCGCATAATCATAGCAAAATTATGCGCTTGAAAAGTTCATCACACTATGCGATCGCAAAACCCACCGCAAAGATGGATTTGTGATCGCAAATCAGCCGCAAACATATTAAAAAAGGCCAAAACTGTTGAAGTTTGAGGTGGCTTTGCGGTTCGCATATCACTTATGCGATCGCAAAGCCTCCGTAATTTTTCATCTTCCTTAAGTCACCTAGGGTTTCTTATGCGGCAAAGATGCGGACCGCAAATCGACTATGCGGTCCGCGAAAGTCTTCATCCTCAAGGTTTTAACTCCACCCTCTACAATGGTGACCCTAATTTCACTATCCAGCACCCCAAGCCTAAGATATTATCCAAGAACCCCCCTCCCTCCCTATTATGAGCAGATACCCAAATAACGAAGAGGAAAAAAGAACAAACACTAAAGGAAACTAATAAAACAAGAAAACACACAACAAAGTTAAAACTAAAAATTAACATGGATGAAATCGGGAAGGGAGAACATACTAGGAATGGATGATTGAGAAACACTTAGGAGATGAATTCAACAATTGGGATCGTTGTTTACTCTTTCAATTTCAACTAGTCGTTGTCCTTTCTCCTTTTTCTTTTGTTTTGTTTTTTTTGTTTTGTCTAAGAGGGAAGTGAGTGTGTCTGAGTGCTGGTGTGTGTTGATATGTGAAGGGGTAGGGATACTTATCTGTAAAACTGTGGTGGATAAGTCACCGCATAACACCTTATGCGACCGCATAAGTGTTATGCGATGATTTCAACTCAAGTTGCTCATCTACACAATACGGTGCACTTGTGCAATTGCATAACTGATATGTTGTCCGCAAAGTGCACGTCCTTGTCGCATTTCGACCATCAATATTTGCTGAACAAACTGCCCAGGTCTACGACCACTATGCAGTCTGCATAGTCAAAATGCGACTGCATATGTGTAGCAGACTTCCCATGGTGAATTTTCTTCCCTTTCACTTGCAATTTTACCCTGTGTTATGATCTTTTGAATCACCTGCTCTCTAACACACACTTTAAATTGCTCAATTAAATCTATCTAACAAAAATTAAAATTTAAATGACAAAAAGGATGTTACCACACATGGGTTGCCTCCCATGAAACGCTTGATTTAACGTCGTGGCACGACGAAGATGGCCTTTCTTTGGGTTCACTCTTTGGTCGGGCATGGACCATCTTTGAGAGCCAACTGTTCCACCAAGTGTTTTTCTCCATCTGTGCCCAAGTAGTGCTTGACTCGCTGGCCATTTACTTTGAAGGTCCGGAGCCCATCCTCCGATTCTAATTCCACAGCTCCAAAAGGGGATACATCTACCACCTTGAACGGACCGGACCACTTCGATTTGAGCTTTCCCGGAAATAATTTGAGCCTTGAGTTAAAGAGTAAAACCAAGTCACCCGACTTGAACTCCCTTTTCAAGATCTTTTTGTCATGGACAAACTTAATCCTTTCTTTGTACACAGCTACACTTTCATATGCATGGAAACGGAATTCCTCCATTTTATTGAGTTATGTTAACCTCAAATTTGCAGCTTCAACCCAGTCCAAGATCAACCCTTTTAAAGCCCACATGGCTTTGTGATCCAGTTTTACGGGTAGATGACAAGCCTTGCCGAAGACTAACCGATAAGGAGAAGTGCCAATAAGAGTTTTTTACGTCGTGCGGTCTGCCCACAACGCGTCATCTAGCTTCCTTGACTAGTCGGTCCTGTTTGAATTAATAGTCTTTGCTAGAATATTCTTTATCTCTCGGTTGAAAACTTCAAATTGGCCACTTGATTGGGGATGATAAGGTGTGACCACCTTATGCTTGATGCCATATTTCTCTAGTAGCCCCGTGAAAGCCTTGTTATAGAAGTGAGATCCACCATCACTAAGAATGGCTCTAGGAGTGCCAAACCGTGTGAATATATTTTTCTTTAAGAATGTGGTCACACTTCTTGCATCATTGTTTGGTAAGGCAATTGCTTCAACCCATTTGGACACATAGTCCACAGCCACCAAGATATATTTTATACCACATGATCTTACAAAGGGGCCCATAAAATCAATTTCCCACACATCAAAGATCTCGATCTCCATCACAAAGTGCATTGGCATTTCATGCCTCTTGGAGATTGATCCTTGTCTTTGACATTGGTCGCAAGCCTTGACCATTTGATTGGCATCATGATAAATTGACGGCCAATAATAACCACATTCAAGCACCTTTGCCGCCGTTCGATTTCCCCTATGGTGACCCCCGACTGGTGAGTCATGGCATGGCTTTAGAATTGGCATAATCTCCTCTTCTGGAACACACCTTCTGATGATGTTATCAGCATAAATACGGAACAAGAATGGATCTTCCCAATAGTATTGCCAACAATCTCTCAAAAACTTCTTCTTCTGATAAGCTTTCAATCCATCCGGAATGAGTTCACTAACCAAGTAGTTATCAATATCGGCGTACCAAGGGGTAGATGAAGAAGACAACACCAAGATGTGCTCATCAGGAAATGCATCATTGATATCAAGATTTTCCTTCGGTCGTCCATCCTCTTCAAGCCTAGATAGATGATCCGCCACTTGATTTTCGGTGCCCTTGTGATCCTTGACCTTAAAGGCAAATTCTTGCAATAGGAGGAGCCACCGAATTAACCTCGATTTGGCATCTTTCTTCGCCATGAGATAGCGAAGAGCGGCATGATCAGTATAGACCACAATTTTAGACCCCAACAAATAAGCTCGGAATTTTTCAAAGGCATATACAATTGCAAGAAGCTCTTGCTCTGCCACCGTATAGTTCACTTGCACACCGTTGAGCATTTTGTTTGCATAATAGATGGGATGGAGAACCCTGTTATGCCGTTGACCCAGAACTGCTCCAATGGCTACACCACTGGCGTCACACATGAGCTCGAATGGGAGAGACCAATCCGGTATGACAATAATGGGTGTTGTGGTGAGCTTCTCTTTTAGTTCCTCAAATGCCATAAGACACTTTTCATCAAACACAAACTTGACGTCTTTTTCAAGGAGCTTGCACATAGGATTTGCGATTTTGGATAAGTCCTTGATAAAGCACCGATAGAATCCGGCATGCCTTAAGAAGCTTCGGACACCTTTTACCCATGTTGGTGGATGAAGCTTGAAGATGATTTCAATTTTTGCTCGATCAACCTCTATGCCATGTTTTGAAATTTTATGCCCCAAGATAATGCCTTCATCCATCATGAAGTGGCATTTCTCCCAGTTAAGCACAAGGTTGGTTTCCTCACATCTCTTGAGCACTTGTCTGAGATTGTCAAGACAATGCTCAAAAGAGTCACCTACCACCGAAAAGTCGTCCATGAAAACCTTTAGAAAATCCTCTACCATGTCTGAGAAGATGGACATTATGCATCTTTGAAAGGTAGCCGGAACGTTTCACAAACCAAACGGCATCCGGCTAAAGGCAAAAGTTCCATAAGGGCAAGTGAATGTTGTCTTCTCTTGGTCCTCCAATGCTATGTTGATTTGGTTGTAACCGGAATACCCATCAAGAAAGCGATAGAATGACCTTCCCGCTAGCCGATCAAGCATTTGATCAATAAAAGGCATAGGGAAATGGTCTTTGCACGTAGCACTATTGAGCTTCCGATAGTCCATGCAAACTCTCCGCCCGGTGACCATCCATGTTGGGATAAGCTCATTCTTTTCATTGTGAATTACTATCATGCCTCCCTTCTTTGGTACACATTGCACCGAACTCACCCACGAACTAAACGCAATGGGGTAGACAACCCTGGCATCTAACCACTTGATGATTTCTTTCTTTACCACCTCTTTCATGGAAGGATTCAACCTTCGTTGATGCTTCACACTTGGTTTACTCTCATTCTCCAATTGGATCTTGTGTTCGCAAATTCCGGCGGGAATCCCTCGGATGTTTGCAATTGTCCACCCAATAGCTTGCCTATGCTCCTTTAAGACATTCAAAAATTGTTCTACCTGCACATCATTCAACAAAGAAGACATGATTACCGGTAGAGTATCATTTGAGCCAAGAAATTTATACCTCAAGTGTGGTAAAAGTGGTTTGAGGTCTAGTTGCGGTGGCTCAATAATTGAAGGCTTTGCGGGAGGAGTGGCCCTATTCTCCAAGTCGAGAGAGAGCTTTTTCAGAGCATAAGTGTAGGACCCAAGCCCTTCCAATGCATTGACTGATTCTATTTAGCCCTCCATACCTTCACCGTCGAAGTTTTCCAAAATAGCCGCCAACGCCTCACCGAGGCATTGTTCTTTCATCTTCATTTCAACCACATCTTCCACTTCATCAACAACATCGATCACCGAGATGCTTTCATATACATGGGGTAGTTTCATACCTTTGCTTGCTTGGAATGTAACCTCTTCATCATTCACACAGAATTTGATCTCATTCCATTCCGAATCCATTAGTACTCTTCTTGTGGCAAGGAATGGTCTCCCCAAGATGATAAAGATCTCTTTGTCAACTGCGCAATCAAGGATTACGAAATCGACGGGTAAATGAAACTTTCCCACTTTTACAAGTACATCATCGACAATTCCCACCCGTCTCTTTATGGAACGATCGGCCATTTGCAATCTCATACTTGTGGGCCTTGGCATACCTAACCCTACTTGCTTGTAAATGGCAAGAGGCATTAGGTTGATGCTAGCCCCATTATCACAAAGGGCTCTTGCAAAATCATGCATCCCAATAGTACATGGAATAGTGAAAGCTCCCGGGTCTTCTTTCTTTTGAATGGTGGTTATTGCAATGATGGAACTAACCCGGTGAGTCATATTCACCACTTCATTTTTGGTGGTTCTCTTCTTGGTGATCAAGTCTTTCAAATATTTAGCAAAACCCGACATCTCTTGAAATGCTTCCACGAATGGAATGTTTAGCGATAACTGCTTGAGAATGTCATAGAACTTTTCGAGTTTGCTATCATCAACCTTCCTAGCAAGTCTTTGAGGAAAAGGAGGAGGAGGTCTAGGAATAGGTGGTAGAGTTTTTGGTGTCTCTTTTACCTTTTCCTTTACCTCTTCTCGGTTTACTTCTTGAACTTTCAACTCTTCCGGAACCTTTTTAGTTTCAACAACAATTGGCTCTTCCACTTGTGCTTCAACCTCTTGTTCGGACTCTTCCACTTCAACCACTTGTTCACTCTCTCCTTATAGTACCTTCCCACTCCGTGTAGTAATTTCCATGATATGAGAAGTTGGACCACTCCCACTACCCTTTGGGTTCGCAATTGTGTCACTAGGAAGCATTCCCTTTTGCTTTGAATTTTGTTCCCTAGAGAGACCTCTCATTTGCATCTCCAATTTTTGAATGGATGCGATATGAGAACCAACAAGCTAGGTCATAGTCCTCATAGATGTGTCGGCCCTCTTTTGATTTTGCAATACCGGTTCAAGCATGCTTTCCAACTTGGAATCACTTGAGGAACCTTGATTTGAATATTGACCCTTTGGAGGAACATAAGGGTTTGAACTCCGATTTGAGAAGTTGTTATTGTTGTTATTCCAATTTCCTTGATTTGAGCTACCTTGATCATTTCGCCACTGTTGGTTGCCTTGCCTGTCACGCCCCAAACCTTGGGAGGCGTGGCTGGCACCCGGTGCCGCATTGGCCCGAGCGAACCACTATGTAACTCATTCATTCCTTTTGTAACTATCATGGGCCAACGTGGACACAACTCGTAATGTACAGAAATGGGCAAAGGTTATATCAATGAAACATCGTTCATAAAACATGAATACATATGGGCCGTCAAGACCTCTGATATACTGTACAACATACATAAACCTCTATCTACAAAGCCTCTATGATTATTTGACAACAAATGAGACAGGGCACCGGCCTACCCATAAGTCAGCAACAAATTTCTGACACAATGACTCAAAACTCGGCTGCACTCCCAATATGGTGGAATCTTACCTATCCTTCGCTGAATACCGATCTCGTCTATTATGAGGGCTCGCTAAACTGATTATCTATACATGCAGGCATGAATGCAGCGTCCCCAACAAAAAGGACGTCAATACGAATAATGTACTGAGTGTGTAAGGTACATAAATAAGTACATAACAGACATGGAGGAAATATAGGGTAAATGACTCAACCTGTAAGTTTGGATAACTTTGTAAATCATGAAAAACTTATAGTGTCATGCATATACGTATGAATGTTATGTCGTGCATAGGTACATGTGTTCATAACATCATCAAGCCTCTGAGGACACCCCGTTATATCATCTCGGCCACTATGGTCAAATCATCAACGTATACCAGCTAATCTAGTGGTGGTGCGTATATAACGCCGTAACCTTTTCTCATATCCCATATACAAATATATACGCATATATAACGTCGTCTGAGTCATGGGTAAATGCACATGTAAATGAATGCAATGCATGAGAAGTACGTTAATAAAACTTCTCGGGACGTCATAAGACCATTATGCCTCTGATTAATATCATGAAATAAACTTTTTTCAACTTACGTATTTTTCTGAGACCCATGAACAGAATATAGAATAATATGACACATGGGTAATCAAGAACATGAGCATATCTAGTATTTCTATGAATAGAGTCATTTATGAAAATTTCGCATTTTTCCGTTTCATATATCGTATTGATCATGCCAAAAGAAAGAAGGATAGCCTTAACACAGTTGAGTTTTCTAAAAGCTTGTGCAGTGCCATTGAATTATGACGGCCCACTAAATCCTTACTTCAAGGAGATATTATCATTGCATAGCATGATCGGAGGGAGTCATTTAAAGACTAGTATCACTCCAGAGCAAAACTAACAGTGATACTGTTTAAACCTAGTAAAAAAAATGAAGTACATGCCAACCAAAAAACTCAATTTTTTTCTTTTACCATGTCCATATTAACTGGTCCTAGCCTTCTACTCTTTACTTTCCTCTTTTAGAGACTCATAATTGATCTTTTCTCAAGAAACTTTGCTGAATAGGTGGAGAAAAAGTAATAAGCTCAGAATTCTTGATTTCTTGCACAAATTTGACTTTGTGGACTGTCGTAAAATCCCACCCCAACTCAACAACTAAAAAAAAAAAAAAAAAAAAAAAAGAGACAGAATTTACCTTCTTCTTGGGCAACTCTTGACTCACCCAAATTTAACAAGTAGTTCACTACAAGAATCCATGAAAGGACACCTTTTCTTACAGTCAACGTATTTTTCTTCAAGCTCCAAACATGTACATTCACTGTTGGACGTACAACATAGCTAGGTGTATAGTACTAATGTTTCGTAGATTTTGACAAAAAAAGTACCGCTAGAATTTTGCACAAACTTTCATTTTTGCTAAACACAATACTAGTATGGATAGGAACTAAGATGGTAGAAGAATATAAAAGGGGCAGCAGCTACCATGTGTTGATTTGTACGTGCAGCTTGTACAAATAAGCCACGGGTTATATATAAGCCATGGACAGCGATGTGCTGGAACTATGTGGCAATTGTGGTGTCCCTACATCATCATTTTCTTCATCTAGTGGGAATTTGGAGCCTTATCATCTTCTTGCAATCCCCAATTAATCAATAATTACCCAATTATTCATATAATTAGGAATTATCTCAACTTACTTAAAATATTACTCAATTTTAATACATTTTATATAATTTACTATCATGGTCATGTGATACCATATAACATAAATACATACACTATTATTTTATTAAAATATTCATGTAAAATACATATATTTTCTCAACTTATAATTTTCCTAATCTCATATAAAGAGTAAAAATTTTGTACGCTTAATTCTTAAAATGGTAAAAAGATAACCTTCTTTTCTGGTGAAAAAATAATTTATATTAAAATAATAAACTTTATAATTAGTTTACTGCCATATTTTTCTATAACGTGTGTAGCTACTAAGCTAATAAAATTGTTGATATAATGGGCTAGGTACATTCCTAATACTCCAAATGGGACCTTGGCTGAGAGCAGCAACAATATAAGCATTTATTTTTTCCATCCTTCTTTATAATAAAGAATCAATTTTTTCTTGATTAACAGAAAAAAAAAACGTAGTTCCTTTTTATTTTCGTGTTTTTTTTTTTTGTATATGTGAAATGCTAATTATCTAATAAAAATCATTCTTGATTAATGTAGGCCTAGAAGTCGGAGGAGTGAAGCAAAATTTGGGATCTACTAAAGAAAATCTTATTAATAAACTTTATATTATGTGTATAATTTATCATATTCAAAAGTAGTAATAATGGTAACTATCCAAAATTATACTTATAAAATTTTTGCTAAAGTACTCCACTTAAAAGAAAATACCACACTGACATACTATCTAATGATATTAAAGTTGTAAACTTATAGGGTCTCATAAAAATAATGTTTTAAACCCTCTATAATATCCTGATACACATAATTCCTTCGAACTCATATAGATTACTACGACTCATCCTAATATTAAAATACGGGATGTAACATTGCCCTTGCGGGTTAGGCCTCCATTGATTTTGTTGTCCTTGACCTTGGTATTGTTGCCTTTGATAGCCTCCTTGAGAGTTACTGACATAGTTGGCTTCCTCATAATCTTCACTTGAGGATGGTTGAACATCTTCCACCACATTTACCTTCTTCGTTTGGCTTTCAGTGAACATCTTTGTCAACACATTGACACTGGTGGCAAGCCCTGCAATTACTTGATCTCTTTCTTGATTCTCCTTAATCATGTTGGTCAAGGAGGGAGAACCATATGCAATTTCACCTATGGTGTCCTCTGAATGTCATGCTTGATTATGTTTTGCCATTTTGTCAAGGATTTGTGTGATCCTTGCGAATGTCTTATCCATAAAAGATCCATCAGCTGCATTCTTGGCTATAGATTGGTTCATAGCATCTAAACCCATGTAGAATTTCTCCAACAAGATGGATTCCGGAAATCATGATTAGGCGACCTCACCAAATATTGCTTGAATCGTTTCCACGCCTCATGTAGATGCTCACTCGGTAGTTTCTTGAAAAAGAAAATTTTATCCCGGAACTTAGATTTCTTGCTTTGCGGGAACCATTTAGCTAAGAATGCTCGGACAAGTTCAGGCCAAGAATGAATGGAATTTGGTGGCATATTTTGAAGTCATTTCCTTGCGTCCCCAGCTAGTGAATACTTGAACACTCTCAACATTAGGGCATCATCTGAGACGTTGTTCTGCTTGTGCATCGCACACACATCCAAGAAGTTTCTAAGATGTTGTGTCAGATCATCATCAGTGGAATTCCTAAAAAATCCCTCCGCTTTGAGCATTAGGATTAAATCATGTTCCACCTTGAAAGTAGCAGCACCAACAATCGGAGGTACAATCGCATTTGTATCCTCGATGTACTCATCTATGTCCGCAAAAGGATTTTCTTCCATTTCTTCCTCATATTCGGCCATGTCTTCCTATCAACACCAAGCAAAACAAGCAAAGTATGATGGAATAGAATAAGACGTAAAGTAAAGCACACACTAATTAGTAATTTCAAAATCATATTCCCCGTCAACGGCGCCAAAATTTAATACGCTCAAATTACACTTTAATTAAATAGTGCAAGACGGTCGGTGTCAAATATAATAACCCAATAAGGTTGGGGTCGAATTCCACAGAGAATATGGTGTGAAAAGTTTACTTAAGTAGTGTGTAACTTGACTTAAGTCGTAATTCTTTTCGGTTAACGTAACAAGAGAATGATATAGTTGAGAATTAACGAGATACCTAATTGTGATATGAGAATGTAAATAATTTGATTAAAGAAACCAAGGTTGTGTCCCCGTCAATGGAATGTAATGCTATCGGTGTTAACATGATATATTTCTAATGGAAGGTCCTCTAGATATGCAAATGATGTCTAAATGACTACCCAATATTTTTCAATAGTTGGGTAGTATTTCCTCTTTATGATTTTTTTCAAATATAAAAGAGTTGCAATTAAGAGAAATCAATTTATGCCAAATAAAATCCACTTATTTCTAAGTGATTCTATTAAACAAGATTTAAAGCCTTGAGTCTTTGATATTTACTTCTACCAAACCCTAACTCACTTTTCCAAGTAAAGAAAGAGTTTAATGACACTTGTTAATGTTTGCAACCATCAACAATAAATGAAGAATGAGAAATAGATATATATCAACCAACCATTATATATATATATATATATTCAATGCTAAACACCCATTAACATAACACTCATTTAGGGTCCACAACCTTAGTATTTAAAGCTAGCTACTCATGCTAAAATACAAAAAGATGAGAATATTAAATGCCATAAAGCTTATAAATGCAAGATTCTTCACTCCTAAAGCTTCCAAAAGAGAGGAATATTCAAAGATTGGAATGTAGCTCAAAAACCAGATAAGATACCCCCACAAAACCCCAATAAATCTATTTATAGTGGGCTAAAACTCGGGACCAATTTCGGACAAAAATGCCCCTCCAGGTGAATTATGCGACCACATTTCTGTCGCATAACAGACATGCGGTCTGCATTCTCGTCAAAACCATCGCATCTTTGAAACCCTAGTTCCCAGGTAGTCGTCGCATTTTGGTTGTGCGGTCCGCATTGTTGATTTGCGACCGCATAATTTCACCGCATTTCAGACTTCAGCAACTGATACAGGGGGTTTGCGATCCCTTATGCGGTCGCATAATGGACCGCATTTCTTGCACTTGAATTTGGCTAAACAGACTGTTGGACTTCGCGGTTCCTCTGAGCAATATGCGGTCCGCATGTTGGATTTGCAGTACGCATATTCACATCTGCGATCACATTTTGCCTTTTTCTTGCCCTTTTGCGACTTTTTGATTTCATTTCCATGTTCTTGGGTCATTAAGCCTTATACACTGCAAAACATTAAAGTTATATAAGTATAAAAGATAATTACATTTAAAACGAGCTAAAATCTAAGCAATTGGTATTACATGTGCCAAAAATCTCCGGCACATCAAGTCCGGGTTTCGACATTCATTAGGAACAACTCATTTCCTTTTGGGAATTGGGTATGAAATTTGAAGAGTCGCCACCTAACGGATTAAGGTGCGTTAGGGCACCTAGAGCAATTGACTCATGTAACTAGTTTGCTTTATTAGAGATTAGGGTAAGGGCTCGAAATAACATTGAGGAAAATGTGTTAGGCCCTCCTTGCGTTCCACAATGGTGGGTCCCTGCCGAACTTAGTTATGTGAATTAGTCATTAATAGGTAAACAGTCTAAGCACCCATTTGCAAATAAGGGAATTTATACAGTCTAAGCACACATATATAATCAAGGAATTTTAGATGGTCCAAGCACACATATGTAGATCTTATACAATCAAAGCACACATACTTAAGTTAAAGAAGTCTTGGACAGTCTAAGCGTACGTACATAAATTAAGGAAGTTTGAACAGTCCGAGCATACATACATAAATTAAGGAAGGGAAGTCCTAAGTTGGTTACCCTATAGCATCAATCTGTACAATGCCCGATAATCCTCCTCAACTAGAGGGGCTACACGTGACATTAGCGCACAAGTTATCATATCCTTTTACTACCCATTACCCTCTCCTTAGTGGTTATATAGGCGAGTTTAATTAACGAACTCTAAGCGTGCTTTACCCGTCCCTTCCTTGTGGCCCTGGAGGTGCTTAGGACCTCTATACTTAGGCAGTTCTAGACAATCCTAAGGTATTTAAAAGGTAAAATCTAAGCGACAACAAAGAACATATAGGACTATCAAATAGAGAAGCAATTAAAGGGCTCATGTTTACCTTCACATGTAAACAAATAATTAGCACGTCTCAGATAGTTGATTTTACATAATTTCAGAAGGCCTTAGAACTTGGTATCTACATGAGTATCACAGAATATGCAGCATTGTTGAAAAAATGAAGTGATATAACCTGATCAATTGCCTACTGATTTAGAATCTGTTAAACCTGGACAATTTACAAATAAGCAGAATATAACTTTACAATTTTTAGACCATTAATTACCTAAGGCTTTCCTAGGCGCAGGTCTATATGCAGTCATAATTCTGGGAACTAATTAAGACGGATTGAAGTTATTCAATCTATATGCATGCTAATCTAGGCGATTAATGTTACAAAAAGGCTGATTTCATGCATATTTGTACTAGAACATGATATATGTGTTGGGGCTATTTTTTTAAACCTCCTTATAGATAGTTATCCATTTAAACAACATAGATGCGCTCTGAAGCAAATGCAAACAGAGTCCTAAGGCAGGATTTCTAGATGGTCATTTTATCAAGCGTGATTACAACAGTAGTTTAATGATAGGATTTACAGGTGATAGCAACTTATGCAGAATCAGAAATGAAGTTATGAACTATAACATGTTTTCAAATATGCAAAGGCAATAAACGCGAACATCCTAAGGCAGGATTTCTAATGCAAAGAACATAGACCTATGACATGTTTCTAATTCAAGTAACATAGCATATAGACCTAAAGCATGATTTCTATCACAATATCAACCCAAAGACGGAAATTCATATATATAAACCTAAGAGCATGATTTCTACTGCAGATCATATTTATGAACCTAAAAGCATAATTTCTATGAGCCCCACCCTTTTTTATTAATTGCCCCAATATCTGTTTACAAATAATATTATTATAGACCAGAATCAAATGAATTATATAAGTAAATGAAACTATACTATAGGGAACCTAAATCAGGCCCAAAGTGAACCTGGAGATGCCAGGCCTTCAATACAGTCTCAGAAGCAAAAGATCTCACAGCCAATAGTGTGTCTTGGTGTGTCAATGTTCCCTATGGACCTTAAGGATGTCGGGCAGTGCTCACACCAAGACCTATCTCAAATAGAGGATTGGTTATGTGCAGTGTGAAAGGGCCAACCCTGGTATGCTAGAGTTCAGAAGGATCTCAAGGCTCCTTAAGCAGTACACATACCAGAGGGGCGAAACTTAAATAATCTAGGAGTAGAACTGAGAGTGCTTGACATAAAACAGTGTTGAAATAAACTTTCAGGAGTGAAAAAGGTTTTCAGGAATAGACACAGTTTAGAGAAAATACTAAGAGTAAAAATAGTTTTGAGATCAATTCTGAGCAGAGCAAGCACAAAGACTTAGAATGCTTAGAATCACAACATTCAGCAATCAGCTTTACAAATAGGGGTCAAAGGGGGGTTAGGACATAGAGAGTTCAAACATACAACAGGGTCTAGAGGAGCATATGGAGCAACAACTGTACAGAACAAACAGGAGTCTAATAGTTCAGAGAATTAACAAACTAGTCAGGATAAGAAGTTGTAAGACATAGTCATGTTGAAGACAAAGTGTGTGCTCATTAGGATCAACTAAGTACACTAGACAACTAAATTATCAACATGATTACACCAATTAAAGAGAGTAAACAGGGGCTGAATAAACATGCTGGTAGAATATCAAACAGTCAAGTGAGACTTAGGCATGTTGACTACATATTTAACAAGAAAGGCATAATTTAAACATGCTGACTAAAGCAGTAAACATGGAAACAAATTGAGTAACTAGTACAGGAACAAGCATGGATGTATAGACATGGAACACATAAGGTTGAGTTTCAAAATTTAATTAGAGACATACCAATTAAAGAAGAGAATACAGAATGTAAAAACAAGTGCAATTCCACTATCTAGCCTTGGCTTTCAGCCGGCTAGACCAACAGTTAGCACAAGTAGCAAAGAAAGAAGAGAGAGTTTTTGAATGTATGTATATGTCTTCTGAACTGTGTTCTTGTGTTGAAGGAGCAGAATGAGAGTGCTTATATAGAAGTTCGAGAGTAGAGCCAATAAGGTAAAAGAATCAAAAATCAGCAATTAAGGGCAATCAGAATCCAATCACATAAGGAGTTCAGAATAGACTCCTTTAATTATGGGCAATTAGCCAAACGGTAACAACAGGGATTTAATTAAGGAAAAAAGACAAAACCATACCAAATAAAGAATCAGTAAGCATCTCAAAGTTATACGGGAAAGCAATTAAGGCAGAGATGACCAATTAAATCTATAAACAAGGAAACAAATAAAGTCTATGCATACAAATCTTTAACGGAGTAATCAATCAGCCAGAATTTCAAAGTAATATTGATTTCTGGAAAGAATATATCAATTCCCATAAATAGAAAATAAACTAAGTAGAACTTCACAGAAACATAGAACTTAGTCGGGAAAAATAATTAGGTTAGAACCCTAATAGGGCTTAGTTAGGGTAAAATTACAGAACACTGGATTTGACAAAGGAAAATCATGTAAGTCAAAAATACAGGATGAATTAATACGATTGATAACATTGAAAGACTCAAAATTGAAGCAAAAATTGGAGAAACCAGTATATCACATAGAATCAATTAGGGTTTAAACAATCATGCGAAAAATCAGTCGAGGTGAAGGAGAAATGACTCACTAAACATTAATAACTTAGAAAAATCTTTAAAAAAATAGTTTCGGATGAACCCTAGTTTGAGAAGAGTGATTAAGAAGTGAGATAATCAAGTAAAGTAAGGGGTTTTTGGAGAAAAAACATTTGATAATACCCAAATCATCTCAGATCTATGAAGATCTGAGAAGAGTTGACAGCAATGAACTAGGGTTTTCAGAAAAAAAAATAGTAGAGATGAGAGAATAGGTCGATAACCCAAAGATCCGTAACAAAATAAAGAGAAGTTCTCACTCACAGTCGAACAAATGGCCGGAGATAGGCCAACGAGCAAAGTTTTGAACCAGAACTAACTAGGTTCTTCGAGATCTTCTCAAGATCCAAACAAATCAAGGAGCCATGGTGTGTGGAAGGTCAAAGCTAGCCGGAGAAGACAAGGAAACATCATCAGACTGAGATATACGCCGGTGACGGCGCTTGAGAGCTAGGATTTATTGGAGAAAGTTGAGAGAGAAAGGGAGATGATGACGGCGAGTGATGGAGATAAATGAGAGGGTTTGGGGGGTCTTTAGGTTTAATTAAGGTAAGGGGATTGTGGACCATTGATCAAAACGATCAACAGTCATGATTATATAGGGGTATTGGGTCAGGCGGATTTGTATTGGGCTTAAGGGGATTGGGCCAATTTTTGGAGGGTTATTTGGGCTGGTTTGAGGGGTTAGGTCCGAAAAATATTAATGATCAAATAGGCTATTTGTTAAATACCCCAAAAATTTATAAAAAATATTTTATAAAATAATTAAAAGATTAAAAATAATTTTCATGCATAGAAATGTTTTAAAACAATTACTACATATTTAGAAAATACAATGAGATATTTTCTGTTAAAATAATGTGATAATGTACACATGGGCTATAATTATAAAATTATTGTAATTGTAGCCAAAAGATATAAATCTGGCAATTTGTGAAATAATTTGAACTTGATATAACTATGAATAGCAAAATTAAATCAATGAATGTTATAGAGCCATTTGTGATGCAATTTCGTAATTATTTATATAAATGAAATACTAGAATAAATTAATTTAAAAATATAGAAATTATGGAAAAATATCAATTGATGCTAATGCATAGTTTTGAAGGTATATATGCACTTAAAAATATTATACGGAAAAATTGGGTATCAACAACCCCGACAAGATCAAAGCGATTAAGGATATCACGGTAGTGGACAACGTGAAGGCCGTGCAAAGACTAACCGGGCGCATAGCTGCCCTGGGGCGATTCATCTCGAGGTCTTCTGATAAGAGTCATCGATATTTCTCGTTGCTGAAGAAGAAAAACAACTTCACATAGACCCCGGAATTCCAATGGGCCTGGGAAAAACTCAAGCGATACCTAACTTGTATTTGGCAGTATTGGAGATAGCGATAAGTGGAGTCCTAGTTCGAGAAGAGCAAGGTACGCAGTTTTCGATTTATTATGTTAGCTGATGAGTGGTGATTTTACCATTTATTTTAGTCTCTTTCCTTTAGTTTTTATGTCCGTTAATTATGATATGAGGTTATTTATGGTGTGTATTGCTAGATTTTCAGGTAAATGATGCCATGAGGAGAGTTGAATTCAATTGAAGTGGAATTGAGCAAAAAAGAGTAAAACAAGTGCAAATTCCTTTAGTGATTCTGCATCTGCGGAACACTATGCGCTTTTGCGGCCTTGCATCTGCAAGGAAATGGTCCGCATTTGTGGAAGAAAACCTGGAAGGCACAAACCGCTTCTGCAATTGAATTACCGCATCTGCGGTTGCGCATCTGTGCTTGGGGTCCGCATCTGTGTTCACGCTCCTGCATGTGGATGTCCGCTTCTGCAGTATACCCTATTTCCATCAAATCTTGCTTCTGCGAGCTTCTATAGGCATCTTCATAACTGCACCTATGTGGATTGTTCCACAAGTCCAATCAACGAGCTTCAACTAAGGATAGTGTTGGCATTTTACGTTTTCTCCATTCCAAACCCACAAATACACGACCTAGGTTATTGAAAACACATCTTTGGCTTATTAGTTTGGAAGCTAGGGTTCTTGCACACACAATTGGATCTTGAAGATTTGAAGCTTTTGGTTGAGAATTTCTTACCCATTTATGTACATTTGTCCATTTCCTTGCTTTGTATTGTATATCTAAGTGTGTAGTATTTATTCCAATACTTGAATCTTGTTTATGGGAATATTCATATTTAAAGTGTGGATTAAATATCTTGTTGTGCTTATGTATTGAACAATTTTTATTTATTATGAAGTGAGATATTATTTCTTTAATTATTCTTGTTCTTTAATGTTTCCAAAGGAATTAGCTAACCCTAGGACTTGCCCATTTACTTTGAATTAATTTTGGAAAAGATAATTTGGGGTTGGAAAAGATTAATTAACAAGAACTTAAGGCTTTAACCCTCATTTTATTGATTCTACATAGGGATAGGATTGAATTACTTGTAGCCATATTCGGATGTGCTTAATCTCTTAATTGTTTTAGGGATAATTCAATTAGGAAGTCTTGTTAGTCTTTGGAAGAAGCTAATATAGAATTATTACCCGAGGCTAATTAACATAAGCTCGCTCATATTTGTAAAATCGTGAAATACATTGGATCGTTACTTGAGTGTAATTCCTGATGCTTCTATACATGTAGCCATTGAACATTTTACTTGATTTCTAGGTTAGTTTTTATTTTTGCATTTAGATATAAATATTTTCTCAGAACTTTTCTAAGTGTTTGTGTTAGCATAATAAGTGATAATTCTCTTACACGCCTAATCGCCTACATATTGTTCTCTGTGGGATTCGACCCCGACTCATAGTTGGGTAAACTATATTGCACGCGACCGTGTCCATTTACTTTTTTAGTAGTGGATTTTGACGTCATCATTAGCCAGACCTTAGGTGAGGCCGAAACTAGATATCCTCACTTAGAAAAACTAGCACTTGCTTTACTAAGCACCTCTAGGAAACGAAAATCATACTTTCAGTGCCACCCTATACGTGTTGTGACAACTTACCCATTACGAAATCTAATGAATAAGACTGGACTCTCGGGGCGATTGGACAAATAGAACGTAGAAATCAACGGGTATGATATTGAATATCGACGCCGGATAGCCATTAAGTCTCAAATTTTGGCTGATTTCGGGCCGACTTCATGCCGGCCTAATACCCGAGGTCGAAAGAGAGTTATTGGTAAACTTGGGGACATCTTCAAGAATCTGGACCCTTTTTACGGACGTCGCATCGAACGCAAAGGGTTCCGACCTTGGCATCGTACTAAAGCCACCCACAAGTAATATTTAGAACTGTAAAATTGACTAACAACGTGGCCGAATATGAGGCCATGATTGCAGGTCTCGAACTAGCCAAAGCTTAGGGGAAGAAGTGATCCAAGCTAAGTGCGACTCCCTCATTGTGGTAAATCAAGTTAACAGAACGTTCGAAGTTAGAGAAGAACGGATGCAAAGGTACCTGGATAAGCTACATGTAACATTACATCGATTCAAGGAGTGGACTTTGCAGCACATACCTCGAGATCAAAATAGTGAGGTCGATGCACTTGCAAACTTAGGCTCTTTGGTCAAGGATATGACCTCAAATCGGGTGCAGTCGTACGACTCATGAGATTGGTAGTAGAAGAAGGTGATGCCGAAATAAACTCTACCAGCCTAACTTGGGATTTCAGAAATAAATACATAGAATATTTAAAGACCGGCAAAGTACCCTCAGATCCAAAAGAGTCGAGGGCCCTGTGCACAAAGGCAACCTGATTCAGCTTGTCTGAGGACGGAACCTTGTTCAGAAGAATGTTCGATGGCCCGTTAGCAATATGTATGGTACCGGGAGATACCGAGTACGTTATGAGGGAAGTCCACGAAGGCACCTACGAGAACCACTCAAGCGTCGAATCATTGGTTTGAAAGGTAATCAGAGCAGGCTATTATGGGATCGATATGAAAAATGATGCGAAGGTGTTCGTACAAAAATGTGACAAATGGCAAAGACATGCTCCGATGATTCATCAACCCGGGGAACTATTGCATTCAATCTTGTCGCCATGGCCATTCATGAAGTGGGGAATGGACATTGTTGGCCCTCTTCCATGGGCACCAGGTAAGGCTCAATTTATCTTATTTATGAATGAGTATTTTTCTAAGTGGGTTGAAGCCCAAGCGTACGAGAACGCCAGGGAGAAAGAAGTCATCGACTTCATTTGGGACTACATCATATGTCGGTTCGGGATGCCATCCTAAATCGTATGTGACAACGGGAAACAGTTTATCGGTAGCAAAGTGACCAAGTTTCTCGAGGATCATAAGATCAAAAGAATTTTGTCCACACACTAACACCCTAGTGGGAACGGACAGGCCGAATCGACCAACAAAACCATAATCCAAAACCTGAAGAAAAGGTTGACCGACGCCAAGGGAAAATGTAAGAAAATTCTGCCCGAAGTTCTTTGGGTATATCGCACAACCTTGAAATCCAGAACTGGGGCTACCCCATTCTCATTGGTTTATGGCGTCGAAGCTCTAATACCGATCGAAGTCGGGGAGCCAAGTATCAGATTTTGATATGCAACAAAGGAATCAAATGACGAGGCCATGAATACGAGTCTGGAACTATTGGATGAAAGGCGTGAAGTCGCCCTTGTCTGATTGGCCGCCCAAAAGCAACAAATTGAGAGGTATTATAATCGAAGGGCCAACCTCCAATACTTCAATGTCGGGGACTTAGTACTAAGGAAAGTCAGATTGAATACCCGAAATCCGAATGATGGGAAGTTAGGTCCGAAATGGGAACGACCGTAGCAGATTCTTGAGGTCATCGGGAAAGGATCCTATAAACTCGGAATGATGAACGTAGAACAACTACCGAGATATTGGAATGTAACTCACCTAAAACGATATTACTGCTAAGGTACGACCCATTTCATTTCCTTTTATTTTTTGACTAACACTTGCAGGTGATTGACAAGAAGCAACACGAAGTTTTAGGTCTGAAATCACGTGTTGTACTCTTTTTTCCTTAGACCGGTTTTGTCCCAAATGGGTTTTTTTGTCAAGATTTTTAACGAGGCAACAGTGGATCGTACTAACTTAGAATCAAAGGCCGATCATAAATCGGTGTTGAAGATCGCATTTATAGTATTCGAGGTTTCTCTACAATCAACCTCGAATATTGGGGGGCATTACCCTCGGATATCGATTTGCTTTAGCGAGGAAATTAATTCTTAATGGAAGGGTCTTGATGGGAAGGATTTATTGTAATGGACAAACGGTCAAACGAACCGTGACCACGTAGATTGCTCGAGCCCTAGCACAAAACATGCACGCATGTATAACTGTTTGGCACAAGAATAAAGAGAAGTACTTTCCTTGCAGTCATCTTATGTTTTAAAATTTTCTCTTTACATCCCTTAAAGAATTTTATACTTTCGATCTCCTAAAGAAAATGAGGTCAAGGGCCAATTATAACCAGAGTTCGGATGATCACTCCCGCACTCGGGGACTGCCATCCGAAAACAAACTCGAACAGATCGAGCTATTAAATATCGAGGGCATAAGACCTATTAGGCAACCCCCCGAATTTTAAAGGCCACTGCCATACCCACTCGGGGACTGTTATCTTAGGAAAGCAGATAACTCGGGAAAGCAAGCCCACTAGGCGACGCCGGAACTAAAAGGCTACGACCATATTAACACGACTCGGAGACTTTCGAGAACCGTAACAAAAAATAGGCCTTCAAAACCGGTTCTAAAGGCTACCCTCGACAAATTATAACCTAAGTTACTTACTTTGGGAGAAAGTTCCCGGTAATACCGAACCCCCAAAGACCCATCAAAATAGAATAATGTAAAGGCACGGTTTGTTCGAACTTACACAACCTAAGTTATTTTATGCTAAAGTATTCCGACCTTTGTGAATATAAGTAATAAAGCAAAGGAAAATTTTGAAAGCCAAAAGGGAAAGAAAGCCTTATATATATTTACCCAATAATCTTTTTACAAAGTCCAGAATGGCCTAATACAAAAATTTACAATGGCCGAAACAGCCTCAAAAAGATGCATAAGAAAGCAAAAAATAAAAACATATAAAGGCCTAAGTGGCCTGGTCTTCATCGGAGGTAGCATCTCTATCCTCGGGATCTTCCCCATCTTCAGACTCGCTTAAGCTCTTGGAGTCTTCCTCGGGAAAGGCCACCTTCCGGGCCCTGGCTTCTTCTGCTTTGGCATTTTCAATTTCAGCCAGTACATCAAAGTCTTGAGCATGAACTCTCTCAAGGGCTTCCCTTTGAGCTTGCCACATTGCATGCTCCACCATACTTTTGGCCTGCATCTGAATCGCCTCTACGTTATCCTTATACTGGGCCACTTTAGCATAAGCCTCGGTCTTGGCCACGACCACCTCTGATTTGGCCTCATCAAGTTCATTGGTCAAGTTTGCTTTATCAGAAATAGCCGAGTCCAATTGAGATTGGAGCTCCTCGATTTTCTTGACATGTACCGGGGTATTCTATTTTGCAGCCCGAAGAATTGTCTTGGCTGACTCCAGTTGTGCTTGGACGACTTCTTTTTTCGAGGCTAAGATGTTCATATTTTTCTTGAACTCTTCAACCTCGACTTGTATTGTATCTACCTGTGCCTTGAGCTGCCCGATCTGTTCGAGCCTCTGCCGGACTTGCAAGATCTGATCGTTAGCCACTATGTCTAATTTGTCTTTACTATTGTAAAGTACCCGAATTACCCTCTTGCCCATCTCGGTATGCTCCCTCCGAGTTGTTCTAACTTGGCCTGAAGCTTCTCTTTGAGAAGCTTGTAGGTGTCCCTCTTCTCAGTGAGATCCCGAACCTCGGCCTCGTGATGAGTTAATTCCTTCCGGTATCGGAGGAAAGTCTCATGGTGAAGCGTCGAAGCTTTCAAGCATAAAGAAAGGTGTTATGGTTATTTATAAGTTTAAATTTAAAATATATAAGAAGAATGAGTCCCTGGTGGCCCGACAAGCAAGTTTGATTAATCCCCCTCGATAGAGTCGGGGACTATATAAACGCATAAGATGATCGAGGGTGAAGTAACACCCCTTGATTTTGCTTATAAAGAAATAAAGAAGGATCATTATCCTCCAAAAAGAGGTGTAGATTTGGCCGAGGGTCACCTCGTACCTCTTACAAAAGGTGATGATGACCGGGTTTAAGGGACCCAACGTGAAAGGGTAAGTGTAAACACTTAAGAAACCCTCAATGTAGGTGGTGATTGATTCCTCAGGTGAAGGCACCACCACATGCTTATTGGCCCAGTTGCAGTCCTCCGTGAACTGGTCAAGAATATCTTCAGTGATCGAACATATGTATCTTGAGACCGGTTCACATCGACCTAGTACCCGGGAAGTTTTTTTGATCTTGTTATCAGCAGTGGTCCCGCACCCTCCAGGAACAAATTCATCAGGGTGTGGCTCTGCCGCAACCCTATTGTCGGCGGGCCGTGATGAAGAATTCTCCTCACGCTTTTTCCATCACGATTTTCTCTTACAACTGAAAGAGAATCTGAAGCAGGATCGGAAACGCTTAAAGTATAAATGAAAGGAGTGGAACAAAGTGTCGCTTCGGGAAACTGGCCTCCTTTTGTGGGACAGTCTTTGAGATTTTCTCCATTTTTAGAGCAGAGACGAAGAAGAAGAAGAAGAAGAAGAAGAAGAAGAAGAAGAAGAAGAAGTTGAGAAGGTGAGCGGTTTGCAGAAAGTTCAAGAAATTTGGGTATAAAGGTTGGAGAGTGAAAAGATTCTTGAAGAACAAAGATGGAAGAAGCTTTGGACATAAAGTTTGAATAAATGAAAATTGTGGTATTTATAGGCTGCTAACGGCGGTTAAAAACCGGTAGTGGCTGACAAGCAACTGGCGCGCATTTAATGCCTTGGTAACTGGACCGACGGGATGTTTCAGTGACCGTTTGTCACTTATGTCATGGTCAATCGAAGCAGAGTTCGAGGTTCATGCCGTTTCTCGTCGTCCTCTCTCTGAAAAAATAAGGGGATTATTTATATACGGTCGAAACCGGGTTTACCTATTGTATGGCCAAACGAGACTGAAGCGTGACGGGACAATGTTCGATCTCAAGTTATATCGAACCGAGGTGCGAGATTGCATCGTTGGGCTCGTGACCCCGGGACCGAACAGAATCGAGACCAAACAAGATCAAAGGAAATTTGCCGAACCGAATAGCAAAGGGCCTAAATATCCGCGATTGGTTGAAAATCATGGCAGAAATCTCGGATGTATCAAGGAGAGGCCGAGTAATTAGCAAATCATAAGATTTTTTACCTTGTATAGAATTGTATCAAGACTAGGACACCCCTACTATATAAAGGGAGATCTGGTCATTTGTAACACACATTGAAATACGCAATACAGAGCAATTTATCGTTATTTTCTAGCTTTTAACACCTTGTTGTTCTCTTCTTGCATAAGAGGCATTTCTTGGCTCGAGGGTGATCGAACTCTAAGGCCAAGACTATTTAATTTGTGTGGTTTGCATTTATTGTCTTATCGTTAATATCAATATTAATCTCTCTTCTTTATTTGTGCCAACTTATATCACGTATCCTTAAAAGTGCGTATAAATTCAATTGTTATCCGTTTTTTTAAGGGTAAACACTCTTATTTTCCTTCTTCTTTATTATTTATTTTTTCTTATTGAATTAGTCGTTGAACTAGTATCTTTTAGGTTTCGTGTTTTTTTATTTTTATTGTTACAAAAAAGCACACATCGTAATCTTATTAGATCTTTAACATTTTTGAAATTTAATTATTCCATAATAATTCTATTCCAATAAATTTACTATGTTGTATAATTATCAGGCTATGTAATTAGTATCATAGTAATTATACAGCCTGATAATTACACCTGACTTCCAAACAGACTCTTAGAAAATTTATGATATGTGTCACAAGTTCAAATATCGGCTAAAGTGCGAACATAGAAAAGTTACGTTCATTATCTAGTTTTTTAAAGCATTGTCAGCAAACGGACTAATTTATGGACCGGCCTGTTTGTTGGCTATATATGGTTTCTTTTGTTTTCATTCTACTTTTTCCATTAGAGCAAATGTTTTTATTTATAAAACAAAAAATAAAATATTTGTTTTTATATATTCTTCCATTTTCTTATAAGGCTGTCAAACTAATCTATCAACAATAAGTATTTAGACACTGTTTGATATGATTAAAATGTAATTTCTTAATGTTTGCTTGGACCTAAAGTTTTAAAAATGACCGGGTGCGCTGAAGTTGGAGACATAGGGATTAGGGGAGGGTATTTGGTGATAATTTACTGAACAAAGAGAAACAATAATGCTTACATGTCGATAGCAGCACGTTGTTAATTTGGAGCAAGAATACAGAAAATGGTAGTGAAAAATTGTCACACGTCCTTTTTCTAAGGGATAAAGAATTTTTTCAATTAAAGTGACATTATTTGAAATTGGATTATTTATTTAATTTAGAGTCGCCACTTGAGATAATTATTATGGCGTCTCAAGTTGCCGGTTTATTTTAAATCCCAAATCGAGAAAATTTGACTCTATTTAAAGTCCGCGAAAATCAGAAGACCGGGTAAAGAATTCTATTAACCTGGGAGAAGGTGTGAGGCACTCCCAGATTCCGTGATTTTAGCACGGTCGCTCAACTATTAATAATTGGCCCAATTATCTGATTTATTACATGCTTAAAACCTATTGTGCATTTTTAACCTTTAAACGCTTTTAATATTTATGGAATTTATTTAAATAAGTCGTGATGTCGTGCACTTATTGTTTTGGTACACATTGTGAATCGTGTCACGTGAAACACACCCGCAATTTAAAATATATTATTTTTAATTATTATTTGAAGTTAGGGTCGCGTCACGTGAAACACACACTCAAATTGGGGATTACGTATCATGACTATGCCACGAAAATCGTACTCATAGTTACGATGACTTATTTAATCGCGCCTAAAGCAAACTATGATATCCATAAATTCATTACCTATCTAAATTTTGTGTTCCATGTTGGTGTTCGAAGTTATCGCATGACTGTTGGAAATGATGTTTATATTAAACAAGCCCAGCAATATTTGAACCAAGTGGTTCTTTCTTTAAGGTTCTCTTACGTCTGGGTTTATCCGGACTAAGACTTCTTTCAAAGAACGTTAAATTTGTAAGGGGTAGGGACGTAGAAGCAGAATACTAATGTTCAAACAAATTCTTAAATTCAAGACTTCATATGAAAGGTTGTTCATTGTAGGAATATTTGGATGAGTGTATACAAGTAAAAGAAACGGATAATCAATTAATGAAATATTAGGTGAGGGGAAGGGGCGAAACAGTGCCTGTCATTTAATTCATATTCAAATCTCAATAAGTTATGTGCAAAATACAAGTGAGCTGGACTGGAATTCCAATTTTATATAACTCAAAAAAAGATTATGGCCTCCATTGCAGACAATTACATAAACAGTCCCTTTGAAAATAAACTAATACACCTGCTTAGATAGTTTTCCATACGAAACAAAAATCCAACACAACAAATATACAGAAAAGAAAATCGTTGACATTCAAAACTTCAAAAGAAGACTACCTAAACTCTGACATTTACAGTTCTGGCCACTTCAATCACAATTCTTAATAATTACTGCTTTCTAATGTATACAAAAGTCATTTACAATAACAACTAAACTAATGCATGATTTGATTAAATCTTCAGCTCAAAACTCCTTTCCGAGAGACGTTAAATCTCTTCCTTAGCTTTAGAGCTTACCAATCTAACCAACTAATGGTCAGATCTGCAAACTACAGCCAGGTAATCAGTAGCAAACAACTTTCACATCCTCAAATTAACACAAATATATATACTTCATATACAAAACACTATAGTAGAGCTCCTGTTAAACTACTGCCAAGTCTGCATGATCTAAACAACAACTTCAACCTTAAAACCAAAAAACATTTAATAATTGTTGCCTCATGCTACTCATAAATCGAACAAGAATAACAACGTTTCTGGAAGAAAGAAAAGAAAAGGAAAAGACAGCATGACATTCAAATAGCATGTTATATCAACTACTGAACATCAATAGACCATTTCCATTGTCTTAACACTCCAATCATTGCACAAATTAACAAAGATGAAAAAACTAAATTAGATTTAAGACTTTAAACAGGCTGAAAACTCCAAGAACATTGCAAGAGTATAACATAAACAATCCAACTTCATTTATAGTTCAAGTAAAACTAACAGGGTGGATAAACGCACCTTTTAGCAGAGAAACCAAAACAAGAAAAACTAAGAGAAATCTGAACTTCACAAGTTGCAGCTCAACCAACAGCAGAAACAAAACGGCAGCAGGAACAATAACTTTTTTTTTGGTTTTCTGGATTTAAATTGGAATTTTCAAAGTGTTTTTCTTTTGAGGAAAATAAATTCAGATGAGGGAGTATATTTGTATGCCTTTTTTTTTGCAGGAATTAATTAACGCGTGTGTGTGAGCGGGGTGTATAGTCTCTTTTATAGAGTGGGAGAGTGTATTAAGATAGACATGAGTGAGGTTTTAGAAGAGAATCTGTCAGCCCTCCCTAAAATTCAGTAAAATAGCATCTTTTTTGCTACTGAAATGGACAACTGTCCTATTTTCAGCATCTTTTCTAACAGTCGTGCCCTTTCGATATTTTTCTTTATATTTTAAGTTATGAAACTATCTCTTTTTACCCCAAATTTACCTAAATTCCCTTGTTCTTTTGCATTTTAAAACCTTCCATTCCATTCTAGAACCTTTTTAACAAATAACATCAAGATTCTTTTAAAAATAATTATCCAAGTGACCCCCTTTAGTCTTGTAAATCACAATTAACCATTAAACTCTGCCTGAGCTTTTAGCCAACATGCCCATGACCCAGGTTCGGCCAATTAATTCCCCCAACCTCGGTGACCTAATTGTTCTTAATGCTATATCACAATTATCAAACAAGTTCAAACCTAACATGGCAAACTAGATGAACAATTTCAGATTCAAGATAATCAACTAAACTAATCATGCATTTGGCTAATACGTAAAAAAAACATCAAATAGAGATTAACGGACTAGGCTAATTATGCAATACCTAAGATGAGAATTGATTAACGATTAACTAATCTTGTTATAAAAATAAAAAGAAACTCCGAAGAAGAAGACTAGGGACTACCTACTAAATGCAGTATGAGAGCCGGCCAAGATTGTGACAATTTGGACTTCTGGCCGATCAAAAGCAAATTGGCTGGACTCTGATGGCTTTGAAATGAGCCAAAACTAACACTAATCAATTGTTCTTGTTAAGAACAATTGACCAAGGTAAATTTTAGGTCAAAACGAGTGAATTTGTTAAAGAATTAGAAAAGGAAAAAGTTAGGTTTCTAGGGTTTCTGAGATTTGAAATCCAAAGAGTTCTAGTGGGGATTGAGGGATGAGGCTAAGATGTTTGGAAAGAGGAGAAGATAGGGATTGTAGGGTAAAATTTTGGAGTTATTTGGAGTGGTGCCGCCACCGTAAGGCGATTTCCGGCGGCGGTCTAAGGCTGAGGGTGAGAGAGGTAGATGAGAGAGGTCTGGGACAGGTCTCTAAGGTTTGGTGGGGTGTTTTGAGACAGTTATATGGGATGTGGGTGGTCAATTTCAGACCGTTAGATCATGAAGAAATCAAGGTCTAGGATCAAGCGTGACAAAACAGTGTCATTTGGCTTAAAAGGAACCTGGACCGAATTTTTGGAGGCCTGGGCTGGGCGATTGTGAAGTTTTTTGGGCAATTGGGCCACTGAAAATGCTTGGCCCAAAATCAGACTAAAACAAGACCTCTTTCTTTCCTTTGTTTTTCTTTCTTTTTCTTTGATTTTGAATTCTACAAAATTAATTAAAAATCCTAATTAAATCCTAACTTAATTCTAATTTGCAAAATTAACCTACCTACTATTATCAAATATTTTAAATAATTACTAACTTAGCACTAACGAAAGGAAATTATGAATTTAAAACTTGTTACACCTCCTTTTTACCGAGGGGGGTATGGAGTTTTTCCAATTAAAGTGACATTAATAGAAATGAGATTACTTAATTGATTAGAGTCACCACTTGGGATAATAATATAGTGTCCCAAGTCACCGGTTTATTTTAAATCCCAAATCGAGGAAAGTTGACTTTGTTTACTGTCTGCGAAAACCAAAAGACCGGGTAAGAAATTTTGTTAACTCGGGAGAAGGTGTTAGGCATTTTCGGGTGTCGTGGTTTTAGCACGGCCGCTCAACTATTATTAGTTGGCCAAATTATTTGATTATTACATATTTAAAAACCTATGTGCATTTTATTCCTTTTAACTGCTTTTAACATTTATGGAATTTATTTGAACAAGTCCCGCTAGTCGCGCACTTATTTGTTTTGTACATATCGCGAATCGCATCACGGGTACCGTACCCATGATCTAAAACTTAGGGATTTAAAAATAAGTTTTGAGGATTTAGAGGCCGAATTGTTATCAGAATTTAATAATTTTGGTATGGTTGGAATCGTGGTTGAATGGATTGCCAGATTTTATGAGTTTCGTCGGATTCCAAAGCGTGGGCCCGGGGACCGGGTTTGAGCTAAATTCGGGATTTTTGGTCTAATTTGATAATTTTCATGGGGAATTCATTCCTTTTGCGTATATTAATGATAATATACCGATTTTGGTTAGATTAGGAGCATTTGGAGGCCGAGTCGAGTGGCGAGGGCATTGTAAAGTAGAATTTCATCCGGATTGAGGTAAGTAATAATTGTAAATGTTGTCCTGAGGGTATGAAACCCCAGATTTCACATCTTTATGCTACTTTGAGGTGACGTGCACGCTAGATGACGAGCATGGGGTCATGCACCATTGGGGATTGTGACTTGGTCCGTCCCGTACGACTGTTAAGTCGTGTATTTGATTGAAAATTGTTTGATATCATTGTGTTTTTGAAAGTATTACCATATTTTAGGTTGAATACCATATTTAGGCCTCGTGCCAACTATTTTGGACCCTTAGGGCTTTTTACTACTATTCCTCTCTATTTTGACTTAATATCTGTACTCAGTCATGTTGTGCTTTACTGTTTTCATAACTCAGCCTTATTTACTCCGTTTTAATATTTTAAATGATATTTTGGGCTGAGCATCATGTTTTACTGTTACCCAAGTGGCTTGAGAGATTTTTGACTGAGTGAGGCTGAGGGCCTGTGTTGTGAGGATTTTATTGGATCGGGCTGCACGCTGCAGCAGGTTGTTACTGATTCATGATATTGTGAGGCCGTGGGTCTGATTGATTCATGCCACAAGGTGGCTTATTGTTATGAGGCAGATGGCCTGATTTATTATGCCACGAGATGACTTGTTATAGCACTTGGGCTGTAGGAGCCCCTCCGGAGTCTGAACACCCCCAGTGAGCGTGGGTACCCAGTGTGAGTGATGTGATGTAGCTCGAGGGGCTATTGTTGTTTCATATTGTTGCCCGAGGGGCTGTTTACTAGAGATTGTGAGGTAGCCCGAGGGGCTGTTTACGTTTCTATCGTTTTTACTCACTATTTTATCACTCGTTTGAAACTATTGGAAGAAGGGTTTTTTACCGAACTGAGTTTGATTTACGAAGTAAATGATTTATACACTATTTTGGAAATGTATTGTATTTGATGTAGCGTTATGACGTGGTTTACGTGTTTTCTTATTATTCAGCTTTCATTTACTTTTATTACTTATTGAGTTGGCGTACTCACATTACTCTCTGCATCTTGTGTGCAGATTCAGGTATTTCTGAACTCGGTAGTGAGTGTTGATTGCTTCGTGGCAGAGTCATCGGATTTGCCAAGGTAGTTGCCCGATGTTCGCAGCCCTGCTCTTCTCACTCTTGTATTCCTTAGATTGTTTTTAGTATATTTTTAGACTCTTCGTTGTATTCAGACCCTAGTAGATGCTCGTGACTTATGACACCTTGATGTCGGGCTTGTGTTATGTTTCTTCGCTGGTTATTTAGATCTTTATTTTGGGATTTCTTGTTAAATTAAATGGTTTAAAATGACTTTTATAGAAAAAATGGCTGATTTGGGAATTGTGTCAGCTGGCCTAGTTTCACGATAGACGCCATCACGACCGGGTCAGTTTTAGGGTCGTGTCAGGAGTCAACCATTTTTCTATAAAAGTCATTTTAAGCCATTTAATTTAACAAGAAATCTTATAATAAAGGTCTAAATAACCAGTGCGGAAACATAACACAAGCCCGACATCGGGGTGTCAGCGGTCACGAGCATCTACTAAGGTCTGAATACAACGAAGAGTCTGAAAATATAATATAACAGACTAAGGAAGATAAGAGGGAGAGAGCAGGGCTGTGAACGTCGGGCAGCTACCTTACTAACTCCGATGAATCTGCCACTGAGCAGTAAGAAAACACGTAAAACCACGTCATAACGCTACAACAAATATAGTGCGTTTCCAAAATAGTATGGAAATTATTTATTTCGTAAATCAAACTCAGTTTCAGTAAAAACCTTTTTCTTTAAAAAGAAAGAAAACTTCTTGCAATAGTTTCAAACGAGTGTTAAAAACAGTGAGTAAAAATGATAGAAATGTAAACAGCCTCTCGGGCAAAACCATGTACCATAAATCGCCCCTTGGGCATAATATTAACAGAACCAGCCCCTCGGGCTACCTCACAATCACTCGTAATCAGCCCCTCAGGCATAACACGAATCAAGAACCGCCCCTCGGGCAAAATATGGATCAAGAACAGCCCCTCGGGCAATAATATGAAACAACAATAGCCCCTTGGGCTACATCACCTCACTCACACTGGGTACCTGTGCTCACTGGGGGTGTTTAGACTCCGGAAGTGCTCCTACAGCCCAAGCGCTATAACAAGCCACCTCGTGGCATAATCAAATAGGCCATCGGCCTCATAACAAGCCACCTCATGGCATAACAAATCAGGCCCTCAGCCTCATAATCATGAATCAGTAACAACATGCTGCGACGCGCAGCCCGATCTCATAATATCCTCACAACACAGGCCCTCGGCCTCACTCAGTCAGAAATCTCTCAAGCCACTCGGGCAATAGTAAAACATGATGCTCAACCCAAAATATCATTTAAAATATCAAAAATAGAGTAAATACGATTGAGTTATGAAAACAATAAAGTACAGCATGACTGAGTATAGATATTAAGTCAAAACAGTAAAGAATAGTAGTAAAAAGCACCATAAGGGTCCAAAATAGTTGGCATGAGGCCGAAATATGCCATTCAGCCAAAATATGGTAATACTTTCCAAAACACAATGATATCAAACATTTTTCAATCAAATATGTGACTTAACAGTCGTACGGGACGGACCAAGTTACAATTCCCAACGGTAGACGACCCCACACTCGTCATCTTGCGTGTGCGTCACCTCAAAGTAGCACAACAATGTGAAATTCGGGGCTTCATACCCTCAGGACAACATTTAAAATCATTACCTACCTCAATCCGGATGAAATTCTACTCCGCAATGCCCTCGCCGCTCGACTCGGCCTCCAAATGCTCCGAATCTAACCAAAATCAGTATATTATCATCAATATACGCTAAAGAAATGAATTCCCTATGAAAATTATCAAATTAGACCAAAAATCACGAATTTGGCTCAAACCCACCCCCCGGGCCCACGCTTTGGAATCCGACAAAACTCACAAAATCCGATAACTCATTTAACCACGAGTCCAACCATACCAAAATTACTAATTTTCAATAGCAACTCGGCCTCAAAATTTTCAAATCTTATTTTCAAATCCCTAGGTCCAAATCTCCAATTTACACCTCAAAAATATGTAATCTAGTTGGATTATTCGATGATAATTTAATATTATGGAGTAAAAATGATCACAAGTGACTTACCTCAATATTTCCCATAATTTCTTGCTCAAAAATCCCCCCAAGCCGTGTTCTTTCACCAAAAAAAGTCAAAATGAGCTAAAAAAAAATAGAACAACATTAATAAACCCGATTCTGATTGCTAAAAGCTAATTTCCATCGCTAAAATTGGTCCAATCTGGCCGCTAAAGGTGCACACCAGTAGGGGTGGCAATTTGAGCCCAAACCCATCTAACTCGCCCAACTCACCCAGAGATTAATGGGTTGAGTTACAAATATTTTAGCTCATGGGTCAATTTGGGGTGAGCCCAAGTTAAACCATTATATTTTATAGCACATTCTGACTCATTAAGCAGCCTAAATACAACCCATGAAACTCACCCAAAACAAAAGGTATCTCAACTCAACTTATATAGAAATTTATTTAGTTGCCCCAATTTAATTCTTTTTATTTTCAATTTTATGTTCTTTTGTTTTTCTGCATCATCCACCCACCCTGCCTCCCCCTCCCCCCCCAAAACCCCCAAACAAGTACAATTTTTTTTGTATTTTCAATTTTCTTTTTGTTTTTTTGCACCACCCACCCTCCTCCCGCAAACCCCCTCAATTTTTTTTTACTTTTTTTTGTATTTTTAATTTTCTCTTTTTTTCTGCACCACCCACCCAAACACCTCAAAAAAAATTTTACTTTTTTTTTAATTTTCTGTTTTCTATTTTTTTTCATTTTTCTACATCACCCCTCATCCCCAAAAAAAATTCAACTCTACCCCCACCCCCAAAAAAAATTTTAATTTACACATTTTAAGGTAAAAGGCTTTTTTATGCAAGATGAGCATGGTTCTAAAACATGGGTCAAGTTGGGCGGGTTGGGTTATGACCCATTGTGTAACCCATCTTGACCCAGGCCATCTTAGCCTAAGTACACTTTGAGCTGGGTTGGGCAATGACTCATTTATTGACCTAACTCATCTTGACCCGCCCAAATTCAGCTCAACCCGCCCATTTGCCACCCCTACTGACACTAGATCTAATGCACCAACAGTCTTTAATTTCACTAAAAACGCTCTAACTCCATCATACAAACTCGGAATTTGATGATTCTTGTTCCTATGAGTCACAAATAATGATACAAACATAGTCCTTCAATCAAAACTCAATTCGGAGCTCATTTGCTCTGTGCGATACCCATTTCGCTCGTTAAACAATTAACTCATTCGTGTCAAAAACCCAATCGCGACTTGATGAAATTAGACCAAACTTTTCAAATCACTCCTATAATTCATTATCAATATTCTGGAAGTCTCGAAATCAAATTTCGATCTCTAGAACTAAGAATGGATCTTTGGATCATTACATACTTATGCTCAAAACGCCAAAATCTTCCAGAAACTCTTCCAAAACTTATTTGAGCCTCATGGGACCCCGACCAAATATGCCAACACACCCCATAACATCATTCAAACTTTTTCCAACCTTCGGAATGCTCAAAACAACATCAAAACATTGAGTCACCCTCAAATTCAAGCCTAAGAATTCCGAATTCGATCAAAAAGTCTATCAAACCTAGTCCGAATGACCTAAAATTTTGCACACATGTCACAAATGACACAACAGACCTACTCCAATTTTCAGAATTCCACTCCGACCCCGATATCAAAATTTCCACTGCCGGCCGAAAAATACCAAATTTTTCAATTTTGCCTAATTTGAGCCTAAATCTACCACGGACCTCCAAAATACATTCCGGACGCGCTCCCAAGTCCAAAATCACCTAATGGAGCTAACCAAATCATAGAAATCCAAATTCGAGATCTAATACTAAAAAGTCAAAATTTGGTCAAACCTTTCAAACTTAAAGCTTCAAAATAAGAATTGTTCTTCCAAATCTATTCCGATTATCTTGAAAATCAAAACCGACGATTTACATAAGTCATAATATAGGACACGGGGCTATTCATGTCTGAGAACTGGCGAGCGAAATGCAAAAGCTCAAAACGACCGGTCGGGTCATTACATCCTGCCCCACTTAAACATACGTTCGTCCTCGAACGTGCCCAGAGTTGTTCCGAAAACCATCAAATCGCTGTGTAACCTTACCATGCAATACCCCAAAGTGATCCCACGTAACCCTAACTCATATAGGTCTGATAACACAATGTAACTGATATTTCACAATCCAACCTAGCCCATAAACCTTAGAATCAAATTTTTACTTCTGAAATCATCTATAAAGCCAGAACCTCACATCTATACTCTAAATAGGTCCGAACAAGTAGTATCAACCATATCCATACCCAAGATGCAATTACATGATATACCACATAACTCAAACACTCATAGCGATAACTTCTAATCACATCAATTGCCCAAAATAACTGAATACCGATAATAAACCTCTTACCAATTAAAGTCTCATTCCAACACTTTCGTATACTGCCATTGATGAAAGAAACACGCAGAATCATAATCATTCCTCAGATCAACCATTCATGAAGTTCCCTCTCCTTTGGCAAGGACCATAGTAAATTTCTAAGCCGAATCCCAATATTATCCTTCCAACATGTTGAAATCGAATCCGATAGTATTCATTCTAGATCCCAATGTCCTCATCTCATCCAACACGACTACTCTAATTACATGACACATCAATACAATCTAAAGCCACAACCCGTGCCACCCGCGCACCAATAAGCAACATTCCAAATGTACTCAAATCATGAAAAAATGACTCAAATGAGAGAGCTATACCACAAGCTCACCAGTACCACCACCACACAATGCTAAGAACCCATCACACATCTTAGAACTAGAACACACGAATTTAACTCGAAGGATCATACCTCCACATAACTTTGCTGCAATGCACGACCCTATCCAAACACTGGTCCACATGAAACACCTCAAGTCGTTATGCTCAAAATCAACAACCACACGCAATCTGATGTCTAGTACCAAAAGCAAATCATCATAACCACGGTGAGGCAAATGACATAACATCATACAAACCCGAAAGTACACAACCGATACGCCATCCACTGAGCAATACCCAATACTCTTCCCGTTCGATTCCATTGAGAGACCCCAATAAAACCGCACCACATGTGGCTATAACCAACAAATCCTAACGCCTCGCAACATGAAAAGGTAACTCATAGATCTCCCCGAAAACGAATAAGCTCAATGAAAATCGAATGGCACATCCCTCAATAATATCAGTTTGGAGTCAACATACCCGACTCGATGCAGAACACCTATCCATATTGGGCCTACCAATGAACCCCAAATCAACTCTGGTCGCCCATAATAGATGAATAACTTTCCGAAAGTTCACAATGACTGAATCATGTCACATACAACATCTGACTGACTTTGCCCATATCTTTATAGTCCACAACCACAAAATAACCTATTTATGAGAACTACCAGTCTCCAAGTCCATAAAGCACACGAATCACCATATCCGATCCCAACTCTACTGCCCGAATATCTAACACACCTCTAATACTCGATTATTCCACGAGGATACTCCAAAAATTCTCTTGTGCCACCAAGCAAACTTCGAATATCAGCAGTTCATCAGACAAGATAGTGTCGCAATACCAATGAAGTATCCATAACTCAAACACATCGCGCTTTCAAAAATGTGTACCCTCATCAAGCCATACCAATCAGTGATCTCATTTATCTAGTCATCTGGAACCGTCCATACTGCCTAAGAATTTATGACCTTCCTTTCAAAACTGAATCGCGACCTTACACACGCAAATCTCAATCCTACACAACATACCGCATATACCATGCCATCCTATGATAAACATGAGAACTTCATAGTCCACTCCGAGCTGCAAGAAACTACGTACTCAACCGGCCAAAAACTTTTCCATTTGATCCCATCTAAGAGAAAATCACTACACATCACATGCTTCTCACGCCAGTATAAAATATACCTCTCTAACCATGGTAGAAACCATCAAGAACTCTCTGAATCCCACTGTCATACAACCCAACCATCTGGATTGAATTCCTTTAACTCAACCAAGCTACGCAAGCCATCAAAACCTAAGAGCATTGCTGCGAAACACCTGTAGAAACTCACCGCATCATAAGCACCCAAGAACCGATCATATCCAGTACCATGCCGATCCAACCTACTACTAAGTTGTCCTAATTCTCTGAGTTTCTTTCGAATTTCCTTCAAATTGATACGTTTCCTTTCTAGTACACCACAATCCTTAACCAAAACTTGTCCCATGAACTTTAGCATAACACCACACCGTCGAAGGTTTATAAGCCGCTGAATTCTCCCTCAAATATCCCCAAAAGCACCACATTCAAAATACTTACCCTGAAGAGATTTCCTACGAATCTAAAGCCTTTACCTTCACCTTCCTGATATTGATATGTAGAATCCATAATGATATATAAATGCCACAAGTCTTGGCATCCTCCCATATAATTCTTAGTTTCTAGCCAATTCACATCCTAAAGATTCCCAATTGCCGCGTATAAATCTTGAATTCATTGGAACCATTCTCAAGAGTCATCCACTCTGCTCAAATCTCAATTAGACTGACCAAACAGACCGAATGACCTGTGCCCCATTAGCACTCCAACACCCAAGGAAGTAAACTATTCTTCTAAGCCGCTGAGCGATTTTTTCCTACTCTATCCCGTTACATTCCTTACAAACAACAACTAAATCATCCAATGTTTCATGTACTCATAAAGCATAACACAACCCTCACCCGAAATTCCTTTACTCAAGTCATCCTCGATCTCAACCTCTGTAAGCCATAACTGATTCACTAGTGTACCTCAAATTGGAACCAACACAACACATAATTGTGCAATCAACTGATCAATAGCAGACTCCCCCACTTGGCATAAACAAAAAATTAAAACACACAATAACTCACAATGCCCATAGTTTTTCATTGCCATAATACCATAGTGAGAATCAACTAAGTCCCTTCATAAGCTCATGCAACACATCCATCTAGTATTTCAAATCATCTGCAAATTTTGCGTTTCCTCGTAACAGACAAGCCCACTCTCATAAGCGATCCAAACTCAAATTGCAACACATATATTTCACTGGTAAAAGAGGACTCCCAACCAACTACATAAGGATCACACAAACCTCAGAACACCCCGCAGGAGATAATCCACATGCTTAGCCTCAAACTGGTATCTCTCTATACTCTTCCACAATCATAAGTATTACACAATCACTTAATCTTCCTGAGTCTGAACTCATATCACACAATATGAAATCTACTTCACTTCCCAACTAGAAAACATTAAAAGATCCTTCAACATGCCCACAACTCGGGCTATACATCAAATCACGATGGAAATCAAGCACCGGATAGTTCTTACTACCCCCAAGCGAACCCTTCTCGTCTCCTTCAAATCATATGAACACATATCGCAGTCACATCATACTTATCACATAGCTATCCAGCCATCACTTCCCCTAATAGGGACACTATCGAACATATAAATCCAAAAATATGCGCTCACACAATCAACAGCTCAGGGCTCAAGCTACAGGTAAGGCCCGACCTCAAGTCCTCTAGATTGGCCCAACATCAACACACAGAAATTTCATCGCGCCCTTCGATTAGGGAATCACAAACAGTCGATGCACAGCTGATACCGAGCGCTCATGCGCGTATACGAACGCGTGGAAGGAATTTCAAGAGTTACATTTCAAGTTGAATCAAGGACGCACGATAAGAATTTGAGAATGCGGGATTTCCTAAAGGTTCTGCAGCCTCCCGAGGATAAGTACAGACGTCTCCGTACCGATCTGCGAGACTCTACTAAACCTGCTCATGACTCGTGATACCTATGTAACCTAGGCTCTAATACCAACTTTCCACGACCCTAAAACCGACCTGCTCGTGATGGCACCTATCGTGAAACTAGGCCAGCCGACACAATTCCCAAATCATCCTTTTCTCTATAAAAGTCATTCTAAGCCATTTAATTTAACAAAAAATCCCATAATAAAGGTCTAAATAACCAATGAGAAAACATAACACAAGCTCGACATCGGGATGTGACAAGTCACGAACATCTACTAAGGTCTGAATACAATGAAGAGTCTGAAAATATACTATAACAGGCTAAGGAAGATAAGAGGAAGAGAGCAGGGCTGCGAACGTCGGGCAACTACCTTGCTAACTCCGATGACTCTGCCACTGAGCAATCAACACCCGCTGTCGGGTTCAGAAATACCTGAATCTACACATAAGGTACATGGAGTAATGTGAGTACACCAATTCAGTAAGTAATAAAAGTAAATGAAAGCTGAGCAGTAAGAAAACATGTAAAACCATGTCATAACGCTACAACAAATATAATGCGTTTCCAAAACAGTACGGAAATTATTTTTTTCGTAAATCAAACTCAGCTTCAGTAATCAGCCCCTCGGGCATAACATGAATCAAGAACCGCCCCTCGGGCAAAACAAGGATCAAGAACAGCCCCTCGGGCAACAATATGAAACAACAATAGCCCTTTGGGCTACATCACCTCACTCATACGGGGTACTCGTGCTCACTGGGAGTGTTTAGACTCCGGAGGGGCTCCTACAGCCCAAGCTCTATAACAAGCCACCTCATGGCATAATCAAATAGGCCCTCGACCTCATAACAAGCTACCTCGTGGCATAACAAATAAGGCCATTGGCCTCATAATCATGAATCAGTAACAACATGTTGTGGCGCGTAGCCCGATCCCATAATATCCTCACAACACAGGCCCTCAGCCTCACTCAGTCAGAAATCTCTCAAGCCACTCGGGCAACAGTAAAACATGATGCTCAACCCAAAATATCATTTAAAATATAAAAAAATGGAGTAAATATGGTTGAGTTATGAAAACAGTAAAGTACAACATGACTGAGTACAGATATTAAGTCAAAACAGTGAGAAATATAGTAAAAGGCCCCTAAGGGTCCAAAACAGTTGGCACGAGGCCTAAATATGGCATTCAACCAAAAATATGTTAATACTTTCCAAAATACAATGATATCAACAGTTTTCAATCAAATACGCGACTTAACAATCGTATGGGACGAACCAAGTCACAATTCCCAACGGTGTAAGACCCCACGCTCGTCATCTAGCTTGTGCATCACCTCAAAATATCACAACGATGTGAAATCAGGGGTTTCATACCCTCAGGACAACATTTACAATCATTACTTACCTCAATCCAGAAGAAATTCTACTCCGCAATGCCCTCACCGCTCGACTCAGCCTCCAAATGCTCTGAATCTAACCAAAATCAGTATATTATCATCAATATACGCAAAAGGAATGAATTCCCTATGAAAATTATCAAATTAGACCAAAAATCCTAAATTTGGCTCAAACCCAGCCCTCGAGCCCACGCTTCGGAATCTGACGAAACTCACAAAATCCAACAACCCATTCAACCACGAGTCCAACCATACCAAAATTACTAAATTCCAATAACAATTCGGCCTCCAAATCTTCAAATCTTATTGTCAAATCCCTAGGTCCAAATCCTCAATTTACACCTCAATAACATGTAATCTAGTCAGATTATTTGATGATAATTCAATATTATGGAGTAGAAATGATCATAAGTGACTTACCTCAAGATTTCCTATGATTTCTTGTTCAAAAATCGCCCCAAGCCGTGTTCTTTCACCAAAAAAGTCAAAATGAGCTAAAAAAATAGAACAACATTAATAAACCCAATTCTAGTCACTAAAAGCTAATTCTAGCCGCTAAAAGTGGTTCAATCTGGTCGCTAAAAGTGCACACGAGATCTGATGCACCAGTAGTCTTTAATTTGACTAAAAAGGCTCTAACTCCATCATACGAACTCGGAATTCGATGATTCTTATTCCTACGAGTCACAAATAATAATACAAACATAGTCCTTCAATTGAAACTCAATTCGGAGCTCATTTGCTCTATGTGATACCCATTTTGCTCGTTAAACAATTAATTCATGGTTCGCGTCAAAAACTCAATCGCGACTTGATTAAATTAGACCAAACTTTCAAGATCACTCCTATAATTCATTATCAAAATTTTGATAGTCTCGAAATCAAATTTCGATCTCTAGAACTAAATATGGACCTTTGGATCATTACATGCTTATGCTCAAAACACCAAAATCTTCCAAAAACTCTTCCAAAACTTATCCGAGCCTCATGGGACCCTGACCAAACATGCCAAAACACCCCATGACATCATTCAAACTTTTCCAACCCTCGGAACGCTCAAAACAATATCAAAACATCGAATCACCCTCGAATTCAAGCCTAAGAATTCCAAAACTTTTGAATACCGAATTCGATCAAAAAGTCTATCAAACCTCGTCCGAATGACCTGAAACTTTGCACACACATCACAAAAGATACAACGGACCTACTCCAATTTCCGAAATTCCATTCCAACCCCGATATGAAAATTTCCACTGTCGACCGAAAAATGCCAAATTTCCAATTTCGCCAATTCAAGCCTAAATCTACCACGGACATCCAAAATACATTCTGGACGCGCTCCCAAGTCCAAAATCACCTAACGGAGATAACCAAATCATAGAAATCCAAACCCGAGATCGAATACTAAAGGTCATCACTTGTTTTAAAATAAAATTCTGCATTTCGATCTTAAAAACCTCGTTTAGCATCACCTCGATTTGCGTGCGCAGTCCGGGCGCGTAGTCAGAAAGCGTATATGTGAAAATCTGTGAAAAATGATAAATTTTGACTATAAAATTAGTTAATTTGACTTTGGTAATTTTTTTGGATAAACGGACCCGGACCCGTGATTTGACGGTCTCATAGGGTCCATATGAAAATATGGGATTTGGACGTATGCTCGAAATTGAATTCCGAGATCCCAAGCCCGAGAAATAAATTTTTAAAGAAAATTATTTTCTAAAATTGTTTAAAGGATTTGGAAATGAATTTTGACTAGACCATGTTGGTATCAGGCCTGTATTTTGGTTCCGGCACCCGGTACTGGTCTTATATATGATTTAAGATAATTCTGTGAAGTTTGGTAAGAAACGAAGTCCATTTGACATGATTCGGACCTTAATTGGAAAGTTCGGTGTTTAAAGAAGTTTTGAGAAATTTCATTGATATTGAGGTTTAATTCGAGGTTTCTGATGTTATTTTGGTGATATGAGTACATGAATAAGTCCGTGAGATGTTTTTGAGGTTGTGTGTATATTTGGCTTGGAACCCCGAGGGCTCGGGTGAGTTTTGGATAAGCCACGGGGTACACTTTGAACTTAGAAAATTGCAGAATTTAAGTCGCAAATGCGAAGGCCGATCGCAAATGCGAAAACAGCCCAGACCTGCCTTGCTCGCAAATGTGAGTATTCTTCCACAAATGCGAAAATCCCTGTTCAGCCTTGGGTCGTAAATGCGACCCATTCTTCTCAATTCCCAAGTCGCAAATGCGAAGGTCCTATTTTCCTAAAGGGTTCGCAAATGCGAGCCCTGTTTTGCATTTCCCAACATAGCAGAGGTCGGGGTTCACAATTGCGAACCCCTGTTCGCATTTCCCATGCCTGCGACCTGCAACTTTTATACTTAACTGATTTTAAACCCATTTTTCATATCCTCTCAAAACATAAACACCCTAGGACGATTTTTCAAAGGCTTCTTCTTCTCCAAATCAATTGTAAGTCATTTCTAAATTGTTTTCTTCGATCATTAACATCTTCTAACATGATTTCAACTCAAAATCAATGATTTTCATGGAGGAAATTGGGTGTTTTTGGTAGAACCTAGGTTTTTCAAAAATTGGGGATTTGGACCTCGATTTGAGGTCTGATTTCAAAACAAATCATATATTTGGATTTGTGGGGGAATGTGTAATCGGGTTTTGGTTCGACCCTCGGGTTTTGACCATGTGGGCCCGGGGACGATTTTTGACTTTTTGGGTAAAACTTTAGAAAACTCATTTTCATGCATTGGGGTTGATTCATTTAACTTTTATTGATGTAATTAAGTAACTTGTGACTAGATACGAGCGAATTGGTGATGGAATCAAGAGGTAAAGCTATAGTTGAATCGTGAAATGTGTTCGTGGCATCGAGGTAAGTGGCTTGTCTAACCTTGTGTGGGGGACCTTCCCCTTAGGATTGGTATATTTGGTAATTGAAATGCATTGTACGTGAGGTGACGTGTGCGCACTTGTGCTAATTGTTGGAAATCCGGTTTTCTTTAAGTACTTACTAGTATGTTTTCTTTCCTGTTTCTATTACTTGCACTATTAACCTGTTGTTATCTTAGGAAAGCATGTCTAAGTGACTTAATTGCTTCATTTGATTTAACCTGCCTTACTTGAATTATGTGCAGCATGCTATGCTAGAATCACTTATTGCCTTAATATGAATTTTGCTATTTCTGTTTATCTTCCTGCTGCTGCTGCTGTGTATTTATTTTGGGACTACGGATGTGAGATTCCGGTAGCTCCCCCTTGTCTGTTTACTTTGGGACTACGGGTTAGATTCCCGGTAGATCCCCCTGCACATTTACTTTGGGACAACGGGTTAGATTCCCAGTAGATCCTCCTGCACAGTTATATGGAACTATGGGAATGCACCCAGTAGATTCCCCCAATACTAGGTATTTACATTTGGGACTATGGATCGGAATTCCGGTAGATCCCCGCGCATTGATAGTTGGACTACGGGATGTGATCCTGGGAGATCCTTCGGACATATTTATGATGGACTACGAGATGGTATCCCGGGAGATCCATTAGACAGTTGTAACTAGGACTATAGGACGGTATCCTGGAAGGTGCCCCGATTGTTGTCTCTGTGTTGAGCTGTATTTCTTTCCGTGGTTTATTTTGTCTCTGTTCTAGTTGTTGTTGTTGTTCTGTCAATTCTATGTTATTTCTTACTGTTGCACTTATTGGTATTGTTTTATTCCACACTGTTAACCCTTATTTTGTATTTAACCTCAGTAGAGCCCTAACCTTCCTCGTCACTACCCAACCGAGGTTAGACTTGGCACTTACTGAGTTCCGCTATGGTGTACTCATGCTTCTTCTACGCATGTTTTTCATGTGCAGATCCAGGTACTTCTACTCAGGCCTACCATTCTTGAGGGAGGCGACTACTTAGAGACTTCGAGGTACATCTGCCGCGTCCGCAGATCGAGTATTCCCTTTTTGTTCCTGCCTTTTAGTATTTAGCCCTTCTGTACTTTCCTGTTCTTATTAGACATTCCAGAGTTAGAGTTATGTAGTATTGATCTTAGCTTGTGATTCGTGGGTTTCCGGGTTTTGAATTTAGATATTGGTTTTGAGATCTATATAAATATGGTGTATGCCGAGCGGCACATTTAACACTGTTATTGCCTTATTTTTAATTTTAAATTGTTTTACTTCCGCAAGTTTGGTTATCTTCCGCAAGTTTAGGCTTACCTAGTCGTAGAGGCTAGGTGTCGTCACGATGGTTCACGGAGGACCAACCGGGGTTGTGACAAATTGGTATCAGAGCTCTAGGTTCATAGGAGTCACGGATCACAAGCCGGTTTATTAGAGTCTCGCTGATCGGTACGGAGACGTCTGTAACTGTTAGAAAAATTTCCACTTCATTTGATTTCCTTGTTGTGCGATATTTTGACATCACAATTCTAAACTTCTATCTTTTATTCTCTCACAGATGGTGAGGACACGTGCTACTTGAGATGATCAGGCACCCACGCCCCCTACTGCAGCCGTCAGAGGCCGGAGGTAGAGGTCAGGGATGCGCACATGGTGCAGCTAGAGCACCTGCACGAGCTGCCGCCGAGGTACCACCCACTATTCCAGCCGAAGTCCAAGCACCTGATACGCCTACTGCTACTACTACTCCAGCTCTTCAGGTGACTTTGACACATTTCATGAGCATGTACACCACCTTGGCTCAGGTAGGGTTGCTTCCCCTTGCTGCAGCCACATCTTAGGCTGGGGAGGAGCAAAGATTCTCGCTGCCCGCACACTTGAGCAGCGAGTGCATGTTGAGCAGGTCCCTGAGATTATTCCTGTACTGCTTGCAGTCCAGTTTAGCCCGAGGACAAGGCAACGACTTCCGAGGATGAGCAGTTGAGGCTTGAGAGGTTCAAGAAGAACAAGCCCCCTATATTTAGTGGTCTAGCGTTGGAGGATGCTCTGGGATTTCTTGATGAGTGTTACCACATTCTCCGTACCATGGGTATCTCAAGATCGAGCGGGGTTTCTTTCATTACCTTCCAGCTTCAAGGAGCTGCCTATGAGTGGTGGCGCACCTATGAGTTAGACAGTCCAGATGAGGCTGCTTCACTGACTTGGACTCTGTTTTCAGATCTGTTCCTGAGAAAGTATGTTCCTCAAAGCCTCAGGGATGCATGGCGTGCCGAGTTTGAGCATTTGTGCCAGGGAGCTATGACTATCTTAGAGTATGATGTCCGTTACACCAGTTTGACTAGGCATGCGGCAGCCTTGGTTGCTACTTTCCGTGAGAGGGTTCACCGGTTTATAGAGGGCCTTATTCCTAGCATCAGATCTAGCATGGATCGTGAGTTGGAGATGGATATTTCTTATTAGCAAGTAGTGAGCATTTCTAGGAGGATTGAGGGTATGCATGCTACGGAGAGAGAGGAGAGGGAAGCCAAGAGGTCTCAAGAGTCTGGCCATTATTCTGGTGCCCGTACCCCAGCTGCAGGTCGTCATGGTAGGGGTTATATGAGTTGCCCTATTCATTCGGCTCTTCCAGCAGCCAGTGGTATTCTAGCTCTTTCTAGACCTCAGGAGACTTATCATGTACCACAAGTATCTCACACTTCAGTCCAGCAGACCTGGCCCTAGCCAATCACAACCACCACATCCTCCCAGAGCTTGTTTTGAGTGTGGCGACACACACCATATGGTGAGGGGTTGCCACATACTTGGGAGGGGTGCACCTCCATAGGCTTATCAGCCACAATGTGCCCGCAGAGTTCTCAGGCTATGGTTACAGCCCCAGTTGCTACCCCACCTGCTCAGCCAGCTAGAGGTGGAGGTCAGGGAGGTAGAGGTCGCCCTAGAGGGGAGGCCAGGCCAGATACTATGCCTTTCCTGCCCGTACCGAGGTTGTTGCCTCCGATTCTGTCATCACAGGTATTATACTGGTTTGCCACAGAGATGCATCAGTTCTATTCGATCCAGGCTCTACTTATTCTTATGTCTCTTCTTATTTTACTCCACATTTGGGTGTATCTCCGGATTCTTTGAGTTCCCCTATTTATGTTTCTACTCCTGTGGGAGATTCTCTCGTTGTGGACCGCGTTTATCGATCGTGTTTGGTTGCTCTTAGTGGTTTTGAGACCAGAGCCGATTTATTGTTACTCAGTATGGTTGACTTCGATATTATCTTAGGCATGGACTGGTTGTCGCCCCATTATATTGTTCTTGATTATCACACCAAAACCGTGACGCTGGCTATGCCAGGTGTACCACGTGTTGAGTGGAGAGGTACTTTAGATTACACTCCCAGTAGAGTTATTTCTTTTCTTAAAGCTCAGCGTATGGTTGAGAATGGGTGTGACACGTATTTAGCCTATGTGAGAGATGTCAGTATTGATACCCCTTCAGTTGATTCAGTCCCAGTAGTACGGGATTTTCCCGATGTGTTTCCAGCTGATCTTCCAAGCATACCGCCTGATAGAGATATTGATTTTGGCATTGATCTATTGTCGAGAACTCACCTATTTATGTTCCTCTGTATCATATGGCTCCTCCTAAGTTGAAGGAGTTGAAGGATCAGTTACAGGGATTGCTTAATAAGGGTTTTATTCGGCCCAGTATATCACCTTGGGGTGCTCCTGTCTTGTTTGTGAAGAAAAAGGATGGTTCTATGTGTATGTGTATTGATTATCGCCAGTTTAACAAGGTTACAGTGAAGGACCGTTATCCTTTACCTCGTATTGATGACATGTTTGACCAACTTTAGGCGTAGGGGTGTTTTCTAAGGTTGATTTGTGCTCAGGTTACCATCAGTTGAAGATTCGGGAGCCAGATATCCCGAAGACTGCTTTCCGAACTCGGTATGGTCATTACGAGTTCCTTGTCATGTCATTTGGGCTGACCAATGCCCCAACAACTTTTATGCATTTGATGCATAGTGTGTTCCGGCCATATCTTGACTCGTTCATCATTGTCTTTATTAATGATATTTTGGTGTATTCCCGGAGTCGGGAAGATCATGAGCAGCACCTGCGGACTATACTTTAGACTTTGAGAGAGAAGAAGTTATATGCTAAATTCTCGAAATGTGAGTTTTGGTTGGATTCAGTGGCATTCTTAGGCCACGTGGTATCGAGTGAGGGTGTTCAGGTGGATCCGAAAAAGATAGAGGCCGTGCAGAGTTGGCCCAAACCATCCTTAGCTACGGAGATCCGCAGTTTCCTTGGCTTGGCGGCCTATTACCGTCGCTTTGTGAAGGGTTTTTCATCGATTGCAGCCTCTATGACCAGGTTGACCTAGAAAGGTGCTCCGTTCCAGTGGACGGAGGAGTGTGAGGCGAGCTTTCAAAAGCTCAAGATAGCTTTGACCACAACCCTAATTTTGATACTACCTATATGTTCAAGGTCTTATACGGTCTATTGTGATGCCTCGGGGGTTGGCCTCAGAGTGGTGTTTATGCAGGATGGTAGGGTGATTGCCTACGCGTCCAGACAGTTGAAGATACATGAGAAGAACTACCCTGTTCATGACGTTGAGTTAGCTACCATTGTTCACGTCCTGAAGATTTGGCACCATTATTTATACGGGGTTCCCTGTGTGATTTATACTGACCCCTCGGAGCTTGCATCACTTGTTCCAGCAAAATGATCTAAATTTGCACTAGAGGAGGTGGTTAGAGTTGCTGAAGGACTATGACATCACTATTTTGTATCACCCGGGCAAGGCCAATGTGGTGGTTGTTGCTTTGAGTCGCCGAGTAGAGAGTTTTGGGAGTTTGGCTTATTTACCAGCATTAGAGAGGCTTATGGCGATGGATGTTCAGGCCTTAGCCAGCCAGTTTATGAGATTGGATTTTTCGGAGCCCGGTCGGATTCTAGCTTGCGTGGTTTCTCGGTCTTCCTTATTTGATCGTATCAGGGAGGGGTAGTATGATGACCCGCATTTGCTTGTCCTCAAGGACAAGGTTCAGCACGGTGATGCCAGAGATATGACTATTGGTGATGATAGGGTATTGAGGATGCATGCTCGGATTTGAATACCCAATGTTGATGGGCTTCGAGAGTTGATTCTAGAGAAGGCCCATAATTCGCGATATTCCATTTATTCGGGTGCCGCGAAGATGTATCAGGATTTGAGACAACACTATTGGTGGAGGCGGATGAAGAAGGAAATAGTTGGATTTATAGCTAGATGCCTCAACTGTCAGCAGGTGAAGTATGAGCACCAGAGACCGGGTGGATTGCTTCAGCAGATAGAGATTCTGGAGTGGAAGTGGGGGCGGATCACCATGGACTTTATAGTTGGGCTCCCATGGACTTTGAGAAAGTTCGTTGCTGTTTGGGTGATTGTGGATCGGCTGACCAAGTCCGTTCATTTTATTCCTGTGTGTACTACTTATTCCTCGGAGTGGTTGGCAGGGATCTATATCCGGGAGATTGTTCATCTGCATGGTATCCCGGTTTCCATCATTTCAGATAGAGGTACCCAGTTCACATCACGGTTCTGGAGAGCCGTTCAGCATGAGTTGGGTACTCGGGTGGAGTTGAGTACAACATTTCAACCTCAGATGGACGGACAGTCCTAGCGCACTATTCAGATTCTTGAGGATATGCTCCGTGCGTGTGTGATTGAGTTTGGAGGGTCTTGGGATCAGTTATTGCCATTGGCGGAGTTTGCTTATAACAACAAATATCAGTCCAGCATTCAGATGGCATTGTATAAGGCTTTATATAGGAGGCGGTGTAGATCTCCGGTGGGTTGGTTTGAGCTGGGTGAGGCTAGACAATTGGGCACAGACTTAGTACAGGATGCTTTAGAGAAGGTTAAGGTGATTCAGGATAGACTCCGTACAGCCCAGTCCAGACAGAAGAGTTACACGGATCGGAAGGTTCGTGATGTTTCCTATATGGTTGGAGAGCGGGTTCTGCTTTGGGTTTCACCTATGAAGGGCGTTATGAGATTCGGGAAGAAAGGGAAGTTGAGTCCGAGGTTATTGGCCCTTTTTAGATATTGAGGCGTGTGGGGGAGGTTTATTATGAGCTTGCCTTACCTCCCAGCTTGGCAGGAGTTCATCTGGTATTTCATATTTCGATGCTCCGGAGGTATCACGGCGATCCGTCGCACGTGTTGGATTTCAGTTCAGTCCAGTTGGACAAGGATCTATCTTATATTGAGGAGCCAGTGGCAATATTGGACAGACAACTTAGAAAGCTGAGGTCAAAGAACATTGCATTAGTGAAGGTTCAGTGGCGGGGTCAGCCGGTCGAGGAGGCGACATGGGAGACCGAGCAGGATATGCGGAGCCGTTATCCCCATCTTTTCCCCGACTCAGGTACTTCCTTCTTCTATCCATTCGAGGACGAACAATTGTTTTAGAGGTGGAGAATGTGATGACCTTTTTAAGTCATCACTTGTTTTAAAATGAAATTCGGCGTTCTAAGGTCTTAAAAACCTTTTTAGCATCACCTCGATTTGTGTATGCAGTCCGGGCGTGTAGCCGGAAAGCCTATATGTAAAAATCTGTGAAAAATGATAAATTTTGACTATAAAATGAGTTAATTTGACTTCGGTCAATGTTTTGGGTAAACGGACCCAGACCCGTGATTTGATGGTCCCAGGGTTCATAGGAAAATATGGGACTTGGGCGTATGCCCGGAATCGAATTTCGAGATCCCAAGCCCGAGAAATGAATTTTTAAAGAAAATTATTTTCTGAAATTGTTTAAAGGATTAATAAATTTTGATTAGAACATATTGGTATCAGGCCTGTATTTTGATTCCGGTGCCCGGTACATGTCTTATATATGATTTAAGATAATTCTATGAAGTTTGGTAAGAAATGGAGTCCGTTTGACGTGATTCAGACCTTAATTGGAAAGTTCGGTGTTTAAAGAAGTTTTGAGAAATTTCATTGATATTGAGGTTTAATTCGAGGTTTCTGATGTTATTTTGGTGATATGAGTACACGAATAAGTCTGTGAGATGTTTTTAAGGTTGTGTGTATATTTGGCTTGGAGCCCCGAGGGCTCGGGTGAGTTTTGAATAGGCCACGGGGTGCACTTTGAAATTAGAAAATTGCTCAATTTTAGCTGGTGTGCCCAGGCCTGTAGGCTTCGCATACTGAATCACAAATGCGAAAACAGCCCAGACCTGCCTTGCTCGCAAATGCGAGTATTCTTCCACCAATGCAAAAATCCCTATTCAGCCTTGGGTCGCAAATGCGACATGCTTTTCACAAATGCGAAGGTCCTATTTTCCTGAAGGGTTCGCGTATGCGAGCCCTGTTTTACATTTCCCAACATAGCAGAGGTCAGGGTTCGCAATTGCAAACCCCTGTTCGCATTTCCCATACCTGCGACCTGCAACTTTTATACTTAACCGATTTTAAACCCATTTTTCATATCCTCTCAAAACATAAACACCCAAGGACGATTTTTCGAAGGCTTCTTCTTCTCCAAATCAATTGTAAGTCATTTTAACTAATTTTCTTCGATCATTAACATCTTTTAACATGATTTCAACTCAAAATCAATGATTTTCATGAGGGAAATTGGGTGTTTTGGGTAGAACCTAGGTTTTTCAAAAATTGGGGATTTGGATCTCGATTTGAGGTCCGATTTCAAAACAAATAATATATTTGGTTTCGTGGGGGAATGGGTAATCGGGTTTTGGTTCGAACCTTGGGTTTTGACCATGTGGGCCCTAGGGCGATTTTTGACTTTTTGGGTAAAACTTTAGAAAATTCATTTTCATGCATTGGGGTTGATTCATTTAGCGTTTATTGATATAATTAAGTAACTTGTGACTAGATACGAGCGAATTGGTGGTGGAATCAAGGCGTAAAGCTATAGTTGAATCGTGAATTGTGTTCGTGGCATCGAGGTAAGTGGCTTGTCTAACCTTGTGTGTGGGACCTTCCCCTTAGGATTGATATATTTGGTAATTGAAATGCCTTGTACGTGAGGTGACGAGTGCGTACTTGTGCTAATTATTGAAAATATGGTTTTCTTTAAGTACTTACTAGTATGTTTCCTTTTCTATTTCTATTACTTGCACTATTAAGCCTGTTGTTAGTTAAGGAAAGCATGTAAGTGACTTAATTGTTTCATTTGAGTTAACCTGTCTTACTTGAATTATGTGCAGCACGCTAGGCTAGAATCACTTATTGCCTTAATATGAATTTTGCTATTTCTGTTTATCTTCCTGCTGCTGCTGTGTATTTATTTTGGGACTATGGATGTGAGATTCCGGTAGCTACCCCTTATCTGTTTACTTTGGGACTACGGGTTAGATTCCTGGTAGATCCCCTGCACATTTACTTTGGGGCAACGGGTTAGATTCCCGATAGATCCCCCTGCACAGTTATATGGAACTACGAAAATGCACCCGGTAGATTCCCCCAGTACTGGGTATTTACATTTGGGACTACAGATCGGGATTCATGTAGATCCCCGCGCATTGATAGTTGGACTACGGGACGAGATCCCGGGAGATCCTTCGGACATATTTATGATGGACTACGAGATGGTATCTCGAGAGATCCATTGGACAGTTGTAATTGGGACTTCAAGACGGTATCCTGGAATGTGTGCCGGTTGTTGTCTCTATGTTGAGCTGTATTTCTTTTCGTGGTTTGTTTTTGTCTCTATTCTAGTTGTTGTTGTTCTGTCAATTCTATGTTATTTATTACTGTTGCACTTATTTATACTGTTTTATTCCATACTGTTAACCCTTATTTTGTATTTAACCTCAGCAGGGCCCTGCCCTTCCTCGTCACTACCCAACTGAGGTTAGGCTTGGCACTTACTGAGTACCGCTGTGGTGTACTCATGCCTCTTCTGCGCATGTTTTTCATGTGCAGATCCAGGTACTTCTACTTAGGCCTACCATCCTTGAGGGAGGCGACTACTAAGAGACTTCGAGGTACATCTGCCGCGTCCGCAGACCGATGAGTCCCTTCTATTCCTGCCTTTTAGTATTTAGCCCTTCTGTTCTTTCCTGTTCTTATTAGACATTCCGGAGTTAGAGCTATGTAGTATTGATCTTAGCTTGTGATTCGTGGGTTTCCGGGTTTTGGATTTAGATATTGGTTTTGAGATATATATAAATATGGTGTATGTCGAGTGGCACATTTAACAATGTTATTGCCTTATTTCTGTTTTTAAATTATTTTACTTCCGCAAGTTTAGTTATCTTCCGCAAGTTTAGGCTTACCTAGTCGTAGAGGCTAGGTGCCATCACGATGGTTCACGGAGGGCGAACCGGGGTCGTGACAACTAAAAATCAAAACTTGGTCAAACCTTTCAAACTTAAAGGTTCAAACTGAGAATTGTTCTTCCAAATCTATTCCGATTATCCTGAAAACCAAAACCGACGATTTATATAAGTCATAATATAGCACACGGGGCTAGTCATTCCCGAAAACTAGCAAGCGAAATGCAAAAGCATAAAACGATCGGTTGGGTCATTATAATTTATTTTTTATTTATTGTTTGAAGTTATGGTCGAGTCACATGAAATGTGTACCCGAGTTTTGGGAATTATGTATCACAACTACGTCGCGGAAACTGTACCCGTAGTTGTGATGATTTAATTACGTGCCTAAAGCAAACTAACGATGTTTGCGACTTATTTCCTAATATAATTCAAGATTATTGCAAGGTCATCAATTAAGGAATGCGATATTGGGAAGAACATGATTTGAAAATTATTTCAAACAGACTTTTGGATGAACTACTTGCTAAAAGAAAGATACAACCATCTTTGGAATCTAGGAACTTTCATCTTGGAAATAGTATTGATCTTAAGGTTAATTACACTTGGGCCGTGTAAAATATATAACCATTTGAGATATGAATGGCTACGGTTCCAGCAAATACACGTGGATGTTTGAATTTATAAGCTACAACCTTAAACTAATGATTTGGGTACAATATTTCTAAATCTACAATGAAGGATACACTTGCTGCACTTTTAAGAGAATGCCAGGAACTTGCACATGACCACCCAATAATAAACCACAAACAACTTGAAGCCTCATCTTTAAACTTCTAAGGAAGAATAGGGCTATCGAAAAGAAGTCTAACAAGCATTAATTGGGAACACGTTACATACAGATATTAGAATAAGTGATTCTAACAATAAGAGACATCTATGAAAATTAGCAACTAATTATACAGATTCAAATACTGTCATCACCTATAGGCTTCTACTAAAAAATTCTAAAATCAGGCTTTTGCCATATCAATTCTTGCCATAGTGTTTACTGCGAGCTTCTTGTGATTCCAAAGCCTTGCCATTGGATTCTGAGATTGCAAGTTAATGATGCTACCAACAAACAGAGAAATTAAGTGAGACCAAACTCACTCATGCAAACCAAAACATCCAACATATGAGAAAAACCTATTATCCCTAGACTTTCAGTCATTTCCTATAATTTAAAATCTCAACATGCATCAGAGATACGAATCATTATCTGAGCTAAATTAAACACCATTAGTGGACAATTCCATCTTTAACTTTCAACATTGAGCAAACTGACTGAGTTTAATTTAGACATCAGGAGGGAGCAAATATGAGTAAATCTATAGGCCAGCATCTTCAACATACAAAATTGGGACATAAATACAACAAGAACAAATCACAACTTTAATTGTATATTTAATAGAGATTGCAGATAGAGTGTTACATACCTAATCAATAAGGAAACAGAAGGAAATGAAAAAATAAAGGTCTGGAATCCAAAAAAGGACTCAGCTACACAGTAACAACAATAGCAGCAAGAGAAGCACACAATAGCTTCAAACTTCAAACCAGAAAACCAGCAGTAGACACCAGACCAATAAAGCTCTAATGCAAGACCATTGTTAATTGAGAATGAAATTCCTAATTTTTAGAAGGTTTTTCTGTAAAAATCCCTCTTAAAATCAGTCTTCAAAATGAAGTAAAACAGTCTGGATTTCAGATGTTTTTGGTGTGAAATCTGCGTAAACATCCATGTGTGATTTATGTGTCCCCTCAAATGAGTGTGTGAGTGAGACTTATATAGTTGTGATGATTTAATTACGCAGGTAAAACAAACTACGATGTTTGTGACTTATTTCCTAATCTAATTCAAGATTATTGCAAGGTCATCAATTAAGGAATGCAATATTGGGGAGAACATGATTTGAAAATTATTTCAAACAGACTATTGGATGAACTACTTGCTAAAAGAAAGATACAACCAGCTTTGGAATCTAGGCCCTTTCATCTTGGAAATAGCATTGATCTTAAGGTTAATTACACTTGGGTCATATAAAATATATAACCATTTGAGATATGAATGGCTACGGTTCCAGCAAATAGACGTGGCTGTTTGAATTCATAAGCTACAGCCTTAAATTAATGATTTGGGTACAATATTTCTAAATCTACAATGAAGGATACACTTACTGCACTTTTAAGAGAATGGCTGGAACTTGCACACGACCACCCAACAATAAACTACAAACATCTTGAAACCTCATCTTTAAACTTCTAAGAAAGAATAGGGCTATCGAAAAGAAGTCTAACAAGCATGAATTGGGAACACATTACATATAGATATTACAATAAGTGATTCTAACAATTACAGACATCTATGAAAATTAGCAACTAATTATATAGATTCAAATACTATCATCACCTATAGCCTTCTACTAACAAATTCTAAAATCAGGCTTTTACCATATCAATTTTCTGTCATAGTGTTTACTGCCAACTTCTTGTGATTCCAAAGCCTTGCCCATTGGATTTCGAGATTGCAAGTTAATAATGCTACCAACAAACCGAGAAATTAAGTGAGATCAAACTCACTAATGCAAACCAGAACATGCAACATATGAGAAAACCCTATTATCCCTAGACTTTCAGTCATTTCCTATAATTTAAAATTCAACATGCTTCAGACATACAAATCATTATCTGAGCTAAATTAAACACCATTAATGGAAAATTCCAGCTTTAACTTTCAACGTTGAGAAAAATGACTGAGTTTATATTTAGACATCAGGAGGGAGCAAATATGAGTAAATCTATAGGCCAACATCTTCAACACACGAAATTGGGACATAAATACAGCAAGAACAACTCACAACTTTAATTCTATATTTAATAGAGATTGCAGATAGAGTGTTACATACCTAATCAATAAGGAAACAGAAGGAAATGACCAAATAAAGGTCTAGAATCCAAGAAAAAGAACTGAGCTACACAATAACAACAATAGCAGTAAGAGAAGCACACAATAGCTTCAAACTTCAAACCAGAAAACCAGCAGTAGACCCCATACCAATCAAGCTCTAATGCAAGACCATTGTTTAATGAGAACGAAATTCCTAATTTTAGAAGGTTTTTCTATAAAAATCCCTCTTAAAATCAGTCTTCAAAATGAAGTAAATGAGTCTGGATTTCCGAAGTTTTTGGTGTGAAATCCGTGTAAAAATCCATGTTTGAATTCTGTGTCCCCTCAAATGAGTGTGTGAGTGAGCCTTATATAGAGTGTGAGTGTGCTAAGGGATAAGGGAAGATACAACCTCTAAAAATAAGGAAAAGAGCATCATTATTTAACTAATTTATATACAGTTGTCCCTTTTTATCAGATATTTTCATTTTCAGCATCTTATCCTAACAATTTTGGACAACTGTCTATTTCTAGAGGTTTCCAATTAGTTACTAGAGATTCTTTCAAGCTAAACCCCTCTCCCCCTCCAAACTAACCCTTTAGTATTTTAAAATTGTCTCGGAACCAGACCTGATTCTGCGCTTGAATCGTGTGGCTCTGATCCAAAGACTAACCAAACAGACCGAATGACTTGTGCCCCATTAGCACTCCAACACCCAAGGAAGTAACCCATTTTTCTAAGCCGCCGAGCAATATTTTTTTCTACTCCATCCCGTTACATTCCTTACAAACAACAACTAAATCATCCAATGTTTCTCATGTACTCATAAAGCATAACACAACCCTCACCCGAAAGTTTCTTTACTCAAGTCATTCTCGATCTCAACCTCTGTAAGCCATAACTGATTCACTAGTATGCCTCAAATTGGAATCAACGCAACACATAATCGTGCAATCAACTGATCAATAGCAGACTCCCCCACTTGGCTCAAAGCCATAGATCAAAACACATAATAACCCACAATGCCCATAATCTTTCACTGCTATAATACCATGGTGAGAGTCAACTAAGTCCCTTCATAAGCTCATGCAACACATCCATCTAGTATTTCAAATCATCTGCAAATCTCGCGTTCACCCTCGTAACAGACATACCCACTCTCATAAGCGATCCAAACTCAAATTGCAACACATATATTTCACTGGTAAAAGAGGACTTCCAACCAACTACATAAGGAACACACAAACCTCAGAACACCCCGCAGGAGATAATCCACATGCTTAGCCTCAAACTGGTATCTCTCTATACTCTTCCATAATCATAACTATTACACAATTACTTAATCTTCCTGAGTCTGAACTCATATCACACAACATGAAATCTACTTCACTTCCCAACTAGACAACATTAAAAGATCCTTCAACACGCCCACAACTCGGGATATACATCAAATCACAATGGAAATCAAGCACCGGATAGTTCTTGCTACCCCAAGTGGACCCTTCTCATCTCCTTCAAATCATATGAACACATATCATAGTCACATCATACTCATCACGTAGCTATCCAGCCATCACTTCCCCTAATAGGGACACTATCAAACATATAAATCCAAAAATATGCATTCACACAATCAATAGCTCAGGGCTCAAGCAACAGGTAAGGCCCAGCCTCAAGTCCTCCAAACTGGCCCAATATCAACATACAGAAATCTCATCTCGCCCTTCGATCAGGGAATCACAAACAATCGATGCGCAACTGATACCGAGCGCTCATGCGCGCATACGAATGCGTGGAAGGAATTTCAAGGGTTACATTTCAAGCTGAATCAAGGACGCACGATAAGAATTAGAGAATTGGGATTTCCTAAAGGTTCTGTAGCCTCCCGAAAATAAGAATAGACGTCTCCGTAACGATCCCCGAGACTCTACTAAACCTGCTCATGACTCGTGAGACCTATGTAACCTAGGCTCTGATACCAACTTGCCACGGCCCTAAAACTGACCCGTTCGTGATGGGGCCTATCGTGAAACTAGGCCAGCCGACACAATTCCCAAATCAGCCATTTTTCTATAAAAGTCATTTTTAGCCATTTAATTTAACAAGAAATCCCATAATAAAGGTCTAAATAACCACCGAGGAAACATAACACAAGCCCGACATCGGGGTGTCACAAGTCACGAGCATCTACTAAGGTCTGAATACAATGAAGAGTCAAAAAATATACTATAACAGGCTAAGGAAGATAAGAGGGAGAGAGTAGGGCTGCGAACGGCGGGCAACTACCTTGCTAACTCCGATGACTCTGCCACTGAGTAATCAACACCCGCTACCGGGTTCAGAAATACCTGAATCTGCACACAAGGTACAGGGAGTAATGTGAGTATGCCAACTAAGTAAGTAATAAAAGTAAATAAAAGTTGAGCCGTAAGAAAACACGTAAAACCACGTCATAACGCTACAACAAATATAGTGCGTTTCCAAAATAGTACGAAAATTATTTATTTCGTAAATCAAACTTAGTTTCAGTAAAAACCTTTTTTTAAAAAAAGAAAGAAAACTTCTTGCAATAGTTTCAAACGAGTGATAACAATAGTGAGTAAAAACGATAGAAACATAAACGGCCTCTCGGGCAAAATCATGTACCATAAACCGCCCCCGGGCATAATATTAACAGAACCAGCCCCTCGAGCTACCTCACAATCAGTCGTAATTAGCCCCTCGGGCACAACATGAATCAAGAACCGCCCCTCGGGCAAAACATGGATCAAGAACAGCCCCTCGGGCAACAATATGAAACAACAATAGCCCCTCGGGCTACATCACCTCACTCACACTGGGTACCCGTGCTCACTAGGGGTGTTCAGACTCTAGAGGGGCTCCTACATCCCAAGCGCTATAATAATCCACCTCGTGAGATAATAAATAGGCCCTCAACCTCATAACAAGCCACCTCGTGGCATAGCAAATCAGGCCCTCGACCTCATAATCATGAATCAGTAACAATATGCTGCGACGCGCAGCCCGATCCAATAATATCCTCACAACACAAGCACTCGTCCTCACTCAGTCAGAAATCTCTCAAGCCACTCGAGAAACAGTAAAACATGATGCTCAGCCCAAAATATCATTTAAAATATCAAAAATGGAGTAAATACGACTGAGTTATGAAAACAGTAAAGTACAGTATGACTGAGTACAAATATTAAGTCAAAACAATGAGGAATAGTAGTAAAAGGCCCCTAAGGGTCCAAAACAGTTGGCACGAGGCCCAAATATGGCATTCAGACAAAAATATGGTAATACTTTCCAAAACACAATGATATCAAATAGTTTTCAATCAAATACGCGACTTAACAGTCATACGGGATGGACCAAGTCACAATTCCCAATGGTGCACGACCCCATGCTCGTCATGTAGCGTGTGTGTCACCTCAAAGTAGCACAACGATGTGAAATCCGGGGTTTATACCCTCAGGACAATATTTACAATCATTACTTACCTCAATCCGGATGAAATTCTACTCGGCAATGCCCTCACCGCTCGACTCGGCCTCCAAATGTTCCAAATCTAACCAAAATCAGTATATTATCATCAATATACGCAAAAGGAATGAATTCCCTATGAAAATTATCAAATTAGACCAAAAATCCTGAATTTGGCTCAAACCCAGCTCCGAGCCCACGCTTCGGAATCCGATGAAACTCACAAAATCTGACAACCTATTCAACCATGAGTCCAACCATACCAAAATTACTAAATTCCAATAACAATTCGGCCTCCAAATCTTCAAATCTTATTTTCAAATCCCTAGGTCCAGATACCCGATTTACACCTCAAAAACATGTAATCTAGTCAAATTATTTGATGATAAATCAATATTATAGTGTAGAAATGATCACAAGTGACTTACCTTAAGATTTCCCATGATTTCTTGCTCAAAAATCGCCCCAAGCCGTGTTCTTTCACCAAAAAAAGTCAAAATGTGCTAAAAAAACAGAACATCATTAATAAACCCGATTCTGGTCGCTAAAAGTGGTTCAATCTGATCGCTAAAGGTGCACACCAGATCTGATGCACCAGCTATCTTTAATTTGACTAAAAAGGCTCTAACTCCATCATATGAACTCAGAATTCGATGATTCATGTTCCTATGAGTCACAAATAATGATACGAACATAGTCCTTCAATTGAAACTCAATTCGGAGCTCATTTTCTCAGTGCGATACCCATTTCGCTCGCTAAACAATTAACTCATGATTAACATCAAAAACCCAATCGCGACTTGATGAAATTAGACCAAACTTTCCAGATCACTTCTATAATTTATTATCAAAATTCCGGAAGTCTCGAAATCAAATTTCGATCTCTAGAACTAAAAATGGACCTTTAGATCATTACATGCTTATGCTCAAAACGCCAAAATCTTTCAAAAACTCTTCCAAAACTTATCCAAGCCTCATGGGACCCTGACCAAACATGCCAACACACCTCATAACATCATTCATACTTTTTCCAACCTTCGGAATGCTCAAAACAATATAAAAACATCCCTCGAATTCAAGCCTAAGAATTCCAAAACTTCTGAATTTCGAATTCGATTAAAATGTCTACCAAACCTCGTCCGAATGACCTGAAATTTTGCACACACGTCTCAAATGACACAACGGAACTACTCCAATTTCCGGAATTCCATTCTGACCCCGATATAAAAATTTCCACTACCGACCGGAAAACGCCAAATTTTCAGTTTTGCCAATTCGAGCCTAAATCTACTACAGACCTCCAAAATACATTCCGGACGCGCTCCCAAGTCCAAAATCACCTAACGGAGCTAACCAAATCATAGAAATCCAAACCTGATACCAACTACTAAAAAGTCAAAACTTGGTCAAACCTTTCAAACTTAAAGCTTCAAACTGAGAATTGTTCTTCCAAGTCTATTCCGATTATCCTAAAAATCAAAACCGACGATTTATATAAGTCATAATACAACACACGGGGCTAGTCATTCCCGAAAACTAGCGAGCGAAATGCAAAAGCGTAAAATGATCGGTTGGGTCGTTATAATTTATATTTTATTTATTGTTTGAAGTTATGGTCGAGTCACATGAAATGTGTACCCGAGTTTTGGGAATTATGTATCACAACTACGTCGGGGAAACTGTACCCATAGTTGTGATGATTTAATTACGCGCTTAAAGCAAACTACGATATTTGTGACTTATTTCCTTATCTAATTCAAGATTATTGCAAGGTCATCAATTAAGGAATGCGATATTGGGAAGAACATGATTTGAAAATTATTTCAAACAGACTTTTGGATGAACTACTTGTTAAAAGAAAGATACAACCAGCTTTGGAATCTAGGCACTTTCATCTTGGAAATAGCATTGATCTTAAGGTTAATTACACTTGGGCCGTGTAAAATATATAATCATTTGAGATATCAATGGCTACGGTTCCAGCAAATACACTTGGTTGTTTGAATTCATAAGCTACAACCTTAAACTAATGATTTGGGTACAATATTTTTAAATCTACAATGAAGGATACACTTACTGCACTTTTAAGAGAATGCCAGGAACTTGCACATGACCACCCAATAATAAACCACAAACAACTTGAAGCCTCATCTTTAAACTTCTAAGAAAGAATAGGGCTATCGAAAAGAAGTCTAACAAGCATGAATTGGGAACACGTTACATACAGATATTACAATAAGTGATTCTAACAATAAGATACATCTATGAAAATTAGCAACTAATTATACATATTCAAATACTGTCATCACATATAGGCTTCTGCTAACAAATTCTATGTCACGACCCAAACTGAAGGGCCATGACTAGCACCCGACCACACTTGCCGAGCACCAACGTACATTTCATCTAACCTTCATTATTATCTTTTAAGGCTGACGAGATCAATATAAATGGTAGACCTAGATCATGGACAACCAGCAATAAAATATGACGGCATGAACATACATAGCAGGGGATGACCAGACAATCAAGAAACTACGTATAAGGTATGAGCTACCACGCTACTATGAAAGACTATACAACAAAAACTAGCCGACAAGGCATACCAAACTATACATGAGCCGACACCTGTCTATGAGCCTCTAAAAGAACATAAGTGTTGCAACATAGCCGGAACAGGGCCCCGACATACCCATAATGTCTATAACAAAAATTGCATACCAAGACCAAGGCAAGTCCGGAGAAGGGATCTCGCCAATCACCGCTGAACTGGACAGTCTACTGTGGTGGGGGAGCTGCACCTGCCTGTCTATCAGGACCTGCAGCACGACATGCAGCGTCCACAAATAAAAGGACGTCAGTACGAATAAAGTACTGAGTATGTAAGGCAAGGAACCATAAATACGATCAGTAATGTAAGCAAGGATAGAGAATATACAACCTGTAACATCTTAGTACCTCTGAGGGCTACTTACATGAAATGCATGATACATATGTATAAATACATAAACCTTTAAAGCATTCGCCTCTGTGGGCATCATCATCATCATATCGTACCCGACCATAATAGGCTCGGTAGAATCGTACCCGGCCACGTGGAGCTCGGTAAAACCCAACTGATCAGTGGTTGCACAATAGGTGCCATACCCGGCCAACTATAGCGTGGCTCGGTAGAGTAAAATAGATACATATATATAATGCATGCTCGACTCATGGAATCACATTCTAAACCTTTCGGAGTGACGTAAGGTCGGTATCCTTTGTACGCGTTATTAGGACTAACTCTTCACTATGAACCTTGTAAGAATCAGGAAGTACCAATAACATTGATAACATAAGAATAAGAGAAGCAACATTAACATCAATCGTTCCATAAGAGGGAAAACAATGTAAGTACTGCTAGCTTCTAAGAGTAGAGTATCTTGGAAGCTCGTTCATTACATTATGTACAATCGGAGTCGTGCAAAAGAAGGAAAGGGATAGCCTCACATACCTTGTATATACTTCCCCAATCTCAAGCTATGCAATTGTCAAAACTCCTTAGTCTACAATAAGAGAAACGATACTATCGTTATCATTTAAGCGTCATAACTATTATGTATCGACCACAACCTATTTTACGATGAAACGGACAGCACCTCCCCTATATATATGACCTCACACCATTCAAAATAGTCACCAAACAGCCCAAACAACATCAATAATAAACATATTGAGCCTCCCAATATAGTCCACACACAGCCTAATCACTCCATACATACGACGACCACCATAGTCGTGTCAAACAATCTGGAAATGTTACGAATAACTATCAGCCCATAACCCTACATATATATGGTGTTTCCCCACACCCTTCCTCCTCCAAAACTCCACAAGATAGTAGTAAAATACGCAGCCCAACAACAACGCAAAACAGTCCACAAAACAATAACATTACTACCAAACCTTTCGATATATATCTCACAAGTTCTAGCTTCAATGGCTTAGCCGCAACTTGGATAATCTTAAATACATATAGAGTAAGAGGTTCCTTACCTTTATACAGAAAGAACAACTCCAATTTGACCTTAAATTTCCATGAAATATCCCTCCAATGCTGCCACAACAACAAAAAAGCGAAACTAGCGATCAATTAGTGTTTTTCGGCACTAGAATCACTTTAGAAGGCTTGAAATCACCTAGGATTGATATTAAGAACATGAGGGAGTATTTACAGAACATAAACCCTTTAAAACAACCTCCCACACGAGCTGAAACGACACAAAAATGAGCAACAACAAGAAGAACAAGAGACTTACTAGCGCCACAGAATTCCCGACACTTGATTTGTGTTGTTTGCCCTTTTTTGGGTCTTGAATCTTGAGAGAACCTTGAGAGGATGTTCCTAGGGTTCTAAGGTCTGAAAATAGTGAAAAGAAATGACTTAAAACGGGTTGGAGTCATCCTATATAGGTCCAAATATCTTAAACCGACTTAGTGGGCCCCATAGAGAGGTGCTTGGCGCAGTCTCGCGAAAACGCGAATATCTCTCTACTCCGAGATCGTATCGATGAACGGTTTAATGCGTTGGAAACTAGACTCATAGATATTTAATTTGGTTGGTAGATCACCCCGTAATTCCTTGTAAATTATGAGAAAAGATTAGAAACATTTGACCCAATGTTTAAGTAAAATTATGAACCTAAGTTGCGACAACTTTTGTCGACTTTTGTTTCATAACTCGTTTGACTTCAAGACTTATGATACGGATATTATATGATTAAAATACCTTCATAAATGACCTCTTGAGTGTATTAAGCACCGCTAGATTACCTGAAAATTCGAGTTACAACATCCTTGATTCGTTTAACTTCTAATACTGGTTAATCACCCTTATACACTCTTGTATCACTTATGACCAATAGGATAGACTTCTTATCATCTCAAAGATAATTCCTTCTTGGATTTATGTTAACTAATATATGGCATGAACTAACACATGTGGATATGGGTTGTAACATTCTAAAATCAGATTTTTGCCATATCAATTCCTGCCATAGTGCTTACTGCGAGCTTCTTGTGATTCCAAAGCCTTGCCATTGGATTCTGAGATTGCAAGTTAAAGATGCTACGAACAAACAGAGAAATTAAGTGAGACCAAACTCACTCATGCAAACCAGAACATCCAACATATGAGAAAAACCTATTATCCCTAGACTTTCAGTCATTTCCTACAATTTAAAATCTCAACATGCATCACACATACAAATCATTATCTGAGCTAAATTAAACACAATTAGTGGACAATTCCATCTTTAACTTTCAACATTGAGCAAAATGACTGAGTTTAATTTAGACATTAGGAGGGAGCAAATATGAGTAAATCTATAGGCCAGCATCTTCAACACACGAAATTGGGACATAAATACAACAAGAATAAATCACAACTTTAATTGTATATTTAATAGAGATTGCAGATAGAGTGTTACATACCTAATCAATAAGGAAACAGAAGGAAATGAACAAATAAAGGTCTGGAATCCAAAAAAAGAACTTAGCTACACAGTAACAACAATAGCAGCAAGAGAAGCACACAATAGCTTCAAACATCAAACCAGAAAACCAGCAGCAGACCCCAGACCATAAAGCTCTAATCCAAGACCATTGTTAAATGAGAATGAAATTCCTAATTTTTAAAAGGTTTTTCTGTAAAAATTCCTCTTAAAATCAGTCTTCAAAATGAAGTAAAAGAGTCTGGATTTCAGAAGTTTTTGGTTTGAAATCCGTGTAAAAATCCATGTGTGAATTCTGTGTCCCCTCAAATGAGTGTGTGAGTGAGACTTATATAGAGTGTGAGTGTGCTAAGGGATAAGGGAAGGTACAACCTCTAAAAATAAGGAAAAGAGCATCTTTCTTTAACCAATTGTGTATACAACTATCCCTTTTTATCAGATATTTGCATTTTCAGCATCTTATTCTAACAATTTTGTACAACTGTCCATTTCTAGAGGTTTCCAATCAATTACTAAAGATTCTTTCAAGTTCCCCCCCTCCAAATCAACCATTTAGCATTTTAAAATTGCCTCGGAACCAGACCTGATTCTGCGCTTGAGTCGTGTGACTCTGATCCAAAGACCCCCCAATTCTCAAAACAAACAACTGGATTTTTGGGCCTGCCTATCACACAAACAGGCCTAATTATGAGCCAAATTAAGCAGGCAAATCAATTGACACCCAAACTCAAAATCAACATACAATTATACTAAACTAGCACATGCATTTAACTAATTAATCATACAATTAACCTAAATAGTCCCAATTTTAATTAAACGAATCAGTAACAACAGAACAAAATAAAAAAATAACAACTAAAACCTAAATGGTAACATAGAAAAACATAAACAAAGGGAAATAGAAGAAAAATACTGATTTTGGCTGGAAATGTATCGACGAGCGAGGCGAAACAAACGAGCCATTGGCTCTGAAACTTGTCCGACCAGTCACTGCCGATGGAACACAGTCCGATACTTTTTGTGATTTTTATTTAATAGTGCAATTAATATGTGATTAAATTCTAAAAATACAAATAAAAACCTAAAATGCTATGCAATGAAGATTTGGATATCTTTGTATTTTCTATAATTTTAAGATGTCAAATATGCACAAAACATGCGACTACATGCAAACAAACAATTAAAAATAAATTTCCAAAATTCTATAAAAATTAAAAATAGTTAGAAAATTTTATTTTTGTGGATTTTGTAGGAGCTTTTTTCGTGAGGCAAAAATTACGTGCTCACAAAATGACTCAAATCAATATAAGATTCTGCATTTTCTTCACCCCTCCCCCCCATGTGAAAAAAAAAGGATTCAAAACCTTAAGGTAAACAAACTCCGTTTTTTATTTTTAAAACGAAATACGGAAAAAAATCGAGTTTTTTTTTATTTTTAGCTCGTGCCAGAAATTATTTATATTTGATAGCTGAAAAAAAATGTATAAAATTTATATATTTTTTGTATATACAGAATATATAAAACAAAATATAAAAAATATACATTAGTTCGACTATTATTTTCAGAGTAGCTATACAATATCATTTTCCCCAAAAAAAAAAAAGATCTTTTTAAGTGTAAAAATTGCATGGGGTGCCCTATTTGGTCGCCTTCTATTTAACATATACCCATTTTTTTAAAACCTTTTAACCTGTACCCACTTTTCAAACAACTTCAGCTCCATTTCTCCTCCCCCTTCTCCTCCTTCATTTTTTTTCTTCTTCTACAACGATGACTTCAACATTGCTCTCTTTGATTAATGAAGCTAAAGCAAATATACTAAGGATTTCTGAAAGAGCCAGATCGATAAACAATTTGATGAGATAATAAAATATAAAAATGGTCAAACTTTCAGATTCAGTTACCGTGGCGTTTATGCGTAATCGAATCTGTCGGAGTAGTTCCAACGCAAAACTTACAAAATAAAGAGAACAAAATATCTGCACAAAGTCAAACTTCAGCTTTCAGTTAATTTCTTACCCAGGATTGAATAGTTTCTCTACGTTGCCATCATATAATCTTATAATTAGAGAAGTAGCAAAAGCTATTGAAATTCTGAAGTATACATCTCTCCAACATATGTAGTCTTTTTTGCAAAGACAACACAAAAGCTATTGAGCTGAAGTTACAAAAACAAAAACTTCAGCTCTAGAGCTGAAGTTTTCAGTTACAACACAAAAACTTCAGCACTAGAGCTAAAGTTCCCAGTTACAACACAAAAACTTCAGCTCTAGAGCTGAAGTTTCCTAGTTAGAACACAAAAACTTCACATCTACAGCTGAAGTTTTCCAGTTACAACACAAAAACTTTAGCTCTAGAGTTGAACTTCAGGCCCGGCTACTAGAATGCTGAAGTTTTGTGTGATTGTCTTTGCTACTTCACCCCCGTGTGCTTAAGTTGTGCGAATAAATGAGTACGCTTGCAATATTTTTTGTAAAGTGGGCATAAGTTAAAATGTGATACAATAAACGGATATAGATGCAAATGCCCGTTTTTAAGTTAATGACAATATTGGACCATCTCACTTGTGGAAACCAACTATAGATTGGGCCAGCTAAAGATTTTCTATGACGAGCCACGAGGGACTCTTGGTACTTTCTGCAAAGTCCGAGACAGCTTTTAGTCCGAGGTCCTAAGTCTTGTATATGTTTTGTTCTATTTGGGAGTTCATTGCTTAAACAATCATTGATCTATTATAAATACGTGAATAAAATTATTTTTCTTTCTTTTGTGTTAAAAAAAGTTATTTATTTTTCGCTATTTCATTTTAAAAGTCATTCAAGTTGGAAAATGATATATTTGGCCACTTTTTAGCGACCCGACACCTATTTTGGGAGAAATTCAAAAATAGTCAGATTTTTAAGTGATCATTAAAAAATAGTCACAGTTTCAAAAGTAATTGAAATTTAGCCACTTTTTATGTAAAGATAAATCTGAACTAAACATTATTTAAAATCCGGAAAAATACTCCAGTATAATATACTGGAATTCCAGCATAAGTATACTGGAACTCCAGTATATTATCTTGGAGTTCCAGTATAATATATTGGTCCAGCATAATATGTTGGAGTGCTCCAATCTCCAGTATAGTATACTGGAACTTTCCGTGTGTTGGGATTCCAGCATAATATGTTAGAAGTTCATACACAGGTGCATCGATCTCCAGTAAATTATACTGGAACTTTTCGTGTTGCAGCAAAATAGTGGCTATTTTAAAATGACGGACATAGAGTTGCAGCAAGAAGCCGAAAAAAATGACGGACATAGAGTTTGCCGTCATAGAAAAAAAGGCAAAAACATGTATTATTTTGAATCTCTCAAATAAGGTTTTGCGCGAAGTTGCAGAAGAAAGCTCAGCCAAAGGCATATGGAAAAAACTAAAAACCTTGTATATGAAAAAGACAGTAGAAAATAGGCTTTATCTAAAGCAAAAATTCTACACTTTTCGTATGGCTGAAGGTACCTCTATACTTACACATCTTGATACTTTTGATTCTCTTCTTATGGATTTAAGTAGCATAGATGCTGAAATCAAAGATGAGGATCAAGCCGTATTATTGCTTGTTTCTTTACCCCAGTCATTTAAGCATATTAGAGATACTATGCTTTATGGAAATGATAATATCTCTTATAAAGATATCAAATCTATTTTGAAATCAAAAGAACAAATAGATAGAGATATTACTGGAGAAACGAGCGGGAACCAAGGAGAAGGCTTGTTTGTAAGAGGTAGATCCAATAATAAAAATTCAAGTAGTGAGAGACCTAAATCAAGGTCAAAATTCAGATACAGAAATGTCATGTGCAAATACTGTCATAAGAAATGCCACATTATTTCTGAATGCTTTAAGTTAAAAAACAAAGAAAGCATACAAAAAAAGAAATGAGCACAAAAATATTGACATCGCCGAAGCAAGTGTAGCTGCTGATGAGACTGAGGGAACAATTTTTTTAGCAACTAATAATAGTTTCAAATCTAACAATGAGTGGATTTTAGATTCGGGTTGTTCTTATCATATGTGTCCCGATCGGTATTTAATTACCACATATGAATCAATTGGAGGTGGAGTTGTCTTGATGGGTAACAATGCTGCCTGCAAAGTTATTGGAAAAGGTACAGTCCGAATCAAAATGCACGCTGTTGTGGTGAGAACTATCACCGATGTTAGACATGTTCCTAACTTGAAGAAAAATCTCATCTCTTTGGGCATTCTAGAATCTCTTGGGTGCAAGTACACATGTGAAGGTGGAGTTCTGAAAGTTTCTCATAGTGATCTTATGATCATGAAAGCACACAGATCTGGTACGTTGTGTACTCTATTGGGATCTACTGTTAGAGGTGTTGCTGTAGTTTCAACATCAGATAAATCAGTTTCTGACATCATCAAATTGGGGCATATGCAATTGGGCATATGAGTGAAAAATGTCTTTCCATCCTCAGCAAAAGAGGTCTATTGTGGGACCAAAGTACCGGAAATATGGAGTTTTGTGAACACTGTGTGTTCGGAAAGTAGAAAGAGTCAGCTTCAAATCTCCAGGAATTCATAGAACAAAAGGTATTTAGATTACATTCATTCAGATCTTTGGGGTCCTTCACGTACCCCTTCTAAAGGTGGTGCCAGGTATATGTTAACATTCATTTATGATTATTCAAGGAAAGTTTAAGTTTATTTCCTAAAATATAAAAGTGATGTTTTCTTAACTTTTAAACAATAGAAAGTTTTGATTGAGAAGCAAACAGAAAAGCAGGTTAAGCGGCTTAGAACATACAATGGCTTAGAATTTTGTAATGATGAATTCAATGAATTTTGTAAGAATAAAGGAAATGCTCGACACCGTACTGTGAGAATGAAACCTCAGCAAAATGGTGTGGCAGAAAGGATGAATAGAACTCTTTTGGAAAGGGCTCGTTGCATGATTTCAAATGCTGGGCTGACAAATGCCTTTTGGCTAGAAGCTATCTCTACAGCTTGTTATATTGTCCACCGTGCTCCTTCTGCACCCTTGAACTTTAAGACTCCAGAGGAAATGTGGTCAGGTATCTTGCTAATTATTTTGATTTAAAGATATTTGATTGCCCCGCATACAAGCATGTAAATGATGGAAAATTAGAGCCAAGGGCTAAAAAGTGTATTTTCCTTGGGTATGCATCTGGGGTGAAAGTATACCGACTATGGTATCCTGATCCTATGGCACCAAAATTTATAATTAGCAGAGATGTGACCATTGATGAATCCTCTATATTACATTCCAGAAAAGAGTCTTCTAGTTCTTGTAATACAGATAAAGGGAAAAGTACACAGAAGCAGGTGAAGGTTGAGATTGACATTCCTTCTGAGCCAAGCTCGTCAACTTTGGAGCAAAATACAGTTGAAACTCCTGAAGTTTAGCCAAAAGCTGAAATTCTTGAAGTTGAGACTCTCGAAGTTGAACCACGAAAAGAGGAGTATTCTATAGCCAAACATAAACCAAGAAGAGAAAGTAAACAACCATTAATGTTAGGAGATTATGTTTCATTTGCTTTTTCAGTTGCACAGGAAACTGAGAAATTGGAGAACCATCAAAATATTCAGAAGCAAATTTCTAGTGCTGATTCAGCCAAGTGGCTGATTGCAATGAATGAAGAAATTGAGTCTCTCCACAAGAATGATACTTGGTCTCTTGTGAAGCCGCCATCAGGAAAGAGAATTGTTGGTTGCAAATGGGTCTTCAAGAAAAAGGATGATATTCCAGGGGTTGAAGATGCAAGGTATAAGGCACGATTAGTTGCAAAGGGCTATAGTCAGGTACAAGAAGTTGATTTTAATGATATTTCTCACCTGTTATTAAACATAGCTATATTAGTATCTTGCTTGCCTAAGTTACCATGTATAACTTGAAATTAGAGCAACTTGATGTTAAGACAACTTTCTTACATGGCGAACTTGAGGAACAAATATACATGCATCAACCCGAAGGATTTGAAATTAAAGGAAAAGAAGATCACGTTTGCTTGTTAAAGAAATCCTTGTATGGATTAAAGCACACTCCAAGACAATGGTATAGAAGGTTTGATTCCTTTTTGTTGGGTCATGGTTATTCGAGGAGCATATATGATAGTTGTGTTTACTTTCGGAAGTTAAATGATAGTTCATTTGTATACCTATTATTATATGTTGATGACATGCTCATTGCTGCTAAGGATTTGACAGAAATTCACAATTTAAAAAGTTACCTAAAAAGTGAATTTGAGATGAAAGATTTGGGAGCAGCTTAGAAAATCCTTGGCATGGAGATCAAAAGAGATCGAGGAGCGAACAGGCTATTTCTGACGCAAAAGAAGTACTTGGAGAAAGTCTTGGAGAGGTTTGCCATGAAAGATGCTAAACCAGTAAGTGTCACACCTCCTTTTTCCGCGCCCGGGGGGCGCAGAGGAGTTTTTTCCAATTAAAGGACAATCGAAACGGGATTCGTTTAATTATTTCAGAGTCACCACTTGGGAGATTTAGGGTGTCCCAAGTCACCAATTTTAATCCCGAATCGAGGAAAATAATGACTCTATATTACAGTCTGCGTACCAGAAATTTAGGGTGTCACATGAAATGCACCCACAATCCGAAACATATTTTATTTGATGTTTTAGGATTTGGATTTGGGTCGCATGAAATGCACACCCGAGTTTAAGAAAATAAATTATTAAACACGCGCCTAAAGAGACTATCGCGTTATTATTTTTTGCGGAGGCCGCAAAATTCGCTAAACGACCCTCCTGAATTCTAAGTAATTTTAAACAAGTATTTACTGTTGGCCCTGCAATTTGTATTTTTATTCGGCGAGGCTCATCTCATGCTTATTTTTTAAAAGGAATTTGCAACGTCATGGAAATGCATCTCATACCACGTCACAGTCAATGTACCCGTGATTAGAGGCACATTTTGATTTCGTTGAGATTTGGATTTGGGTCACATAAATGTGCACCCGAGTTTAGGGAGATAACGTCATTAAAGGCGCGCCTAAAGCAACTAGCGCATTATTATTTTTGGGTAGGGCCGTGAAACTTGCTAAACGGCCCGTTCCGGAATCTAAGTATTTAATATATACATTTAGAGGGCCCCGCGGCTTGTACATTTTTTTTCTTTATATTTTTTTTTTATTTTTTTTTTGCGAGGCTCGTCTCATTTTCACTTTTTAAGGGCAAACTTAAAACAACTACGATTTCCTACTAGTGAAGCCATCCGAGATTAAACAAAAAAAACGATTCTAACAGGTAATAATATCCATGGTAAAAATGAAAAATATAATAACCTCGTTCATATGCTCACATTTACTTTGAACATGCAGTAACTAAACGTAAAATACCATTTTTAACACAATGACAAAATTGCATTGTTGACATTCATACATATCGAATATTTTCATTTATTGCCTTGAACCATAATATGCAAAATGAATGAAATGAAACAAAGGATGAAGAACACCAACCTTCGAACCTCGACAATCCTAGAACGACAAACAGTGCTTCCTACGGAACTCGAACCGGACCTCACTGAACAAGGGACAAACAACGAAAACCCCGGAACAAACTCGACGCACCGGACCTCGACTCAACCTTTGGACCTTGGACTGGAACTCGACCTCAACACAAGGTCGAGCAGCTCACCTCCATGAACTCCGGCTCAGCTAGTGGCGTGAAGCTGACGGACTGTTTAGTCGACGATTGTGGGGGTCGACGGGCAGTGTTTAATGGTGACGGGGTGATGGTTGTCGACTGGAAAATGACGAGGGAGTTGGTTGCGACAGTAGGGTGGGTTGTTTGGGCAGTGGTTGACGCGGGGAGCTTAGAGGTGGTAGGCTAGGTAGCGAGCAACAATGGTGTTCGGACATAGGGTCGACGAAGCTGCTGCTACTCGTCGGACTGGGTAGTGATGATGGTGGAGGAGGGTGGTCCGCGAGGTTGAGTTGGTGGTTTTGTTGGCGATGGAGGTGGTTATGGTCGTTTGGTGGTAGCGATGCAGTAGAGTCGACTGGTTTGGGTAGTGGTCGACGGGCTGTTTGGAGGTTGACGATGGTGGAAGGCGATGAGGAGCTGGGCTGTAGGCGTTGGAGGGGACGTCGGGAATGGAGGGTCTTCTTTTGGTTTTACCGTAGGGTTTTCTTTTTGTTTCTTCAGAAAGAAGAAGACGAGGCTACAGTCCTCTTTTCCAATTTTTTTTCTATCCTTTTCGTTGGTCCGGTGCTGGGGGGGAAGTCCGGAAAAATGGAGCCTGGGCTTCTGCTTCTTCTTCTCAAAGAAGAAGATGCGTGAACAGTAGCATGCCCTTCAAAATTTTCAAAGTCCCTCCAAAAGTCTCTCCGTTCCTTTTTGCTTTTGTCCGTGTTTTGTACTGGGTTTTGCCCAGAAAAATGAGCCCACGCGTGGTGGGGTTCGAGGCATATATCCCCCACGCGTGGTGGGGTTCCCCATGTGTCCTGGACACGGTTATTATGGGCTAGGTCCGAAAATTAGGCCTAAAACCGGGTAGTTTGAACCCGAATATTATTCTTTTGCCCGGACCCGAGAAATAGGAATACGTTGCTTAACTAGTCCTATGTAAGCAAAATAACTACCAAAAATAAGACTAGTATTTAAACGAAACTATATATTTTTAAATATTTTTCAAGATTTTAAAATAGCTACAAAAATATTAATAAAACTATTTTTTTGTAATTTTCGTAAATATTAAGATAAAATATGAAGTACTATTTTTGTATTTTTTCAAAGTTAAAACGACTATAAAATATTAATAAAACCATTTTTTGTAATTTTCGTAAATATTAAGATAAAATATGAAGTAATATTTTTTGTATTTTTCAAAGTTAAAATAACTATAACATATTAATAAAACTATTTTTTGTAATTTTCGTTTTTTTTTAATAAAGACAAAAATATGAAATAATATTTTTTGTATTAAAATGACTTCAAAACATTAATAGAATTATATATATATATTTTTTTGTTAATTTTCGAATTTATATAAAGTACCAAAATAAAGTGCAATTTTTGATTTTTTTTCAAGTTTATGAGGGATACATAAACTAAAATTTATATATATACTTTTTTTTGTAATTTTTCTTTTTGCAATGAAATAAAGTAAAAATAGTTAAAATAGCTATACTAGACCCAATTTCACATATTCACACTAAAAATGTGAAAATTCTCGGGGAGGGTCAAAAATCACGTGCTTACAGCTGCCCCTCTTTGACTGGAAACACGAAGAGTTTTCCGACAAAGAACGACTAGCCGTGTTTTTGACCCGACCATTACTTGGACGGACTACACTTCAGGAAAGGGAGGGAATGTGACCGAGCCCTGGTATCCGAGCTGCCTACATATCCTTGGTTATACAGGAATCAGGCCACGTGTAGTTCGGAAATGAGAGAGATAGTGAAGTGTACCGAGGTGAAGAGCCGATCGAGGTGCCGTTCCGTTGAGGTTCCGGTCCGCGGTCCTGTCGTTACAACAAAAATGAAAACTGAAAAAGACTAACTGAGCCTATCAGCTACTAGTTACAAGGATTCCTATCTCTTAAGTCTTCTGAAACTTGGTCTTGAGTCTTGAATGGTGCTTCATACAGACTTTGGATTTGAACCTTGATACTTGCTAGTTGTAGGCGCTAGTTCTTGAGCAGATCACATCCGTTCTCCACTTCCGTGCTTCCGATTCATTCATTTTTTCTTTTTTTTTCTTTTTTTCTCTTTTTTTTTCTTTTTGTGACTAGCTTTTGTTGATCATCCCAGACTATTGATTCGCGTTCTTGAGGCGAGCTTCTAACTTGGATTGAATGCTGGGGATTTCTGTTGTAATCCTTCTGCTTTCCAGTGGGTCACTGCTTGATCTTTGACAGGCGGACTCCTGACTTCTTCGATCTTTGACATACCACAAACTCCGTTCTACAGGCGGGTCCCTGACAATCAAAACAAACAAAACAAACAAAATTTCCTAACCCAGTTTGCACTGGGAAGGTTGGTGAGTCGTTAGCAAAATCGTAGCCCACTGATACTAGTGGTGCAGTGCTGAGAGTGAACTAAACACTAGATTAGGATGTATTCCCTTGTTATGCAGGTGGGTGCCTGGTTTTAGGAAAATGACTCTTTTTCAAAATGTTTTTTTTTGGTATCTTAGGAGAAAGATTCATCAGGCTAAGATTTTGATCCTAGGAGAAGGTTCGTCAGACTAGGTCTCTATCTTAGGAGAAAATTCATCGGACTAAGATTTTGATCCTAGGAGAAGGTTCGTCAAACTAGGTCATTTTTTGTTTTTGGTTATCTTAGGAGAAAGATTCATCAGACTAAGATTTTGATCCTAGGAGAAGGTTCGTCAGACTAGGTCATTTTTGTTTGTTATCTTAGGAGAAGGATTCATCAGACTAAGATTTTGATCCTAGGAGAAGGTTCGTCAGACTAGGTCTCTATCTTAGGAGAAAAATTCATCGGACTAAGATTTTGATCCTAGGAGAAGGTTCATCAGACTAGGTATTGTTTGTTTTTTGGTTATCTTAGGAGAAAGATTCATCAGACTAAGATTTGGATCCTAGGAGAAGGTTCGTCAGACTAGGTCTCTATCTTAGGAGAAAAATTCGTCAGACTAAGATTTTGATCCTAGGAGAAGGTTCATCAGACTAGGTTATTTTGTTTTTTTGGTTATCTTAGGAGAAAGATTCATCAGACTAAGATTTTGATCCTAGGAGAAGGTTCATCAGACTAGTTATTTTTTTGTTTTTGGTATCTTAGGAGAAAGATTCATCAGACTAAGATTTTGATCCTAGGAGAAGGTTCGTCAGACTAGGTCATTTTTGTTTTTGGTATCTTAGGAGAAAGATTCATCAGACTAAGATTTTGATCCTAGGAGAAGGTTCGTCAGACTAGGTCATTTTTGTTTTTGGTATCTTAGGAGAAAGATTCATCAGACTAAGATTTTGATCCTAGGAGAAGGTTCGTCAGACTAGGTCTCTATCTTAGGAGAAAAATTCATCGGACTAAGATTTTGATCCTAGGAGAAAGTTCATCAGACTAGGTCATTTTTTTTTTCAAACAACTTAGGAGGAAATGCATCTCCTATGGGTAAAACTTAACTTTGAGGAAGTGCGTCTCCTGTGGGTACAATGAACTTAGGAAGTGCGTCTCCTATTGGGGATAACTGTTTTTTAGGAAGTGCGTCTCCTACTGGGTGAAACTAAACTTTAGGAAGTGCGTCTCCTATTGGTGAACTATTCTTAGGAAGTGCGTCTCCTACTGGTAAAAGCATTGCTTAGGAAGTGCGTCTCCTATTGGGTGCAATAAACTTAGGAAGTGCGTCTCCTATTGGTAGAACTGAACTTAGGAGGAAATGCATCTCCTATGGGTGAAACTGAAACAAACCTAGGAGGAAATGCGTCTCCTATGGGTGAAACTGAAACAAACCTAGGAGGAAATGCATCTCCTATGGGTGAAACTTGTTCTTAGGAAGTGCGTCTCCTATGGCGAAACTGACTTAGGAAGTGCGTCTCCTATGGTGAAACTGAACTTTTAGGAAGTGCGTCTCCTACTGGTGAAACTTATCTTAGTAAGTGCGTCTCCTACTGGTAGAACTGAACTTAGGAAGTGCGTCTCCTATGGTAAAACTGAACTTAGGAAGTGCGTCTCCTATGATAAACTGAACTTAGGAAGTGCGTCTCCTATGGTGAAACTGACTTAGGAAGTGCGTCTCCTATGGTGAAACTGACTTAGGAAGTGTGTCTCCTATGGTGAAACTGACTTAGGAAGTGCGTCTCCTATTGATGAAACTTGCTTTAGGAAGTGCGTCTCCTATGGTGAAACTGACTTAGGAAGTGCGTCTCCTATTGGTGAAACTTGCTTTAGGAAGTGCGTCTCCTATGGTGAAACTGAACTTTAGGAAGTGCGTCTCCTATGGTGAAACATATCTTAGGAAGTGCGTCTCCTATTGGTAAAACTGAAACTTAGGAAGTGCGTCTCCTATGGTGAAACATATAAACTTTAGGAAGTGCGTCTCCTATTGGTAGAACTGAACTTAGGAGGAAATGCATCTCCTATGGGTGAAACTGAAACAAACCTAGGAGGAAATGCGTCTCCTATGGGTGAAACTAAACAAACCTAGGAGGAAATGCATCTCCTATGGGTAAAACTAAAACTTAGGAGGAAATGCATCTCCTATGGGTAAAGACGTGGAATGTATGCCTCTATTATCTGGGCGGGCTCCCAATTTCAACACTTGAAATAAAAAGACTGAATGTATGCCTCTGTTATCTGGGCGGGCTCCCAATTTCAACACTTAAAATAAAAGACTGAATGTATGCCTCTGTTATCTGGGCGGGCTCCCAATTTCAACACTTAAAATAAAAGACTGAATGTATGCCTCTATTATCTGGGCGGGCTCCCAACTTCGACACTTGAAAATAAAAAGACTGAATTTATGCCTCTGTTATCTGGGCGGGCTCCCAATTTCAACACTTAAAAGTAAAGACTGAAACCAACATATCCTATTTGAGGGCGGATGAACCCAACATATCCTATTTGAGGGCGGATGAACCCAACAGATCCTATTTGAGGGCGGATGAACCCGACAGATCCTATTTGAGGGCGGATGAACCCGACAGATCCTATTTGAGGGCGGATTAACCCGACAGATCCTATTTGAGGGCGGATGAACCCGACAGATCCTATTTGAGGGCGGATGAACCCAACAAATCCTATTTGAGGGCGGATGAACCCAACATATCCTATTTGAGGGCGGATGAACCCGTCATATCCTATTTGAGGGCGGATGAACCCAACATATCCTATTTGAGGGCGGATGAACCCAACAGATCCTATTTGAGGGCGGATGAACCCAAACATATCCTATTTGAGGGCGGATGAACCCATCAGATCCTATTTGAGGGCGAATGAACCCGACAGATCCTATTTGAGGGCGGATGAACCCGACAGATCCTATTTGAGGGCGGATTAACCCGACAGATCCTATTTGAGGGCGGATGAACCCGACAGATCCTATTTGAGGGCGGATGAACCCGACAGATCCTATTTGAGGGCGGATTAACCCGACAGATCCTATTTGAGGGCGGATGAACCCAACAGATCCTATTTGAGGGCGGATGAACCCGACATATCCTATTTGAGGGCGGATGAACCCGACATATCCTATTTGAGGGCGGATGAACCCGAAAATATCCTTAAGACTTGAAATGTCTTACCTCGAATACTTGCTGGGGATTGGGATGAATTTTCCCTTTTTTTCATTATTATCTTTTTTATTCTTTTTTTTTTATTCTTTTTTTTTCTTTTGTTTTTGTTTTTGCATAGCTTCTTCCTTCGAAGACTACCTCCCTTGATTTACTTACCTGTTGGGGGTAAAATGTTATCAGCTGAGGGTACCTGACTTCCAGAAAATTTTCTAAATGAAAGGAAAATTTTCTGCCCCAGTTTGATAATATCCCTTGTGGCATGCGTTTCTGCATCAATGCCATTTCCTTTACCTGTTTCAAATCAAACAAAATTTGTTAGTTTAAAACATGGTGGTTGGCTGTGATACTCCTACTGGGATGGCTTTCCCTTTCTCCTTCCTTTCTCTGTGCTCCACAACTTGTTGGGGATGATATCGTGTGCTGGGGATAATCCCTTCCTGCTGGGGGTATCCCTCTTCTTTTGTGGCATAGCTCGGAAACTGGCATTTTCCCGACCTTTTAGTCTAGTATGGATTTCGCCAAATCATGCTCACTGCTCTCCTTGCTCTGTTCATGGGCCTTGGCCTTTGAGGTTTATAACCTTGGGTTTGACAAGGATATCTCTCTTGACGCTCGTCAATCCTTCTGTCAATTCCCTTTGCTGGGGATATCTTTTTGACACTGGCCTCGCGCTTGTTCCTTGCTGACTATACCATTTGGATATACTAGTCAGATCTCATCTTGGAAAGATGATGGCATATTTTGAAGTCATTTCATACTTGTTCTGACCGGACAGACTCTATTGGGGAAATTTTTTATGAAAGGAGAAAGATAACAGAAACAAAATAAAAGACAAAGGAAACGATGACTCTTTTACAAAAGAAACTATAAATAAAACCCTATCAAATGCAGATACTGACTCTAATGGCCATGACATGCGTATGTGGCCTATCCTCTGCCGTCAATCATCTTTTAAGATCTTCCATTGGCGATTCCCCCTCTGATTCTCAATCTTATTCGACTTGTAGTGCCCGAAGGGTTTTCACTATCAAGTCTCTCTCATTTTGGTTTTCTCTCAGCTTTCATCGCCTTATGGTGCCTGTGAAGGTTTTCACCGATAAGACTCTCTCATTTGTATCACTTTCCAGCTGGGGATTTGGAGTGTCGCCGGTATGACTCTTTCTGCTGGAGATTAGAGTCCTTTCTGCTGTGGAACAGAATGTTATGTTCGCCGGTAAGACTCTTCATTTGTCTGACTTGGCATCTTTTGAAGACTGATCGGAAGGTCTTTCTTTGGACCGTAATGTGGGTTTTTGGATTGGGCTAGAAAGAAAGGGTATTAAAGGCTCAAAAATGCATTCATTTGGGTTATTAATTACAACCTTCGGAATTAGATTTATTTACATCAAACGCAACATCTGTCCCAGTTTCTTGCTTGGGGATATTTTAATTGTTTTTTTTTCAAAACTATGACCGAGCCGTGAAACGCCTACGTATCCTCTTTGAGGAATCAGGTCAAACGTAGTTCCCAATTCCTCTTTTCCATTTGACTTTTTTTTTGTTATCACTTTTCTTTTCTTTCTTCTTTTCCTTTCTCATTGCTCCTTTTTTTTGTCGTTTTTTTCTTTCTCTCTTTTTCTTTTATTCTTCTTTTTCCATTTTGTTGTTTTCTTTTCTTTCTTTTCTCTTACCTGCCATGCTTGCGTATTTTATTCGTTGCTACTAATTCCGAACGAGGGGTATGAAAGAAAATAAATAAGGCTCAAAGGGCTAACGAAGGATAAAGTGTTTGGGTAGCAGAACAAAATGCCTTCGTCATTCCAGTCTTCAACACATGCCAAGTGCAAACAACACAATTAAACAATAGATTTATAGTCTCTTCCGATGGTGCCGGACTTGACAATTATATTCAACATCTGTTTGTTCATTTGTCACTTCTAAAACACCGTTGGGCGACACTCTTATTCTCATTATTATGAACGACCCTCATGCCAATTTAGGCGAATCTTTCTTTAACGGTTTTCTTTGTGTTTAACTTGCCCCAGTTCCACATGACTCGGGCTCCAAATAATCTCAAACCGTCCTTATTTTCTTTAAATGGTTTGATCGCCTTTCTGGGGTTTGGATTAACTTTTAAGATTAGGCCCAAACTGGGTGCGCATGTTATGTCCCTAGAATCGGCATCGAACAAAAAATGGTAAAAGGACTAAACAAAAAGATGACTGGAAATAATAAAAGACCGGACTTGGTATTAGACTACCGGTGAAATGGTTTAAATAACAAAACAAACAAAACAATCCAGAACAAAATCCTAAAAACCAACTGGACAAGACAACATCCGACTCATAACCCTAATAATCCGAACAACAGAAATGACAACAAAATGAGCCACCACAAGCTTCTCTCTTGCTGACCAAGGAACAAAACGTCCTCCCACTTTATCAAAATTGGCATTTTAGCCACTGAGCTTTGCATCAATATTACCAGCTTCCACCTCATCAACCTCCGTAGGCAAGTTCTCGAGGAGGTTCGAGTGCGCCATGTCACTGTTATTAATCGCAACCCGCCCTTATCGGATCATTTTCTCTACTTCCTTTCTCCAGCTATGACAGCTCTCAATGTTGTGCCCTACGACATTGGAGTGGTAGGCGCATCGTGCTGCCGGATCAAAGCTCCTTGCAAGCGGATTTATAGTACATGCGGGGAGTGGCTCAATCGAACCAGCATGCCTTAGCCTTTCAAACAGACTGGCATAAGATACCCCGATGGGGGTGAGAGCATTTCCTCGTTTCAGCAACCTCTTCATTCTTGCATGTTGGACAGGGCCGGAAACCTGATCCAGGTGGCTTTTGGTAGGCTTGTGTAGGTGGGTAGGCATTTTGTGGAGCCGGGTGCCTGGAAAGTGAAGTATGGCGGGGAAAGAAGTGGTGTTGGGGAGCGGAGAAGCATTGAGGAGTGATGGAGCTACTCGGGTAGCTGGGAAGGCTGCCATAAGTGGGTTGGGATGGAGAGTATGGGGGATCTTCCATTATGGTGTTGGGTGCTTGGGAAATGACCGAGCTCAAGAGACTTGGCGGTGGAGGGGGTGGTGCTTTTCCCGTTATCCATGCCTGATACATGTCTGCCACATGCTGTCTCAGCATTCTCACTTCTTCTACCAACCCGCTGTTCCGTTCGATCAATTGTTGTCGGTCATCAGTACCGACCCACTCGGTTCTGCGGTTCTGAGCCATTGTCCTTTGATTTTGCTTTGCAGGGAGGAGTTACCACAACCAACCACTTTCTATATATGGACACATCAAAGGGAAGCCATCACGTTAGTGTTAGGGCATTGGACAGACAATCATGTATCAGAGATACAATGTACCTAAGCAGTTAGACAATTGTGCCCCCCTGAAAATCTTCCACACTCTCTTTTATTTATTTATTATTATATTTTTTTTTATTTTTTTATTTTAGTGGTGGTCGAATCTTATGGAGATTGCCTACGTATCACGTCCCCGCATGAATCAGACCTTGCGTAGTTCGGACCAATAAAAATAAACAATAATGAACATTTTTTCTTTTCACTTTCATATTAAAACAAACTGGGTTTCAAAGGTTTAGAGATGACCTACAAACTTGAAAATCAAACAACCCACCTATTTTAATCAAAAGGTTTACAAACTTCAAAACAAATGGCCAACTTTCTTCTTCCATTTGCTAATTTTAACCAAATGATTGTTTTTGCAAACGTGGCCCTTTCCAACTCTCACATGAATTTTGAGGCCGAGGAGGATTATTTCGACAAACTTGTCCATTCTTTTACGAAAATAACCCTTCGACAACTGAAAGATTATTCTAAGGCTATTTCGGCAAGAACGGTTTAAGACGCGGCCGAAGCTGGCTCGGCTTATTATGACAAAAGACGGTATTCACCTGACCGTCGACTCTTTTTCAAATTATAATAAAACTTGGTGTTGCAAAACACGGCCCTTCAGCGCCTCGGGGACGAAGATCTTTTAAGGCTGTGTGGGTCAATTGGACCAAATCTAAAACAATGACCCAAAGGTGGCTGTTTATGCAAAGTCAGCCTTCCGGCGTCCCTTTCGGGAACATTCGGCTATTTATGACAAAACAACATCACCTGACTTATTTATGACTCTTTTTTCGTTTTTCAAATTAGAAAACTCAATATTGCAAACACGGCCTTTCAACGTCTCGGGGACGAGGATTTTTAAGGCTGTGTGGGTCAACTGGACCAAATCTTAAAAAATGACCCAAAGGTGGCTGTTTTATGCAAAGTCAGCCTTCCGGCGTCCCTTTCGGGAACATTCGGCTATGTCTTGATAAAACAGCGTCACCCGACTTCTTTATGACAAAAATTGAAATTTGACATATATATATTTTTTTATGATTATTATTTGTTTGTTTTTGGCTTTTTAGCAAAACGGTGGGGTTGGACCCGATGAGGGTTGCCTACGTATCTCACATCCGGTGAGAATCAAACCCGCGTAGTTCGGGCAAATAAGCTATTTTTGAGAAGACCCTTTTCCATCTCTATTTTTTTTTATTTATTATTATTATTCTTTTTTCACAACAATCACATAGACTATTATTTTTTCATTCATAACAAACAAACAAATTAACGAAAAACATAAGACATTCCTTTTTTTTTTTTGAGAAGGTGGGGTTGGACCCGATGAGGGTTGCCTACGTATCTCACATCCGGTGAGAATCAAACCCGCGTAGTTCGGTCCGATGAGAATAAGTAGGCAAATAATAATAAGAAGATGAACTAACCTTTTTTTTTGAATCTTTGTTTAAAAAAACTACTTTAAAAGAAGCAAGGAAATATTATTTTTTGATTGATTTTCTTTTTTAAAAGAAAGACTAATATTTTTTGAATTTTCGTTTTCGTTTTTTTATTCTAAAGAAAAGAAGAAAATATTTTTCGGAATTTTACCTTTAATATAAGAAATGCTTCTAAAATGTTTTTTTTTTGAATTTTGAATTTTCTTTTCAATTTTTAAAAGAAGAATCAAAATATTTTTTATTTTTTCTATTTTATTTTTTAAAGAAACAACTAGAAAGACTTTCTAAAGAAGTAAATAATGGAAAATATTTTTGGATTATTTGTTTTGAAAATTGGGATTCTAAAAACTCTTGGTAAGACAAATGTTCTTGCAACAGATAAAGATATATATACATATTTTGGAAATAAAGAAAAACTTTTTGGATTTTTATATATATATATATATATATATTTGCAACAAATAATAAAACTACTTTCAACGCCCAACTCTTTTTATTTTATTATTTTTATTTTTATTTTGACATTTTCATGAACAGATAAATAAAAAACCCATTTAAAAACAAAACCTTTTTTTTTATTTTCATTTTTACGGCTAAACAAACTATTTTCTTTTCTATATTTTTAAAAACAAGACAGAACAATGATGATTTTTGTTTTTCCTTTGCTTTTAATATAACAAACTAACAAGACATTTTTCATTTTCTCAAAATTTCAGCAGAGTTTCGATACTACTCGGACATTGATTTTTCTCTAAGTAGTTATATCTCTACACTGTCATTTTTTCTCCTCTTTTTCACGATGTTTTTTTTTAATCTGTGGAAAATAATGAAAACATACCAAATCTTTTTGAATTTTCATGCTTTGTTTTATTTGTAATTTTATTTTTTTATATTTATTGTTGTTTTCAAAATGTGGCATGGGAAACATAAGGATTTCCAAGACATCTTGGATTTCGCAAATGTTCCCCATGCGCTTTTTCCAACATATGAAGCGTGGGGGACATATGGGAATTCCAAGGCTTCTTGGATTCCACAAATGTTCCCCATGTGTTTTCCCAAAAGCAAGCGTGGGGGACATAGGGAATTCCAAGGCTTCTTGGATTCCGCAAATGTTCCCCATGCTTTGATTAAAATAACATCATGCTGGAAATGACCAAATGACCCATTCGCCCTTGACTGAATACAACATGTAGCACATAGGATGCCATAAGATGGTCTATTATTTTCAGGTTGCTTGTCCTAGACGGACCCAACCCCTGTGTTGAGTCCCCTAAGTCAAATGCACATGATGCAAATAAACGTTCCTACTAGGGATCCGGCATGTGGCTTTGTTATACTAGGTTCAGAACCTGGGTGTTTGTTCTAGACCTGGCTTACCCGAGCGGACAGCTCGAGCCGAGGGGGGCAGCGTACCGGGAATACAGAAGCTTCACCGGCTTAGCAACTTGTCCGAACCTCGTTCTAAATTGGGATTTGACACTATACAGAAAAGAAGTCGTACGAAGTACACCCTTCTTCATGATTTAGAAGACTCAGAAAGGATATGGGTTTCGACACAGTTTATATACAGTTCAAATAATATCAAAGCGGTAAAAGCAACATTTAACACATTAGGCTCAAACATGTAAAAATCAGATAATAGATAAAGCCAAATAATAACAATTATTTTAAGCTCGAATTCTTAACCCTGAACCAGTGGTTCTGGGTCTGGTCCCCAGCAGAGTCGCCAGAGCTGTCACACCTCCTTTTTCCGCGCCCGGGGGCGCAGGGGAGTTTTTTCCAATTAAAGGACAATCGAAACGGGATTCGTTTAATTATTTCAGAGTCGCCACTTGGGAGATTTAGGGTGTCCCAAGTCACCAATTTTAATCCCGAATCGAGGAAAATAATGACTCTATATTACAGTCTGCGTACCAGAAATCTAGATAAGGAATTCTGTTAACCCGGGAGAAGGTGTTAGGCATTCCCGAGTTCCGTGGTTCTAGCACGGTCGCTCAACTGTTATATTCGGCTGGATTATCTGATTTTATACAAGTATGACCTTATATGCAAATTCTAACTTTTAACCGCTTTATTATTATTGTTTTTACAAGAATGTGAACATCGCTTAAAATATATCTTTGGACTGTGTCACATGAAATGCACCCACAATCCGAAACATATTTTATTTGATGTTTTAGGATTTGGATTTGGGTCGCATGAAATGCACACCCAAGTTTAAGAAAGTAAATTATTAAACACGCGCCTAAAGAGACTATCGCGTTATTATTTTTTGCGGAGGCCGCAAAATTCGCTAAACGACCCTCCTGAATTCTAAGTAATTTTAAACAAGTATTTACTGAGGGCCCCGCAATTTGTATTTTTATTCGGCGAGGCTCATCTCATGCTTATTTTTTAAAAGGAATTTGCAACGTCATGGAAATGCATCTCATACCACGTCACAGTCAATGTACCTGTGATTAGAGGCACATTTTGATTTCGTTGAGATTTGGATTTGGGTCACATAAATGTGCACCCGAGTTTAGGGAGATAACATCATTAAAGGCGCGCCTAAAGCAACTAGCGCATTATTATTTTTGGGTAGGGCCGTGAAACTTGCTAAACGGCCCGTCCCGGAATCTAAGTATTTAATATATACATTTAGAGGGCCCCGCGGCTTGTACATTTTTTTTCTTTATCATTTTTTTTTTTTGCGAGGCTCGTCTCATTTTCACTTTTTAAGGGCAAACTTAAAACAACTACGATTTCCTACTAGTGAAGCCATCCGAGATTAAACAAAAAAAACGATTCTAACAGGTAATAATATCCATGGTAAAAATGAAAAATATAATAACCTCGTTCATATGCTCACATTTACTTTGAACATGCAGTAACTAAACGTAAAATACCATTTTTAACACAATGACAAAATTGCATTGTTGACATTCATACATATCGAATATTTTCATTTATTGCCTTGAACCATAATATGCAAAATGAATGAAATGAAACAAAGGATGAAGAACACCAACCTTCGAACCTCGACAATCCTAGAACGACAAACAGTGCTTCCTACGGAACTCGAACCGGACCTCACTGAACAAGGGACAAACAACGAAAACCCCGGAACAAACTCGACGCACCGGACCTCGACTCAACCTTTGGACCTTGGACTGGAACTCGACCTCAACACAAGGTCGAGCAGCTCACCTCCATGAACTCCGGCTCAGCTAGTGGCGTGAAGCTGACGGACTGTTTAGTCGACGATTGTGGGGGTCGACGGGCAGTGTTTAATGGTGACGGGGTGATGGTTGTCGACTGGAAAATGACGAGGGCGTTGGTTGCGACAGTAGGGTGGGTTGTTTGGGCAGTGGTTGATGCGGGGAGCTTAGAGGTGGTAGGCTAGGTAGCGGGCAACAATGGTGTTCGGACGTAGGGTCGACGAAGCTGCTGCTACTCGTCGGACTGGGTAGTGATGATGGTGGAGGAGGGTGGTCCGCGAGGTTGAGTTGGTGGTTTTGTTGGCGATGGAGGTGGTTATGGTCGTTTGGTGGTGGCGATGCAGTAGAGTCAACTGGTTTGGGTAGTGGTCGACGGGCTGTTTGGAGGTTGACGATGGTGGAAGGCGATGAGGAGCTGGGCTGTAGGCGTTGGAGGGGACGTCGGGAATGGAGGGTCTTCTTTTGGTTTTACCGTAGGGTTTTCTTTTTGTTTCTTCAGAAAGAAGAAGACGAGGCTATAGTCCTCTTTTCCAATTTTTTTTCTATCCTTTTCGTTGGTCCGGTGCTGGGGGGGAAGTCCGGAAAAATGGAGCCTGGGCTTCTGCTTCTTCTTCTCAAAGAAGAAGATGCGTGAACAGTAGCATGCCCTTCAAAATTTTCAAAGTCCCTCCAAAAGTCTCTCCGTTCCTTTTAGCTTTTGTCCGTGTTTTGTACTGGGTTTTGCCCAGAAAAATGAGCCCACGCGTGGTGGGGTTCGAGGCATATGTCCCCCACGCGTGGTGGGGTTCCCCATGTGTCCTGGACACGGTTATTATGGGCTAGGTCCGAAAATTAGGCCTAAAACCGGGTAGTTTGAACCCGAATATTATTCTTTTGCCCGGACCCGAGAAATAGGAATACGTTGCTTAACTAGTCCTATGTAAGCAAAATAACTACCAAAAATAAGACTAGTATTTAAACGAAACTATATATTTTTAAATATTTTTCAAGATTTTAAAATAGCTACAAAAATATTAATAAAACTATTTTTTTGTAATTTTCGTAAATATTAAGATAAAATATGAAGTACTATTTTTGTATTTTTTCAAAGTTAAAACGACTATAAAATATTAATAAAACCATTTTTTGTAATTTTCGTAAATATTAAGATAAAATATGAAGTAATATTTTTTGTATTTTTCAAAGTTAAAATAACTATAACATATTAATAAAACTATTTTTTGTAATTTTCGTTTTTTTTAATAAAGACAAAAATATGAAATAATATTTTTTGTATTAAAATGACTTCAAAACATTAATAGAATTATATATATATTTTTTGTTAATTTTCGAATTTATATAAAGTACCAAAATAAAGTGCAATTTTTGATTTTTTTTCAAGTTTATGAGGGATACATAAACTAAAATTTATATATATACTTTTTTTTGTAATTTTTCTTTTTGCAATGAAATAAAGTAAAAATAGTTAAAATAGCTATACTAGACCCAATTTCACATATTCACACTAAAAATGTGAAAATTCTCGGGGAGGGTCAAAAATCACGTGCTTACAGCTGCCCCTCTTTGACTGGAAACACGAAGAGTTTTCCGACAAAGAACGACTAGACGTGTTTTTGACCCGACCATTACTTGGACGGACTACACTTAAGGAAAGGGAGGGAATGTGACCGAGCCCTGGTATCTGAGCTGCCTACATATCCTTGGTTATACAGGAATCAGGCCACGTGTAGTTCGGGAATGAGAGAGATAGTGAAGTGTACCGAGGTGGAGAGCCGATCGAGGTGCCGTTCCGTTGAGGTTCCGGTCCGCGGTCCTGTCATTACAACAAAAATGAAAACTGAAAAAGACTAACTAAGCCTATCAGCTACTAGTTACACTATTGATAACTATAGATTTTAACCTATCTTATGCTCTCTTTTGCTTAGGTTTTGGATAAAAAAATGTATAAAATTATTTTTAAAAATTAATTTACTGTACTTACTTGCAGGTTTTAGTCAAAATGAGGCAAATAAGCTAAAATAAACTCATGAAGGAGTAAACTTGCACAAACTAAATACTAGGAGCTGGAGCGCGGAGAGCGGACAAAATACGCAGCCGCGTGAGGACCACCGCTGAGGCGTCCATAAATACGTGGCCTCGAAAGTAAAGATCAGAGAGGCTAATTTGAGCACAAATTCTACCGCTGACCGCAATAGAAAAGCGCGGCCACAAAATATCTGACTCGGCCGCAGTGGTATTTTCGCTGAAAGCGCTGATTGAAGTTCAGAAACCTTGCAAGTCATGCTTAATAGAAGAACGCGGTTCGCGTCCAAATTATGCGGTCGTGATGGAAGCACATGTGGACACGGATGAAATTGCGCTGTCCGCGAAACCAAGTCCAACCCAAGCCTAGAATTGAAGAAACGCGGACCGCGGTCGCTATTGCGCGGCCGCAAAAGTCCAAGCACGGATGCGCTCACTTTTATGCGTTCGCGAATTCTCTGCATGGGCATTTTTGTCAGTACTTTTCAGCTGTGTATAAATAGATATTTTTGACATTTTTAGGTCAAGTTGTGTTTTGCTGAACACGTGAACACGTGGTTTTTACCTTTCTGAGTAATTTTAGAGTAGATTTAACTTCAATCTTTAGATTTTCATATTGTATTTGAATCTTATGGCTTATATTTCATTTTCATCTTTGATTTTTGTTGTTATTATGAGTAGCTAAACCCATTAGCTAGGGTTGTGACACAACCCTAGTATGGGTATTTAATGGGTCTTGAATTTTAGGGCTTAATTGTTTATGGGTTAGTGATATTTAGCCTAATTCATGCTTTAATTGTAGAATTGGTGGTTGCAAATACTGATTCGTGCCTTTATGACTTAGACTCTTCTTGAGAAATAGGGACTAAGTCTAGGAAAATAAGGCTAACAAATAATTGGGGTGAATTCAAGAGATTGATAGCCCCAATAAAAGGGTTAAACCTAGAGATAGTAATACCCGACTTGAGCCAATATCATTTGTTATGCATGAACACCTATTTGGACTTGAGAGAGCTAAATTGGGAAAAGTCACTCAAAGTACCGAGAGGTATAGAGTGAGCATTTATGTGTGATGGTTATATCACGACCCCAATCATAACAAGTTTGCCTTGAATTCTCGATACCCATTAGATATCCACCTAGGCAGAAGTTACTACCCTAGTCCCTTTTAATCCTTGAAAACAAACAACAAAAACATTGTACTTAGTTTTAACTATTACATATTATAGAATAGAAGTAGAAGTAGAATACAGAGTTAACCATTTGTGGAAGTGCAATTTAGAACAAAACCCGCATCTCTACTCGGATATAAACCTAACTCCAAACTAAGTAACTCCCTGTGGATTCGATCCCGACCTTTGTTGGGTAAACCTGCATCGACCATCCTCTTACTCAATAGTAGTGCAGGCTTGGACTCGATCAAATTTTTGGCACCGTTGCTAGAGAGTTAAACGGTTTTAGCTATATCTCCGAGTATTTGTGTGTTTTGTTTTTCTTTCCTTTCGATTTTCTAATTTGTTTGTGAATTGCGTTTAGGTACAAAATGGCTCTTAACAATGATGCTACCGAAAATTTGCCATTGGGGGAGGAGGTGGATGATGACAATGTAGATGAGATTCAACCCGAACCTCAAGCACAAAGGAGAGCCCGACTGCCTCATGATAATATTCCAAACCATCCCCCACCTCCAGCAAAGGAAGCACACCGGGTGTTGCCCAATGAAGGATATACAAGTGCAATAGTCCTGCCCTGGATTAGGGTGGGCAACTTTCAAATAACTAATGTCATGCTTACACTCTTGGAATAGAGGTGTTTCTTCACCGGAGCTCCACACCAAAATGCCTACAAGCATCTCAAGAGTTTTGTTGATACATGCTGGGGGAGCAAGCAAACCAACGTTTCTGAGGACTCACTGAGGTTGAGGCTATTCACATTTTCTCTGAGGGGGAAGGTTTTGGATTGGATTGAAAGGTTGTGAGCATGTGATTTTTGCCCTATACGAAATACTCCTATAAAATCCCAAGAAATAGGTTTTCTGTTAATTATTTGCCATTTTAGGAATTTTTGTAGAATTTTCTTAACTATTTGCATTTTTCGGTACATGTTTAATTTTTATTTAAATCATGAAAATTACCAAAAAATACCATGCATTGCATTTAGGATTTGTTTTATAAAAAATTTGAAAATTTCAAATATAGCTCATTTTTACATTTTTGTCTTTTAATTTTTAGTTTATTGATTTTTCTCTTTTAATTTAGAATTAAGTGATGTTTATAATTTTTATAATTAGTTAATTAATTTAACATTTTAGATAGTTTAGGATTTTCAATTTCAGGATTTTCAATTAAAAGAAAAAGAAAAAAATAAGAAGAAAAAAAGGGGAATAAAAGAGGAAAGGGTTTTTAATTGGAGTTTGGGCCATTTTAATGCCCAAAACCTCCAAAACTCCCCTTGACCCAAGCCCAATCCCTGCCAAACCCGGCCCAGCCCCGTCTAACCCCAAACTACCCCGTTTTTGTAGCAATTGATCACAACAGTTGGATTTTAATCATCCAACGGCTCGGAACTCACAGTTCACTTAATATAAAACTGTCGGAAGACCGGACCCCCCATCAGACCCTTCTCCTCACTTCATCTCTTCTCTCCAAAGAAGCAAACCCTAGCCGCCTAGGTTTCCTACGCTGCCTCCAACGTAAACCACCGCCGGAAATCGCCTCACGGGGGTTCTGGTAGTCCAAAGCCTCCCAAATTTACACCCTGAACTCCCCTTTATCTCCTCAGTCTATATCTCCACTCCTCTTCCTTCGAGTCCTGGCCGGTTTCTTCGAATCTTAAATAAAAAAACCACGGCCAAAACCCTAGTTGTTCCAAACCCCACCAAATTCATACCATACAATACTCAACCCTCTCTCACGACTGTCTCACTACTAATTTTTTAAAACCCCCAGCCAAACTCTATGAATCTTAAATCCCAGATTCATTTAAACCATAATTTTCCCCCTTTCTGATTTTTCGGTCAAATTTGGGTCAAGTGAACTTAAAACTCCCATTAATCGAATGTTCTTGTTAATAACAATCGATTAATGTTGGTCAAGGTTCATTTACAGTTCGAAGAATTGGGACAAGTTCGTGATTTGAACCTGTTTTGAAATAAAATTCCTGTAAATCCCTTTCTTTTCTTTTGATTTGTTTGGTTTTGATTTTTGTTTCTTTTCTGCATGTTTATTTGTTCTTGTTAAACTGCATAATTTTAGGGTCTTTTTTCTTTTTTTAGTTGTTTGTTTACCCGTGTTCAGTAGATTACTCAAAGATTGATAAAACTTCGTTTCAATTTTGCATGAGTTTAGCATGACTAGGTTTCTGGTGAATTATTTTTCTGCCTTGTTTCCATTTTTCTTTTTCTTGTTTAACTACTCTTCTACTACATTCTATAATTAAGCTTCAACATATTAGTTCACAATTTGAGTAGTTGTCTTTTGGGGTTCCTTTCCTGATAAATTTTAGTTAGTCACTATGTAAATGCATATAGCATCTTAGGTTTAATCTTGTTAGGTTTAATTAGATAATCATTTTTGCTTACTGTTTAGGTTAATTTTAAGTTCAATTGCATCTATTTGCCCTGTTTTGATTTGGATTGTTGTTGTCTTTTAATTGAAAATCAATAGAATTCTAGGAACCTAATTGAACAAAAGGTTTAGGTAAGAACTGCAATAAGCAGACTTTAGAAGGGAAATTTAGGGGTTTTCCAATTGAAAAATATCAGAATATTCTAGAAAAGGGACAACTAGCCTCATTTAGTTAGTACAAAAGTACTGAAACCAATAGGGAAAAACCAGTTGTCCAATTCTGTTGGAATATGCTTTTGTGGCTGTTGAATAATTCCTCCATGCACATGGCATCTTTGGTACCTATATATGGTACAATTTCTACACAGATTCAGGATGATGTTTTAGAAATCATCAACATTTCACTCCACAAAAAGCTCTATTTTTCTTTTTGAAAAATTGAGATTCCAAAAATCTTAAGAAAGAACTCCAAAACCTCTCATTTTCTGATTCTTTGTAAGTGTAAAAACATGGTTTGAAAAGTAGAGAGTGTCTTGGTCTGCTAGCTGGGATTTCTAGGTTCAGCTGGTTCTTTTTTTGGTCTGAAATTTTGATTCTTTGGGTTTGCTGAAGCTGTGCTGGTCATTGTTGTTATTTTCTGTTTCTGAGATTCCTCCAACAGTCTTACCTTCATCTTTAGCTGTTATTTAATTGCTGTTTCAAGGTACATATGACCCTTTTTCTTGTTTTGATTGCTTGTAATTGAAACTTCAGATGAATATGAGTTGTTTCTTTTTGTTTGACACTGTTTGTATATGCTGGTTAAGTTTTACATGCTGAAACAGTGCTAAAGCTTTTCATTCTCTCTCAGAATATATGAGTTTCTTTACCTCTAGTTTATGTCATAATGTTCTGTTTCTTTGTTAAACTTTAGTATTGATTATCTCATGCTAGTATGCATTTCTGTTTCTTCCTGCACTGACTAAACAACATGTTCAGGCTCCCCTCCTTAAAATCATGTTTGTCCATTGAGCCTGACCCTTACATGGTCAGGTTCATGGATTGAACTTCCCTTTTCCTTTTGTCCATTGAGCCTGACCCTTACATGGTCAGGTTCATGGATTGAACTTCCCTTTTCCTTTCCTTTGAGTCTATTCTAGTATTTCACCAAGGCATATGCCATGAATTTGGGCTTGAAACCTATATTGGTTCATGAGTTTAACCTTTAACATGGTTAAAACCTATGAATCACTACTATTTCTGCATTATGTGTTTTGGGCCTGACAATGTAGTATGTTAGTATAACTGAAGTAATTTTTTGAATCTGACCTTTTCACATGGTCAGATCCATGAAATACTTAGAAAAATAGAGGTTGATTTGGCAATAAGAAACTTCAGGTTGAGAGTTTAAGTAAATAGCTTGTGAGAAGCAGCTTTGTAGCTGGCCTCTTGCAGATCTTATGCTTTGATTTTGAAGAAGTTGATGGAAGGAATTTTGAAACCAGAAGAAACTTTTATTTTTTTTTACTTTACTTTTTTTTAGAATTTCCTTTTTAGATACTAGCTATAATGGTTGTTAGGATACTGATTCATTAGGAGTAAAAGCTTTATTGTATAAATTCTTAGATTCACAATATTTTAAACGGTCTGTTAAATTTTAATTTAAGTTTAATTATTAGTAGGCTTTCAATAGTAGATTTTCCTTTTGTAATAAACATGTTTAGAGTTGCATGTAAATATAAACTGGGTTGCATTTGCAAGCAGGCCCAAGTCTTGGGCTCATTCGAGCAAGTCTGACCTGGGCCATTGGGCCTGGGTAGTTGGACTCCACAGCTTGACCCAACATCAGATGCTTTTCTTTCACTAATTACAAATGCATATCAGATGTATCTTGCAAATTAATGTAGTAGAATTAATTTTCAAACTAGCCTTGTGCTTCGATTTTTCTTTCAAGAATGACTTCGTTTCAGCCTTTCTTCACTAATTCGTGTATATTGTGTAAAAGGTAGATAGGCCCAGATGTAGATAACCATAACTTGGCCCGCCTGGTATGAGCCCAATGTGGGTAAAGATTATTTGAAGTTATGACTTAGGCAGAGGAAATTGGAGTTCTATTCTCCTGGGTCAACTCGTGAGCCCATAGACAGCCTTAAAGCTGAATTGCCTAATTATGGAGAAGTTGCTGGCCCATTTCCCTTGTCCAAAACGACTAAAACTAGTTTATAATTAATAGCTTCTTTGTTAAGTTTAAGTTAGTTTTAAAATAAGAACATCATTAGAATACCTTAATTAAGTACTTTTCTTTTAAAACCTTTTGAGGTGTGCCATTTCCCTTTAATAACTCATGGCCCTCATGAACTTAATTCAAACCTTGTAAAATTGAGGTGTGCCATCAAGTGAACTCTCCATAGCCCTCATAAATGTTGTTAATTCTAACATTCGTAGTTGCTTTAGGCGCGTTTCTTTGAATAACTTATCATAGTTACGGGTACAGTTCTCGTGACCGAGTTGTAATTTTTAAATTTCGGGTGTACATTTCATGTAACCCAATTTTAATTTCTCAAACAATGTTAAATAGAATGTGTCACGAACCGTGGATGCATTTCATGTAGCGTGGTTTAAGACGTGTTTTAAATGACATTAAATCTTCCTAAAAGTTGTTTAAAATAATTAAAAGCGGTTATAAGGCTAAAAATGCATAATAGGTTTAAAACGTGTAATAAATCAGATAATTAGGCCAATCTTAATAGTTTAAGCGACCGTGCTAGAACCACAGAACCTGGAAATGCCGAACACCTTCTCCCGGGTTAACAGAATTCCTTACTTAGAATTTCTGATTCGCAGACTTTTAAATAAAGTCGAAAATTTCCTCGATTTGGGATTTTGAAATAAACCGGTGACTTGGGATACCATAAATTATTCCAAGTAGAGACTCTGATAAATTAATTGATTCCATTTCGATTAATGTCACTTAAATTGGACAAACTCCCTTTCATACCCTCAGGTGTAAAAAGGAGGTGTGACAGCTCTGGCGACTCTGCTGGGGATGATAACCCATAACTTTTGGTTCAGGGTTCAAGAATTCGAGCTTAGAATAACTATTATAGTTGGCTTGTTTTTATCTAATTTTTTTACATGTTGAGCCTAATGTCCTAAATGTTGCTTTTTACCGTTTTGATATTGTTTGGACTGTATATAAATTGTTACGAAACCCACTTCTCTCTGAGTCTTCTAAATCATCTGGGAAGTGTGCACTTCGTGTAACTTCTTTTCTATTAGAGTCATATCCCAATTTTAGAATGAGGTTCGAACAAGTTGCAAAGCCGGTAAAGCTTCTGTATTCCCGGTACGCTGCCCCCGGCTCGAGCTGTACGCTCGGGTAAGCCAGTCTAGAATAATACCCCAGGTTTTAAACCTAGAATAACATAGCCTCATGTCGGATCCCTAGTAGGAACGCTTGTTTACATCACATGTATTTGAATTTGGGGACTCAACACAGGGGTTGAGTCCATCTAGGACAGGTGTACCCAAAATGAAAAGACCATCCTGATGCATTCTACTTGCTACTTGTACATTTATTTGCTTCGGATTGCATGTTGACCGACTTTTGAATAATGGAGAAAAGTTGGAAAGAAAAAATCAAATTGAGGACTGAGAGAGATAATTACCTGTCTTTGAAAACCCGGTGTCCAAAAGTATCGAAACTCTGCAAAATATTTGAAAAAAAGAGAAAAGGAATTTTTTCTTCAAGAAAATTTTGGTCAAAACTGTCCGAACTACGCAAGTTTGATTCTCACCGGATGTGGGATACGTATGCAACACTCACCGGGTCCAACTCCATTTTGCAAAAATAACCCAAAAAGAATAAAAAATTTGTCATTTTGTCATAAATAAGTTAGGTGATGCCATTCTTGTCTAAATAGCCAAACTGTCCCCCAAAGGGCACCGGAAGACTGCCTTTTCAAGAACAACCACCTATGGTTCCTTTTTCAGATTTTGGCCAATTAGCAAACACAACCCTAAAATCTTCTTTCCTGAGGTGCTGAAGGGTCGTATTTGCAAAGGCGGTTTTGCTTGTTTTGAAATGAAAATTTTTGAAAAAAAAACTGATAACTTTCTCTTGAGTCGAAATAAATCATGATCTTTTAACCAATCACTCTAATAAATGTGCAAGATGAGCACAATTGAAAATGAACCTTTCACGGTCCTTGAAGAAATCCCATTAGGACTACATATGTGGTGGAATGGCTTAGGGAATGTCAGCAGAGATACTGTGTAAAGGTTTTAGGCGGTCTTGTTGGTCTTCTGAAAATCAAACCGAGGTTGGATGTGATTGAGGCTTTGATACCTTTTTGGGTCCCCGCGCATAATGTGTTCCATTTTTCTGATTTTGAGCTAACCCCCACGCTTGAGGAAATAGCGGTCTATGCCGGTCTTAGTGGGAATCTCAGAAGTAGGTACCCAGTGGCACCAAGAACAGTGACTCCTCACAAATTTTTGGACCTTTTGAGCATCAGACGGGAGGTTAAAGATGGAAATCTATCTGAGGGATTTTGCACATTCTACTTCTTGTACTAGCGTTATGGTGATCCTCACGGTTTTGAGGCACCATATACTGGCCTAACTCATTCAGGAAACAAAGATAAATGGGAAGCATGGCGAGGACTGGCTTTTATAGTGGCAGTCTTGGGTGTTTTAATTTGCCCAAGAAAAGATGAAAACATAGAATTGGGTCTTGTAGGAATGGTCCACGTCATGATTAAAAAAACAAATGGAACCCTTGTTCCAATGATCTTAGTGGAGATTTATCGAGCTTTAACTATCTGCCGAGAAGGGGGAAAATTCTTCGAGGGCTGTAACATGCTCCTACAACTTTGGATACAAGAACATCTTTGTCACTGCGTGGGGTACATGAACTACGACATGACTGGTCTGAATTGCATTGAAGAGCATGAAAACCGAGTGGTGGGTTGTGAATTTCCAGAAGGTATAGAGGCCTGGTTTGCGCATTTGAGTTCCTAAACTTCAGATAAAATTAAGTGGACTTTCGGTTGGCTCCCTATCACTGAAGTCATTTACATGTCAGCTGAGGTGTGCTATCTTCTCTTAATGGGTCTCTGGAGCATTCAGCCATATTCTCCACACAGGGTAATGCGCCAACTAGGCAGGTTCCAAACTATCCCGCATGACGAAGATCTGAGCTGACAAGTCATCGAATTGGATCCAAAAGTTGTATTCCCAGAAGGAAAAGTTCATCATATTTGGAATGAGTGTAGATTTCTGGAGCCAAAGACTCGGGTGTGGGATCTATCTAAAGGCGAGTTAGACTCTAATTACATGACTTGGTTTGGTAAAAGGTTTCAAGTTCATCAGGAGCCCGAACGGCCTGCTAAAAGACCCCACGTCTAGCAATTCACTGATGATTCACGAGAGCAATGGGATTGGTTGGCGAAAGCGGCATGCTACAGGGCCAAGAAAAGCAAATTGGAGGGACAAATCAGGGATCTCAAATTTGACAATAGTGTACAAGCTACTGCCGATGAAGGGGAAAAGAAGAAGCTGGTTCAAGAAAACAAAGCCTTTCGAGCCCAGATCCAAAAAATGAAGATTGTTGCTGAGAATCAGGAAAGAAGCCGAATAGATGAACGGCTCATAAATGGTCTTAGAAGGAAAATATCTGAGTATCAGGATGACTTGGAAAAATCCAAGGTTAATCTGGCAAGAGCCCGGGCACAAATGACAAAGAACGCAGAGGAACCGGCAGAGTTTGTACGATAGTTGAAAAGGAAATATGAGGGAACAATCACAAATTTGAAGAAAAGGCTAACTACCCTCGAAAATGAGATGGCCAAACAAGGTAAGAACTTTAAAGCAGAAAGGGAACATTGCTCTGTATTAATGTCCCAACTAGAGGAAGATATGCAACAGCTGTATGTCAAAACCATCATGACACCCAAGTGCTAGAAGCTAGGTCTTAGCAAATCAGGCGTTTGCTCCAAGAAAGGGGTATCATCAGGGAGAGGGTTTGGGCAATTGCTGACTATATCGTCATGAAGTTACATGAATATGAAGACATGACTAGAACCACCTTCTTTGCTGCGGTAATGACCTTTGTTTGCCAAATAATGAGTGACCTGGAGCTTCTTCAAGGGGATCTTGTACATAGGCACGTGGCAAGACCGACCGATGTCCCACGAGCCCCTAGAGTAGAAGCACTTATGTACTCTTGATTTTCATTTTTGATTCTGTACTTCAGTTTTTAGTTTTAAAATATATTTTGAGTCTGTTTGTAGTTTTGAAATTCTTAGAAAGAGTATGATAGAGTCTTTTGTAACAGAGAAAAGTAGAAGTTTTTATTAATGAAAATTTGAAAAAAACCCAAAAATTGTTTCTTTACTTTTCGCATTTATTCCTTGGACTACGTGATGATCTGATTCACGCGGCGTCGTGGTACGTAGGCAATTCTCATTGGATCCGGTCATGATTTTTGTAAATAACTCAAATAAAAGAGGAATGTGGAAAAGAGAAAACCAAATGAAAAACCAAAAGAAAAGAGAGAAAACAAGGAGAACAGAATGATAACAAGAGAGAAAATGAGAGTGCAAAAGAGAGCAAGAGAAAACATCGGGGAGATAAACAAAAGCTAGGATGAGACATGCAATCGTTGCAAAACATGTAGAAACACATTTAACTGTATAGGTGCATCACACCCCTAGTGTGCGATTTCCTATTTGTTAATTGCTTCAAACTAACCGATTTGTTGTCTATTTTTGAGTATTGGTTCCGTTTTTAAGGTGGTTGGTTTGTGGTAACCTGGCTTCACACCCATACTTTACAAAATCTAAGGGCAATATAGAAAGATCGTCAGAAGCTCATCCACCAACAATTCCCATCTCAGAGGATAGCCCGCTATAGGTTATCCTAACCTTAGAGTCAGCGGCAGCTGAAGAGAATAGGGCACTGCGCCTCCATGTGCTAGAAATGTGGGATGCCTGGTCCAATGGTAGGGAGCCGCCAAATCCCATACCCGAGTTACTTCCCAGAGCAAGTGGAAATTCCAACGTCCCAATAAATTATCCGAATACTCCACATAAATACCCCACCATCTTAGCTCACTTCACTGGAACACCTTCTAAGGTTCGCCCCCAGGTGGTTTTGGGAGTGGCCTCCAATATATTTATAGCACCACCAACATCAGCTGCGGTGCAACCCACTTTGCCCAGGCCAAGCTTTGATCCATCATCTTTCACCTTCCAAGTACCATCTTTTCCACCAGAACCTACCCAGTTCACCACCAATACTTACCCTCAACAACCCCAGTACGAGTTTACTGCGGGATAGGAGAAGGCTACAAAGAACCCCAAGGAAGAGGAAATTACTTGGAAAATGAGGAGCATGGAACAGAGCCTTAAGAATATACAAGGTTTAAGTGGACAAAAGAGTGTATCCTATGCTGATCTATGCATGTTCCCACATGTGCATTTACCCATAGGTTTCAAGACCCCAAAGTTCGAAAAGTATGACAGGCACGGGGATCCCATAGCCCATCTCAAGAGGTATTGCAATCAATTACGAGGGGCCGGCGGAAAAGAAGAGCTCCTAATGGCTTATTTCGGAGAAAGTCTAGTTGGCATTGCATCTGAGTGGTATATGGATCAGGACATATCTCGTTGGCACATTTGGGATGATCTGGTTCGAGATTTTGTCAGGCAGTTTCATTATAGTATAGACATAGCTCTCGACAGGAATTCTCTATCAAATCTTAAGAAGAAGTCATCGGAAAGTGTCTGAGAATATGCTGTTAAATGGCGCGAACAAGCGGCTAGGGTCAAGCCCCCAATGGATGAAACAGAAATGGTGAGTGTTTTTCTTAAAGCCCAAGAGGCTGACTACTTTCAGAATATGATGTCTGCCATAGGGAAACCGTTTGCTGAGGCCATCAAAATTGGTGAGATGGTCGAGAATGGTCTGAAAAAAGGGCGCATATTGAGCCAATCTGCCATAAGAGCTACATCACAAGCAATTCAAAGTGGGTCCGGAGGTGTAGCAAACATAAATAAGAAAGAAGAGGTGTCAATGACAACTTCAAGTCTGAGAAACCCCTGTCCACCTAGAGGTTACTTCTCTCCACGCACCCCACAACATTATTATCCTCATCAAGATGTGGCCTATGTTATGGCTCCTCAGCCGTACGCAGTAATGAACGCCCAGCCATATGCTCGGCCACAACAACAGTTCAACCAAAATTGAGCTCCATTTCCTAGAAATCACCCTCCTCACCAAGCTCAGTATAATCCCCGACCTCCACAAAATAACTTCCCCTACAATGCCCGTGCTCGGGAGCCACATAGATGAACAAACTTCATGCCTATTGGTGAATAATACTCTAGTCTTTTCCCTAAACTGGTCCAAATGGGTTTGTTGCAACCCGTACCCCAAACCAGGAAAAGCCCAGAGTCGCCCTCCTACCGAGCCGATGCTCGATGTGCTTACCATTGGGGAGTGGAAGGGCATGACACTGGAGACTGTTGGACCCTGAAAAGGTCTGTTGAAAATCTCATAGAACAAAAACGGATAGTGCTAAAGGGTGAAGAAATTCCTAATGTGACCAACAACACATTACCGGATCATAACAACGGGCCAATTATTGGAATGATTTGTGAAGATAAGGAGTTTGATCCCGCTTTGAAAACCATCATTGCAATCCCTGACATCGAGAACAAGCCAAAGGCTACTGCAAAGCAGGACAAAGGGGAGAAGAAGAGTAAGCCCACCCCTCAAAATACAGAAAAGACAGTGGAAACAAAAACTGGGACAGTACACCCGAAGGATACCATTCTTTATGTTTCCCGGGGTCACAGGAAAGAGCAAATGACATTGAGCCCTCCAAGAAGGTTCGAGCTGAACAAGGGATCTAAGATGTACATGCCTAAAGGGACCTATGTGGTACGAGGGCCATTAATTTCACCAAGGCTGAATGAACCCGTGGTTATTGGCCGCGCACCACAGAGGCACATGACAGACCCTACTGCCGTCCGATAGAATTACAACAGGGCGGTAGTAACCTACAAGGGAAAAGAGGTCCTAGGAGAAGCAAATGAAACTAACCCAGCTGAGAAATACCTTAATCTGGAAGAAGTGAATAATGCCAAGAAGAAACGCTTCCCGATCAAAAAGCCAGTTAGTGCCAAAGAAGCAGAAGAGTTCTTCTAAAAAATGAAAACTGCAGACTACAAGATAATTGACCAACTACGAAAGTCTCCCGCTCAAGTATCGTTGTTGCCTCTTCTATTAAGCTCAACTGAGTCTCAGAAAGTGTTGATAAAAACCCTCAATGAAGCTTATGTTCCGATTGAAACCACTGTCGAACAACTGGAAAGGATGGCAGAAAGATTTTTCGCAGTCAATCAAATTTCCTTTAGCAAGAACGATTTGCCCCCGAAAGGGGCCGCCCACAACAAAGCCCTCCATCTGACAGTTAAGTGTGAGGGGTACTATGTAAAAAGATTCATGGTGGATGGTGGATCGGGGGTTGATATCTACCCTCTCTCAACTTTGCAAAGAATGGAGATTGGGACTGAGAGAATTAGGCCTAACAATGTCTGTGTGCGTGCCTTTGATGGCATCAGGAGAGACACCATAGGTGAGATCGATTTGATTTTGACTATTGGTCCTGTAGATTTTGTATGCGGCAAAAATCAGAGGACTTAATTTCTCGCTATCAAGACATTTCAGAAGAATTCCTCGAGATCCTGAGGGCGTGGAGCTATGACCGAACCCCCTCCCTCGGGGCTCATCGGGGCCCGACTCAGGGAAGACCGATGATAGCATCCTAGGAAGCTCAACTCTATTCAAGGACATGGATGAAGCTTTTGAATCTCAAAGATGGCCTTTATAAGAGTTCAAGCTAAAGAATTACAAAACAAGATCATTAGACTTCAAGTGCAAACGAAGAAGTTATTAATTGGGAGGAAGAGCTCAAGGATAAATGATGTGAATTGGCTAGGTGATAACATCAAGGATAAGGATAGAGTTTTGGAAGCTCCAAGGCCATATACAAGATCTCAAGCTAAAGAATTGCAAACTAAGGTTGCTAGACTTCAATGGCAAATAAAGAAGCTTTTAATTGTAGAGGAAGAGCTCAAGCCCAAATGAGATGAATTGTCCAAGTTTTACAATTATTTGGTAGTCCAAATTGAAGTCCAAGAGGAGGAAGATTGGGTTACCAAATCAGCCCTTGAAGTCCACCAATAGGGCTCAAAATGACCTTAAAAGAGGTCCAAAAGGGGGTGTTTCAAAAGGAGCCCAATTGGAGTCCAAACCAATGGCCCAAACTAATAGTTTTAAGGCCCAAATCTGCCCCAAAAGGATTTGGCCGCCCCCCACTTAATTTTGATGGCTTTTATTACCCCTTAGGAGCCACCTACCTAAGTTTGATGGCTATTGTGACCCCTAGCAGCTCCCTACCTAATTTAGATGACTTTTTTAGCAACCCCTACATTATTTTAAGTGCTTTTAACTCCTATAAATAAGGAGTTCTTCTCATTCATAAGACACAACATTTATTGATTAAGTATATCATACTTTGAGAGTTCTTTTGAACCTTTGTTACTTGTGCTTTGAGATTTATCTTTCAACCTTTACTAGTTCTTAGTTCAAGGTAGTAAGATTACTTCTCTTTTATGATATCTTTGATTCCTTTGTGGTATTCTTAGAAGGCGATTAATACTAGTTATTAATTGTTGTCTCAAGTTACTCGTAAAGTGGTCAAGATCCGAATCTATTGTTTTGATTTGCTTTTTAAGTAAAGGCGTTTGATTTCTTCCATAAATCAAGACGTTGTTACTTTGATCTTGTCAAGGCTATAGAACTTACGTTCTTGGAAGTTCTTGGAATTCTTTCCTTGAATTCGTCCCATATCCTTTATTTTCGTCTCTTTAATTCTAGTTGTTCAATTCCTTGTTGTTATTGCTTCCGCATTTACTTCTCAAATTCTTACTCTAATTTGGATTCCCGACCTAGTTGTTATCAAGTGGTATCAGAGCGGTTTTTATCAAGATTTCGTTCTTGGTAAGTCTTGGGATTTCTTGAATACTAAGAGCAAAGAAAAGAAAAAAAAATTAAAAAAACGAAAATCAGTTTTTAGAACAAAAAATAGAATTGCGTGCTCTCCGGGATATTTCTTTTGTATCTAATTTGTTACCAAAAATTAACAAAGGAAACAAGAAGAGGGGATCCTAGATTTTCTTACTCTTTCTAATCTAAACATATAATCCTTTCCTTTTTGTTCGCGTCATGTTTCAACCGAGCCTAATAGTTCTAGGATTTGGTTTTTCTTTCATTAGTTCCCCAAAAATCTGAATTTTACTACTAAGAACTTCATACGAGTTGGTTTAACTATAAATCTACAAAGTATTTTGTTCAAAGGTCATTTCGAGAGAAAAAAAAGGATAAAGTGTGTGAGAGAACAATTGAAAAAAAACAAAGAAGCCAAATTTGAGAGATACATATTTCCTTTAATCTATGTCAAGATATCTCAAATAGGTAGTTGCAGTGGAAGGAGTAGATCTATGACTCTTGAAAGGTCGATATTACAATATATCGAATGGAAAGAAGACAATGGTAAAGTTATTTTTCAAACAAGAGCTAAAGTGATGTCTACAATTTATACCCTTAGAATTGACAAAGCATTTAACTATAACTTAATTAGCACTTATATGGTTGAGAAATTGAACTTGCCTTGTGTTGAACATATTGATCCCTACATGTTGAAAGGAGTAAAGGTAGATAAAAGAGTGTTATTACCATTCTCTATTGGAAGGTATGAGGATGTGATTTGGTGTGATGTCATTCCCATGAATCGTTTTCATATCTTGTTGGGAAGGCCATGGAATATCTATAGAAGTGCTTCATATAGTATCGAAAAAAATAGATACTCTTTTGAGGTTAATGGGAAGAAACTCAGTCTTGGACCTTTGACTCCCTCACAAATTTGTGCAGATGAAAAGATTGTTAAAAAGAATATGGAAAAATACGAGAGAGAAAAGAATGAGAGGAGTAAGGGAGTGCATGTTGACATTCCAAGAGAGGAAAAAGGAGAGGTTGTCTTGAGTAAAAAGAGTGGGATGTCAAGTGAGGTAAACAATGATCTTGAGAAAAAAGAAAAGAGAGAAAGCAATAAGAGAAACAAAGTTTGTAAGGTAGAGAGAGAGAAACAAGAGAGATTGAGTGAAGGAAAAGAACTCTTTAGTGAGAGAAAAGAGGCTAAGGGTGAGGAAAACATTAGTCTTGCGATAAAAGCCAAAGAGAGTGTAAGCAAGAAAAAAGTTTCTTTACTTCCTAACCCATTAACTCTTTCTTGTTTTAGTTCTTGTGATTTTGTGCAGCCACGTGATGAAATACCTTTTGAAAGGAGTGGTGAGGCGCAAGAGATGGTGGCAAAAGATCCAATTGGATTCCAACATAAATTCGGCAATATCAATTCTTGTTGGATGGTGGAAGACAAAAGCTTGATTAAATTCTTTGTTATTAAACCTTTTGACTATTTCGATTCTTATTTACAGGGTTATGACATGGAGTTGCCTAAAAGCATTGCTAAGGTGGAGCCATTGCATAAAAGAATACAAGGTGATGATGTTCCATTGGTAAATAAGTCCAAGTATGGTATGTATAATTGGTTTATTTGCATTCTTGGTCTTTCTAGAACACCTAAGGTATTTTTGGAGGTAATGAATTACACTCTTATTTCTTATATTGGTGACTTTATAATTTTTGTAGATGATGATATTTTGATGCACATCAAGTCATTAACTATAATATCTAAGTTAATGTGTAAGAGTAATTCGCTTCCTTTTGAAATTGTGTATGACATAGATGATTACTTATTCCAACTTGGTGGAAAGAGGCATGGAATTTCTGTGAAGAGGCTTGCAAATGAGTTAAATATTTCTTCTTATCTTATTCAAGTGGCTAATGAGTTTTCATGTGCTAAAGAATGTGATCTTTGTTATGTGATGGGGAGTCATTCTTCAAGTCATGTTCATTGTAAGATTGTAAAAGTATTTGTTTCTAGTAAAGAGGATATGCATGATTGTTGTAATACTGGTGATCAAATACTCTTTCATGTAGAGGAATCCATGAGATTTGTAATTGTAGTTAGTAGTCTATATCATGAATGTATCTTGTTTGTTAAATGTGGTAAAGGTACTTATATTAAATGGATGTGTAGTTACTCTCTTATAATTTCTTTATCATGTATACTCATGGACTGCCGTACCGACAAGATCGAATTGCAAGTTCCATTGCATGGTGCATCTAAGAGAGGTTTTTATTGTATTAATCTAGGTAGACATAAATTTTATTGGGATGATGATGTCCATATTCTTTATAAGGGAGTATTTATACCTATTAGGATTGATTGGGTTAAATGGACACATTGTCACTATCTTATTTTATTCCTACTATTTTTTCAGATTAGTGGATACCATTTACTAGTGCGTGTTTTCTTTTTCTTGCAAGGTCAAAATTCGAGGACGAATTTTCTTCAAGAAGAGGGGAATGATAGCATCCTAGGAAGCTCAACTCTATTCAAGGACATGGATGAAGCTTTTGAATCTCAAAGATGGCCTTTAATAAGAGTTCAAGCTAAAGAATTACAAAACAAGATCATTAGACTTCAAGTGCAAATGAAGAAGTTATTAATTGGGAGGAAGAGCTCAAGGATAAAGGATGTGAATTGGCTAGGTGATAGCATCAAGGACAAGGATAGAGTTTTGGAAGCTCCAAGGCCATATACAAGATCTCAAGCTAAAGAGTTGCAAACTAAGGTTGCTAGACTTCAATGGCAAATAAAGAAGCTTTTAATTGTAGAGGAAGAGCTCAAGCCCAAAGGAGATGAATTGTCCAAGTTTTACAATTATTTGGTAGTCCAAATTGAAGTCCAAGAGGAGGAAGATTGGGTTACCAAATCAGCCCTTGAAGTCCACCAATAGGGCTCAAAATGACCTTAAAAGAGGTCCAAAAGGGGGTGTTTCAAAAGGAGCCCAATTGGAGTCCAAACCAATGGCCCAAACTAATAGTTTTAAGGCCCAAATCTGCCCCAAAAGGATTTGGCCGCCCCCCACTTAATTTTGATGGCTTTTGTTACCCCTTAGGAGCCACCTACCTAAGTTTGATGGCTATTGTGACCCCTAGCAGCCCCCTACCTAATTTAGATGACTTTTTAGCAACCCCCTACATTATTTTAAGTGCTTTTAACTCCTATAAATAAGGAGTTCTTCTCATTCATAAGACACAACATTTATTGATTAAGTATATCATACTTTGAGAGTTCTTTTGAACCTTTGTTACTTGTGCTTTGAGATTTATCTTTCAACCTTTACTAGTTCTTAGTTCAAGGTAGTAAGATTACTTCTCTTTTATGATATCTTTGATTCCTTTGTGGTATTCTTAGAAGGCGATTAATACTAGTTATTAATTGTTGTCTCAAGTTACTCGTAAAGTGGTCAAGATCCGAATCTATTGTTTTGATTTGCTTTTTAAGTAAAGGCGTTTGATTTCTTCCATAAATCAAGACGTTGTTACTTTGATCTTGTCAAGGCTATAGAACTTACGTTCTTGGAAGTTCTTGGAATTCTTTCCTTGAATTCGTCCCATATCCTTTATTTTCGTCTCTTTAATTCTAGTTGTTCAATTCCTTGTTGTTATTGCTTCCGCATTTACTTCTCAAATTCTTACTCTAATTTGGATTCCCGACCTAGTTGTTATCAACCGATATCGAAGCCAGGACAAAGGGAAGCTCCCAAGGAACACAGCTAAGTCTGACAGGGCCGGCCTATCCAGAGCCTATGATGAGGCGTCGCGTCAAGCCATCCCATCTCCATACTTTATAATTAATGCCCATGTACTAGTAGTCGGGTTCCCCTCTTATATAAAGGGAACTCGCACTACCTTATAGAGGGCTAATGTTGCTCCAACTATTCTCTCCAAGTGCAATAATCTCTCTCTCTCTCTCTCTCATCTTTTTAATTTGCTCGTTCTCATTGGACCGAAGGCACTTTAATACTCATCATTCTCTTACTTGTTCTTCATCTATTGGTATTGGCCATAAAGAGCTTTATTTAATCATATCTTAATTGTTATCTCATTCCCAATTGCTCTCGATAGCTCGAGCTTGACCCGAACATCGGCCCCAAGGTCCTCCATCGACCAGTCCTGCATCCGGGTAACAGGCCCCTCAGTTTGATTAATGCCTCGTTTTAGCTTGCATTTTATCATTAAACTCCACATTCTTAGCATCATTTGCTCTAAAAAACTAGCGCGAGAATAGATCATGTATTTTTAGAATCCCATTTATAAATTTAATTGTTGTTACCATTTTCACGGTAAACAGTTTGGCGCCCACCGTGGGGCTAAAAATAATAGTGGTTATTTTCTTGCTGGTTTTATTGCAAAAACGCACGTTATCTTTCACACCTTTTATTGTCCAAAGATCTCTTGATTTCAGGTCAAAATGTCTGGCTCGGTAAACAGTCGAGAACGACTACCCCAAAAATCATGGCGGAAATGGTGTGGCTGTTCCATTGGTTGGTGCAATGTCGCAGAAGCCTGATAATGCATCTAGGCTGATTCCAGCGGACTCGGGTTCGCAAGGCGCACAGCAGGTCGACGAAGCCTCGCATACCTATAGGAGCATACAACATTTCGACCAACAGGAAGCCCAACAAACCCCAGCTCGGGAAATATAGGAAGTTAGTCTTCACGATATTTTTGAAATGTAGCAGGCACAGCAGTTGGCTATCGCTCAGTTGCAGAGCCATCCGAAGACTCCCAGCACGGTAGCGCCGGAAACAACTCCCTGTGCCGAACGAGTACCCGAGAGATCAAGCAACAACGGATCGATAACGGACCCTGCCACAACAAAGATGCTTGGGGATCTCTCCAAGAGGATCGAGTCAGGTTCATGGAAGTTCATGCAACAGTTGTCCCTAGAGGAAGCGGTCACGGAGCCTGTCTCGTGGAAATCCAAAGCGCCATAACTCCCTAAGCGCGACATGAGCTCAGATCCCGACGAGCACACCACCGCTTACACATGCGTGGGAAAAGGCAGCGACCTTCAAGATGATGAGTTCGATCTCGTCTCGTTGAGGAAGTTCGGGGAAACATTCTCAAAAGGAACCATGATATGGTGTCGTAGCCTAGCGCATGACCTCACAAACTCGCTTACCGTACCAGTAGATTCCTCCACAAAGGCACACGCCGATGCCATCAAAGCAGCAATGGGAGAGCCCGATGCATCTGAGGCTGAACAAAGAAAGAATGAAATGCCACAGGAAGTCGCGCCTCATTACCTGATAGAATGAATGAGATCGCCCCCGGTTTCGGATGACTGGGAAACACAAGCCTTCTCCCGAAGCCTAAACAAACCATGCTTGATGACTCCAGGACATTTGAAACGAAGCTTGATCAGATACCCAGCCGAAATCTGGTCGGATGCCCGTACCAGGTACCAGCCACGAATCAGGGTCGTGGACGACCATCCGGGAGCCTCCTCGGGCTCGGTATACCCAAGCAGGCTCCCGACAAAGAAACTAATGCCAAAAAGATGGAGGTACCATCCATGCGTTGCGGATAGGAGGAACGCCGTAAGATGCAACCTACCTCGCAACGATCGAGAAATGGCTCGAGGGCAACATCCTCGAGGAATCTTCACCAGAACCAAAATCGACGAGGCATGGCTAGGGGGTACCCCACCCAGCAGAGTGCGATTTCATCATTGCTATACCAAATATCATGATCACCATAAGCGAAACTAGGGACGCCGAATGACTCAGACCTATTCGACCAAGACCCCTCCAAAGGAACTGCAACCTGGCGTGGGAACCGCAGGGCACGCGCGACCACGGAGTCAAAAATGGCCATCAGCTTAGGAGAACAACGGCCATGCTACTCAATAAATATTGCCACCAAGTACTGCCGAACGATCAGGCTCGAATCTAGCCCCAAGGGAGGAGGGCTACCAGGAAGAACGAAGAAAGCAAGATGCTGCGTATTACCACGATAGTGGAGGAGCGCCAACACCCTCCGAGGACTCATAAAATGGAAAGTAAAAATGTTCGTCGCTAGAGAAGAATGGGTCCAGGGATATTTCCAGAGGACACCCTTACATCCAGAGGAAAGGACACCGAGAGGGCCCTATACTGATGCATTGGTAACACTCTCCCTCATTTGATCTATTCCAAATAAAACATATGTTCATGAATACAGGTGGTTCGATCAAGCATACCAATGAGGTTGGGCCAAAGTCAATGGGGCGGTTCGGACAAACGAACCAAGTCGCTCCCCCACCCCGAATCTTTGACGAATTCCAAATAATGATCACCACAACAAGCAGGAAGACTGTTATCTCTATACACCCCATCTAAGCTCGATCTGGGATGCAAGGTACAGACGTCTTATTTAGATGGCCACGGGCACACTGCCCGGAGACAGCGTCGGCCCCATTTTTCCAAAAGAATGAAATCCCATGCAAATGGCAGAATTAAAATAAGACGACAGGGAGCAGTACGCGACGAGGGGAAATTCCCCACCATATAGCGTATTGCCGACATCGATACCTCCACCCTCGGAAGGATCAAAGGGTAAACTAATCACATCTTCGGCCAAGCTTGATTAAATACAATGGAGGGTTGTATTAGGGCTCACACCTCGAGAGGGCAGGAACGTACCAAACCTCGAAACGTCGCCTACACATCCCACGGTGAGGAAGAACTGCTTCACTCCTTTGTTATTTTTTCACTAACCTGTATGCAAACAATCGGCAGGGACATTCGGAAGTTCTAACTCCGCCTGGAAATCTCAAGGCCTTAGCAGGGCCTGCTGCATTTTCTCCGCTCGATCGGATTTTCGCCCCAAAGAGGGTCTCTCCAGCAAGATTATTAGCAGAGCAACGTACCCCAGAGGAGGATCTGACAAGATCAAAGGCTTTCTCCTACAGACAAATGACGAGCGATGATCTTGTTTTAAGGGTACCATCCCCTCGGAAGGACCGGGAAATCTCAGACTAAGATTCAATAGTGGATTACGTACCGGATCGAATGGTTCGAGGAGCCGCCCCGTGCGGGCTGAGCTTATGACAATGAAACAATATGTTCTTACACCAAGAAATAAAAGGATATTTTTTTAGCATCTCATACGCCAAACAAGGAAACCTCAGTATACTCCCGGCAGGGACCCCTCCATCAAATGCATCCCAAAATACTCGGAGACTTAACGCCAAAAATTTGGCACCCGCATGACCCCAGGGTCGGAATCCCGGGCTCATAAAGCCCCTGCAAGGCAACTCCAAGCTCACAAAAAGCGGCCTTCGAGCTTAAACAAATGCGATGACTCAGAGACTGTCATTAATCGTCGTGCACTGGAAAACCCAAAACTGAAGACCCCTAGCATGCAGACTCGCCGTAACCAGATCTATTTGCAACAAAAATTGTAAGATCTCAATAGGCATGACAAACTGTAAGACCTCAACAGGCATGACAAACTGTAAGACCTCAACAGGCATGAAAATCTCGAAGTTTAGGCTATACGTCGCATTTGTACGAATCCCGAAAGGGCAAACCCTCGGTGTAGACGCCTAAACTATTACTCAGGATAAAAAATGGCTCCAGCAAAACACATATAACTATGGTCAGAACGGCTAATACATCAAAATTAACATGACTCAGGGATGCCCGACCATCGCTAAACAAAATCGCAGGCCACTACTTCGAATATACTTCAGAAAGAACCGGTTAAAACATGCTTCTCTCAACAGGCAAAAAACAAGCTTCGACTATGTCGGCTCCAAATCGCAAGGAGTCGATCTACTCGACCTACGAGCTAAAAACCTTCCAAGGTGCTCAAACATCACCGATAACGACTTGAAATCGAGGTTCTTCCGGAACCGATGATGGGTCAGGCAGAATTATTTCAAAAGATCTTAACGAGCGGAAAACAAAGCCTACAAAAAGCCCACGGGCAAAAGCGTAAGGGCCATTGTCGCCAGCCAAAACAAGCCTCCGAGCCACACACTAAAAGGTCTCAACGACCAAAACAGTGTAAGAGCCACTGATGCCAGCTTGAAAATTGACAACTTGAGGATTAAAATGAGCTCAGTCGTAACCCGATTCGGAGACCAAATCCAAAATAGTTAACTATACAAGACTCATGGCCACATATCAAAAGGTCTGAACGACCAAACTGCATAAGGGCCACTATCGCCGGTTTGAAGATCGAAAAAACTTGAGGGTCAATTGAATCTCGAGTCGCAACGCGACTCGAAGACTGGACCCTAAAAAGTCCAAACAACAAACACCCAAGGGCAAGAAATAAAAACCATCATCGCCAGCCCATACAAATGCAAAACTTGAGGGTAAATTAAGCTCGAGTCAGATCCCGACTCGGAGACTGAACCCGAAGAAGGTGAAAGCACGCAAGCCTAAGGGAAAATCCGAGGTCGAATCGACCCAATTGAAACTCCAACAAGCAGAAATACAAAGAATACAAATTGCGGGGTTCCCCCCTCTTATTTCTACATATTGACGATGGAGCGAAATCTCAGCCTACATCATATAATGAAAGCTATATACACAACAAAGAAGGTAGGGAATAATCATTCCCCCTTTTTTATAGCAGCTATAGTCCGGCGGTCTCCTCCTCATCGTCCTCAGCATTGGACAATAGGAACTTGGCATCGTCCTCCTCTCCTTTGGCTTGCTCGATCTCCCCAAGAGATCAAAGCCCCTGGCATGAATCTCCTCGAGGATTTCCTTTCGGGATCTGCACCTCATGTACTCCTTGCTATTGTTTTCACGATCGAGGGTATTCTTCAGCTCAGTTTTAGCAGCGACAGTTCTTCTTGAATAAGCCGCCATTTTCTGTCCCTCCCTGGTGTTATTCATCACAACCTCGGCCAAACATTCACCACCTCGGTTTTCGCCCTTGAAAGCTCAAATGAGAGTCTTACGATCATCTTCGCCCGAGTAGAATCATTCGCACGGGCGGCCTAAATTAGCACCTCAAGAGCGGAAGCCCCGGCCTGAGCCCTCTCTTTGGCCACAGAATGGGCATTCACATGCGCCTGCAGCTCGGTGAATTCATGTTTGGCTTTGCTAACCTCACTCTAGAGTTGTTCTAGCTCATCCGCCTTATCCTTCAACTGAAATAGCAACACGTCAAGGAAGCAAGACAAAAAGGCAATACAGGCCAGCACGAAATGCAGGATACCTATTTCTCCAAGAGGGCCTCCCGGGCCCGGCTCCGATCCACCTCATGCCGTAAAGAGACGAGCTCATTTTACTTTGCCTCACAAAGAAGTTTGAGGGATTTATCCCTATCTCAAGCCTCCTGCAATGGGGCCTCACAAGGAAGCAGTTCGGCTTTGAGCCTATCAAAAGCCTGAGAAAGAAAGCCAGATAAATGAGAAGAAAAAAGAGGAGCGCAGGGCCAGAACATCCTTACAGCGGACGAAACTCACCAAAAGGCCAAAGCACTAAGCCTTGCCGAAGGCCGAAGTAGCATCTGACGGTGCACCAATCCCGAAACGATGCCTATCGGCCAAATTACTTCTCGTTAACCAATGCGAAGAAGTCGCCTCACCAAAAGCCTTCTCACACCTTAGAGCATCTTTCCTTTTACCGGTGCTCCTTGACCCCGAGGCCAGCAATCTCTCCTCCTTTCTCGGGGAACTCGGCCTCACTTCGAAAGGACTCCCGGCACCTACGACAGATAAATCAGATGAGCCAGCAAGAAGGAAGCCACCTCTTAGGGGGTAGAACACCAAGAACCTACCATGATGCCGCCTCCCATCTCCCTTTTGATAGATCTCACCACCGGCGCCTATCATAAGTCGAGCAAGCTGCCAGCTTACGAGACCATTCGGCTAAATTAGGGACCTCACTAGGCAACCAATGAGTTGCTATAAACAAAGAACAGAAAGATATCGTTACGGGGCCAAACTCATGTTGAGATAAAAATAGTTCAAACGGAGCGCTTACTTGTGAAGTTCCATTTCTTAGGAAACGGCAAAAATTCTCCAAGATAACATCGGTTGTCCGGATTTGAATAAACCGATTCATCCATCCACGGTCCTCATCCTCCTCGTTACTGATCAAAGGAGCTCAGGTGGATCTACGCTAAAGAGTAATCAGGCCCGATAGCACAATGGTCGGTACAACCTCACGAGGTGGCTGAGGGTGAATTCTATCCCGGCCTTGTCAGCAAAATATCTCATCAACTGCACTATTCTCCAAAGAAAGGGATGAACCTGCGCCAACGTTACTTGATATCTTCTACAGAACTCAAGCATGACCCGGTCCGGGGAACCCCACCCAAGAACATGAATATATACTCAAGAATTCCTCAACGTATGTCATGGTATTCTCCTCGAGGGAAGGTGCTTGCAAAATCATGCCTTCCCTCCATCCGCATTCTTTCCTGATCATCTCGAGGTTTTCCTCCCTCACCGATGAAATAATCCTCGACACATTCTCTCGATGGCCAGGAACATTGGGAGGCCTCAACAGTGTAACAGCCCTCTTCGAGGCAGGGCACCCCAAGCCTCGCTCTCCTGACATCGGAGGCGAGCCGTTGGTATCGACCAAAGGTGGAGCACAGGAGGGACTCCCCTTCTTTCGGGGATCAGGCGTCGAAGTGGAGGCCATGATTACGTCAGAATAAAGGGAAGAAGATAAGGATCTAGGCAAAAACTTTCTAAAATAGGGAAGCAAAAAGACTAGCACAAAGCGCCAGGCTCTGCAGAGGAGATAGGCTTATCAAGAACTGCAAAATCGCCACTTAAGAGGCGGATGAGAAAATATATAGAGGCTAGCGACAACTGCTCGTTTGCCCAAGATGGCCAATTAATTCTGGCCGCGTTAATGTCACCCTCTCCTTAGGGAGTGTACTGGCAGAATCACTCCAGGCTCCCACATAACGCATAAAACTACGGGACCTCGGGAGATCCCCGATGTCATAAATATCTGTTCGGAAGGAGCTATTGATTCAACCTCGGGACGTGGCCAATCTCGGAGCCCCCGGTCTATCCCACGAAAAGGCCCTGAAGGGCCGATGCCGGAACGCAAAAGCAAAAAAGCAGGGAGAAGGGTTGATAGAATAAAAACTCCTTTTATACATTGACAAAGAGAAAAGACGTCTTTACACTATTCGTTTCCCGGGGGAGAACACATAAAACAAAAAGGAAGGCATAGAAAAAGGACTTGGAGACTACTCCTCACCACTATCGTCTTTGCCCTTATCAGGGGCAATCAAGAGCGCCAATCTTCCCTCCACCGCACGGGCCTCCTTCATATCAGTAAATAGCTCGAAGCCTTTGGCCTCGTGTTCTTCCAGGGTCTCCCTCTTCACCTCTGCTTTGACATGCTCGATAGCTCGGATTAGTTTTTGCTCAGCTACCATGGATATGTCACAAACCATTGTATGCGATGTGGCCGCATCCTCCTAATAAGTGGTAGCATCTCGTTCGACCTCAGACTTAGCCGCGGACAAAACAACAATCTCCCTGTGAGTGTCTGTGAGAAGATCCCGGGATGTCACCAATTCCCCGGCCACAATCTCGTTTCGCTCTTTCTGCCCAAAGATCTCCGCTTTCATTTGACTAATCCGCGAGTCACGCTGCTCGACCTACGGGAGAAGGGCAAGTCGATGAATATATAAATCCAAAACATATGTGAATACGAGGTAAAAGGTCGGGTATGAGCGAGGCAGAATACCTGAGCAGCAAGATTGGCCTTCTCTCAGAGCGCCGTCTCTAAAGTGACCCGAAGTTCTCCCAGCTCTTTATCTCCCCTGGCAGAGCAAGCCTCCGAATCATGTAGCTTCGAAGCAATTTTCTTACACTCCTTTTCGTGGCAAGAAAGTTCCTCGCGGAGCCGAATAATGGCATGGTCATATATCTCCTTACACTGCGGCACAACAGGAAAATTAGAAAGACGACGAATAACGCCTGAGAATGAAAGAAATACGCGAGGGAAAACTATCACCTACTGCATGGACTTCTCCGCCGCTTTAACGGTGCCAGAAATATCAAGATCAGCCCTGTCGATTAGGCCATCAAAAATGTTGGCAATAAAGTCTCCCCCTTTGGGAGGAGTCCCATCTGTGGCGCCAATCATCCCTTGGGCACCCCTCAGTTCCCCTGATGAAACCAGAAAGTTCGAAATGAAGTCGTTCGGTTCGCCGATTTCTCCAAGTGGCAACCCATGTTCCTGGAAGTCCCCAAGCTCTAATCCCTTAGGATCAAAGCTAACAATCGTTCTAGCAGAAGCTACACCAAATCTGGCCATGCAATTCAAAGCTATATCAGTGTCCTCTTCAAGGACCCCTAGCTCACGGGCCCATCCAAAGCCAGCCGTTCTGGACTTAGCAGCCTCCGACCGGGGCACCTGCAGATCCCTCGCACTAGACCTTGTTCTCCTCCTTAACGGACTTCCATCATCATCCTCCCCTTCGATATTAGGATTCGACCCTGAGGTTAGAGCAGCAGTCCCATTAGTACGGGTAATGGCTGCCCTGGTTTTCCTCTTTTTGTTCATACCAGACTCCAAGGCCTCTGCTTTACCATCAGGGGGCAGCCTTATCTGCATATTCTCGCCAAGACCTGCACCAGCACAATAACCGTGATACGCTTTCGCTAAGGGCTCAAAAGGAAACACAAAATACGAACCACAGGCGGTAAAGGAACCTCACCGTTATTCTTGACCACCCAACACTTCTTAGCTAGGATGGTCCAAGACCGAACTCGGTACGGGAATTTCTCGCTCAACCGCCTGATCCATCCTAATAAATTTGGGACCACCTCCAGATGCCAAGCAGCGGTTGCAGAAAGCGCAAAGATATTATTATGACAAACGAAAGAGTAGTCGAAAATCGGCTAAAAGAAAATCGCTTACGTCGGACGTTCCACCGCTCCGGAAAAGGCATTCTCCGGGCCGGGATGATGTCTGAGATCCTCACCCGAATAAACCTGCTCATCCATCCTCGGTCCTTCCCCTCATCAACTCTCATGAAAAAATATTTTTTGGACCGATGACGGAGCTTGGTTAAGCCTCGATACAGTCGAGGGTGGTACAGTCTGATTAGGTGATTAAGGGTCAAATCCTCACCTTCAACCCCTTCGGTGAAATGTCTAAGCATCAACACTATCCTCCAAAAAGAAGGGTAGATCTAACCAAGTATCACCTGGTATCGGTCACAGAAGTCAAGAATAACCGTGTCGATTTCCAAGGGCGGAGATTCGACGAATTTATCAGGCCTAGGGTGAATGGGTAAGTGTATACATAAAGGAAGCCATCCTTAAAGTTAGTAATATTATCGTTGGGACCGGGAATCTCCACCTTCACTACCTTGCTCCATCTGCAGTCCTCCCTTACCTTGCTAACATCGGTCACGATGCTAACGTATCGGGAAACGTGCTCACATCGGCCTGGCATAGACGAAGGAGTCTCGATGTCAAAATCCTTCGACGTGTCAAGATCGAGTGGGGTACATTGCTCTAAAGTGGGAATCGATCTGGCTTCTTCCTCAGGTAATCGGGACGACTATGTAGTATCGCTCCATTGGGGAATTGTCCTAGAAGTCCTAACCATGTAAAATGGTAAAAACCCTTCTATAAAAAAAAGAAGAAAGAGTGTAAAATGCAGAATTCTGACTCGCCGGGTTGTAAGTGGGGTGAAGATAGGAAGTATCTAGCGACCGGTGCATTTATAGGAATCACTGAGTAAGTAGAAGAGATGAGCCGATGGCAGTTCGTGGGTTTCTCGATTACCGCATCTGATGGTGGCCTTGCACGGTTCCCTGGGGCACGACATTTAATGCTCTTAGAAGGTTGACGTCATGGCAATAATGACCTCAAGACGACGGTTCAATTTTGTTTCCTATTACTTCACTCTAGGAAATGCGGGGACTATTTGTATGTGGTGAAATCAGAGGGGTCTATTTCCCGCCGTTAAGGTACATTCGGGAAGTCATATCAGCATCTCAAGGCTACAGGATTACGATCGAAGCTCCCTCCCTCGAGGATCATCTGCGACCCCGCAGAGATTCCGAGGATAGGGGATTTGTCCGCGACCCATCAAAGGTGCCGTGGATGGGGAATTCCTGAGGCAAGCAGCTAGAATCAGTAAACACTAGTACTATGCCTAGCCGTCCCATCCCCGTATCTTTACATTCAATGCACTCTGTACTATATGGTATTCCCTCTCCTATATAAGGGGAATCCATGCCACTTTGTAAAGGGCTGATGTTGCTTCATTTTCTCCACAAGTGCAATAATATTTCTCTCTCTCTCTCTCTCTCTCTTCTTTCTAAACTCTCTCGTTCTCACTGGCCCGAGGCCACTTTAATATTTATAGCTTTCCTACTTGTTCTTTATGTATCACTTGATATTGGCCATATAAAGCTTTGCTTGATTATAATCTAACTGTTATCCCATCCCCGACTATCCCCGATACCTCAAGCTCGGCCCGGACATCGACCCCGAGGTCCCCCATCGACCAGTCCTGCATCCGGGCAGCAAGCCCCTCGGTTTGGTTACTGCCTCGTTTTATCTTGCGTTTCATCATTAAGCTCCACATTCTTAGCATCATCTTCTCTAAACAACTAGCTCGAGAATAGATCATGTATTTTTAGAATCCCATTTATAAATTTAATTATTGTTACCATTTTCACAGTAAACAGATTTCGAGGTGACCTTTCAGGTCCTAGACATGGACACTTCTTATAATTTCCTCTTGGGAAGACCTTGGATTCACGCTGCAGGGGCCGTTCCTTCCACTCTCCGCCAGATGGTGAAATTTGAATATGAAGACCAGGAAATTCTGGTTCATGGAGAGGACGAGCAGTCGATTCACTGGGACCCATCAGTCCCATGTCTCGAAGCTAGGGAAGGTACTGAACATATAGTTTATCAAGCTTTCAAAGTGGTGGTCGCAGATCAATGTGAGGAGGGAAGCCCTTGTCCTCAGCCTTTTCTGTCAAATGCATCCATCATGGTCGCTACTGAAATGATCAAGCATGGTTATAAGCCTGGGAAGGGACTCGGGGCGTCATTGTAAGGTATCACAGAACCTATCACTTTACCTTCCAGCAAGAAGTTCTTCGGGGTGGATTTTCACGCCACAGAAGATGATGTGACATGGGCAAATGAGCGAAAGAACAATGGTTGGGTTTTACATTAGCCGGTTCCGCATCTCTACAAAACATTCTTCAGGCCCAAGTACAACGAAGAAGAAGAAGAAGATGAAGCCTTCACGGCTGAGGAAATTGAAGAAATATGTGGAAATATGAGGCAAATGTTGTATGAAACCCACATGGTCCAGCCAGGGGAAGGCTCGAGCACCGCTGAGGTGCTGTATTTCGGGCCCAATGCCAACTTGCAAAACTAGAATGCTACTTCGTTCCCAGTTAGGCAGGACTTCCGGTAGTCCAGTCTTGCCACCTTTTCTACATCACGAGTTATTCCAGGGTGTAACTCGGATGTTTCTTTTAGTTTACTATTTTTAAATTCCGATGTAAACCTGTTATCTTCAAAATTCAATTCAATGAAATCAATATTTTATAGTTCATGAATCTCTCTTTATTCTTTTTGATTTTTGTTACTTTTTCTTATTTCTTCTTTTAGTTCTAATAATGCGTCTTTAAATAATATGACATGCTTGCGGACTTCATGCCCGAATCCAAACACACTATCGAATTATGAAATAATGAATCAAGAACGGGAATATTATGAAGAGGCTTTTAGGGAAATAAACCGAGAATTAGAACAATTCGAGAATAAACCTAATCCAAACTTAAATGAAACCAAGCCGGTCAATTTGGGTAGTCCTGAAGAGGTCTAAGAAACCATGATAAGCATTCATGTGGATGAACGAACCAGGGATGCATTGATCCAACTTTTGTTTGAATTCAAAGATGTATTTGCTTGGTCCTATGATGACATGCCAGGATTAAGTGTCGATTTTGTGGTCCACAAGTTGCCGACTTACCCTGATTACCCCCCCTGTCCAGCAAAAATAAAGGAAGTTCAAAACTGATATCAGTGACAAGATCAAAGAGGAAGTCACGAAACAGTTAAAGACGGGGGGGTCTGTGTGGTCCGATACACCACATGGTTAGCTAATGTGGTTCCCGTACCAAAGAAAGATGGGAAACTACGGGTGTGTATTGACTATCGATATCTGAACAAAGCAAGTCCCAAAGACAACTTCCCTTTGTCGAACATCCACATCCTTGTTGACAACTGTGCCAAACATGAGATACAATCTTTCATGGCTTGTTATGCAGGATATCATCAGGTGTTGATGGATGAAGAGGACGCAGAAAAGACAGCTTTCACCACACCCTAGGGCATCTATTGTTACAGGGTCATGCCTTTTGGTCTAAAAAATGTCGGGGTAACTTATAAGAGGTCTATGACTACCATCTTTCATGACATGATTCACCAAGAAATCGAGGTGTACGTGGACGATGTGATCATCAAATCTAGGACACAAAATGACCATGTTCCGGACCTGAGAAAATTCTTTGAGCGGCTACATAGGTATGACTTGAAGCTAAATCCGGCTAAATGTGCATTTGGGGTTCCGTCTGGCAAACTCTTGGGATTTATAGTCAGTCGAAGGGGCATCGATCTAGATCCAACAAAGATAAAATCTATTCGGGATTTGCCTCCTCCGAGAACCAAGAAAGAGGTCATGAGTCTTTTAGGAAGGTGGAATTACATCAGCCGGTTCATTGCTCAGTTGACTTCCACTTGTGAGCCCATATTCCAGCTGTTGAAGAAAGATGCGGCGATTAAATGGACAGATGAGTGTCAAGAAGCCTTCGACAAAATCAAAGAATATCTGTCGAACCCGCCAGTCTTGGTCCCACCCGAACTGGGAAGGCCTTTGTTTTTGAATCTAACATTCTTGGAGAATTCCTTTGGCTGTGCCCTCGGCCAACACGATGTGACCGGTAAGAAAGAGTAGGCAATCTACTATTTGAGTAAAAAGTTCACAAGTTATGAAGCCAAATAAACCTTGATGGAAAGGACTTGCTGCGCCTTAACTTGGGTCGCTCAGAAGCCTAGGCATTACTTGTTGGCCTATACCACTTATCTCATCACCAGGTTAGATCCTTTAAAGTACATATTCCAAAAGTCGTTGCCCACAGGGAGGTTAGCAAAATGGCAAATCCTGCTCACTGAATTTGACATAGTCTATGTCACCCGCACGGCAATGAAAGCCCAGGCTTTAGCAGATCACTTAGTTGAAAACCCTATTGATGATGAATATCAGCCTTTGAGTACTTACTTCCCAGACGAGGAAGTAAATTCAGTTGAGGTAACATCAGAAGACACCAATGCTTGAAAAATGTTCTTTGATGGAGCTGTAAATGCAAAATGTGTCGGGATCGGGGCAATTTTGATCTCACCCACTGGTCAACATTATCCAGCCACAACTCGACTTCAGTTTTTCTGCACAAACAACACTGCTGAGTATGAAGCCTGCATCATGGGTACGAATATGGCAATCGGCCAAGATGTGGAAGAATTGATAATCATGGGAGATTCAGATCTGATCATCCGACAAGCTCAGGGAGAACGGGAAACTCGGGATGTCAAGCTTATTCCATACAAGCAACATATGGAGGATCTTAGTAAACATTTCAAGTCAGTCGAGTTCAGGTACATTCCTCGTTTTCACAATGAGTTAGCTGATGCACTCACTACTTTGGCCTCGATGTTGCCATACCCAGGCAATCTCCACATTGACCCGTTGGAAATCCAAATCCGAGAAAGGCATGGTTACTGCAATACGATTGAGGTGGAACCAAATGTTCAGCCATGGTATCATGATATCAAGAGATTTCTGAAAACAAAAGAATATCCCGAGCAAGCCAATGGAGACCAAAAGTGAACCACTAGAAGGCTTGCCAGCGGTTTTTTCTTGAGCGGCGAGGTATTGTACAAAATGACTCTAGATCTCAACTTGTTAAGATGTGTGGATGCCGAAGAGGGCAGAAGAATCATGCATGAAGTGCACGCAGGAGTGTGTGGACCCCACATGAATGGGTACATCTTGGCAAAGAAAATCCTTCGAGAAGGCTATTACTGGATGACTATGGAAAAAGATTGCTTCAGTTTTGTCCGGAAATGTCATCAGTGTCAGGTACATGGTGACCTGATTCATGCACCACCTACAGAACTGCATCTTGTATCAGCACCGTGGTCATTCGTTGCCTGGGATATGGATGTCATTGGCCCAATCGAGCCAAAAGCTTCAAACAGGCATAGATTCATATTGGTTGCCATTGATTACTTCACAAAATGGGTTGAGGCAGTCACTCTCAAAGCTGTCACTAAGAAAGCAGTGGTAGACTTTGTGCACTCCAATATCATCTGCCGTTTTGGTATTCCTGCAACCATCATTACGGGCAATGCTGCGAACTTGAATAGTCACTTGATGAGGGAGATATGTGAATAGTTTAAGATCATGCATCGAAATTCTACCCTTTATCGTCCCAAAGCTAATGGTGCTGTTGAAGCAGCAAACAAAAACATCAAGAAGATTCGGAGAAAGATGATTCAAAGTTCCAGGCAATGGCATGAAAAGTTGTCGTTTGCATTGTTGGGGTATCGCACAACTGTGCGCACATCAATCGGAGCAACCCCATATCTATTGGTTTATGACACTGAAGCCGTGATACCCGCAAAAGTTGAAATCCCTTCTTTTCGGATTATTTTTGAAGCTGAAATTGAGGATAGTGAATGGGTCAAGACTCGTCTAGAACAGTTAACCCTGATTGACGAAAAGTGGATGTCCGCAGTTTGCCATAGGCAGTTGTATCAACAAAGAATGGTCCGTACCTCCAACAAGAAAGTACGGCCTAGGAACTTTGAAGTGGGGCAACTCGTTTTGAGACATATTTTCCCTCATCACAAGGAAGCAAAAGGAAAGTTCGCTCCTAACTGGAAGGGCCCATACATTATCAGAAAATTGTTGCCAAAAGGGGCGTTGTACCTGGGAGACATTGAAGGAAATGACCCCGAAACAACTGTAAATGCAGACGCAGTCAAAAGGTATTATGTCTAGTCTTTCTGCAGCAACAATATTATCTGATTGGGATGACGAAGGCTTTCATTCTCGCTACCCCAAACACTTCAATCTTTTGCTAACCCTTTGAGCCGGTTACCTTTCTTTGATTACCCTCTTTGGAACACTGAAAACATTTGTAAAAAAATCAAATCAAAACAAAAAGAAAAATAAAAACAAAAGTTTCCCTGAACTACGTTTGACTTGATTCCTAAAGGATACGTAGGAAACCTCTCTCTGTGGTTCAGTCACACCAAAATAAAAATCCAAATCCCCTCAAAAGTGAAACTAGGGCAGATGTTGTAATGGTTCAGCGATGATCCTGCCTGAATGGTTCCAAAGTTGTAATTCGATCCAAATTCCTTTTAGCCCGAACCCTATTCCAGTCCTTCCGATCAATCAGTGAGAATGTTCAAGAGTTGGAGAACGCAGCTATTTGGATCCGATGCAATCAAGATGAGAGAAATAAAATGAGAGAGTCTTATTGGTGAAAACCCATACCCCCGTAAGGCGATGGTGAGCAGAGAAATGAGAGAGGTCAATTGGTGAAAACCCGCAAAGGGCGCCGTTGATCGAGAAGGAGGAATACCTTACAACCATTGGCACTGAAAGAGTCCTGGCAAGGTTTCCCGGTTTTAAAACACGAGTCATAATGGGTTTATGAGAAGTTAGTTGCGTGGATTAGGTATCCAGTCCAAGAAGCATGTCATGTCTATTGAAGTCTACATGCACTCCACATAAGTCCTCCTTTCCTCCCCGAAAGGGACACTTCTCTTTGAATTCACTTTCCTGTTCTTTGTTTACTTTTCTTTGATCCTTTTCAATTTAATTCTTCTCCGGAACTAATACGAAGAAAAGATGGCTAGATTAGTTTACAGGGTTCTGCTTGACAAAATCCGAATGCAAAGAAAAGCACCCAGCCTCAGCGGATGCATCAAGTCGATCCCGACTGGCCATGATGGCCGATGCTCCAAAGTCAAAATTATTGAAAATGAAAGAAATCCAAAGTCAAGTTCACATAAAGGCAGAATAAGATGAAAAGGCCAAAGTCCCACACGGGTGAACCATCATGTAAAATTTTGGAAAGTCAAGGTCCTTGGTTTTAGAAGAGAGATCGATCTCCAAAAAGCTAGCGAGCAACAGAGGTTCTCATTTAAAAGAGTCGGGCCGAGATCAAGTGATCAAAAACAATCAAGGCCACAAACCAACCACCCTTTCAAACTAACAATTGTTCTTTGTTTGAAAAATGAAACAGGTGCAATCCAAAGCAACCTTGCAAGAAGCAGGTGCAACTGAAAAGAAAATGCGGAAGGGCTAGAAACAGCTTTGCAGCAACAATCCATAAAAGGGAAGTCCCCTCCAAAATTCTTTCCCGCATTCACTCATTGTACGAAAAAAAAGAAGAAGAAGAAGAAACAAAATGAAAAAAAGAGATAAGAAGAAAAATTCAAAAAAATAATTATAGCCTAGGATCCCCAATCTCTATTTACGCTTTTCCAACACATGGTCTCCACTCCCTAGTTGATTTTATTTTAGATATAGGGTCTCCACTCCCTAGTCGCTTTCCCAACATATGGTCTCCACTCCCTAGTTGATTTTATTTTAGACATAGGGTCTCCACTCCCTAGTCGACTTTCCAACATAGGGTCTCCATTCCCTAGTTGAGTTTATTTTAGACATAGGGTCTCCACTCCCAAGTCGCCTTCCCAACATAGGGTCTCCACTCCCTAGTTGATTTTATTTTTAGACATAGGGTCTCCACTTCCTAGTCGCCTTTCCAACATAGGGTCTCCACTCCCTAGTTGATTTTATTTTTAGACATAGGGTCTCACTAGTCGCCTTTCCAAAATATGATCTCCACTCCCTAGTTGATTTTATTTATAGACATAGGGTCTCCACTCCCTAGTTGAGTTTATTTTTAGACATAGGGTCTCCACTCCCTAGTCGATTTCCCAACATAGGGTCTCCACTCCCTAGTTGATTTTAGCTTAGATATAGGCCTCCACTCCCTAATCTTTTTTTTCCCAAGGATACACAATCCTTATTTTGTCGCTTTTTATAAAGAAATAGTTTAGATTTTGTTACAATAACTCATGAAATTTTCCTAGTGAAAACTGGGGCAGAAAATTTTGTTTGTTTGTTCGCTTTGGTACCTGAACAGGTTTTCACCGTGAGGCACAAGGTTCGAGATGACCAAAAGAAGAAGTCTCAACCCAAATAAAAGAAAGGAAGAAAAAGAAAAGAAATCGAACTCTAAGTGCAGCAGCAGGGAAAAGATGCGGATCGCCCAAGATATGATTGAAGTCACAAATTTTGCATGTCCCACCTTGATCCGAAAAGAAGAATGAACCAGCGGTTGCAGCTAACGATCATCAAGATTCAGGTCAGAGTCTGCAGGAAGAACCATCCAAGACTCAAGATCAAGCTTAGAAGGTTTATAGATAGGAATCTTGTAACTCGTAGTTGATGGGCTTAGCTAGTTAGCTTTTTATCTTTCATCTTGGTGTAATAAGGAGCTCAACAAGCAGAAATAGCAGCAACAGTAGTGAAATCACATTTTCCGGTAGTCCTAGCTACCAAAACGTCCAGAACTACACTGACCTGATTCCTTTATAGCCAAGGATATGTAGGCAACCTGTGAAGCAAGGTTCGATCAGGCTTTTTCAAAAGATGCTTCTCATGGAGTTTCAAACGGGCAAAAATCCCTCATAGTTTGCTCATTTTGTCTTTGCCCGAAAACCTTTCATGTTTTCGAGTAAAGAAGGGCAGCTGTGAGCATGTCATTTTTTCCCTATACGAAATACTCCTATAAAATCCCAAGAAAATATGTTTTCTGTTAATTATTTGCCATTTTAGGAATTTTTGTAGAAATTTCTTAATTATTTTCATTTTATGTGCATGTTTAAATTTTATTTAAATTATGCAAATTACCAAAAATACCATGCATTGCCTTTAGGATTTGTTTTTACATTTTTAGAATTAATCAATAATTTCGTTTTATAAAAAATTTGAAAATTACAAAAATAGCTTATTTTTACATTTTTGTCTTTTAATTTTTAGTTTATTGATTTTTCTCTTATAATTTAGAATTAAGTGATATTTATAATTTTTATAATTAGTTAATTAGTTTAATTTCACATTTTATATAGTTTAGGATTTTTAATTTCAGGATTTTCAATTAAAAAAAAAAGAGAAAAGATTAGAAGAAAAAAAGGGGAATAAAAGAGGAAAGGGTTTTTAATTGGAGTTTGGGCCATTTTAATGCCCAAAACCCGTCCAAAACTCCCCTTGACCCAAGCCCAATCCCTGCCAAACTCGTCCAGCCCCGTGTAACCCCAAACGACCCCGTTTTTGTAACGCTTGATCACAGCCGTTGGATTTCAATCATCCAACGGCTCGGAACTCACAATTCACTTAATGTAAAACTGTTTGAAGACTGGACCCCCCCATCAGACCCTTCTCCTCACTTCATCTCTTCTCTCCAAAGAAGCAAACCCTAGCCGCCTAGGTTTCCTTCGCCGCCTCCACGATAAACCACCGCCGGAAATTGCCTCACGGTGGTTCCGGTGGTCCAAAGCCTCCCAAATTTACACCCTGAACTCCCCTTCATCTCCTCAGTCTGTATCTCCATTCCTCTTCCTTTGAATCCTGGCCAGTTTTTTCGAATCTTAAATCGAAAAACCACGGCCAAAACCCTAGTTGTTCCAAACCCCACCAAATTCATACCATACAGTCCTCAACCCTCCCTCACCACTGTCTCACTATTAATTTTCCAAAAACCCCAACCAAACTCCATGAATCTTAAATCCCAGATTCATTTAAACCATAATTTTCCTCGTTTCTGATTTTTCGATCAAATTTTGGGTCAAGTGAACTTAAAACTCCCATTAATCGACTGTTCTTATTAAGAACAGTCGATTAATGTTGGTCAAGGTTCATTTACAGTTCGAAGAATCGGGACAAGTTCGTGATTTGAACCAGTTTTGAAATAAAATTCCGGTAAATCCCTTTCTTTTCTTTTGATTTGTTTGGTTTTGATTTTTGTTTCTTTTCTGCATGTTTATTTGTTCTTGTTAAACTGGATGATTTTAGGGTCTTTTTCTTTTTTTTAGTTGTTTGTTTACACGTGTTTAGTAGATTACTCAAAGATTGATAAAACTTCGTTTCAATTTTGCATGAGTTTAGCATGGCTAGGTTTCTGGTGAATTATTTTTCTGCCTTGTTTCCATTTTTCTTTTTCTTGTTTAACTACTCCTCTACTACATTCTATAATTAAACTTCAGCATATTAGTTCACAATTTGAGTAGTAGTCTTTTGGGGTTCCTTTCCTGATAAATTTTAGTTAGTCACTGTGTCAATGCATACAGTCGTTTAGGTTTAATCTTGTTAGGTTTAATTAGATAATCATTTTTGTTTACTGTTTAGGTTAATTTTAAGTTCAATTGCATGTATTTGCCCTATTTGGATTTGGATTGTTGTTGTCCTTGAATTGAAAATCAATAGAATTCTAGGGACCTAATTGAACAAAAGGTTTAGGTAAGAACTGCAATAAGCAGACTTTAGAAGGGCAATTTAGGATTTTTCTAATTGAAAAAATATCAGAATATTCTAGAAAAGGGACAGCTGGCCTCATTTGGTTAGTACAAAAGTACTGAAACCAATAGGGGAAAACGAGTTTTCTAATTTTGTTGGAATATGCTTTTGTGGCTGAGGAATAATTCCTCCATGCACATGGTATCTTTGGTACCTATATATGGTACCATTTCTACACAGATTCGGGAGGATGTTTTAGCAATCATCAGCATTTCAATACACAAAAGTTCCACTTTTCTTTCTGAAAAATTAAGATTTCAAAAATCTTAAGAAAGAACTCCAAAACCTCTCATTTTCTGATTCTTTATAAGTGTAAAAACATGGTTTGAAAAGTAGAGAGCGTCTTGGTCTGCTAGCTAGGATTTCTGGGTTCAACTGGTTGGTTTTTTGGTCTGAAATTTTGATTCTTTGGGTTTGCTAAAGTTGTGCTGGTCATTGTTGTTGTTTTCTATTTCTGAGATTCCTCCAATAGTCTTACCTTCGTCTTTAGCTGTTTTTTAATTGCTGCTTCAAGGTACATATGACCCTTTTTCTTGTTTTGATTGCTTGTAATTGAAACTTCAGATGAATATGAGCTGTTTCTTTTTGTTTGACACTGTTTGTATATGCTGGTTAAGTTTTACATGTTGAAACAATGCTAAAGCTTTTCTTTCTCTCTCAGAATGCATGAGTTTCTTTACCTCTAGTTTATGCCATAATGTTCTGTTTCTTTGTTAAACTTTAGTATTGATTATCTCATGCTAGTATGCGTTTCTGTTTCTTCTTGCACTGACTAAACAACATGTTCATGCTCCCCTCCTTAAAATCATGTTTGTCCATTGAGCCTGAACCTTACATGGTCAGGTTCATGGATTGAACTTCCCTTTTCCTTCCCTTTGAGTCTATTCTAGTATTTTACCAAGGCAGTATTCCATGATTTTGGGCATGAAACCTATATTGGTTCATGAGTTTAACCTTTAACATGGTTAAAACCCATGAATCACTACTATTTCTGCATGATGTGTTTTGGGCCTGACAATGTAGTATATTAGTATAACTGAAGTAATTTTGTGAATCTAACCTTTTCACATGGTCAGATCCATGAAATACTTAGAAAAATAGAGGCTGAGTTGGCAATAAGAAACTTCAGGTTGGGAGTTTAAGTAAATAGCTTGTGAGAAGCAGCTCTGTAGCTGGCCTCTTGCAGATCGTATGCTTTGGTTTTGAAGAAGTTGATGGAAGGAATTTTGAAGCCAGAAGAAACTTTCAGTTTTTTTACTTTACTTTTTTTTAGAATTTCCTTTTTAGATGCTAGCTATAATGGTTGTTAGGATACTGATTCATTAGGAGTAAAAGTTTTATTGTATAAATTCTTGGATTCACAATATTGTAAACGAACTGTTAAATTTTAATTTAAGTTTAATTATTATTAGGCTTTCAATATTAGATTTTCCTTTTGTAATGAACATGTTTAGAGTTGTATGTAAATATAAACTGGGTTGCGTTTGCAAGCAGGCCCAAGTCTTGGGCTCATTCGAGCAAGTCTGACCTGGACCATTGGGCATGGGCAGTTGGACTCCACAGCTTGACCTAGCAGCAGATGCTTTTCTTTCACTAATTACAAATGCATATCTGATGTATCTTGCAAATTAATGTAGTAGAATTAATTTTCAAACTAGCCTTGTGCTTCGACTTTTCTTTCAAGAATGACTTCGTTTTAGCCTTTCTTCACTAATTCGTATATATTATGTAAAAGGTAGATAGGCCCAGATGTAGATAACCATAACTGGGCCCGCCTGGTATGAGCCCAATGTGGGTAAAGATTATTTGAAGTTATGACTTGGATAGAGGAAATTGGAGTTCTATTCTCCTGGGCCAACTCGTGAGCCCAAAGACATCCTTAAAGCTGAATTGCCTAAATATGGAGAAGCTGTTGGCCCATTCCCCTTGTCCAAAACGACTAAAACTAGTTTATAGTCAATAGCTTCTTTGTTAAGTTTAAGTTAGTTTTAAAATAAGAACATCCTTAGAATCCCTTAATTAAGTACTTTTCTTTTAAAACCTTTTGAGGTGTGCCATTTTCCCTTTAATAACCCATGGCCCTCATGAACTTAATTCAAACCTTGTAAAATTGGGGTGTGCCATCAATTGAACTCTCCATGGCCCTCATAAATGTTGTTAATTTAAACCTTCGTAGTTGCTTTAGGCGCGTTTCTTTGAATAACTCATCATAACTACGGGTACGATTCTCGTGACGTAGTTGTGATTTTTCAATTCCGGGTGTACATTTTATGTAACCCAATTTCAATTTCTCAAACAATGTTAAATAGAACGTGTCGCGAACCGCGGGTGCATTTCATGTAGCGTGGTTTAAGACGTGTTTTAAATGACATTGAATCTTCCTAAAAGTGGTTTAAAATAATTAAGAGTGGTTATAAGGCTACAAATGCACAATAGGTTTAAAACGTGTAATAAATCAGATAATTAGGCCAATCTTAATAGTTTAAGCGACCGTGCTAGAATCAGGAACCTGGGAATGCCTAACACCTTCTCCCGGATTAACAGAATTCCTTACTTAGAATTTCTGGTTCGCAAACTTTTTAATAAAGTCGAAAATTTCCTCGATTTGGGATTTTGAAATAAACCGGTGACTTGGGACACCATAAATTATTCCAAGTGGCGACTCTGATAAATTAATTAATCCCATTTCGATTCATGTCACTTAAATTGGAAAAACTCCCTTTTGTACCCTCGGGTGTAAAAAGGAGGTGTGACAAAAGTTGCTCAACCATTCAATTACTACTTGGGATGAGTTGGCCGAGAAATTCATACCAAAATTCTTCTCGCCGAGACATATGGCGACGCTGAGAGATGAAATCCTTGCCTTTAAACAAGAGCCAAATAAACCGCTTCATGAGATTTGGGAAAGGTGTCGGACAATAGTTAAAGAGTTTCCGTACAATGACATGACCGAAGCCATGTTCCAACAAACTTTTTACTGTGGCATTAACACTACCAACTAGTGTGTAGTTAACCAACTCGTCGAGGGAAACTTCATAAACACACCTTATGCTGAGGCATGCGATATACTTTATGAGATGGCGGATACTTCCTCGGCATGGCAAAGTTAAGCTAATGTGCCTCAAGGTGATCCTAATGTCATTCACCTACACAATGAGCTCCATGACCACGGCCAAACAATAGCCGAGTTAAATACAACCATGAACCAGTTGGCCAAAGCTCAGTTGCAACAAGTTCAAGGGCCAAAACAAGTGAATGCCATGAAAGGGCTAAATATGATGGTCAACAAGAGGAGGCAAAGAGGTCAACAAAGTCAAGGAAATCCGGATCAATTTGAGCAAGGTAGTAGTGGTTACAATCAAGATGATGTGTATGATGATCAAAGTGAAGAGGTTTAGTATGTGAACAACTACCAAGGACAACGGGGGGCAATTCTCTGAATCAACAACAACAATAGAGATCCCAAGGAAATTGGGGAAATAAAAATCAATAAGAAAATTGGAATAGTGAAAACAACAACAACCAAAGCAACTGGGGGAACAACAATCAAAATTGGGGCAACCAAAGTAACCAAGGCAACTGGGGCAGCAATAACAATAGCAATTGGGGAGGCAATGACAACCAAGGGGGTTGGAGTAATAATCAAGGGAATCGAGGGGCGGGCTTTCAAACGCCTCCGAAGTTTCAACAACCAAACCACCCGCCTCCATATCCATCACAAAGTCCTAGTTTGTCCAACAATGATATGGTATAGATTGAATCTATGTTTAAGCAAATGATGAAGAAAAACGCCGACTCTGATGCCCAATTGGAATCCCACAATACTTCTATCCGCAATTGGAGGTCTAACTTGGCCAAATTTCTCAAGCTTTGAATACTCGCCCTAAGGGGCACTACCTAGTGATACAGTAGTAAATCCAAAGGGAGGGAACAATACGAGCCATGCTATGGCGGTGACTGCAATGAGTGGTAGAGGTGGAGTTGCTAGTACTTCTAATGCAAGAAACATTATGAGTGATGTTGTGTTGCTACAAGATGATGATGAGACAAGCAATGATGTCCAAGTGAGTGATGAGAATGTGAATGAAGAAATGAGAATAGACATTGATGACAACGTGGAGGAGACCAAAAATGATGTGAACCCATCTAGGGAACACGTGATAGACATACCAAAAATGGTAGTGCCCAAAGCCAAGGCTCCTTTGCCAAGGCTTCCTCCACTGTACCCTCAAAGGCTTGCAAAACAAAACAAAGAGAACCACTTCAATAAATTTATTGATATGATGAAAAGCTTGTCCATAAATGTGCCTTTGGTGGAAGCTCTAGAACAAATGTCAGGATATGCAAAGTTTATGAAAGACTTGGTAACCAAGAAGAGATCCATGAATTGTGAAACGATCAATATGACACACCAAGTGAGTGCCATTGTACATTCCAGGCCCCAAAGCTAGAGGGCCCCAATGCTTTTACTATCCCGTGCATTATTGGTAGTGCCACTTTTGCCAAAGCTTTGTGCGACTTGGGGGCAAGAATTAACTTGATGCCATATTATGTGTTCAAGACATTGGGGATTGGGAAACCAAGGCCCAATTCCATGAGGTTACAAATGGTGGACAGGACAATGAAGAGACCATTGGGGATCATTGATGATGTGCTACTTCGGGTCGACAAGTTTACACTTTCCGCGGATTTTGTGATTCTTGACTGCGAGGTTGACTATGAGGTGATGATCATATTGGGGAGATATTTCCTAGTTACATGGAAGGCTTTAGTTGATGTGGAAGCAGGGGAGCTTACCTTCTAGGTGGGTGATGAAAAAGTTGTGTTCCAAGTCTGCAAGTCAATGAGGCAGCCCAATAGCAATGAAGTATGTTCATTTGTATATCTAGTGACTGAGGTGATTGTTGAGACACCTGTGTTGTGATTAATGGAGAGGACCCTTTGGAAGCTGTGTTGTTGAACCATGATATGAGTGAGGATGAAGGCTTAGTTGAATGTGTCAATGATTTATGAGGAATGGGTTCATATACATATGAGCCTCGAAAATTTTCCTTGGATCTTGAGAACCGGAAGACTCCACCAACAAAGCCCTCAATCGAGAAGCTTCCCACATTAGAGTTAAAGACTTTTCCTTCACACCTTAGGTATGAATTCTTGGGGCCTTGTTCAACTTTACCTGTTATTCTTTCTTCGTGCTTAACTAACGTGCAGGTAGATGCCACCCTTGCAGTGCTCCAAAGAAGGAAGGCAATTGGATGGACTTTGGCTGACATTTGGGGTATAAGCCTCGCCTTTTGCATGCACAAAATTATACTAGAGGATGATGCCAAACCATCTATGGAAAATCAAAGGAGGTTTAATGAGGCCATGCAAGAGGTCGTCAAGAAGGAAATTATCAAGTGGCTACATGTAGGGGTTATGTACCCTATTTCGGATAGTTCATGGACTTCACCTGTATAATGTGTGCCGAAGAAGGGGGGTATAACTATGGTTACAAATGAGAAAAATGAGTTGATCCCCACTAGGACTGTCACCGGATGGTGGGTATGCATGGATTATCGGAAGCTGAACAAAGTGACCCACAAAGACCATTTTCCATTGCCCTTTCTTGACCAAATGTTTGATAGACTTGTCGGGCATGCTTACTATTGCTTTTTGGATAGGTACTCAGGTTACAACCAGAATTTTATTGCATTGAAAGACCAAGAGAAAACCACATTCACATGTCTGTATGGCACTTTTGCATTCTCACGGATGTCGTTTGGCTTGTGTAATGCACCGACTACCTTTCAGCGGTGTATGATGGCGATATTTACGGATATGGTGGAGGACTTCCTCGAAGTGTTCATGGATGATTTTAGTGTTGTGGGTGACTCCTTTGAAGAATGCTTAGGTAATCTTGACAAAGTGTTGGTCTGATGTGAAGAGACCAACCTAGTGCTTAATTGGGAAAAGTGCCACTTTATGGTTGAGGAGGGCATTGTCCTCGGCCATAAGATCTCAAAGAACGGTGTCGAAGTGGATAAAGCGAAGATTGAAGTGATTTCAAAACTCCCGTCTCCCACTTCCATCAAGGGAGTTAGGAGCTTTCTTGGGCATGTGGGGTTCTACCGTTGGTTCATCAAGGATTTCTCAAAAGTGGTGAACCCCTTGTGCAAGTTGTTGGAAAAAGATGCAAAGTTTGTATACAATGATGATTGCATGAATGCTTTTGAGCTTCTCAAGTATAGATTGACTACCACTCCCATCATCACCGCACCCAATTGGATCTTACCATTTGAGCTCATGTGAGATGCTAGTGATGTTGCGGTAGGAGAGGTTTTGGAGCAAAGGATCAACAAGATATTTTATTCGGTCTATTTTGCAAGCAAAACGATGAATGATGCCCAAGTCAATTATAATGTGATCAAAAAAGAGTTACTAGCCATTGTCTTTGCCATGGAAAAGTTCAGGCCATATATCATAGGTACCAAAGTGATTGTGCACACCGATCACGTGGCACTCCGTTACTTGATGACAAAAAAGGACTCTAATGCTAGGTTAATGAGATGGGTTCTACCGCTTCAAGAGTTTGACCTTGAAATTATTGATCGAAAAGAGTGTGAAAAGAAATTGGCGGACCATTTGTCCCGCTTGGAAGAGGAGGGGAGGCCCCATGATGGCCTCAAAATTAATGATGTGTTTCCGGATGAACAACTCCTCTCCATGTCTTTGAATAGTATGCCTTGGTTCGCCGATGTGGCTAACTTTCTTGTGACCGGTGTTATCCCGAGTGAGCTCTCTTCTAACCAAAGGAAGAATCTTAAACAAGACAGCTTGGATTATTACTAGGATGAGCCATATCTTTTCAAGAATTTTAATAATGGTGTGATTCGGAGATGTGTTCCAGAAGAGGAGCAAATGAGTATTCTTGATGCTTGCCATTTCTCGCCCTACGATGGTCATCATGATGGGGCGAGAACTGCTTCAAAGGTTCTCAGCTGTGGATTTTATTGGCCTACCCTGTATAAAGATACCGGTGAGCTTGTTAAGAGATGTGATGAGTGTCAGAGAGCTGGTGGAATTTCCAAGAATGATGAAATGCCTCTCACCACTATTCTTGAGATTGAAATTTTTGTCGTGTAGGCATCGACTTCATGGGGCCATTTGTGAGTTCATGTAGTAATGCTTACATTCTGGTTGCTATTGATTATGTTTCCAAGTGGGTTGAAGTTGTGGCTTTCCCCAACAATGAGGCACGAAGTGTGGTGGCATTCTTAAAGAAAAATATCTTTACAAGGTTTGACACTCCAAGGGCGATCATCAGTGATAGGGGTTCTCATTTTTGTTACAAGGCCTTTGATACTTTACTTTCCAAGTATGGTGTCAATCATAAGGTGTCAACCCCTTATCATCCCCAGGATAGTGGACAAGTTGAGGTCTCCAATAGGGAGATAAAGAGCATATTATGAAAAATTGTCAATGCCAACCGAACTGATTGGTCAAGGAAACTTGATGATCTTTGTGGGCTTACAGAACTGCGTATAAGACTCTAATTGGTAAGTCTCCATATCGGTTGGTCTTTGGGAAAGAATGCCATCTTCCGGTTGAGTTAGAGCACGAGGCCATGTAGGCGCTAAAGAAGTTAAACCTTGAATGGGATGTAGCTGCAAATCTTCGGGTACAACAACTAAATAAACTTGATGAGTTCCGCTTTCATGCCTATTTTAGCTCATCCTTATATAAGGACAAGATGAAGTACTTACATGACAAATACTCCCGGAACAAGGAATTCAAGGAGGGTGACTTGGTTCTTCTATTCAACTCTCGGTTACGACTATTTTCAGGAAAGCTCAAGTCAAAATGGAGTGGCTCTTTTGAAGTGGTGCATGTAACTCTGTTTGGTGCTCTTGATTTGAAAAACAAAAATGGTAAAATCTTCAGAGTTAATGGGCACCGAGTGAAGAACTATCTTGGCAAGTTTGATGATAGCCATGTAGTGGCATTGATCCATATCAAGTGAATGCAGGTAACATGTACCGTGCCGCGATGTTAAATCAGGCGCTTCTTGGGAGGCAACCCATGTGTTTTTTTTTCTTTTTTCTTTTCTCCTTAGATTAGTCTTTCTTTTGAACTAACTGGTTGTGAGCTTTGTGTAGGAATTGTTTATGTAGTGCAAGATTGTTGCTGGAAATATTTTCCTATGTGTGGGGAATTACGTGGATCGTGCTCAAAATTTCACGGTCCGCTAGAGGTTTTCGTGGGTGCCCAATTTGTCAGCAGACGCAGACTCGAATAGTCCAAAATATCAACTCTCTGAAGTTGTATTCACGTCTGCGGTCCTTATTTCACGGTCCGCGTTGACATTACACTACCGCGCTCTTTTTTCGCTCTCACCAGACAGGTTACTGAAAAGGATCTTCATCAGGTAAAAGAACGCGGATTGTGGTAGAATTTCGCGGCTGATTCAGGTAAGTTGTTGGGGTTTACAACTGTTAAGTATAAATAGGAGGTCTTTAGACCTTTTACCCTTTTCAAACCCCGATTTCCCACCAGACAATAGAACTGTTCGCATTCCTCTAAGTAGTTCCCAATCTCATTTAACTAATCAAGAGTCCAATTTTCACTCAATTCTACAACTGGTATGCTCAAATCATTGCATTGCTTTTATATTTTGCTTTTCCCTTCTCTTAGTTTTAACTTTTTCTTTTTAATTAGGGTTAATACATGCTAAAATCAAAATCATGATTAATTGCTGCTTAGATTCATGTGGGTAATTGTTTTATATGCCTAATGGTGGATAAAGTTATTAACTATGCTTGTAATTGCACAATTTTTTTGCACTTAGTAAAAATCTAGGTTACAAATGTTCCTCAGTGCACGTGCTTTTTCAATTTCGCGGACCGCGTCCAATTTTTCGCGGTCCGCAGTCCCTAATTTGTTGGAACTGTGTTTGTAAGTTCACGGTCTGCGGTTACTTTTTCACAGTTTGCGGTTGATCTTTTAGGACCGCGTCTACTCTTTGGTGGTCCACGGTGTTCAAAGTTCAGAGAGTTAGCAGTCTGATCATACTCTCTTCGCGGTCGTGGTTACTTTTTCACGGTCCACGGTTGGCACTTCGCGGCCGCGCTTGGTTTTTTGCGGTCCATGATGCCTAGTTCTGGGAAACAATTATACATTTCAACTGCAATGTTTTAATTCACTTAAAGCTTTGATTCTGACTGGTCTTCTTTGCTTGTTTACTGCAGACAATGGTCCGATCCCGATGTGGAAGCAATAAAGCTAAAGGGAGGGCAAAAACCTCCCGAGGTAGGGGAAACGGCAAAACCAAGTTACCACTAGCAGTCCAAAAGTCCATTGGGAAGGTGCGAGCTGCCATCAAAGCTGCGGATAGAGCAGCGGACCACTCAGATATGAGTGAGTACGTCCCTTCCTGAGAAGCTTCGGAAGGTGAATATGTGCCCACCCCTCTCCCCACAAATTTCTCGGGGAAATACCAGTTGAGATATGAAACTACCTCTACTTTTGGGTCGTCTGATGGCTCAGAGGAAGGTAGTAAAGCTTCGGATTCATCTTCCCCACCTGCTACAACTCCAGCCTCACCAACTACCCCTACCCCTATTGATGTTGATGATGATGTTAATGATGAGGTCCTGAATGATGTGAGAGGGGGTGATACTATTGTTGGGGGTTTGGAAAGATCAAGAAATCCGGAGGTGTGGCAGCACAAATTTGTAAGTGAGTTAGCCTACCAGAAATTCTGACAATGGTGGCCCCAAAGGTCACTCACCCTTGAGAGGCAATTCATTGAGCGAGACCTTCTTCCCCACAATCCAAATGTAAAAAGGCAATTTGAGGAGAGAGTAGAATGGAAATGGTTCACCAGCAATGTTCCGGATGCCAATGAATATCTTGTTAAGGAATTCTATGCAAACATGGCCCACATCAAAAAGGTTACCATGGTGAGAAAGGTCCGGAATTTGAGGATCTGATTCGATGGCAAGGCGTTGAATGAGTATGCTGGTTTCGAGAATGTGGAAGCTGTGTAATATTTGGAAAATCTGGCGCTTGGCAAAGCAGCCCGTCCATGGGTGGTGGAGATATTAGCTCCCGGGACGACACCGGCATGGCCCAAATTTGGGTTCCCAATAGCCAGAAACACCCTCAGCTTTGAAGCCAAAGGGTGGTCCACCTTTGTTTGCAACCGGCTGGATCTGTATCAGCATAACAGTGTCCTCACTCTCACCCTATGTGTTTTGATAGTCTCAATCATAGTGGAGTATCCCATCAATATGGGGAACCTCATGCACTATAACATCACAAAGGCAATTGGAAAGGACGAGAGATCCTACCCCTTCCCCAATTTCCTCACCATGTATTTTGAGGACCAAGGAGATGAGAAGAAGAAGTATGACACCAAGACAAATCCAAAACATCCCTTCTCCTGATACAGTACCAAAGGACCGGACAACCCTAAAGCAAATGGTAAAGTCGCTATCTCCACTGGCCAGTCTGAAGAGCCAAGGGTAGTGGCCACCGGGCCAGAGCCTTCCACAGCAGAGGATACTCATTTGTTGTACCTCCACCTTCATCCGAACCATCCATCACCATGCCCTTGTCTGTGCCATCTTCTTCCGCTTACCCCCAGACTACATTGTGGTTTTCTCAGACTTTGTCCATTAACAACAACTGGATGCAGGCAGCTGCATCAAAGCTGTTTGTCTTATCCAGTGCAGTAGAAGCTCAGTCAGCTCTGGCACAGCCTCAGGTGCCTTCATTAGTGGAGGAGTCGTTGAAGGAGCTTCCAGACAACCAGAAGAAGCTCCTGCACAACCAAAAGAAAATCATGGACACTTTGGCAACTCACATAAAAGCTATACAGGATCTGGGCAAACAAGTCAAAAATATGAAGAAGACTCGGGCCTCAAAGGAGTCAGTGGCACACCTGAAGAAGGATGTGGAGAGATTCACTTCTGCTGGAGACATCCCACTGGACTTACTCTTGGAGGAGCACGACGCAGCAACACAAGCAGCAGAGCATGAGACACCAGCTAACCAGTTTGAGGGGCCGGCTTGACTACACAGGCTACTACAGAGATGATCCATATGCTTAGCAACCCCGTGGTCCCCCAGTCAAATTTGGAGATCCAATTAGAGGACCCGGTGGGAGCTGCTGATCCTATGTAGTCCGAGGACCCACTGATGTGCAGGACCCAATGCAGACCACATAGGGAGTTTTCTTTACTCTCTATCCCTTCCCTGGTCTTATTTTTACTTTAGCATTGAGGACAATGCTAGCTTTTATTTGGAAGGGGGTGGTCCTATTTTGATTTGATGACTGGCATGTAATAATTATGATACTATTTTTCTTTCTTTATTTTTAGTTATCGTTATTTTTCACTTTCGTTATTTTTCATTTTTGGTATGTATATAACTTTACCATTCCATGTATATATTCATTCCCATTTTGTATATATTCGTTTCTTTCTATTATTGTACATATTCATTTTATTTTCCGTAGTTTACTTTATAACTTCTTGTGTTCTTTTTCCTTAATAGCTTAACTTTTTATTTTCTTTAGTAGTTTCTTGTTAAGTTGTTAGCTTCTTTTTGCATTTTACATGGACAATAAGCCTTTGATTTTCATAAAGCCATGATTCTTTCCAAAGGAGGATGTTGTGTGAACCGGGTGGCTCTTCTCGACGATGGATAGCATAACAACCTTCTTAAGGGTTTGAATCCGTTTTATTTATGTTTTTGTGTAGATAGTAGTAATGAATAAAAGTGTCTCAGACAAGTTTCACTTGGGCCTAACATATTTACCTTTGACCTTATGGTTGGAAACAAGTTGATTGGCAAAGATTAGTTCTAGTTGTGACCTTTAGACTCTTGTGTTGACTAAACAATCATCGAGTGGCTTCTCGGAGCCATTTGTGTTGCTCAATCTTAGCTAGGGTTGTTGTGGGACCTCGACTCTATTCTCTTTAGCAATCCAACAGCTTGTGAGGTGAGGTATTGATTTGCAAGTCCATGTCTCGTGCCAATAAGTCTAGAGCTTGCCCTGCATGTTTGTCTAGGCGAAATTCAAAGTGTAGCTCGACTTGAGAAATGAATATAGGCTCTCCTTGATCCAACTTGAAACTTGAAAGCATCCATAGCCCACCATATATGATATCCCTAGTCAACCCCGTTGAGCTGAAGCCCTTATTCTTTCAATAACCATGATACAAACCTTTATCCGTTCTATAATGACCCTCTCTTTGCACCCGATCTTTCCTTAGAATTCACAATAGGAAAAAGCATAAGTTTGGGGGGAGAGATGAGGAATGTAAAAGTGATAAAGGTACAAAATGAAACAAGGGAAGGCAAAAGAAAAGAAAAAAAAGCCAAAAAGTCAAAAAGAAAGTGAATAGTATAGAAAAATGAAGGGATTCAATGAAAACAATGATGAAAGGCTTGGAATGATTAGAAAAGGAGAAAAATGATTTTCATGAACAAGAAAGAGTAACAGTGTGTCTCTCTAATTCCCTTAAGAAATAATAAAATGACTCAAAGAGTCAGGAAAGTGTGAGCCGAAATGAGAAAATGAAGTGTTTAAGGAAAGATGAAACCTTTATAGACCAATATGTCCTACCTTGATCCAAAAGCCTTCATTGCATTCCTGCAAAAGCCCTATAGGATTTCTACTTGAGTGAGCTTACATTAGTGGTGATTCACATAAGGGGCAAACTTATGGTACTTGAAGCCGGACTTGTGGCATTCCATTGTGAGAGATAAGTGTACTTCTTCACAATCCTTGTTTTGAGTGCTTCAATTCTTAAGTGAGATTGCTTATGGAGAGTAGGGGAGAAAGTGTTTGGGTTCCACAACAACCTACATAATAGAGCGAGCATCCTTGGTGAATTCAGTCAACTCTTGATACTCTAGTGTTGCATTAGAACTATGGTACACAAAAGGTTGTGTGTTGTTGATAAAGAATTTGTGTTGAGGGTAATTGTTAGTCCCAATTGATGCTTGATGAAGTCACCTTAGGACAACTGAAATTTTCCTTTCTTTTTTCTTGTAGAGGTCGGAATTACTTTGTTTGCTTGAGGACAAGCAAAAGCTTAAGTTTGAGGGAGTTGATAACTATGGATTTTAACCTACCTTATGCTCTCTTTTGCTTAGGTTTTGGATAAAAAATGTGTAAAAATATTCCCAAAAACTAATTTACTGTGCTTACTTGCAGGGTTTGGTCAAAATGAGGCAAAGAAGCCAAAATAAACTCATGAAGGAGTAAACTTGCACAGAATAAAGACTGGGAACTGGAGCACAGAGAGTAGACAAAATACGCGGCCACGTGAGGACCACCGCTATGGCGTCCAAAAATACACGGCCCGCGAAAGTAAAGTTCAGAGAGGCTAATTTAAGCACAAGTTCTATCGCTAACCGCGATGGAAAAGTGCGGCCGCGGAATATCTAACGCGGCCGCAGTGGTATTTTTGCTGAGAGTGGTGATTGAAGATTAGAAACCCTGCAAGTCATGCTTAATAGAAGAACGAAGTCCGTGTCCAAATTATGTGGCCGCAATGGAAGCACACGCAGACGCAGATGAAATTACGCTGTCCGCAAACCAAGTCCAACCGAAGCCCAAAATTGAAGAAACGCAGAGCGCGCTAGATATTGCACGGCCGCGAAAGTCCAAGCGCGTACGCGCTCACTTTTATGCGTCCGCAAATTCAACGCAGGGGCATTTTTGTCAGGAATTTTTAGCAGTGTATAAATAGACCTTTTTGACATTTTTAGGTCAAGTTGTATTTTGCTGAACACGTGAACAGTTTGTTTTTACCTTTCTGAGTAATTTTAGAGTAGATTTACCTTCAATCTTTAGATTTTCATCTTGTATTTGAATCTTATGGCTTATATTTCATTTTCATCTTTGATTTCTGATGTTATTATGAGTAGCTTAACCCATTACCTAGGGTTGTTACCCAACCCTAGTATGGGTATTTAATTGGTCTTGAACTTTAGGGCTTAATTATTTATGGGTTAGTGATATTTAGCCTAATTCGTGCTTTAATTGTAGAATCGGCGGTTGCAAACACGGATTTGTGCCTTTATGACTTAGACTCTTCTTGAGAAAGAGGAACTAAGTCTAGGAAAATTTGACTAACAAGGAATTGGGGTTAATTCAAGAGATTGATAGCCCCAATTAAAGGGTTAAACCTAGAGATAGTAATACCCGACTTGAGCCAATATCATTTGTTATGAATGAACGCCCATTTGGAGTTGAGAGAGCCAAATTGGGCAAATCACTCAAACTATCGAGAGGTATAGAGTGAGCACTTATGTGTGATGGTTATATCACGACCCAAATCATAACAAGCTTGCCCTGAATTCTCGATACCTGTTAGATATCCATCTAGGCGGAAGTCACTACCCTACTCCCTTTTAATCCTTGAAAACAAACAACAAAAACATTGTACTTAGTTTTAACTATTGCATGTTATAGAATAGAAGTAGAAATAGAATACAAAACTAACCATTTGTGGAATCTGTCTTTAGTCGACTGGGAACCACAAGAAAGTCACCATCTAAAAAGATACTGTCAAAACATAAGGAGCAAGTCCATGAGGAGCAGGGTCATTTTGAAGTTGTTACTGACAAAGATATATGTAGTGCTTTCCCATCACGTATGAAGAGGAAATATATTTTGTCAATATCCACAGATGGTCCACTGAAGGTGTAAAGTAGAACCATTGTTTACACTTGTCAGCCTTGTAAAGAAGCAGAGAAAGAGAAAGAAGCCATGCCGACTATCCAAGGAAGTCAAACAAAAAAGTCAGACTTTGTGGAAACATTCTATCACATAACTGTGGAAGATAGCCCATGCCTTGATGTTGATGATGAAGTACATGAGTCTCCCCCTCAACTAGAAGATGGCGGACAATCGACTGTGGAAGAGCTTAAGGAACTCAATTTAGGCACTCCGGAAGATCCACGCCTCACCTTCATTAGTGCGTTTCTTACGCCTCAGGAGGAGGAGGAATACTTCAAGTTATTGACTGAGTACAAAGATGTCTTCGCTTGGTCATTAAAGAAATGCATGCTCTTAGTCCTAAGGTAGTCGTTCATCATTTGGGGATCAAAAGTGGAACACGCCCTGCGAAGCAGTCACAGTGCATGTTGTTTTGCCGCTCTTTTGAAGGACTATTCTTGTGATGTCTTGACAAAGAAGAAGTCTGCCAAGCGATGGAGGAAGCACGTTCTGGCTCATGTGGAGCACACCAATCTGGTCCCAATCTCCATTTTTGCATCAAGAGGATGGGCTACTACTGGATGACAATGGTGAAAATTTGTATGGAGCATGCCAAAAGATGTCAAGCATGTCAATATCATGCTAACTGCATCCACCAACCTCCAGAGCCTCTTCATCCAACTATAGCTTCATGGCCTTTTGATGCGTGGGGACTTGACATTGTTGGATCGCTTCCAAAGTCATCAAAGGGACAAATGTACATATTAGCCGCTACGGACTACTTCTCTAGATGGGCTAAAGCTGTTCCACTCAAGGAGGTGAAAAAGGAAACTGTTGTCGATTTTATCAAGTTATATAATTTTTAGGTACGGCATATCGAGATACATAATCACTGATAATGGAACGCCATTTGACAACAAGCTCGTAAAGAATCTGTGCAACAAGTTCGGCTTCAAGCAACATAAGTCTTCAATGTATAATGCACCCGCCAATAGCCTTGTTGAAGCTTTTAACAAGACGTTTGGTAACCTTTTGAAGAAAGTTGTTGCAAAGAACAAGAGAGACTGGCATGAGAAAATTGGTGAAGCTTTGTGGGCATACCGGACAACCTTCAGGACTGCTACACAAGCAACTCCTTATTCTTTGGCATATAGCGTAGAAGCAGTCCTTCTGTTAGAGAAACAAATTCCATCATTGCAGATCACAATCCAAGAAGGACTCACATTCTAAGAGAATGCTCAAATTCTCCTAGCAGAGTTAAAGGCATTGGATGAGAAAAGATTGGACGCACAACAAAATTGGAGTTCTATCAAGCTTGACTAGCTAGAGCCTTTAACAAGAAAGTGCGGCCATGATCATTCTATGTGGAAGACTTAGTCCTAGTTGTTCGACGACCCATAATCCTCAACAAACGCATAGGCGACAAGTTTACCTCAAAATGGGATGGGCTATATATTGTGAAGGAAGCCTATTCAAGTGGCGCATACAAAATTGTCAATAAGGATGGTCTCAGAGTTGGTCCGATCAACGAAAAATTTCAGAAGCAGTACTTCCCATGAAAGTCACCTATGCTCCTCGACGCATGCGCCTAAACTGCAAATCATGACGCTCCTCGACGCATGAGCCTAAACTGCACTTTGCTACACTTTTGGCCCGCATTAGTCTAAACTGTGTACGGCAAAAAAAAGGTGTGCTAGGTTGAAAACCTCGAAAGAGGCGGCCTAGGCAAAAGTCAAGATAAAAAAAAAAGTTCGCTAGATTGAAAGTCTCGCGAGAGACGACCTAGGCAAAAATTAGGACATAAAAAAAAACAAAAAACTCATCCTCTGAACTACATTATGACTTGATCCTCTTTACCGAGGTACACAGGCAGCTTAGACTTTCATTCTAAGTTCAGTCGCATGAGTTTTAAAAACAATATAAAAAAGTTTGGCGTCATCGGATCATTACATTAATTCTTCCAAGTGTAGAGGCACATATCTATGAGGAAAAGAAGACGATTTGCATTGAAGTATAAAAGATGTTTTATTTCTTCAATAGTACAAAAGTTGATATTTCCAAAAATACAAAGACAAAGGAACTAGACATCTAGACATTTTTCTATACAAATGCCTAAATCATAAAGATGATCATAAACTAGGTTTTGTTGCTGATGCGTCTTAAATGCTTTTCCAAGTCTGTATGACGTCTCCACATTTGATGTCATTCTCGATGTATATCTCTCGCGTTCAGCAGTTGTGATAATCTCTTGACCACATATCTTGTTGTTAGGCTTCGAGTACGATAGTTTGCTTCTCTTGTGCAAATATTGGTTGAAGGTCCCATATATGAGAAGTCGTCTCTCTTAAAAAACTTTAATCACTATGGGAGCTTCCATTGATGAACTTCAATACTATCAACAAATCAAGTGCAACGGTTGTTGAAGGGGTGACTCCGCATCTTGTATGATACCTCAGTCTGGCATCTGGACCCTTTGAGCTTCTTTGCGAGTCTGCAAAAAATAAATAAATGAAGAGATAAGATTTGTAAAGTGTCATAGATAAAGTTACTACACACAAGACTGTAGAGTCACTTTCAAAAAGAAAAAAAAAACATTCGTAGGACAAGTCAGAGAGCATAGAGCTGAAAAGCAAGCTCTACGGGCGACGGGATCAGCTTTGAAAAATTACTGCGGTCCATCTGGAAGATGTTCTGCCCCAAACATTTTATATGTTGTATATTTGGATATCCAATTCCCAACAACACAAACCGTTTGCGATTTGGAGGCTCCTAGCTCAAGATACAATTTTTTTTGCCGGGACTACACGAATCTGAAAGTTTACTGCAGCTAGGTCGCACTTTTGAGAATTTTTTGTTTCCAGCCCAAAAGGGGTTCTGCACAAAATTCATATATATTTCAGATTTATGAGTGTACTTTCTAACAGTACAAATGGATCGCAATTTAAAGTCTCCTAGATCGAGATATGAATTTTTTCACTGGAGCGCGCAAAGCTGAAAAGTAGCAAGGCAGATGTCTCAATCAATTTCAAGAAATTGTTGCGGCCAATCTGGAAGGAATACGTCTGTGATATTTTTAAGATTTCCTTATCTTTAGGTCTTCTTTCCAGTGGCATAAACGGCTCGTGATTTCGACGTTAATAGCCCAAGATATGAGTTTCTTTATCTAGAGTGCGCAAATCTTGAAATCAAGTGCGCCAAATGTCTGTAGCAACTTCAAAATATCATGGCGGATGTTCTGAAAGAATTTTTGCTGTGGTATTTACAGATATTGTAAGTCTCGGAGTTTTCTTTCCAATAGAATAGATGGCTCACTATTTCGACACTTGTAGCTCAAGATGTGATTTTTTCCAAAAGTGCGCATAAAGCTGAACAGCAAGTTCGATAGATAGATAGGTTAATTTCGGGAAATTGTTGCGGCTAATCTGCTAGGAATCCTTCCATGATATTTTGAGAATTTTCTTATCTCTAAGCTTCTTTCCAGTGGCACAGATGGCTAGCGATTTGGAAGTTCTTAGCTTGAGATATGTGCGTCCGAATAACAACATACAGTGCTGTAAACTCGAAATGTCAGACATGTATATCAGCTTCAAAAGTCGACTCCGGCTAATCCTCAAGGAATTTATCCGCGAATTTTTTATTTTATGGGATGCAGCCTTTCAAATATTGATTCTTCAAAAGCAAGCGGCTCGAGATTTCATCGCACCTACGTCAAAGAATGAATAGTTTTGCGGAGATGTGCCAAGCACTTGCTCGTCGAGGTTGGAAAGGACTGCTCCAAGTAGTGTCAATTTCGCCAAGCCGCAAGAATGAGATGCGCCACATGCTCACTTGCAAAGAAGAATACAGTCGCTCCAACTCCAAGCCTGTTCCGCGCCAATCTGCACGAATCATGAGTTGCGCCACATGCACACTTGCATAGAAGAATACAGTCTCTCCAACTCCAAGCCTCTTCCGCGCCAATTGGCGAGGATGAGAGGTGCCATGTGCTCGCTCTTCAAGAATCGAATACGGTCGCCGCAAGCCTCTTTCTCACCAAGCCTCAAGGAAGGAACACTTCATCCAGCCTTCTATGACAAATTGCAAGAAGATAGTGCTTCTTCTACTTCTTCACGAAAACTGGGACTTGGAATGCCATGTACATCTCTGGCCAACTATAAGAAGAGGATGCTCATGCGCTAAGTTGCAAGAAGTCGTCTACGCCAAAGCTCAATAGATACGAAGTCTTGACGCACTTCTTCGCCTGTTAAAAAAAAAGATATTTTTGAACATGTTTCACTTCGGTGAGAGCGCACAAAGCTGAAGGAGATCGCATGTCGAAACTCGTCGCCTAACTTCTAGAATATATCTGGGAAGATATAGGGTCGATCTGATTGTGATCTTTATATAGTTTGTAGCTCTGGAAGTCTAGTTTCTGACGCCACAAATCGCTCGTGATTGCAACATTGCTACGCCAAGATATGGATATTTTGGTGAAGGCGTGCAAAGCTGTAAATTTGAGCACGGCAGCAACTGAAACGAAATTGCAAAATAATACCTGAGAAGCTACGGAAGGAGTTTCGCCCCAAATTTTTGATATGTTGAGGTATTTGAAGTATAGTGTCAAGAAGATCAGACGGCTTGTGTTTCCGATGTTCCTACGACAACATATGATGGTTTTCTCCACAGATGCCTAAAGATGACTGTCCCGGACAGATTCTGCAGCGAAAGGGAAAAATATCTTGGAGGCCTCGGTGCCAACGGAACGAAGCTTTTGGTTCTGTCTAATTGATTGATGCCAACGACACGAAGCTTTGATTCAGCAGCAGGTACCGGTGTCAATGACACGACGATTCAACTGTGTCATGACAAATAGAAGTACTAATGACTGGAATTTCGGATCGGCATAACACGTAGAGGCGCCAACAAGTGTTGTCTGACTTCCTTGTCAAACAACAGTCCCAACAATCAACATTCATGTTTGAGACTCTCAAAGTTGGTGAAACTGCTCGATCTTATTGAAAACAATAAACAGTAGAGTTATGTACTTTAATTTTAAACCACAAAAGCTGGAAGTTGAGGGGTAAAGAGATCAGATTATCAACCCAAGACATCATACCTATGAAGAGTGTAGTTAGAGGTTCTTTCTCGTCAGTTTTTGGTGAGACGCTGTAGAGTACTGGATTAAATTCTTAGGTGTCTTCGTAGTTAGGGACTCCGGCTCGGCAATGTTCTGGTCATGGTTGTATATCTTAGAAGACGCGCTAAGAAATCCCATGCTTCCTGTCTCTCATCCTGATTGCCAATTCATAATATGTCACAAAGAAAGGATTTGGAATATATATGAAGGAGGTGCAGAACATACTTCTAAAGTATGAAATGAAAGAGAATATCCAAAAGAAATATAAGCACAAGAGAAGGAAGCAGGAACGAGGAAGGAATTAAGGCTTACCTTAGCTTACCTTGGATAGCTAGCAGGTGCATCAAAATGATATTTATAGAGTTGGCCAAATAACTTCTTCATGTTTCAAAAGGATTCAAATTGTGTTTTTGTCTCCTAAAGCAATTTGGTCAGTGCATGTGGCGGTGAATTCTTCTGTGTGAAAGTTCACATAATATTTGTTCGGTGCTGAAATACAAGTTGAAGAATTCTTTTTAATGAGAAGCCACCTGCCTTATGATTTATTAGTAAAAGATAGGCAAAAAAATAAAAATAAAGTGTTTTTTTTTTCAAAAAAAAAAAAAAAGAAGAAGAAGCTAGCAGTTGGAAGTTAATTATTTTTGCCTAAAAAATGGCCACGTGCACAGGTACTTCAAATCTCGTCTTTAGGGTTCGTCAAGTCAATACACCGGACAAGACTTGAAGTAGGGGGCATATGTAAATATGTAAAAATTATTATATTTAGTCCATATAAATTTGGAGTAAATTTTAAATTACTTTAGGTCGAATAATTAATGTGGACTTCACAAATTAATAAGTCCATTTTTAATTTCAAGCCCAAGGTCCATTTCATCTTAAAGCCCAGGCTCATGCCATGTGTCAAGTGACATGGCATGTCCCGTCAACTCAAAGCCAACAAGATGACGCCACGTGTTAAATGATGTGGCAATCCCAGTCCAAAACAATGACCAATCAAGAGTTGCCAAGTGTCTAAAATGACATATCTTGGCCAATCACAAGCAAGCTTATCACATAGCTTATATGATAAGTTTGATGACTTACATGAACCAATCAGAATCAAGCAAGAGAGTTTATATGTAGCTGGACTGTTCATCCTCTACCATTATAAATAAGAGGGGTTACATAACTCTCTAAGGGACATTCAGAGTTGGAGGAGAGCATTCTGCAATCGGTAACCAGTGGCGGATCCAGGATTTTATAGTCATGGGTGTTCACTCAATATTTATCTAAATATTTTTATAATTACCTATACAAATTTACTAAATCTTGTCAAAGTTAATGGGTGCTTGAGCACCCAAAATCAACATGTAGATCTGCCACTGTCGGTGACGGCATCCGCAAACAGAGAGATCAATCATCAAGTACAAAGTTCTTATACAAAGGAGTGGTCAACGGAGTTCTTTCCGGAGATCAATCCGAAACAACAAAATACTGCTCAATGTTCTTGGCGATTAAATACATCACAAGGAGGTCTACATTGTCCTACATTCGAGAAAGATGCTTCTCAAGCCCTCGAATCACGGAGAATTTCATAAAGGAGAATCAAGGGATACAAAGAATTGTACTCACAAATATTCATCAATAAAATCTCTTTTTCTTCATATTATTTTTGTTGCAGTTTATTTTCCATACAACGAAAATTTGTTGCGAACAATATCATTTGTGTATCGCATATGTATCATATTTGTATCAAATGTGTATCACATGTATATACCTGTGTGCGAGATACATGCGTGATACATGTGTCGCAGAAGAATTTGTTGAACTCGATTTTAACTACGATTTTGATACCAAATCAGTCCAAATCACCTCCAATCTTACTCAAATTTTGTATATTGACTCATCTATATGTTTTCAATGAATTTCAACCATACTCATTGAAAAAGGTCCTTTTTTGCTCACATTTTTAGAATCTTGTATATATATTATTTTGTATTTTATTATCTTATCCATAAAATTTCCTTTCCATCTTGCATCTAATATTACTAATCACGCTTAAAAATATGGAAAGAGATCTTTGCTTGTGGTTCTTGGAGAAAAAGAACTTTATTTATTAGGTTTTCAATTTTTATATGTATTTGGCTAGTTTTCGTAAGTTTATGATTAATGGTTAGAAGGTGATAAGTTGGAACTTATTGGGGACATTTCCGTAAGATTCCCAAAAAAGTTCGGGATTTTTATCTTACATAGCCGGCACAAATAAGCCCTACACACAAAAAAAGAAGCATAATTCTTGTCGGTTCCTGTTTTCCTTGTTTCTCACACTTTATCCTTCTCCCTTTGCTTCTTCTCCACTTCTCCTCGTTTTCTCTTCTCGCCTGGATGGGGGGGTTATATAATGGTAATTGGGAGGCGTGGACACAAGTGTGTAACCAAGGGATCACTCTTGTATATACACTATATAACAAGCTGTTATACAGTATATATACATTGTATAATGGTGCAGGGTTTTAATGGTGATTGGGATGGAATATTCACAGATAGACATGAATATACACAGGGATATACATGTATATATGATGTGTATATCCATATATATAAAGTATATATCCACAAAGGCGGACCCATGTGTAATGGAGAGGGGTCACCGGACCCCGTAAATTTTGGCCGAAAATTCTGTATTTATATATGTGTATACCTTGAAAATAGTTAATTTAAAGTAGTTGACACCCTAAATACTAAAAGCCTTTAGGGGCACTGGTTGAGCAGAATAATGTGCCCCTCGTATAAAAATTCTGGGTCCGCCCCTGTAATATCCATGTATATAAACGGCAAGAGGAGTGTCAGTGGTGGAACTTGATAGTGGGGGTGGCCTTAGTGTGGGGAGGAGGGTGGTCGAAATGGAAGCTGAATTATGGAAACTTTTGTTCTCTTTTGTGAAGATTGAATGTGGTTTCAGTGGAAAAGGACCAAATATGTAAGTTTTAGTATTTGGTCTTTTTTCTGGTAAATTGATGGAGTTGAAAAAATGGTGAACAATGGCCATTTAGTTTTTAATGGTAAAGAGGTGATGGAGAAGGATGGCGTGTTGGTTTCCTTATGGTAGAGTAGAGTCATATGATTGTAAATCTTTTTGTAACTTTAATTGTGATAAGTTTTTATGGCTAGTCAGGGTAACTTGAAAAATCTGGCGTGCCGAGAGTACAATTTGGGAACTGACCGGCCGACCATTTATGTTTTTTCCACCTTTCTTTTGCAATTTTTACATAAATAGCCGATCAAATTCACTGTTATATTTTCTAGCTAATATACATATACTATATACTGATTCTACAAAATTATATATATGAATTAAACATATACTACACATTCATTAACTGTTTTTAATTTAATCGATTGAGTAGACCTCCGATTATTTAAGTTAATTCTTAAATTTTATCTACTAATAGTTTCTAAGGGCCGGGCCAAGTTAAAGGAAATTCACGACCTAGTTGAATGGAAAAACTGCTAGGTAGAAACTTAAAATCCAATGAGAGACCTTGAGCAATTAAGGGAGTGGACCATAAACAGTTGTAACGAAATGAATTAGATTTCTTTATTCTTAATAAGAGGTTTCGAATTTGAGTCTAAAAAGAAAAACATCACGGTAGAAAGCACTTTCCTCTACAATGGGTCTTATGAGATACAAATTTGGATTAGTAAAAGTCCCAATACGGATACCAAACACTGGATTAGAAATTAAAAAAAAAATGTGAATGACTTTTTGCAAGGAGAGAAAACTCAGTTTTTTGGTCCCTACTCGTATTGTGATTAGAAGTTTAAAACAAGATACTAATTCAATAACTTTTCAAAAAAAAATAGATGTTTATTTTGGAATTAGAACCAAAAACCGGGATCGAAGTCTAACGAAGAGTATTTCCGTATAGTAACTAAGGAACTAGGACGAATTCTTTTTTGGTTTTCTCTTTTATAACGAGACGATGGTAGAGTTAGAATTGCACTAAAAAAACTACTAGTGGATTGGTTAAATTTCCAGAAGGAGAAAACGATATATTACCCGTGCTTCCAATTGAGCTGAATTAATCTTTTAAATATGTTAGGGGCTTAGGGTCAGCAAAACCTCATGGCCCTTTCACTTTTTGGAAAGGCATCGGATAAGCACTTTATTATTGTTATCGACGTAGTTAGTAAACTTCTTATTTGTACCCATCAAGCTCATTTCGTTGACTTTAACTATTGAAGATTTGAGAGAAACTCAGTGAAGATGAAGAAGAAAGGAAATGAACGAGAAGGTTCTAGAGGATGTTCTCCATTTGAGAGAAATCTGAGCTATGTTATTGCAAATCTTAAAAGTACAATGAGTTATTCACCTGTATATATACACTCTACAATTAGCAACTAATCTACAGCTGTATCTACGCTTTACACTAGCCAATTCGATAATTAGTTATAACTAACTAACAACCTACTTAACAGACTTAATTCCTCTCACGTGACTGGCACATGCTCGTTCCTTTCTTCAAGACTCCCCCTCAAGCTAGATGGTGCAAACAAGTTGAGCACCCCTAGCTTACTCATTAGATATTCATGTTGGGATCTTCCCAGAGCCTTAGTAAACAAGTCTGCTTCCTGATTTTTTGACATCACATATCTTGTTTTAACAACTCCTTGTTGAATTCTTTCTCTGATGAATTGCAAGTCTGTTTCTATATATTTTGTTCGTTCATGGAATATGGGATTTGTAGCAATTTGGATTGCTGCTTTGCTATCACGGTGTAGGTCCACTGGTAATTCAACGTCTGCACCCAGTTCTTTGCACAACTTTGTTAACCATAAAATTTCTGAGACTGCAGCAACCATGCTCTTGTACTCAGCTTCTGCTAAGCTTCTTGATATTGTTCACTACTTCTTTGATTTCCAAGACACCAAGGAGTTTCCCAACTTCATCATATATCCTGTCACAGACCTTTTGGACACTAGACATGATGACAGTCAGCATCACAAAAAGTTGTGAGTCTTGGGGACTGCTATGAGCTCATTAGCAAACCCAGGCCTAAAGCCCCTTTTATGTATCTCACAAGTCTTACTGAAGCCTCCATGTGTGACTTCTTTGGGAAATGCATGAACTGACTTAGCACATGCACTACATAACAAATGTCTAGCCTTGCCATGGTGAGGTACAACAGCTTCCCAACTAGTCTCTGGTGTGGTCCTGCATCTAGAAGCTTCTCATCTTCTTTCAAATTCAAGTATTGATCATATTCCACAGTGATGAATCTCTGATTGCATTCCATTATGGTGGCCACTGGCTTTGATCCTGCCAATCCAAGGTCAGTGATCAATTTCATTGCAAACTTTCTTTGATTCATCAGTATTCCTTCTCTTGATCTTGCTATTACAATTCCAAGAAAGAATTTCAACTACCCTAAGTCTTTGATCTTGAAGTTGCACTGCAATATAGACTTTGCCTCAGAAATTAGGCAATGATCATTTCTAGTTATAAGGAGATCATCCACATATACTAGGATGATTACTAGACTGGTCCCTGGCTTATTTGTAAACAAAGAATAATCAAAATGTCTCTGCGCAAACTCTGAGTTGAGCAAAGCTTTAGTCATTTTCAAATTCTACTGTGTTAAAGCTTGCTTCAATCCATAAAGGGATTTATGCAGCCTACATGCTTTTTCCCCCTGGCTGTGAAATCCTTGAGGCATGCACATGTACACTTCTTCAGTGAGGTCACCTTGAAGAAATGCATTGTATACATCCATCTGATGCAAATTCCAGTTGTGTGCTACTGCTAAGGCTATGACCACTCTAACTGTTATCATTTTGACTATCGGAGAGAAAGTCTCCTGGTAGTCAAGTCCTTCAATCTGATTGTATCCTTTAATAACCAATCGAGTCTTGTATCTCTTAACCTCCCTATTGGCTATATATTTTATTTTGAATACCCACTTGCAGCCAAAAGGCACCTTTCTTGGTGGCAAATCCACTAAGGACCAGGTTCCATATTCTTTAAGGGCGGTCAACTCTTGGGCCATGGCTTCAACCCACTCAGGATCTGCTGCTACTTCCTCATAACTCATAGGCTCCTTCAGGATGGTAATTTTGAAAAGATAAGATCTGTACTTGGCTAGAACACCATCATGGCTCAAGTAGACTTGCATTGGATACTTGGAAAAAGGTCTGGTAGTTGAGCTTGTCAATGACCCATTGCACACATAGTCCTGCATCTAGACATGTTCCTTTACAGTCCTGCTTGACTTTCTGAGTTGATTTTCTGGATAGAAAGGGATGACTGCTTCTGAAGGTATTTCTCTTTGCAGTTATGCATCTTTAAGGGCTGGCAAAGGCATTTCTCCTTGTTGTTGTGCAACTTCAAGGGTTGGTGAAGATAATGGAGATGGTGTTTCTGCAGCATGTGATGCCTCATGAGAGAATGCATCTTCAAATGGAGGAGTTTGTATGGGTGGATCATCAGTAATGTCAATGGGCATATCATGATTGCTAATGTCTGGTTCTATCACTTCATTGGGAAAAACTTGCAGCTTTCCTTCCTTTAAGAGTAAAGAAAATATGTTCTCCATGAACTTCATATCCCTTCTCATAAAAATGGTGTTAGTAAAGATATTATATAACATGTAGCCTTTCTGGGATGAAGAATATGCCATCAGAACAGCTTCAATGGCCCTTGCTGCAAATTTATCTCCTTCTACCAGAAGTTTAGCAAAACAAAGACATCATATGGTCCTCATATGCTGTAAGGATGGTGCTCTCCCATATATCATCTCAAAGAAGGATTTGCCTGAGAGCGCTGATAAAGGGAGTCTATTAATTACATAAATTGCTGCCAGCACACACTCTCCCCAGAACTTGAAAGGTAAATGACCTTGCAATCTACTTGCCCTAGCCACTTATAGTATATACATGTCTATGTTTCCTGTCCACCATCCTATTTTGTTGTGGGGTGTGGACACAGGAAATTCGTTGAATTACTCCATATTATTGAAATAACCTACTGTATTCAGAATTGAAAAATTTAGTTCCAATGTCACTTCTCAGAATTTTGACTATTCCACCAAATAGAGTCTTTATTAAGGCAAGAAACTGTCTTAAGCATACAACTACATCACTCTTCAGTCTTAATAAGTAAATCAATATCATCCTATTGTAATCATCTACTATAGTAAGGAAATATTTATATCCATTGTAAGTTTTCACTCTATATGGACCCCATACATCTACATGAATCATCTCAAAAGGTTTATTGATCTACTTGTACTCTTTGGGAGGGGAAATCTTCCTTGTCTAGCTAAAGGACAGATTGTGCAATCCCTTATTCTATAATTATTGGTCTTGAACTTCATGTTTGAAATTTGTTTCACCACTTTGTCTGGAGCATGCCCAAGTCTTCCATGCCATATTCATATATCCTCCTCTTTTATGGAATCACCATGTAGTTGCACAGCTGCAACTTTGACTTCATTCTTCTGTTGCTGCAGATTATACACGCCATCAAGTTCCTCACCAATTCCCTTCACTTTCCCATTGTGAAGGTCCTGCATGATCCAAAAGTCAGGATAGAAAGACATAAAGCATTGTAAGTCCCTTGTATGTTTAGAGACAGACAATAAGTTGTATTTAAAATCTGGAATGTAGAGCACATTCCTAATGACACCACCTTTACCAATTTTACTTTCTCCAGTACAAGCAATATCTAATGAAATACCATCAGGTAGATAAAATTTAGATGCAGACTTTGGACTATCAATGGTTATCTTGTCAAATAATTCTCTGGTGTGAACCATGTGATTGGTTGCACCAGAGTCTACTATCCAGTTTTCATTCTTTGTTTTGTCAGGTTGTAGTGGTCTTAGTTGTACCTGCAAAATGCTTTGAATTATCACATGTATCTTTGTTAATCAACTTTAAAATTTGATCATATTGTTCCTGAGTGAACATGATTGGCTTAGCCAGTGTAGGATTTCCAACTAGTGAGTTTAATATTTGTTGTCCCTCCTGAGATACTTCATTTATTGTTGCTTTGCCCATGGGCTGTTATGCTTCATGTGTTGTGGCATCGACCATTGGTCGTTGAGGGAAATAGTTGGTCTTCTTCCTCATTTTGAAGTCAGCTAGATAACCATGTATCTTAAAGCATGTTTCTCTTATGTGACCTTTGTAGTTGCAGAAATCACAGAATAGGTTGTTCCTTCTGGGTTATAATTATTATCTGTGGTCATACCTCCTTTATTAGTAAACAACACTGTACTTTCCCCACATCAACTACTTGTGTAAACTTTCCCAAGGTTCTTTGGATTTCTTCAGAAATTACCATGGAATATGCCTTGTTGACAGAATGCACTGGACTCATCATCAAAATTTGATTCCTAGGCTGTTCATACGTCTTATTAGGCCCATTAGGAACTGTAGCGACCTCTGATATTCAAAATGCTCTGAATAGCTTTTAGATTCTGGAAAATCACATCCAGGATAAGGCATCAAAGCATCATATTCTTCCCAGAGGTCTGTCAACTTTAAAAAATAGGCAGGTACAGTAGAAATTCCTTGCGACAGCTCTTTATGCAGAAAAAAATGCGAGATCTATCCACTTTGTCATATTTGTCCTTCAAAACTGTCAAAACCTTATATGCACTTGATTAGTACATAATTCCACTAAGCAATTCCTTGCTCAGAGCGTTCATAATCCAAGATAAAACTTGTATAGGTCAAAATCTGCCTCGAAGGGATTTATCATAAAGCGGTATTATGGAAAATGATATGGCCGAGGTCGAGTAGTAAACAGTGAGGGCTCATGGACGGGCAATCAACTAATGGCCGAGGTTAAGTATCAAGGACAGTACTAACGACTAGTTTTTATAATAGGATTACTTATATTTTTAGGGTTGACTAAGAATATGTCCCGTATAAATAGAAAAAGAGATAAGGGGAAATGGAATGTAATATTCATTTGATAAGAACACTTTTTGAGAAGAAGACTTTATCTTAAGAAAAGATACAAACATTGCCTTTTCAATAAGATTCTATCATCCATTATTCAATATGTTTCCATCACATCCGAGAATAGATCCAATATTCTAGGATTTGTCTGTCATTCATCATTGTCAGAAAGAAGAATCATTCACCTCATTCAATATTGGGTGAATCATTCTCCTTATTTGCATTAATGTCATTTATTGTTATTTACTACTTTATATTCTTCTATCATTACTCAAACCGTTTGGAATGTTAAATGCATACTGCATTTAATCCCCCACCGATACTATTTTATGTTATTTGTGCTAATTAGTTATAAATCTAGGGATATTATCATTAACTAGGTTTAACCCTTCATTATATAAAAATAATTAGTTTAACCCTAGATTTATACTTTTTGGTCAAACAATTTGGCGACGTCTGTGGGGATCTCCTAGTTAAATTTTTAGTCTCTTCTAGATCTATAACTAGCACAATTTACAAAAAAAAAAGCAAAAGTCTTTTTTCCTTGTACACACGGATCTGACATGGCAGGTAATGGAGAAGAAAGAATGAGGGTAGTGGCTGACCTCACCACCAACCTTTTGAACACCATCAATGAGGTTTCTGAGACAGAAGGCGAGGACATAACGCCCAACGTCTCCCCCAAGCGAGGTGGGTCGCCCATCCCTCACGGTAGTATCGCAACATCCCACGGTAAAGGAGCTTCTGCATCCACGGTGGAAGAGACGCCACCAGCTGTGAAAAAGCTCCTTGAGACTTGGCTATCTAACATGTTAACCGGCATCCTCAACAAGCCCGCTCAGGAGACAGTTAGAGAAAACACAAGGACTTGCATTACGCCGACAATAGTCGAGCAGCATGGCCCTTTCCCCCAGTAATAGGTATTACTCACACTGTTAATAATGCAGGTGATGACACCCTCATAGCCATTTTGAAAAAGATAGAGGAAATGGAAAACGAGAACAAAGTGCTTCGAGACCAAATGAGATAACACCAAGAAAGAATCGACAAAATACCAGGCTCCTCGAAACACTTGCCAAAAAGAGATGCTGGTCGGTTTCTCGAGAAACCATACAGTGACGAAGCCGCCCTACATGCCATACCAAAGACCTTCAAAATGTCACCCTACATGAAAATATATGACGGCACGACCGATCCCGAAGATCATGTGGCTCATTATGTCACCGCTGTAAAAGGTAATGACCTTGCCAAGGAACAAGTGTCCTCTATCTTGCTAAAAACGTTCAGCGAGATCCTTACTGGAGGAGCATTAACTTGGTATTCACAACCGCCCGCGCGTTCCATCGAAACATTTGAAGAGATGGCCGACAAGTTTGCAACGACCCATGTTGGGGCCAAAAAGGCAGAGGCAAGAGTGAACGATATATTCTCCATCAAACAGTTGCCTGGAGAGGGATTGAGGGACTTCCTCACTCGATTCAACCGAGTAAGGATGACTTTACCAAATGTATCGAAAGGAATGGTCGTAGCAGCTTTCCAAAACGGGCTGAGCATGAATGATTCAAGGGCAACCAGAAAGTTATTAATTCAGCTTATGAAATATCCTCCAACCACTTGGGATGAGATACATAACGCCTATTGTGCTGAGGTCCGTACAGACAAGTACGACCTAAATGGGCCAACCCATCGATTGACCTTGGTACAAGCCGATTCCAGGAGGAATCGAATAAATGATGTCAGGAAAGATCTCATAGCTCTACGACCTAACCAAGAACGGCATTAGCCGTACATCAGAAGTGCCATCGTGTCTCCCTCACGCCGCGAATAGGGTCTACCTAGACTTAGGACAAGGACTCACTGGAAAGAGAGAGGTATGCCCCCTTTGTTACCCGCGCATAATTTTTGTGTGTCACCTTTAGAAATAGTCTATGCCTTGGAGAAGCTCGGACCAAAAGTAAAGTGGCCACAAAAAATGAGGTTAGATCCAAGCACTAGAAAGTCAGACGCCCTCTGCAAGTTCCACCAGGAGAGAGGTCACAAAACGGAGGACTGCATCACCCTAAGGAAGGAGGTATTGAACATGCTTCGCCAAGGACACCTCAAAGAATTGTTGAGCGATCGAGGATGTGAGCAGCAGCAGGGACCACCGAAACCACCCTCACCAACCTGCATCATTCAAATGATCATCGGGGGCGGCGATGATGTTTCAATAAATGTAGTGGAACTAACATCTGGAGAAATCACTATCCCCATCCTGGCCAGCGGCGTCACCCTGGAAACCACATTCCACGTCATGGACCAGGATACGGCATACAATGCCATAATAGGCCGACCCTGGATACATGCCATGAAGGCCATCCCTTCTAGTTTGTACCAGGTTATCAAATTCCCAAACCATGGGGAATATTCAGCATACGAGGAGAACAATGCACATCTCGAGAATGCTACCGCATCGCCCTGGATTATACAACCAACCAATAAATGAAGGGTAAACCAAAAAAGGCATAGAAATTAACAGGGCCGAGGTCGAGTTGTGATGAAAAAGTAAACCTCATCAGAGATCCCAAAACAGTAGAAGTCGTGAAATCAACCATAGAAGACCTCGACCCCATTCGACTTGATGACAACAACCACAGCAAGAAAGCCTACATCGGCTGCAATCTTCAAGAACCAGGTAAATTCCGTCAATTCTTAACTGCTAACGCAAACTTGTTTGCTTTTAGCCATGCAGATATGCGAGGTATCCCGAAGGAGATCGCTACACATAAGTTTAATGTCGACCCACTCCACCCCCCAGTGAGGCAGGTTAGGCGAAAGTTCAATTCTTCAATAAACGATACAGTGTGCGAGGAGCTCGAAAAATTATTGGAGAATGGCTCCATCAGGGAGTTAAAATACCCCCAATGGGTCGCCAATATGGTCATGCTGAAAAAGAAAAACTGGAAGTGGCAAATGCACATAGACGTTACAGATCTAAATAAAGCATGCCCAAAGATTCATTGCCATTACCTTATATCGACCAGCTCATTGATGCAACGGTCGGGAATGAACTGCTAAGCCTCTCAGATGCTTACTCAGGCTACAATCAGATCTCATGGAAGAGGAGGGCCAGGAGAAAACCACTTTCATCACCCATCAAGGAACATACTACTACAGAGTTATGCCTTTCAGAATAAAAAACGCAGGGGCAACGTACCAAAGGTTGGTGAACAAAATGTTCAAGGATCAACTCGGCAAGACTATGGAAGTCTACATAGATGATATGTTGGTTAAGTCCAACAGGAGAGAAGATCACATCAGCCACATAAAAGAAGCCTTCGATATACTCAGGCGATACGGAATGAAATTAAACCCCGAAAAGTGTGCATTCGACGTGACCTCAAGAAAATTCTTGGGTTTCCTAGCATCACAGTGAGGCATCGAGGTCAACCCCGACCATATCAAAGCCATAGAAGGAATACTAGAGCACTTAACCACCAAAAAACAGGTTCAGAGGCTGACTGGCCGTGCCGCCGCCCTATCAAGATTCATCTTGCGATCATCTGACAGATGCCATAGGTTTTTCGGCGTACTAAAAAAGGACAACGGCCTCCAGTGGACCTCAGAGTGTGCCCAAGCCCTAAAGGAGTTAAAATCTTATTTATCATCACTGTCACTACTGTCCAAACCAGAACCTGGGGAACTCCTCCTCGTCTACCTCGTTGTATCCGAAGTAGCGGTGTGTGCGGTCCTGGCCCAATAAAATAAAGGTATGCAATCTCCCATATACTACATTAGCAAAACTTTAGTCGACACCGAGACGAGGTACCCCCACCTAGAAAAATTGGCCCTGGACTTGGTCGTAGCTTCATGAAAGCTTAGACCCTACTTCCAGTGTCACCCTATCTCGGTAGTCACAACCTTCCCCTTGAGAAGTATTTTTCCTAAGCCCGAGCTATCGGGCAGGTTAGCCAAGTGGGCCATAGAATTAAGAGAGCATGATGTCACAGATCAACCGGGAACGGTGATAAAGTCACAAGTCCTCACTGACTTCGTCGCTGACTTCAGCGCAAAATTAATGCCCGAAGTCAAAAGAGAAGCCACCCACGCTTCCCCACAAATACAAGATCTATGGGTTTTATACACTAACAATGCTTCTAACGCGTCATGGTCCGGACGGGGACTTGTACTCAAAGTCCCAATGGGCGAAGTGATTTGCCAGTCCATAAGATGCCCAGAAATGACTAACAATGAGGCCGAGTATGAGGCCGCGATTGCAGGATTAAGGCCAGCACTCAAGTACGGGGCGAGACGGGCGTACTACGCTGACTCTCAACTCGTCTTCAACCAAGTCAGAGGACTTTCCAGATCAAAGAACAAAGGCTGCAAAAATACCAAGCCGAGATCTGCAAACTGCTGCCCGAGTTTGACGAGTGTCATGTCGACCAAATTCCTCGAGAATAAAACATCGAAGCAGACGATCGCGCCAAATTAGCAACAACCATAAAAACATAACCGAAGACAGAAATGTGGTCACCCTCCTCCACTCATTGATAGATCAAATCAAGGTAAGGACCATAAATCTAACTTGGGATTGGCGTAAATGTATTGTTACATACTTGCAAGATGGCGTACTCCCAGATAATAAAAAAGAAGCCAAGAAGCTTCGGATACAAGCGTCCAGGTACAACCTCATTCATAATGACCTATACAAGAGGACGTATGGTGGCCCCCTGGTGAAATGCTTAGGCCCAAATCAGATGTGGCGCGTCCTTGAAGAAGTCCATGAAGGCCATTGCAGAGCTTATTCCGGCAATCGAGCTCTGGTAAGATGTCTCATACGGGCAGGTTATTACTGGCCACTATGAAAAACGAGGCTGCAGAATTCGTAAAAAAATGCGAGCAATGCCAAAAATATGCCACAATGATCCACCAAGTCGGCGAGCACCTCCACTCAGTCATTTCCCCTTGGCCGTTCATCCAGGGGAAATGGATATCGTTGGCCCCCTCCCTGCGGGGCGAGGTAACGTACGATTTCTTTTGGTTTTAACTGACTATTTTTCTAAATGGGTAGAAGCAGGAGCATTCGCTCATATACGCGAATAGGAAGTGATCGACTTTATATGGAAAAACATCGTGTGCCACTTCAGCCTCCCCAAAGAGACAGTTGCAACAACGGACCCCAATTTACAGGAAAAAGGTCGCCAATTTTTTTGAGAAGTGGCATATCAAGAGAATACTCTCAACACCATATCATCCCGCGTGAAACGAGCAAGCAGAGTCCTCCAATAAATCAATACTAAATATCATGAAGAAAAAGCTTGAGGACGCCAAGGGACTATGGCCGAAGTTACCAGAAGTGCTTTGGGCCAACCAAACTATGCCAAAGACGAGCACATGAGAGACACCCTACTCATTAGTCTATGGGACTGGTGCGGTATTACCAGTCGAAGTCGGAGAGCCAAGTTTGAGGTATTCCCATGAAAGCGAGCTGAGGAACGATGAAAAGAGAAAGCAAGATGTCACAACCCGGATTTCCCACCATCGAGATCGTGATGGCACCTACTCTTGAAAGCTAGGCAAGCCGACAGATACAATTTTACCACATTAATTATTAACCAGAACAGGAATAAATAATAGCTAAAGCCAAATATAGATAAAATGCAGAAATTTTATAACAGTTCAACAACTCTAATACATGACTACCCTAATGATCTATTGTCACAAGTTAACGAACATCTACCAATTTCTACAAACACTGGTTTAGAAGAAATACAACTGTTCTCGAAATGAAAAGAGACAGAAAATCTAAAACAGAAGGAAGGGGACTCTGGGGTCTGCGAATGCCGGCAGATCTACATCGGGTCTCCTGTGGACTAAAGGCAATAACCCAAGATCTACTCATGATGTCAGTCACCGAAATTTTCAAAAAAAGTGCAAAGTATAGTATCAGTACAAACCGACCCCATGTACTAGTAAGTGTCGAGCCTAGTCTCGACGAAGTAGTGACGAGGCTAGGACATGACAACAATATAAACATGTGAAGTTAAATCATATACGAGGAACAATAATAACAGAAATTTAACAGATAAAGACGGGAAAAGGACACATGATGTGGGGAATATGAAATTCTGACAGTAAAAAAGTAAAGAAGCAAGGTAAGTATCAAACTTTGAACCAACAGAAATGATAACATAGTAAAACGTGCACGACATCACCCTTCATGCTTTTACTCTCGTCCTCGCTATAAAAATCAACAGAAATGGCACGACATCATCCTTCATGCATTAACTCTCTCATTATCATGGCACGACATCGCCCTTCATGCATTAACTTTCTCATAATCATGGCACGACATCACTATTCGTGAATTAAAACTCATAGAAATATTGCACGGCATCACCCTTCGTGCATTAATACTCTCTTACAATATTGTGCACGGCATCACCCTTCGTGCTTTACACTCTTCCTCACCCAAACAATAGAAACAATAACATCCCAGCAAGGGAATCAGCTATAACCAATCTAGTTTCAACAGTTAAATTCACAATGTAAGTCTCAACTTAAGTCAATACTCAACAATGATCCAATACCAAGAAAATATCATAAGAATTGTTCAACATGGATAATCATCAATTTAATCATGAACAATACATAATAAGAGACACAACAGTCACAGTATAAGACTCACTTGCATGCTCGACACCAACATATAGATACTTGTCACAACACATATACGTCGTACTCAATACTAACACATAGCAAATAAGACAACAACACTAATTCCCTCAAGCTAAGGTTAGACCAGACACTTACGTCGATTCCATAGCCAAAATCAATCCCTAATCACCACTTTACCCCTCGGTTCCACTTCCAATCCATTTGTAACTAGTCATAATTAACTTAATAAAATCAATAAATGCTAAAGAACTCAATTCCAATACTTAATTGTAGGTTTCCCAACATTTTCCCCAAAAAGTCAAAACCCGACCTCAGGTCCGCTTGGTCCAAACTCGAAATTTAGACCAAAAATCGATTACACATTCACCCCCGAGCCCGGATATACAATTGGTTTTGGAATCCGACCTCAATTTGAGGTCAAATTCCCCAAATTTCGAAATTCCTAAATTCTACACAAAAACACCCAATTTATCCATGAAAACCCCTAAATTTTGTGATGAAATCTTGTAAAAAGATGGAATAGATTGAGGAAAAGGAGTTAGAAATCGTTTACCTATGATTTGGGGAAGAACTGTCCTTTAGAAAATCGCCTATGGGAGCTTAGGGTTTGAAAATTTGAGAAATGAGTTCAAAATCCCGTTCAAGTGATGTTTTGATCAGTTGCAGATGTTGCATTTATGACAGGAGCTTCGTAATTGCGAAGCTCGCAAATGTGAGACAGGCTTCACAAATGCGAACTTGTTGCATGTCTGCTACTGTCGCAATTGCGAAGGTTGACCCTCCCTGTTGACTTCGCTAATGCGAAGGAATGCGGACATGCTGGCCCGGCCTTTTGGTCGCATTTGCGATAAAATGCTCACAATTGCGAAGCCTGTGAAGCTCGCAATTGCTTCGCAATTGCGAAGCCTGATCTCATAACTACGAGATCAGAGGCCTGCCACAGCTGAAGCATACCAGCAATATTTTCCTAAGTCCAAAATACCCTGTGGCCTATCCAAAACTCACCCGAGCACTCGGGGCTCCAAACCAAACAAGTACACAAGCCTAAAAATATCATACGGACTTGCTCGTGCGGTCAAATTGCCAAAATAACATCTTAAACATGAATTTAACACCAAAAGTCATGAAATTCTCAAGATAGTTTAAAATTTCTATTTTCTTAACCAAGGGTCCGATTTATATCAAATCACTCCCGTTTTTAACCAAATTTCACAGATACGACTTAAATACTATATCAAACCTGTACCGGGCTCCGGAACCAAAATATGGGCCCGATACCAACGAGATTACACATTATTCCATTTCTAAAAATCCTTATATTTTCTAGCAAACAATCTTCTTCAAAAAATTATTTCTCGGGCTAGGGTCCTCGGAATTCGATTCCGGGCATACGTCCAAGTCCCATATTTTACTACGGACCCTACAGGATCGTCAAATCACGGGTCCAGGTCCGTTTACCAAAAATGTTGACCGAAGTCAACTTTAATCAATTTTTAAAGGCAAATTTCAATATTTTTCTTAAATTTCACACAAAGGCTTTCCGGAAATGTGCCCCGACTATGCACGCAAATCGAGAAGAAAGAAACTGAGGTTATCAAGGCCTCGGCACCTGGATTCGGATTCTAAAATAAAAGATGACCTTTTGGGTCATCACATTCTCCATTTCTAAAATAACCGTTCGTCCTCGAAAGGACATAGAAAAGTACCTGAGTCGGTGAAAAGATGGGGATATCGGTTTCGCATATCGGACTCGGACTCGTAGGTAGCTGCCTCAACAGGCTAACCTCTCCACTGCACACGAACCGAAGGATAACTTTTCAATCTCAACTGTCGAACCTGCTGGTCTAGAACGGCTACCGGCTCTTCTTCGTAGGTCAAATCCTTGTCCAACTGGACAGTGCTGAAGTCTAACACATGGGATGGATCGTTGTGATACTTCTAAAACATGGACACATGAAACACTGGATGCACTGCTAATAAACCTGGTGGCAATGCAAGCTCGTAAGCCACCTCTCCCACTCTCCGAAGAATCTCAAAAGGCCCAATAAACCTAGGGCTTAACTTTTCCTTCTTCCCAAAACTCATCACGACCTTCATGGGCGACACCCGAAGCAATTCTTACTCTCTGACCATGAATGCCACATCACGAACCTTACGGTCGTCATAACTCTTTTGCCTGGATTGAGCCATATGAAATCTATCCTGAATGATCTTAACCTTATCCAAAGCATCATGTACTAAGTCTGTACCTAGCAACTGAGCCTCCCCCAGCTCAAACCACCCAACTAGCGATCGACCCCGTCTACCATATAATGCTTCATAAGGAGCCATCTGGATGCTCGACTGATAGCTGTTATTGTAGGCAAACTCTGTTAATGGCAAGAACTGATCCCAAGAATCTCCAAAGTCAATAACATAGGTGCATGGCATATCTTCCAAGATCTGAATAGTACACTCGGATTGTCCGTCCATCTGAGGATGAAATGATATGCTCAACTCGACCCATGTACCCAACTCACGATGTACCGCCCTCCAGAAATGCAAGGTAAACTGTGTACCCCTATCAGAAATGATAGACACGGGCACACCATGGAGACGAACAATATCACAGATGTAAATCTCTGTCAACCTCTCTGAAGAATAGGAAACTACCACAGGAATGAAATGCATTGACTTAGTCAGCCTAACCACAATAACCATACTGTATCGAACTTCCTCTGAGTCCATGGGAGTCCAACAATGAAATCCATAGTGATACGCTCCCACTTCCACTCAAGAATCTCAATCTGCTGAAGCAAATCACTAGGTCTCTGATGCTCGTACTTTACCTGCTGACAATTCAAACACCGAGCTACATATGCCACAATATCCTTTTTCATCCTCCTCCACCAATAATGTTGTCGCAAGTCCTAATACATCTTAGCGGCGCCCGGGTGAATAGAACACTGAGAACTATGGGCCTTCTCTAGAATCAACTCACAAAGTATATCCACATTAGGCATACAAACATGACCCTGCATCCTTAAAACCCCATCATCTCCAACTGTAACCTGCTTGGCATCTCCGTGCTGAGGACAAGTAAATGAGGGTCATCATACTGCCGATCCCTGATACGCTCAAATAATGAAGACCGAGGGACTGTACAAGCTAGAACACGGCTGGGCTAAGAAACATCCAACCTCATGAACTGATTGGCCAAAGCCTGAACATCCAAAGCAAGCGATCTCTCACCGACCAGAATATACGCAAGACTACCCATACTAGCTGACTTTCTACTCAGAGCATCGGCCACCACATTGGACTTCCCAGGATGATACAAGTTGGTGATATCATAATCCTTCAGTAACTCCAACCACCTTTTTTGCCTCAAGTTTAGCTCTTTCTGCTTGAACAAGTATTGCAAACTCTTGTGATTTGTGAACACCTCATATGACACGCCATATAAATAATGCCTCCAAATCTTCAGCGTGTGAACAATGGATGCTAGCTCCAAGTCATGAACTGGATAATTCTTCTCGTGGATCTTCAACTGTCACGAATCATATACAATAACCTTACCATTTTGCATCAACATCGCACCAAGTCCAATACGAGATATGTCACAGTACACTTTATATGACCTAGAACCTATGGGCAACACCAATACCGGTGCCATAGTCAAAGTTGTCTTAAGCTTCTAAAAGCTCGCCTCACACTCGTCCGACCATCTGAACTGGGCACCCTTCTGGGTCAACCTAGTCATCGAGGTTGTTATAGATGAAAAGCCCTCCACAAACTGACGGTAATAACCCACCAAACCCAAGAAACTCTGGATCTCTGTAGCTGATGTGGGTCTAGGATAGTCCTTGACTGCCTTAATCTTCTTATAATCCACCTGAATACCCTCTACTAATACAACATGACCCAAGAATGCAACTAAACTCAACAAAAACTCACATTTCGAAAACTTAGCATATAACTGACTGTCTCTCAGAATTTGAAGAACGGTCCGAAGATGTAGCTCATGCTCCTCCCGACTATGGGAGTAGATCAAGATATCATCAATGAAAACAATCACGAAGTAATCTAGGTAGCGCTTGAACACTCGGTTCATCAAATCCATAAATGTTGCTGGGGCATTTGTCAACCCAAACGACATCACTAGAGACTCATAATGCTCGTACTGAGTGCGAAAAGCTGTCTTAAGGACATAGGATGCCCTAATCCTCAACTGATGGTAGCCAGATCTCAAGTCAATCTTCAAAAACACTTTGGCACCATGAAGCTGATCAAATAAATCATCAATCCTCAGCAATGGATACTTGTTCTTGATGGTGACTTTGTTCAACTGCCAATAATCTATGCACATCCTCATTGATCCATTTTTCTTCTTAACAAACAACACTGGCGTACCCCAATGCGAGACACTAGGTCTAATGAAGCCCTTATCAAGCAAATCTTACAATTTCTCCTTCAATTCTTTCAACTCTAGCGGGGCTATACGGTATGGCGGTATAGAAATGGGCTGAGTGCCCGGAGCCAAATAATGCAAAAGTCAATGTCCCTGTCGGGTGGAATCCCCGATAGGTCTGCAGGAAATACCTCTGGAAACTCACGAACAACTGGTACGAAATCCATGGAAGGAACCTCTGCACTGGAATTGCGAACATAAGCCAGATAAGCCACACACCCCTTATTGACCATATGTCGCCGCCTTCATATAAGAAATGACCCTACTGGTAGAATGACCAAGAGTCCCTCTCCACTCCAATCGAGGCAACCCCAGCAAGGCAAAGGTCACAGTGTTGGCGTGACAGTCCAATATGACATGATAAGGTGACAGCCAATCCATTCCTAAAATGACATCAAAATCGACCATATTAAGAAGTAGGAGATCTATACGGGTCTCAAGACCCCCAATAATAACCACACACGAGCGATAGACAAGATCTACGATAATAGAATCACCCACCTATGTAGACACATATACAGGAGCACTCAAAAAATCACGAGGCACAACCAAATACGTAGCAAAATAAGATGACACATAGGAGTATGTAGACCCTGGATCAAATAGAACTGAAGCACCTCTACTACAAACTGAAACCGTACCTGTGATAACGACATTAGATGCCTCATCCTCAGCCCTGTCTAGGAAAGCATAACATCGGGGTTGGGCCCCACGACTCAGAACTACATCCCTGGGATGGCCTCATGTTGGCCGGCCTCCACCTCTAGCGGCCTGATCTCCACCTCTAACACCTCGACCTCCACCTCTAACTGCCTGACCCCTACCTCTAGCTGGCTGAGCGAGTGGTGGAACACCCGGTGCCGGAATCATGGCACGAGAACCCTAATGCTGAGAACTGCTCGATGCTCAAGGGTAAAATCTAGCGATGTGTCGCGAATCACCACATGTATAACAAAACCTCGGCTGCTGAGACTGCTAACCCTGAAATTGACCCTGACAGCTGGAGTAACCACCTTGAAAACTCTAGATCGGAGGTGTACTGATAGGGGTTGGTGCTGCACTATAGAGTAGCTAATAAAAATACTCTATATGAGAACCACAGCCACCTGGAGCACCGTGAGAAGTCTGAAGTGTTGAATGAAATGGCCTGGGAGGATGGCCTCTACCAAAAGAATTCCTGCCTCCAAAAGAGGCACCATTGAACCTGCCAGAATGATAGGGCCTTTTGTCAGACCCCTGACCGCTCCCAGGAGCTAAAACCATCTCGACTCGCCGGGCCACATTGGCTGCATCCTGGAAAAATCTCACTCCCTATCTCCTTAGCCATCTGCAATCTGATAGGCTGAGCTAGTCCCTCAATAAACCGCCTCACCCTCTCTCTCTCTCTCTCTCTCTCGGTGGGAAGTATAGGAAAATCATGACGGTCCAAGTCAATAAATATGGTCTCGTACTGAGTGATGGTCATAGAACCCTGCTGGTGATGCTCAAACTACCTCTGATAGTCCTCCCTCTATGTGATAGGAAGAAACTTCTCCAGAAATAGTTGAGAGAGCTGGTTCCAAGTCAAAGTCGGTGACCCATCTGGTCTAGCCAAACAATAATCCCTCCATCAATGCTTGGCAGAAGCTGACAGACAAAAAGTAGCAAAGTCAACCCTATTGGTCTCCACTATCCCCATATTCTGTAGAACCTTAGACAATTGTCCAAATAGTCCTAGGGATCCTCTGAAGATGTACCACCATAGGTAGTAGTGAAAAGCTTGGTGAACCTATCCAATCTCTACAAAGCATCAGAAGACATAGCTGCTCCATCACTGGTCTGAGTTGTAACACCCGGCGGAACTACCCCAACTGGCTGAGCTACTGGAGTCTGAATCTGGGAAGCCATCTGCTTCGGAGTGCGAGTAGTGGGAGTGTGTGCTCCTCCCCCAGCCTGAGAGACGGCTAGTGCTACAGGAAGTATGCCTGCCTGAGTGACACTCTCCATAAGGCCCACTAGATGGACTAGAGCATCTTGGAGTACCGGGGTAGCGATGAACCCCTCTAGAACCTTAGTTGGCCCTATTGGAATGGTCTGGGCTAGAGTCTCATCATCAAACTCTACCTGAGGCTCCGCCTCTAGTGTTGTTGCTCTAGACTAAGCCCTGACCCTGCCTCGGCCTAGTCTTCTTCCCCTCGCAAGAGCTGCTACTAGGGGCTCGGGCTGCTGATCAACTGATAAAGCGGTATGTGTTCTCGCCATCTGCGAAAGAGTAGAGTAGATAGTTCAATTAGTATTGAGAGATAAAACCGCACGACATAGATGAATAGAAGTGAAACTGTTCCTAACTCTGTAGCCTCTAGGATATAAGCACAGACATCTCCGTACCGATCCCTCAGACTCTACTGAGTTTGTTCGTAAATTGTGAGACCTAGGCAACTTAGTGTTCTGATACTAACTTGTCACAACCCGGATTTTCTACCGTCGGGATCGTGATGGCGCCTACTCTTGAAAGCTAGGCAAGCAATAGATACAATTTTACCACATTAATTATTAACCAGAAAACGAATAAATAATAGCTAAAGCCAAACAGAGATAAAATGCGGAAATTTTATAATATTTCAACAACTCTAATACATGACTACCCCAATGATCTGGTGCCACAAGTTCACAAACATCTACGTATTTCTACAAACACTGGTTTAGAAGAAATACAACTGTTCTCGAAATGGAAAAAGATAGGAAATCTAAAACAGAAGGAAGGGGACTCTGGGGTTTGCGAACGCCGACAAATATACCTCGGGTCTCCTATGGACTGAAGGCAACAACCCAAGATCTACTCACGAGATCCATCACTGAAATCTGCACAAAAAGTGTAGAGTGCAGTATCAGTACAACTGATCCCATGTACTGATAAGTGTCGAGCCTAACCTCGGCGAAGTAGTGACGAGGCTAGGACACGACAACAATATAAACCTGTGCAGTTAAATCATATACGAGGAACAATAATAATAGAAATTTAACAGATAAAAATGGGAAAGGGAAACATGCTGAGGGGAATATCAAATTCTGACAGTAATAAAGTAAAGAAGTAAGGTAAATATCAAACTTTGAACCAACAGAAACGATAACACAGTAATACGTGCACGGCATCACCCTTTGTGCTTTTACTCTCGTCCTCACCATAAATTCAACAGAAACGACACGGCATCACCCTTCGTACATTAACGCTCTCAAAATCATGGCACGACATCACCCTTCATGCATTAACTCTCTCATAATCATGGCACGGTATCACCCTTTGTGCATTAACACTCATAGAAATATGGCAAGGCATCACCCTTCGTGCATTAACACTCTCTCACAATATCATGCACGGCAACACCCTTCGTGACTTACACTCTTCCTCACCTAAACAATAGAAATAATAACATCCCGGTAAGGGAATCAGCTATAACCAATCTAGTTTCAACAGTTAAATTCCAATGTAAGTCTCAACTTGAGTCAATACTCAACAATGACCCAATACCAAGAAAATATCATAAGACTTGTTCAACATAGATAATCATCAATTTAAGCATGAACAGTACATAATAAGAGACACAACAGTCAGAGTATAAGACTCACTTGCATGCTCGACACCAACATATAGATACTCATCACCACACCTATACGTCGTACTCAATACTAACATATAGCAAATAATACAACAACACCTATTCCCTCAAGCTAAGGTTAGACCAAACACTTACCTCGATTCCACGGCCAAAATCAAGCCTCAATCACCGCTTTACCCCTCGATTCCACTTCCAATCCACTTGTAACTAGTCATAATTAACTTAATAACATCAATAAATACTAAAGAACTCAACTCCAATGCTTAATTATAGGTTTTCCAGCATTTTCCCCATAAAGTCAAAACCCGACCCCGGGCTCGCTTGGTCCAAACTCAAAATTTGGACCAAAACCCGATTACCCATTCACCCCCGAGCCCGTATATACAATTGGTTTTGGAATCCGACCTCAATTTGAGGTCAAATTTCCCAAATTTCGAAATTCCTAAATTCTACCCAAAAACACCTAATTTCCCATGAAAACCCCTAGATTTTATGATGAAATCTTGTAAAAAGATGGAATAGATTGAAGAAAATAAGTTAGAAATCTTTTACCTATGATTTGGGGAAAAACTCTCCTTTGGAAAATCGCCTATGGGAGCTTAAGGTTTGAAAATTTGAGAAATGAGTTCAAAATCCCGTCCAAGTGATGTTTTGCTCAATTGCAGATATCCCATTTGCAACAGGAGCTTCGCAAATGCGAGACAGGCTTCGCAAATGCGAACCTGTTGCATGTCTGCTACTGTCGCAATTGAGAACAATTTATCGCAATTGCGAAGGTTGACCCTTCCTGTTGAATTCGCAAATGCGAAGGAATGTTCGCAAATGCGAACATGTTGGCCCAGCCTTTTGGTCGCATTTGCGATGAAAGGCTCGCAATTGCCAAGCCTGTGAAGCTCGCAATTGCGATATCAGAGGCTTGCCATAGCTGAAGCGTACGAGCAATATTTTCCTAAGTCCAAAACAGCCCATGGCCTATCCAAAACTCACCGGAGCCCTCGGGGCTCCAAACCAAGCATGCACACAAGCCTAAAAATATCATACGGACTTGCTCATGTGATCAAATTGCCAAAATAACATCTTAAACAAAATATTTAACACCAAAACTCATGAAATTCTCAAGAAGTTCAAAATTTCTATTTTCTCAACCAAGGGTCCGATTTATATCAAATCACTTCCGTTTTCCACCAAATTTCGCAATTACAACTTAAATACTATATCAAACTTGTACCGGGCTCCGAACAAAATGTAAATGCATGAAGTTCGCCCATATTTTTGCCAGAGCAACACTACCTCAATACCTAATCGGTCCCCGGCCATAAAAAACAAAAGTGACATTCGACCTCGCTCGAATTAACTCACATTTGACCTTGTTCGAATTAACTAAGGTACATTCGATCTATCTCGAATTAACTCACATCCTACCTCACTCGAATTAACTCACATTCAACCTCGTTCGAATTAACTACATATGGGTTACACTCGACCTCGTTCAAATCAACACCCACTCGGCTCGCGGCCATAATTAAGTAAAAGTTACGTTCGAACTTGCTCGAATTAACTACGTATAGGTTATACTCAACCTCATTCGTATTAACACCTAATTGGTCCTTGGCCATAACAAAATAAAAAGTTATATTCGACCTCGTTCAAGTTAACTTACATTCGACCTCGCTCGAATTAACTCATATTCGACCTCGCTCGAATTAACTCACATTCGACCTCGCTAGAATTAATTCACATTCGACCTCGCTCAAATTAATTCACATTTGACCTCGTTCGAATTAACTAAGTTACATTCAACCTCGTTTCAAACTGACTAAATAAAAGTTACAATCGACCTCATTTGAATTAACTAAGTTACGTTGGACCTCGTTTCGAACTCGTCGTCCACAACCTCTTGCCCTACCCATGCTTACTGAGTATAAGTTACATTCGACCTCGTTCGAATTCACACCTACTGGCCCCAACCATGGCCAAAACTAAATTCTGTTTCGACCTCGTTCAACACACATAAACAAAGTTTTTACAACTAAACCGACCAAACGACAAAATAAAAGAAAGAAGCATACAAGCCCGAACAGAAAGAAAAGAATCGGATACGAACAGCGAAAATAACATTTCATACTTTCAAATATATTCTTTACAAGTCTTAGAATAGATGCCCGCAAAAGTATATACAAAAGTTACAAGCAAAAAGAAAGAAAAACAACTACTTGCCACCTAACCCAGCAGTCATCTCCACCTGTCTCTCCACCATCGCCTCATCCTCGTACCAGTCATCCTATTCAATCCCATACACATCTTCCTCTCCATCACCGGCCTCTGGTGTAGCAGGGTCATAGCCACAAGCAATCTGAGCTATACGCGCCTTAGTGCAAGCATCCTTGAAGTCGGCCTCAGGAACTTTGCCCGCCATCATCAAATCTCTAAATTTATCCAACTGGGCCTCCCATGAATCCACTTCTCATACAAATCCCATGGAATGTCGAGGAAAACAGAAGTGCGAGAGGAAGAGGGATGATCCAATAACTGGGACTTCTCGGCCTCAAGGGCGACGACTCGTTCATTAAGGACCGAAGCTTCTTTCTCTAACTCCCCATTACGCTCATCAAGTCGCTCTTCTCTAAGCCTCGTTGTCTCCAAGTCACTCACCTGCTCTGAACGAAGAACGCGAATTACGGCCTCCGCTTGCCTCAAAGCCACCAACCGATCTAATTCTGACTTCTCTAAGTCCATTGTCCTCTTGGCAAGCTCACCACCTAGAGCATACGCCTTAATTAGACTTTCTTCAAGCTTGGCCAGTAACAAGATCACTTGGGCTTGGAGATCGGCACATTGGGCCTCGACCCCTTTGCTCACCTCGAGCTCTTCCTCTTTCTCTCTCAGTGCTCCCTCGAGGACACTGCACTTACCAATGACTTTCACCAACTCTTCATCTTTCTCTTTTAACTCATCTCGAAGAGCTTGGAAGTTTCCATTCCTACCAAATCGCCTGCAGATCTCGCGATGTTTAATGCGGTACTCGCGGTACTTCCGCTCCATCTTCTTGAAAATGGCCTTACGCCTCTCCTCCCGGCGAGCACTCTCGATCTCCAGGATAATGGTCTAAGAAAAAAGAGTAGGAGAAAACCAAAGTTAAACAAAGGAACAAATATAAAGCACAAGGCACGGGAACTACAGAAACTATGAAGGTCAGAAAACTTACTCTAAGGGCTAGAACGGCTATACCCATCGATAGGGCGGTATCGTCCAATGTCTCGAGGGTCCTACCCTCCACATAAGAGTAAAGAGGACCCAAGAAGGGAACTACATCCTCTGTGTTCACCAAAAGGTCCTGATCCATGGGAACCACGATGGTTCACGAGGACCTTTCCAACCTGACTTCAACACGAGTAAACCCTCGCTCAACATCTGAACCTCATCAGGATCGATTTCGAAGCCCGTCTCATAATCGTCCTCAGCAACCCCCTTACCTCTTTCATCAGTAGAAGAGGTGGGAACATCAACTGGCCGCGAGTATGGCGCATCTCGCACACAGTACCCATAACCTCCACAGACGGTCCAACAGCTCCAATGTCAGCATCAGGAAGGGGTACGTTCTCTGTGGCTTCCGCTGACGGTAAGACTTCAGATGGAAGATTTGCATCGCCTTCAGGCAAGACGGCAGCTAGCTCACGATCATTCCTTATAATATCCATTATTCGAATTGTCTCATCGCTGACGTCCACCTATCTCCTTTTACGAGGGACCAAATCCTCCTCACTCGGTGATGACTCTTCATCTATAAAATGAAACAAAGGGAGAGGCCGGAGTCTCTGGTGATAAAGCCGTCGACGATCGAGTCGACCTAGCCAAAACCGGAGGCTGAACAGAAGTGGATGGCCGGGCAGGCCTGGCCACATTCACAGTAGGGGCAGACCCCGTTATAGTGTTCCTCTAGCGGAACATAAGAGCACAGCCCCTGGCCTCCTCGAGGATCCCTGGGCTAAAAATAAAAGAGAAAAAATAAAGAAGATTAAGAGATCGATCCAATAAAAAGCAAGCGACCAGAAGTCCACGACAATAAAAATTTAAAGCCGGTAAACTCACCAGTCAGAGAAGGCGTTGGCCCGAACTTCTTGAGGAAGGCCGGCCATTCGCGAATCACCACTGTATGAGGAAGAACCTGGCTGAACCAGTCATGAATATTCTCGACCAAAGGAGAGGGTGTGGCCTTGGCTACACGAAGAGAAGACGAAATATCAATACAATGGAAATTAAAGGTAACGTGTAATACAAAAGGAAAGAGAGAGAAAGGGGGAGAGAAAAAGATTACGGGAGCAGTTCTAAACCTCGGGGAACCCGTCCGTATTAACCACTATGTCCTCAGTCTTGACGTAGAAATAATTGATCCAAAACTGGTGGTTTTCCTTGTTGTCCATCTTCACTACTAAACACTTACTGCCCTGGTGGCGAAGATGTAGCATCGTCCCCTATGAAAGCTAGGGGCGAAGAGGTGCATCAGGTGACGAACGGTCACCTGGACCCCGGCCAACTCTGCGTACTTCAAAATCATACGGATGAGTTTGTAGATGTAGGGAGAAAGTTGGGCCGAGTAGACGCTGTAATAGCGGCAGAACTCCTCGACCAAGGGGAAGATAGGGAAAGAATAACCTACATGGAAAGGGTACACGTAGAAAGTGCAGTACCCAGGGCGGTGTATCTGCACCACGTCGTGCCCTATAGGAACTAGGTCTATATGAGCGAGAATTTTGAATTTATCCCTAAATTCGACAAGGCCCACCTCTTTCATCAAGGACTCCGAGATTTCAGGTTCATCCTTAGGCATCTTCGAGAAGTCAGATCTAGCCTTCTCACTACGGGGTATTATTTCCTCCACCATAGGGAAGCTATCATCCTTAGCAATAATGGCAACCCTACCGTTATGGGGAGGCATATGCACTGCCAAGGGAACAGGTTCAGGTACCCCCAAGAACTGGAAGACAGGTTAACCATCTTTGTTTATGAATAAAGGAGGAGTAAACACCAAAAAGTCGAGAGTAGCAGGAGTCACCGGGATTCGTGAAAGCAAAAAAATAGAAGTAAGATAAAAAGAACAAGGATTCTGAATGAAGAATGAAGAAGAAGGTATGAAGGTCCAATACTCGGGTTGCAAAGAATAAGGAAAAGGAGTTTGTATCCCTATTTATAAGAGTTCAGGCATATCGAGAAAGCAAACCGTCGTTACCCGGCTCAGGAATCGAAGTGGCAGAGGCATAGGAAACGATGCAAGGTATCGGAAAAACACGTAATAATGATGTAATGACGCATGATGACATGACGTCACTGTGAAATGACGTGACCCTAGGTTACGGCTCATGGAAGGCCACGTTTCCACCCCGTATGAAACGCTACTGCTCGACCTGCTCGCCTAAACTTCTCAATCATAACTAACAGAGTCCGCTCATCGAGGTCATCCAGGGTCGACATTAATAAGCGAAGGGACTAACTGTATAAGCCAAAATATGCCTCGAAGGGATTTTAGCATGAAATGGTATTATGGAAAATGATATGGCCGAGGTCGAGTAGTAAACTGTGAGGCTCGTGGTCGGGCGGTCAACAAACGGCCGAGATCAAGCATCAAGGACAGTACTAACGACTAGTTTTTGTAATGGAATATTCTCTGGAATACTTGTACTTTTAGGGTTAACTAATGATATGTTCCATATAAATAGAAAATGAAATAAGGGGAAAGGGCATGTAATATTCATTTGATAAGAATACTTTTTGAGAAGAAGACTCTCTCTCAAAAAAAGATACAAATATTGTCTTTTCAATAAGATTCTATCATCGATTATTCAATACTTTTCCATCAGATCCGGGAATAGATCCAATATTCTAGGATTTATCTGTCATTCATCACTATCAGAAAGAAGAATCATCCACCTCATTCAATATTAGGTGAATCATTCTCTTTATTTATATTAATGTCATTTGTTGTTATTTATTACTTGATATTCTTCTATCATTACTCAAATTGTTTGGAATGTTAAATGCACACAGCATTTAATCCCTCACCGATATTATTTTATGTTATTTGTGCTAACTAGTTATAAATCTAGGAATATTAACATTAACTAATTTAACCCCTCATTATATAAAAATAATTAGTTCAACCCAAGATTTACACTTTTTGGTCAAATAAAACTATTGCATTGCATTTCTCCCTAAGTTCATGCAATGACGGATCAAAACTTATCCTTGGTACATCGTCCATCAAAAAACCCTACTTTACTCTTATCAATCAATCCTATTTTCATAGATCTACTCCATAATGCATAACTCTCAGTTCCAGTAAGTTGAATTGAAATCAAGGAGCTACTTGGAGTGTCACATGGTTGTAAGAACAGAGGGTGATGATGATCGATAGTTGCTGTAGTTGTTTCTGTGCTGGTGCCAGCTGAAACTTCTTCTCTGATTGCCATAGCTATCAATTCAAGTAATCTAAGCCTTAGATTTCACATCTCACAGAATCTCCAGTCGCAAATTGTAGAAATCAGCAAACCCTAGCTTAATCGATCGCAAAAATCACAATCGATCTACAACAAAACTTTGTTGGAAGAAACAAAGAATGATAATTGCAGCGAATAGGAATCTACTGTTTCCCCTGCTCTTATACCATATAGAAGATTTGAGAGAAGCTCAGTGAAGATGAAGAAGAAAGGAAATGAACGAGAAGGTTCTAGAGGGTGTTTTCCGTTTGAGAGAAATCTGAGCTATGTTATTGCAAATCTTAAGAGTACAATGAGCTAATCACCCGTATATATATACACTCTACAATTAGCAACTAATCTATAGCTGTATCTACGCTTTACACTAGCCAATCCAATAATTATTTATAACTAACTAACAACCTACTTAATAGACTTAATCTCATCTCATGTGACTGCACATGCTCGTTCCTTTCTTCAACATTAACTATTACAATTGAAGAATTGAGATATGATTTATCTTCTTTCATAAAGAAAAGAAGAAAACAAGAATAGGAAAAGAAGTTAAGAAGTTGAGAAAGAAAATTTGACGATGATGATAAATATACAGATGGAGCTTGAACTGTATTGGAGATTGAAGGCAATAACATGCTTCAAAGTTTTAGAGATGAGCCAAGGAATGACATCCGACCGACTACTGTCATAATTGGCATTTGTTGCGTTTTGAGTCGTTCTAATTAAGACTTATAGCATATTTTCCAAGCTTATTAGAAAAAATATTTTATTTCAAAATTGAAGTATTCAATCAAGTTTTTAATAGGAAAAAAGAAGCTATTTTTGAGAAGCTAAAAAAATAAATTCTCTCCAAAAGCAAAAGCAAAAACTATTTTTAATTTTTCCCTTGGCAAAAATATCATTAATATAAAATTATATATACCAAAATAACCTTACTCAATTTAACATCATATTTAGCTATTCTACATTCGAAAAACAAGAACCATTCGAAAAACCCATCCAAAAACTCTCAACCATCTTTGTAAAATACCTCTATGTATAATATAGTAATTTTCCCTTCTCCTCTAAGCTTGTAAGAAAAATAAGTTCATCAACTTGTACGAAGTAATTTTCAAAGTTTTCAGTAAGGTTTTCGGGTTTCTCGAAAGGGAAATCTCTCTTCTATAAGCATGTAAGTTATTGATCTTTATCTAAATGATAAACATTACCCCAGTTTGTATTTTACTAAATTTATGATTGTTAATTAGTTTATATTTTACTGTTCTTATGATTATTAGTTATACTATGTCTGTACATTAAATTATCATATAACACTCTTAGTATATGGTTAGCTTCCCAATTTCTTAACAAATATGATGGATTAACCTGTAAATTCCTAGGAAAAACTAGTTTAAAAACCCAATTGATAAAGAAGGGTATAAGTGTTTAACCATGGCCGGGGTGAGGTTAAAGAAATAGAAGTTAAGAAAAGAGTAAAATCTTTAAACGATTGGGAAGAAGAGATGAACAGAGTAAAAAAAAGAGTTACGGGGTAATATCAGTTCATAATTTAGCTAATATGTTAACTTTACAAGTCTATAGAATAAAAGAGAGAGAGTACCGAGTAGGATTTTCACAAATATAAGATTTAACTGCAAAGAATTTTTACTATTAATGTCCAATAACCGCAACAACTACACCCATCCAGAAAGTTTTGCTAGAAGCCTTACTCAAAATTTAGAAGAATTTATAATAGACATAGATAGTGGATTCTATTCTATAATAAATCTAGCAGTACACTTTATCTACCTAGAACAAAATAACAGAATTTGTTTAGATAAATATAGAAAACAACTATACCTAATATCGAAAATATTCAGATATCACCAGTCAATCTACTCCCACTATCAGAGAAGAAGGTTTCAAAGAAGGAGAAGAATATACTACTAGATATATATATATTTAGTTGGGTTTCAAATATATGATGACTTTTGGGGTGAATATTTTTTTATTTGTTGAAATACTTTTAATTTCATATTTTACTTACATAAAAATAAAAAAATTAATTATATTATTTCATAATAAATATATAAAACTATTTATCTGCTTAAATAATACTCCCTCCAGTTCATATTAAGTGTCCAATTTGCTTTTTCATTTTGGTTCAAAATAAGTGTCCAGTTATATAATCAAGAAAGAATTCAATTTGATTTTACAAAATAACCCCTATGTACATATCCCTAAAAAGTTTTCTTACTCCTCATATTAAATGTTTAATTAGGGGTAGTTTAGTCATAGTAGGTATTTTTGTATAGAATTTAGTATTTTCTTAATGGGCATGCTAAAAGCAAATTAGACACTTATTATGAATCGAAGGGAGTATTAACTATTAAGTATATTATTTCACGTCATTAGTTGAAATTTAACACTTCAAATTATTTTCTGAAAAGTCTAGCCAAACACGAATTGGTGCTCCAAAGTGTTCTTTAAATTGATTAGCTACACACAAATTACTTTTATTCAAAAGAAACTTTTTGAAAAAATACTTTTAAAAAAAAGCTACTTTTAACCGCTTGGTCAAACCGAATATTATTCGTATGCACTTCGCTAATTCATGAATCTTTTACTCCACTGAAGAAATATTTTTAGAAGCATATACTCATACTTTCTTAATAAACGTCTTTCCGGAAGAGTGATAAACTCCAAATTTCCAACTAACCGTTTACCAGAGGCAAAATACCTTAAATCACCTCTAAACTTAGCTCAGATTATTAGTATCCTCCTTGAATTATGTTCGGTCTTAATTAACCCCTTCAACTTAGTCTTTTAAGGGCCATTACCCCCCTAGACTCAAAAAGTGTGGGTGCACTCGCCTGCCACACGGATTTTTCTATCTATATGGTATTTTTTAGAAAAATAAAATATTTTTTTATCTTTTTAAGAATACTACTTTTTAAGATAATTTTTTTTGAATAAAATTTATAATAAAACTTGGATATAACTGCATTATTTAGCCTAAATATTTTTATTTGGCCAAATATAATAAAGTTTTAGTTAATCTTTTTTTTGAATTTGACTTGAAGATAAAGATTTATAAAATTGAAATAATACATAGTCAAGGCATCTAAAAAGCTATAAAAAATACATAGTTTAAAATTAATTATTTTGGCTATAATTTTTTATATAGCTCTAAATTACGGTGTTCTAATTTTTTATTTTTATTTTTTTACAGATTTTACCTAAAAAAATAAAAATACACAGTTGAAATAAATAGTCATTGCATCAATAGAAGAAATAAAAAGAGTGTACAATTGCAAGAAATTACAAGTGCAACTGTACATTTTTTTTATTTCTTCTTTTGATACAATGACTATTTATTTCAGCTATGTATTTTTATAACTTTTTAGATGACTTGACTATTTATTTCAATTGCATAAATCTTTATTTTCAGGTCAAATTCAAAAAAAATGATTAACTAAAACTTTATTATTTTTGGCAAAATAAAAATATTTTGCCTAAAAATTGTAGTTATATCCAAATTTTATTATAAATTTTATTCGAAAAAAATTATCTAAAAAAGTAATATTCTTAAAAAGATAAAAAAAAATATTTTATTTTTTAAAAAAATGCCACATAAACATAAAAATCTACGTGGCAGACGAGTACACCCATACTTTTTGCCACATCAGCGTCTAGGGAGGTAATGACCCTCAAAAGGCCAAATTGAAGGGGGTAATTAAGATCGGATATAATTCGGGAAGAATACTAATAATCTAAGCCAAGTTTAGAAGTGATTTAAGATATTTTGCCGTTTACTCGACTGAAAGTTTCTATTCCTTTTCTCGAGTTTTTTGCTGTGAGCGAAATTTTAATTATTTATGGACCACCTTTTAAGACTCCAATAATAGCATCATTCTTGTAAGCAAGTAATAGTTGTATTATTTTAGAATATAATCTTCAATGCACCAACCGTTAGAGAGCGTCATTTATGACTTGCATATAACTCAACCTAGTAATTAATAAAGTAGCAATAGTCTACCTTCTGCTTCAAAAACCCATATAACAATTTTAGGTCTACTGCATGCAATAATTTCCATAACTAAACGGAATTTGATTGTCGGTCTAATCAGGTAGTTCATTTATATATTATACTATGTTTCTATTTGTCCTTTTATCCCCTTTATTTGGGTCACGTCAAGAGAAAGAAAAAAAAAAGGAAAGAAAATATTATAGTCAGAGAAAATATAGCAAAACACCAGAAACAAAGAAAGAAATTCCTCAACTAAGACGATGCTTTACTTTTGTGTTAACACATAAATATTAGAAAAATGGCCTCAAAAAACTACCCAGAAAATTATAAATGGTATAATGATATTAAAATTTTAAAGCACCAAAACTTTCCATTAAATGAAAACGATTGCCAAAAATATCTATTATCACATGTAGTATTGTACGACAATGCAATTTTGTGTGGCTGAAGAGTCATTATTTAATGCTGGAGTAAAATCAATTAGTTAGAAATCAGCATCAGTTGGAAGAATAAAAAATCAGACTCATTTAACTTAGACCATCGGCAGTGACCACACTAATCCAGCGATTAATATTATAAGTACGGTAGAAAAATTAATTAAGTGCAGAACTTGGTTTATACCTTTTTAAATACCAACACATCTCTTTCAATTTCAGACGTATTAACTTCCCACTGACTAAGTCAAATAGTCAAATTCGACACACCTTCCTTCCTTTTTCTTACTTCGTACCCTTAACCACACCTTATAGCTTAAATATATAACTAATACCTCCGGATCCCAAATATAAGTAGTATTTTGTTGTGATTTCTATAAATAGGTGTTTCAAATTATTTGTCATTTTAAAGTTCAACATAAAATTAATTATTTTCTCTATTTTACCCTTAGTAGTAATTATTCTTGAAGATAGAGATGATACATAAATAAAGTAAATGTTCAACGAAGAGAAATTATATTTATGACATAAATAAGAGTAAAATAGTCAAAAATATTTTTAATTAATATTTTCTAAAGAGACATGTAAAAGAGAAGCACGACAAATAATTTGAGACATAAAGAGTAATAATTTGAATTATCTTAAAAAAATTAACGATTTAGCAAAATAAGAGGTCATTTATCACTTGTTTTTTGAATCTACACATAGTACTGTTCAAGTTAGTGGAGTGTTAATTAAATGAGATAGATATTTACGGTGAGATGAAGAGCAATAATATTTTTATGGTTAAGGCTGGATGTACTAAATAAAAGAACAGATATGAAGGTATATAGTAATTTCTTTTTTGGTTTTGGGGTCGTGAATAATTAAATCAGATAGGAATCAATGCCATTAAAGGAGCAACAACACGTTAAATTGACGGCCAATTTTGCATTAGAGATGAAAAAAGAGCATGTGTGAAGTGAAGAAAGTCATGTGATTTTAGGGTTATTGCATGTGTTTTTTCAACCCCTTAAAACCGCAGCAAGACATGCTAGCTGTCTTGCGTGCATACTTTCTTACTCTATGTTCGATATTTGACTATTTTCTGCTCATGTTTTGTCTGTATATTATTTCTTGAGAAGTAAAGAAAAAAGAAGAAAGAAAACGGTATATGGTTAGATGTAGGTTAAATGTCGTAACCAAAGTTTTACTTGTGGTTGGTGTTGTTATTTAATGAAAACACAAAGGATTGTGATTGGTAAAGATCACGTTACACAGTCATGGGCCATTTTGACGGAATATTGAGTGGCCATGCTCTCCTAGTTTGTTTATGTCTGGGTAGAAGATGTTTTTTTTTTCCGGTTAAACGATGTTGATCTTTTTGTTCTTTTGTTCATTTTGTTTTTCTTTTCCCATCTTTTTCCTTTTTTCTTCTTTTCAATAAATAAATATAGAATGTTAAAGTGTATAACAATTACCTTGGTTCTGTGGATATATCAGGTTATATATATTGCTAAAACTAATTTGCGCATATACCGCAAATTTATGGATTGATACGGTTTAGAATAAAACATACCAACTCATCTACATATGAGTCAGAATTTTAAATTTATGGGTTTTAAATTTTAACGCGACAACTTTAAATGCTAATAATTGGATTATAAATACAATATTTATTCATATTTAATGAACTTTTTAATATTGATATACTATTTGAGCAAAAATTATTAATTAAGTTCATGGACTTCTAGCTCCGCCCTTGCATAGATGTAATCATGTAAGTGGACAATTTACCCATCAAAGTGTTCTAAAACATATAAGAAAAAGATTCAAAAATAATTCATCAGATTTTTTCTCGTTTTAAAGATTTTTTGTGGGGTTCCCTTCAATAAAAGTTATTATAGTATTAAACCGGAAAGCAACCACTGTATTTGCTTATATAGCACGTGTTACTTTTGAGATAATACGTGTAAACTGAATATGGAGAGCAGGCCAAATTAAGGCTTGAGCTTCCTCAACAAGAAAGTCGAGGACTAGTAACTAAAGTTGGTGGTTGAAAGCTAGACAGTTATTACTCATTATATGCCTCTCTCTAACAAAAGTCTTCAACAAATACAAGTTATAAGTACACTAATTACTCCTTTCGGTCGGTGCATCTGAATTTACAGTAGCATTAAAGTGCAAAATTCTGTATTAATCAAGGAATTTTTTATCATTTAGGTATTATATGAAATGATCAAGGAATTATGTTTTAGTGTATAGAGTTAAATCCTATATTTTAAGGTTTGTTGCATTGCAACGAAATACAAGGTTTGCCTCCAATTCGTTGCATTTCGGAATTTATGATTGGAGAGTAATGGGATGAAAGTCACATAATTCAAACGACGTAAACTTTTGTCTTCTCATCAACCATGGAAACAACTTCCCTTTAATAGTCATGGAACCACATCCATTTCTCATTTATTAGATCCATCTTCCTCCTCAACTGTACCTAATTTATTTTTCTTAATTCAATTTTTATCAAGATCGGATCAAAAAGAGCCGTCCGGTGCATAAAGTATCCCGTGTTTAATCAAGGTCCGGGGAAGGATCGCACCCCAAGGGCTTGTAATATAGGCAGCTTACCCTAATACAATCTACAGTGGCTGAGATTCCACGGTTCGAACTCGTGATCTATAAGTCACATGGTAACAACTTTATCATTGTTCCCGGGCTCCCTTTCAATATCATCCCTTCAATCAATGGCCTTGAATGTTTTAAAAATAAATGTAATAAAATGGTTTACCACTTACTAGTTATAGCTACCGGCCAACTGCATTAAATCTCATTTTACTCTAAGTACACTAACACACTAACTAACACACAAAAGGCCATTATATTCTTGAATGACCTCAAAACATTAAATAAACTGACCTCACATTGGTTGGAGTTCAAAAATCTTATTTTCTTTTAATATAAAAGTGTGCCCCGCCCAAGTCAATAATCATCCCCTGCACTGCAGCCAAATTCCTAGAAATCAAAACACCACTCCTTTCCTGAATGGTTTCCTTTAATTATTTTACGCATTTAATTCAGCAACCTTTTAAAACCATTTAAATATATACACTAGATTTGAATATATCCAAAATCCAATACTGAGATCTTAGCTTCAAATCCTTATTTTCCTTCTCTTCTACTTCATCCTCTATAGATCTCCAGATCTTGAAGTGAAGTACAGAAAAGAAAAGAAAATGGTGAGTGGTGGTAGCCATCATCCAGCAGATTTTCTTCTAATCAAACAAGATGACAAATTCTTTTCAAGACTTTTGTCTAAGGAAAATACAGCAAGAGGTGAGTCTTCTTTTAGGTATTATTACTGTGGTGGATCCTCTGGTTCAATTCCATTTGTTTGGGAATCTCAACCTGGTACTCCTAAACATAAATTTTCAGATACTTCTCTTCCTCCACTTACTCCTCCACCTTCTTATCAAACCAATGCCCACTTGAAATCTTTGCAAAAACAATCAAAACCTAATTTTTTCCTCTCCATTTTCCCTAAGATTTCCTCTAAAAGAATCACTTTTTCACCTTCACTCACTTCCCCTTCTGTTTCATCGTCTTGTTCATCGTCGTTTTCGATGTCTTCCATTCCAATCACTGGTTATAATCCCAACACAAGGAACTACCGTTCGAGATCAGAAATTGAGGAGTATGATCATGAGAAACTGCAGATCCCTACTTCACCAACTTCAACGCTCTGTTTTGGCTGTGGAATGGGGAATTCAAAGCGTTTTCGAGTCAATTACCCGGCGAAGAAGAATGTGAAGAAGGCGTTTTCGTCCTTTGTTAGCAATGGCGCAGCTTCTTGAAGATGATATATTATCTTTGAAACATGGTGTTCATCTTGTACATCAGTTTTAAATACTTAGTTTATTTTAAACTGTGAAGTGTGCTGCGATTTCCCTGTTTTAAATTATTTGCTACAATAATCGTGGGAACGAAATTATGTCGACATGTTTTTTTTTCTTTTGGTTTGGTGTCAAGTTAAAACTTTGATGCTATTTTGTCTTTGGAACTGGTATTAATCCATTTAGTTGAAGTGTGAATTGTCTTATCTCACCTTTTACATTTATCCTGTTCTACTTAGGATGTACAGAATAGAGTTTGCAATAATAATACTCCATCTGTTTTCATTTTTGACATTGTGCAAATGGGTGAAACTGAAACGTTGCATCAATCAAAAAAAAAATGAGTATAACTCTAAATTCTATTTGATTCAGGATTTTCTAGCAGGAGGTTTTAGCCATATTTCTGGATGAAAATCGTCAATAATTAAAGTGGACGGGGAGAGTATAACTAAGATATTGTTGTTAATTGTTATGTGGATTTTTTTTTTTTTTTTTGAAGTTAGAAGAGGAATTATTCCTCATATGAGTGCACGAAGTATACTCTGTAGATCCAATAAAAATCGAAGCACATTCAATTTAGGGCCTACTTGAATTATTGAAAGATCATAAATATATAGATCCACATTCATTTATGTGGCTGTTTAGAAGTTGCTGTAGCTTAAATGGTCCTGCACGTATGGTTTGCAGGGAAATAAAGTCACTGACTCCATGCATCCTTTTCAAAATTTTTAGTGATGAGTGCCCCCGTTAATGTGTTGTTGCAGTACTGAGAATTCTAAGAACTTTCTTGGTAAAACAATGAAGAAGACACTGCTGTCCGTTGTTGGTCACTTGAAGATGATATATGTTTGCAGGGAAATAGAGTCATCTCGATATATCTTTCTCAAAAAATTTATTTAGTTGATTGCGAAATCAAAAGTGCTAGTGACAAAGCAAATGATACTTATGTGTACTAAAATCTCTGCTGTGTCAATTCTGAACAAGAACGATACTCATTAATTTATTCTTTCGTCCATCCCAGGTAAAGGTAAACATAGTCCAAAGGTAATAAGGTCGCTGGGCCGTTGGGACAACTAAAAGAGTCATTATAGCGGAAAATTACACTAGATGGACATTTTTAATAACATTTTTTTTTTGTATTTTGATCTCATTAATTATTATTTTATTTTTATTTTAGAAAATAGCCTCGCACCAAAATTTTAAAGGATGTTCCTAAGTCCTGACAATAGTAACAGGAATTCTGACAATCACCAAAATTTTCAGCCACAATGCTGAATGATTCTAGTGATCTGTCAGAATTTATGGCGAAATCGTTAGGATCACCATAACTTGATGTTAAGGAAATTCTTGCCCAAATCAAATATAAAATTCTGGCGATCATCAGGAGTGTGCTTTAAAAGTTTGGCACTTCGCTTTTTTCCTAAAAATCTTGCCCAAATCAAATATGAAATTCTGGCGTTTAAAATTTTGGCACAAAGCTTTTTTCCCAAAACTTCTATTATCTGGATAAAAAAATCAATAGTAGCACAAAAATATCTTATTTGTGCCATTCGCCCTTATCTGAGGGTGGTTTCTTCAATTTAATTTTGTTTGTTAAAGAAGTAAATGAAGAAAATATCTATGATATTCTGGATCGATCAAACTTTTAAAATCTATTTTATTTTAAGAACCGATTTTATCAAAAACGCTTTCCAAAAAGAGAATCAAAATGAAAATTTGAGAGGAGGATGGTGCAGGGGCTTTGCGAGATTATCTTGCCCAAATTGAATTATGATGGGATGATCTTACATTTATACTAATAGAACTGGAAGCATCCGTTGTTGCAGTAAAAAAATTCATGGGGCACCTTATTTGGTCACCTCCATTTAAATATATCAACTTTAAAAAAAAAAAAAGGTTTAACTAGTATCCAAAAATTTACAACTTGAGACCTTTCTCCTCCTCCTCCTTCTTCTTAGCAGTGCCGGCTCAAGGGTTGCTAAAGCAGCTGCTTTGGGCCCCATAATTTTGGAGCCACAAATTTTCCTAATAGGTTATATAGTAATTAAATTTTAAAAGAATATTTAGTGTTTTAAATGAGCAAGTACAAATTTTCATAATAAAAAATAAGATTAAATTGTTGAGCATAATTGAGAAAAGAAATATCTTTTTCGGAATCACACGCTAGACCATGAATTGTGAAAAAATTCGATTATTAATTCATAACTCAAAAAACTTAAAAATTTAATATAATCCTAAAATGTTCCCTGGATAAGTTTTTAGCAAACGATAAAAAAAAACTTAAATTAAAAGTATGTCTCAAGAGAGATTAAATGAATAAGATAAAATTATTAATAACTTTGCATAAAAAAACTAGAAAATAGAATGTAAATGAAATTCTATATGAATTTTCTTTTCTTTTATAACAAAAAAAATAAGGCTTCTTACTGAAGTTTTGCTTTAGACCTCCAAGTTTATTTGAGCCGCCCCTGCTTCTTAGTTGCTGTAAAAGAAAGGTGAAGGTGGATTTACATTTTGTGAGCAGATTTTAAGGTGGTTTATGTTGTTTTGTAGTAGTTATAAGCTGATGTGGTCTCTTTGCTCCTCCTCCTCCTTTTGTTGATTTTCCAAAGTAGAGGGGGGTTCGCCTCTTTAATTTTTCATTTCAGTTTGACTTTGAATTTCTCCATTATTTGGTCCTCCCATTTCTACATTAGCAACATGGTTAGATCTTGACATCAAGATTTGGCCGCTATTGTACCTCTGTAATAAAGAGGCTGCATTTTGTGGTAATTCTTTTGTTCCTTCCACCATGTGTCTTTTGTTGCAAGTCTAGAAGATGTTAGATTAAAGATAAACGAAGAAAAATCCATGAATTTCCTTGGAAGAGAACCCTAGATCGAGTGTTCTTAAGAGAGCTAAAAGACAGAGATAGAAAAATCTGCATATATTCAATATAATCTCTTGTACAACTTAACACTTATTTGTCTATATATACTAAACAATAAAGAATGGCTATGAATGGCTATCTGTTACATTTGTGGCTATTGATACAATAATATTACAAGGTTATAAATCTATCAAGTATTTGGGCCTGGGTCTATTTCTTCTTTAAAGGCTTTTGGGCCAATATGATCTGGGTATGTTATTCTAACATCCCTCTCCCCCAAGCTGGAGGGTGAGAACACTCCCAACTTGCACAAGAGAACCTGATGTTGAATGCCTGTTAGGGGTTTGGTAAAAATGTATGCTAGTTGAGACTTAATAGAAATATAGTGCAGAGAGATGAGGCCACTAACAAGTGTTTTTGGGACAAAATGACAGTCAAGCTCAATATGCTTGGTCCTCTCATGAGAAACAAGATTTTTGGCAATGCTAATGGCTGACTTGTTATCACAGTATAAAAGAATTGGAGCATAAATAGAAAGACCAAAGTCTGCCAACAGCCTAACAAGCCAAGTAAGCTCAGCAATAATTTTTCTAAGAGCCATGTATTCAGCTTCTGCAGAAGACAATGATACTGTAGGTTGTTTCTTAGACTTCCAAGTAACAGGATTGCCCCCAAAAGTAACATAATAACCAGTCACAGACTTCCTAGAAGAAGAACACCCTACCTAGTCAGAGCTTGAATAAGCAATGACTGAAAAATCGTAGGTGTTCCTAAGTAGAATGCCTCTAGCAGGATCCTTAACCAAGTATCTCAAAAAATGTAGACCTGCTTGCTTATGAACAGTTCGAGGAGTATTAAGGAACTGGCTAAGGTGCTAAACAGAGAAATAGATATTAGGCCTTGTGTGTTGAAGAAAGTTCAGCTTCCCTATGAGCTTTCTATGAGGAGAAGCATCAGCCAATGGATCACTAGAAGTGGGAGTGAGCTTGATAGACATGTCCAATGGTGTAACAACAGGAGAAGCAGAGTCACAATGAAACCTAGTAAAGAGCTCCTTGAGATACTTATGTTGATTAATAAGCAGTCCTTGGGGCAGGTGAGAAACAAGTTCCAGAAAATAGTGAACAAGACCTAAATCTTTGATCTTGAATTGGTTGAATAAAAAGGATTTGATAGAGTTCAACTCACAGATGCCATTGCCAACCAACAATATGTCATAAACATCAATAAAAACAGTTGAAGAAGGAGTGATTTTAGAGAATTGTGAGTAGTCATTAAGGTTGGAAGAATATCCCATAGAAGTGAGAGCATTACACAATTTAGCAAACCATTGTTTTGATGCATGTTTGAGACCATACAATGACTTCTTGAGTTTGCATACCAAAGGAGGACCAGAAGAAGAAGAAGAAGAAGAAGAAGAAGAAGAAGAAGAAGAAGAAGAAGAAGAAGAAGAGATAGTGAGTCCAAGAGGAACTTTCATGTATACCTCCTTAGAGAAATTCACATGCAAGAATGCATTGTTCACATCAAGCTGGTATACAAGCCAAGAAAGTTTAGCAGCCAAAGAAAGTATACAATTAATAGTGTGAACTTGACCACTGGTGAGAATGTTTCAAAATAATCAACACCATCCTGTTGAGTATCCCCCCTAATGACCAACCTGGCTTTGTATCTCTTAATGTTACCATCAGATTTTTGCTTAATCTTGTAACCCATTTGTAATGAATGACCTTCTTGCCAGGTGGTGGAGGAACAATATCCCAAGTTTGATTAGACTCCAAGGCTTGGAATTCTTTTAACATTGCCTCTTGCCAGGCAGGATTAGAGGTAGCTTGATGGTAGAAAGAAGGTTCAAAGTAAAGGGGTAAGTAAGGTAGACTGGGAGGAAGATGAAGAAATGGCAGAAGTAGTGGGAGGTACAAGATATCAAATATAATCCTTAAAGTGGGTAGGAGTGATTGTAGATCTAGAGGATCTCAAAGGAAGAGAAGAGGAAGGAGAAGAAAGAGGAATTTGTAGGTGTTGTATAATAGTGGGTGATGAAACAGGAGCAAGTTCAGGAGAAGAAATAGAAGGATGAAAGGGTGAAGAAGGAGAAGGAGTATGATCAGAAGGATGAAAGGGTGAAGAAGAGGTAGAAGCAGGATCAGAAGGGTAAAAAGTTGAAAAAGAAGCACGAACATTATTAGGAGTGATGTGAACAGAAAAAGAGGAAGTAGAAGAAGGAAAGAAACCTAAGAATGTAGAAGTAGATGGAAAGATATGTTCAATAAAAATGACATCCCTGGAATAGAATATAGATTTGGTTCCTAAATTTAGTAACTTGTAACCCTTTTTATTAAAACCATAACCTAGAAACACAGAAGGAATAACTCTAGATTGTAGTTTATCCCTTGAAGGATGAAGAACAGTGGCATATGCTATGCATCCAAATGATATGAGGTGATCATAGTTAGGAGGATGATCAAGCAATACTTCATATGGTGTTTTGTTAGAAAGACAGTGGATGGAAATCTGTTGATAAGGTAAATTGCAGTAAGGACATACTCCCCCCAATATTTGGTAGGTAGTTTAGATCGAAAAAGAAGAGCCTTAGCAATTTCTAACAAATGTTTATGTTTCCTCTCTACTATTCCATTTTGTTAAGGAGTATGTGGGCAAGAAGTTTGGTGTGAAATGTCAAGAGAAGTGAGATATGAAGCATGTGAATGAGCAGATACTAATTCAAATGCATTATCAGTTCTGATAGTTTCAATAGAAGTATGAAATTGTGTAGACACCATGACAATAAAAGATTTGATGATAGAAAATACATTTCCTCTACAGGAAAAAGATGTGTCTAGGTGACCTTACTGTAGTCATCTACAATGGTCAGAAAATATCTGAAGCCATTGTATGTAGCAGTGTGGTAACCCGCCCATAGGTCAATGTGTACAAGTTGAAAAGATCTGTTAGATTGAGAGGTACTTTCAGGGAATGGTAGTCTTTGTTGTCTAGCCATTGGACATATAGTACATGTGAAATATTATCTAGAAGAAAATTTGCCAGACAGATGAGGAATAGAAACTATTTTTACAAAAGGCATATGTCCCATTCTTTGATGCCAAATTACATCATTTTTATTAATAGAACTAGAATTACAAGCAATTGGAACAACATTAGAGCTATCAACTACAGAATTATGAATATAAAAAATAGAAATTGAATCAGACTTTGAAAAAGAAGAAATTGGACAGGCATTTGCTTGAGAAACATCAACTACAACAATACCATGAGATGACAATCTCAGAATGTATAGTCCATGCTCAACCCTACCAATTTCAATGGCCTCTTTAGAGAAGAGCGCTGTAGTCCATGCTCAACCTTACCAATTTCAATGGCCTCTTTAGAGAAGGGCCCTGTAACCAACATGAAATATTAGTAAGGCTATGAATAGCATTTGAGTTGAGAGAGAAGCTGGTGTATAGAAATTAAGTTGTAACGAAAGGAAGGTACCAATAGTACATTAGCTAGAATGATACTAGAGGATAAAGAAAGGCATCCAAAAGAAGTAACCTTTACTTTATAACCATTTGGTAAAATAAAAAGAGAAGGAGAGATTAAAGGTTGTATACTATGAAGTAGGTGTCTATGAGGTGTCATATGATTAGTTGCTCCTGAATCTAGGATCCAAGAGCTGAAATTGTTATAGCTAGCATGGCATACAAGATAATCATATAACTTACTAACAGGATTGTCATGCCAACCTACAAAATTTGCATAGATTGGAGTGTCTTGGGGTGTAGACTGCTGATTTGGAGAAGACATTTGCGTCTGATGGAATAGAGACATAAGATGAGCATACTGTTCCTTGGAAAACCCATGTGGAATGTGTTCAGTTTGAGGTAAATCAAGCTTGGGTGAAGTCTGATCTGTTGACTCAATCTGGACACAGGCAACAGCTCTATTTCCCTTGGTAAATTTAAAATCTTGTGGGAATCCATGTAGATTGTAGCACTTGTCTATAGTGTGACCAGGCTTCTTGCAATACTTGCAAGATAGTGTGGATCTCCTAGGTTCAAAATTCATCCTCTGAGTAAAATTTCTGGTGGTGTTTGGTTGATTAGGACCAGAATTGAAATTGGAGTTGGCTATGAAGAAAGTGGAATCAGAAGAAAAAGGTTGGAAACAAGAATTAATTTCCCTTTGCTTCTCATCTCTAATCAGAATGAAATATGCCTTCTCCACACTTAAAACAGGACTCATCATTAAAATGTTATTCTTAATAGTAGAATAAGTTTTATTTAACCCTGATAGGAATTGAATAAGTTTATGTGCCTCACTGAATTCATGCATGGCACCACATGTATGAGGCCTTCCTAAAGAGATTATATATATTTCATCGCAGTATCTCTTGAGTTTAGTATAATAGGTGGCAATATCAGGTCATCTTTGGGATATAGGAAATGGATTGTTGAAGGTTGTAATATTGAGAAATATTGGCAACACCATATCTTTCCACAAGATTATTTCAAGCTTTTCTAGCAGTTTTATAATAGAGGATTGTTTTGGCTATGTCCTTAGAGAGTGAATTCATTATCCATGCTTTAACCATATTATTACATTGTTGCCAATGGGGATATAAGGGAGAGTTAGTTGTAGGTTGAATTATAGATCCATCAATTAATTGGAACTTGTTCTTTGAAGATAGAGAAATGAGCATCCCTTCCTTCCAATCCCCAAACCATATGCCAGCGAAGGGCACAGATACTAATATGGTTCATGGAGTGTCGGAAGGGTAAATATAAAGAGAGTGCAAAGGATCGAGGACTGATGTTGTTGAAACACCAGAATGCTCAGCTGAATTATTATTCAAAGTCATGATTTCTACAATTTAATATCTAAAGTAATCAACTAGAAAACTCAAAAAGATAGGATTAGAAGAATATCACCACATGCAAAGATTGATGATGACAGAAAATAGTAGTTTTCGAGTTGATCTTCATGAGGTAATTGTTGTGAAATTGATTAGTGAGAATGACTCAGAATCTCTATAGGAATCGCCGAATGAGAGATTTGAATGAAAAATTCAGTCGAAGACTCCAAATCAAATGAAAAATGAGAAAACCCTTTGAAATCGTCGGAACCAGAGAACTTGAGAATTTTTGATAATCTCTCCAATGAACACTCAGATTAGAGCAATAATCACCAGTATTCGCTCTGATACCATGTTAGATTCAAGATAAACGAAGGAAAATCCATAAATTTCCTTGGAAGAGAACCTTAGAGCGAGTGTTCTAGAGAGAGCTAAAAGACAGAGATAAAAAAATTTGCGTATATTCAATATGATCTCTTGTACAACTTAACACTTATTTGTTTATTTATACTAAACAATAAAGAATGAGTATTAATGGCTATCTATTACATTTGTGGCTATTGATACAATAATATCACAAGGCTATAAATCTGTCAAGTGTTTGGGCCTAGGTCTATTTCTTCTTCAAAGGCTTTTGGGCACAATATGATCTGGGCTTGTTATTCTAATAGAAGATGGATTTTTTGATGTGTTTGATTCGAAATGAGTAATACAAACTATTATTTATAGTACCTTTGGGAAGTTCATATTGAAATTTGGTCGTATTTGGAGCTGATTTGAGGTGATTGAAATTAGAATTTTCAATTCAAAATTGAAGAAGAAACATAGTTAACCAATAAGATACTGCTTCAATATTATAATATACTGTAAGAGTATAAAACTATATTATACAATTTCCTGCCGTATACTTTATTAGTACATAACTCTGTAGTAAAATACTACAAGAGCATGCAACTCTATAATGATATACTACAACCATATTTATAATAGTATACAATATACTGGAATAGTATACTGTAATAGCATGCAATATATCACAATAGTATATTGTAATGGTACGCAATAGCATACTTCAACTGCTATTTATCGAATCAATGGTCCACCATTAATGAGTTTGTGAACTGAAATCATGATATAGTAGTTTGAACTTTGATTTCGGGTAAGTATTATTAAAATTTATTGCAAATATCGTAAGTATTAAAACCTAAAATCTAAGTTCATTTAGAGCTGATTTAAGGTGGGTTTGATGGTTCCATAAAATAAGAATTGAGAGATAGGTCAAAAAATAGAGAAGAATTGAGGGAAGTCGGTAGTTCCTAAAGTTTTTAGGGAATTAGATCAAATACTTGGAGTAGGATAATTGAATCTAGAAATATGGATATTGAATTGGAGTGTTTATGAAGGAAGCTTTAATTTTTTTATTAGATCGAGAGGAATTGAATGGAAGTTAATCTGGTTAGAGCAGAAAGAGTAAAGGATTGTTTCAAAGAAGGTTTTACGCGAATTTTGCTAAGATAGGTACTGCCGATAGGGACGGATGAGAGGTGAGAGCTTTCATTCATTTTCTGGAACGCCACACACACAATTGGTGTTCTAATGAGCATGCAATAGGTATAGCCAGGTAAATCATTTGGAATAGGTAGAGCCGGATAAATTATTTGGGTTGTATAGGTAATTGTGAATTTAGAGAGCCTAATAGCTTGTTTGGCCAATCTTTTAAAATTAACTTATTTTAAAAAGTACTTTTCTTAAAAGTGTTTTTAAAAAAAGTACTTTTGTTGAGAAATAGTTTGTGTTGGGTTAATTAATTTAAAAAATACTTTTGAGCAGTAATTAATATTTGATCAAACTTTTAAAAAGTGCTTTTAAGTATATTTTTCTCGAAGGTATTTTTTGAAAAAGTACCTTTAGGTAGAAGCTATTTTTTTCTTCTTCTGCTTCTACTCGAATTACTTTTTTTTCTTTCTAAAAAATTGACCAAACACTTTAACTTTAGAAAAAGTATTTTTAGCCAAATAAAAGCTTCGCCAAAGAAGCTATACATAAGATATCCATCGTTTAGCAAATTTAGGCTGTTTTGTGAAACTCCAAATCGCAGGTGAATTGCACAAATAACCTTTCTAAGGTCACTCTTTTAATTTTTCTTTATTCTTTAACACGTTTTGCAAATAAGTCTTTTGCTTGCACACACTCTTTTGAATATTTTAGTATTTGTTTTTCATTTTTTATATATTATATAATCACAATATGCAAATTTAGAACACTAGACTGTGATCAGAGGCGGACCCACATGGAGAGGAGGGGGTTCACCGGCCCCCGGTAACTCCGGAATAATTATCGATATATGTGTATATACCTTCAAAATAGGATATATATTTCTCTGGGACTCTTCAAACACAAAGCACTTTGGGGGCACTGATAGGAGTTGTTGCTTTCATGCCAAATACTTGAGTTCGAATCTCTGCAACTACACAGCTGCTTTCCATATTTTTTATTTTTCAGTTGGACAATTTAATATGATAGCCCAATGGCCCATATTTTAGTTGGAAAATATGATCAGCCCAAAGGCTCATATTTTTAGCTACTACCCGCCCATTCCTTTTGGGGGATTTGCAGCCGTACCCTATTTTTATGCCACCTTTTAACCTATACCCTATTTTTAAAAACTATTGATCTCGTAACCAACTAACAAAAAATCCGTAATAATATGACCATTATACCCATTCCAAAACATATAAAAGTTGCATCAAGCATACCCAAATTCAAATTCCAGATCTCCTCCGTATCTCTTCCATCAGTCCGTCTCTCCTGAGATCGCCTCTCGCAACCAGATTTAAATTCCAAATTCAAATTCAAATACATTGTAAGTATTCAAATTACATTGTAAGTATTCAAATTCATCTCCAGAATTCAAAATAATTTTTGAATTATATGTTTTCTGATTGATTGATTGAAGTTGTTTGACTAACTTCACTGATATGCTGAATTTGCATTCTAAATCTGTTTGACGATGAATTCTAACATTCTAATCCGACAAATATGCTGAAACAAGCTGAAGTTATTTAGTTCATATCTAAAAAATTCAACAAAACGAGCTGACAAATAACACGACGAAGAAAAAATTATATTAAAACATTATATGAGTGTTTTAATATTTAAAACACCTATGCACAAAAAACTTCGGCATAGGTGCTAAAGTTTTTTTTGTTAATATTTAAAAGCTGAAGTTTCCTATTACAATGGGTAAAAAAAATAAAACATCAATTAAAATTTCATATTGCACAAAAAACTTTAGCATAGGTGCTGAAGTTTTTTAGTTAATATTTAAAAACTTCAGCAGGACGAGCTGAAGTTTTCCTCCTACACTGGGTAAAAAATAAAACATAAATTAAAATTTCATATTGCATAAAAATCTTCGGCACAGGTGCTGAAGTTTTTTAGTTAATCTGTAAAAACTTCGGCTAATGGAGCTGAAGTTTTCCTCCTGCACTATATATTTTATTATCATTTTTTGGAAAAACTTCATACCAAAAAAATAAAACATCAATTAAAATTTCATAATGCACAAAAAACTTCGGCATAAGTGCTGAAGTTTTTTAGTTAATATTTAAAAACATCAGCAGGAGGAGTTGAAGTTTTCCTCCTGCACTATGTATTTTATTATCATTTTTTGGAAAAACTTCATACCAAAAAATGCTTATGTTTTCAGGAATATGTAAAATATTTTTCATATAATTTTTCGTATGTTGAAGTTTTTTTAGTTCATCTGCTAAAATGCTTAATATTTTGTCGTGCAATATGTAATTTTGGGATAAGTTTTTTGTTAATTGTTCCATTATTTTCTAAGTTTAAAAAGAATTTTTAGTTCATGCTTGAAATTTTCATCAAGCACTGTGTATTTTATTATTATTTTTTGAAATAACTTCATCCCAATGTGCTGAAGTTATTTAGTTCATTTCTAAAATCTTCAGCACTTAACGAGTTGAAGTTGTTGTCCCTGCATTCATGAATCCCTGTTATACAGCTTTTTCAAAAACACTTCAGCTGATATGCTGAAGTTATTAAGCTTATTTCTAAAAACTTCTGCACTTAATAAGCTGAAGTTTTCTGTGCAGCATTCATTAATTATGTTATACATCTTTTTCCAAAAAAATTCAGCAGAAGATGCCTAAGTGATTTAGTTCATTTATAAAAACTTCAGCACAAACAACCTAAAAATTCTTCTGTTCACTTTCCTAATACTTGCCACTAAACATGAATCTGCAGGATGAGTTCGATTTGCGTTGTTATAACTTTCAATGGGAGTTGGACTCCTCATTTCAAATATTTGGATCATGATACAAAACTTGTTCTACTTAATAAGCACATATCATTCAATACTTTCCTGAAGAAAATTAGTGAAGTTGCAAATATTGATTCAACCAGATATGCACTAAAAGTATGGTTTGATATCAAACTAAATACAAGCAAATGAATGCTTGTAACTTCAGATGAAGAACTCAGTACTTGTATACATTTGCTTACAAAAGATTCACCCTACAAGAATTGCCATTTCATAATAAAAAAAATACAACCTTCAGAATCTACAGCATTCAAACAATCTCTTGCATATGTGATACATTCCGAACCTTTTGCTGATTATCAACATGAAGTAGGACAACCAATAATGGAAGTAGACAACGAGCTACAACCTTCTAACATTACAGCTGCTTCAGAATATATAATGCTGCAACAATTACCCCCTTCTCCAATAAATTCAAACCAGTTTGTCGATGACTAAGAAGAAGAAAGACAGCTAATAATGCAAATTGACAAGCAACACACAATCCAACAAACCTTTTTGTTACTTTCTACAATGATAAGCAACAACGAAGATGAAGTAAACATAGAGCTTATATTGATAACATCAGATATAATTGAAGAAATTGCTGAAAGTTCTTGTGCTTCTCAGAAATCAAGAAAAAGGGTGAGGAGAAAGCTGAAAGAATCTCCACCATGTAAATACTTAGGCACGATGCGTTGACTGAGGAAGTAAAAGTTGGATCAATTTTTGAGAACAAACAAAACATGACTAAATTTTTCTTTTTCAAATGTTCCTATTTGAAAAACTTCACACCTTATGATTTGTTTTTTTGTATTTCATTGTACATATTTGCTTACATGTTCTTTGCTCCTGCGACATCAGTAGCTGGTTGGTCCTACTGTAGACCCGTTATTGCAGTAGATGCAACGTTTTTAAAATACAAATATCATGGTGTTCTATTTGTTGCTGTACCAAAGGATGCAAACAATCAAATCTTTCCTCTATGTTTTGGTATAACTGAATCAGAAAACAATGAGGCATACATTTGGTTCTTTGGGGAAATGAGAAAAGCAATTCAAGTCCGTCGTGAATTGGTTTCTTGTCAGATAGAAACCAATCGATTGCAAATGGGATTAGAAAAGTTTTCCCAGAAGCTCACCATAGTATCTGCCTCTATCACTTTGAGAAAAATTTAAAGCAAAGATATGCAAAAGCCACGGTAATAAATCTTTTTCAAAGTGCTGCAAGGTCATACAAACGTGAAGATTTTAATCAGTTAATATCCCAACTCAAAAGTATTGACAAGAAAATATACAATTACATATGGTAGAATCAATGAATTCCGTTTTACTAACAGGGAGAGAAATGCCTATTTTAAGAATGTTAGATTTCATCCAAGAAAAGTTAGGAGAGTGGTTTTACGAACGGAGAAAAAAGGCAAATGAAACTTTTCACAGAGTATCAATATGGGTAGAAGAAGAGATGACTAAGAAGATGGACTTGGCTTGTAAAATGTTTGCGAGTATATTTATTAACTTCAACTTTTTATATCTGTTGCAGTGATTTACTGCTTACATTTAAAAAATTTCATACTTTTTTCTTTTTGAAGCAGCAATACACTAATATAGTTTGTCTTAATTTTTTATTCCTTCTTAGGTGTTCAACCTTGATTCAATGTTGTTCAAAATAAATAGTGAAGGAATCGAATTCATTGTGGACTTAAAGAAGAGAACTTGCGACTACCTGGAATTCCAACTTGATGAATTGCCCTATCCACATGCAATTGCTGCTATTAATAAGAGATATTTGCAGAAATCTGATTACTGCTCAAATTGGTATTCAAAGGAAACATGGTTGAAAACATATGAAGGACATGTGAATACTGTGGGAGATTAAAAATCATGGGATATACCACAAAATATACAATCTGAGATCACAAAACCTCCTGATGTAGAGATTTTACAAGGAAGACGACAAAAGAAGAGGCATATACCTGTGACTGAATCAGTACCATTCAAGTCTACCAAATGCAGTAGATGTAAACAAGTTGGGCATAACAGAGTAACTTGCTTGTCTTCTCCAGCACCTCATCCATATTCAAAGAAACACACTGAAAAATACTCCAACCTTCAATAATCCTTGGTCTGAATTTATACTTTCATTATTGTATGACATATTTGAAATGTGATTTTTTTCATAGGAATAAAAAAAAAGAAGCTCTTGGACTATTTTATATACTGCTAAAGTACAAATCACTCATTTTTGTTGTGCAAGCTTACAGGTTTGGTTGCATTTTAAAAAAGTACGCAATGACTTCTGAGAGAAAAAACCTCAGGTTACAGTATGTGAAATACTAACACAAACACACACACACATACACACACTCACACACACACATACGCGTACAACACACAAAAGAAAGGCATGTACAAACAAAATCTTCAGCATCTCTAAGCTGAAGTTATAGAAAATGAACTTAATAACTTCAACATATTCATTAATGAATATGCTTAATGAATATGCTGAAGTAAACAAAAAAGCACAACATAAAAACATAAAAAAGAATTACAAAATTTAAACATAAAAACCAACTAAGAAGTATAAAGCAAATACCAACAAATAACAAGGATAATACAATAGAAAGCTAAGAAGAAAGAGGATGAGAATTACATTGATACAAAAAGAGATGAGAACAACACACAAAGTACAAACAAAAACATCAGCTCTCTGGGCTGAAGTTATACAAAATGAACCTAAAAACATCAGCTCTCTGGGCTGAAGTAAACAAAAAAACACAATATTAAAACATAAAAAAGGATTACAAACACTAACAATCATCACCACCATCATCATCATCATCACAGTACTCCTCAATTTTTCTAAATATCTCATCATCATCAGTATCGGAGATAACTATAGGGTAGTCGGGCAAAAGACCACTGAATCCAATGAGATCAATCTTCAACTTGTCGAAATCATCACGCAGCTGACTTTGTTCGACGATTACTCTGTCCATAAGAGAAAGAAGAGTCTTCAGTTTGTTTTGTAGCTTGAAATAATCGTTCCAGCTGGTAAACTAAAAACTATCAAACTGTCGCACAACCTTGTTGAACGAGGTTGAATAACCTCCACAACTACGTTCTAGGTTAAGCCTGTTCTGGAATGATTCATTGGCAAAGAACTGTGGCCTGATTCTCTCCCAATCAACCTTTATTTGATCCCACAAAAACATAAGATTAGCCATCGGTTTGTTATTGTACCACTCACACTTCAAAGTATCCCACTTCTGCATGAATTCATCAAAATTAGGCTTCCTACTTCCGCTTCCACCAGACATTCTTTCTTTAACAAAAGCTGAAAGACTAAGGATGAATATAAATTTAAAGAAATATGATGGAAGTCTATGAATGACTATGAAATTTTCAAGTGAAGAGATTGTTAATATAGACAAAGAGTTTCAATTTAATATCTATAAATGTAAAAGTAACTTTTCAGGTGTTTTTACTGTTTTACGTTCAGAGAAATTGAATGAAACAAGATAATTACGTGGTAAAACAAGTATGTGGTAAATACAAAAAGAAATGTAACTTCAGCCCTAATAAGCACACAGTTTTTCTATAGTAAAAAAATAATTTCAGCCTGAAAAATAACTTTTCGGATCATTTACTATATGGTCAAACAAATTTAAATGAAAGATGAAGTATGTGACAAAAAACAAAAAATAGATAGTAAATGCAAAAAAGATAAGTGTCAACTTAAAAATAATTACCAAAACATGCTGAAGTTTTTGTCATAAGCTTTTTCAAAAACTTCTGCCTAATGTGCTGAGGTTATTTAGTTCATTTATAAAACTTCAGCACATAATAAGCTTAAGTTTTTCATCGTGCATTCAATAGTTTTGTTATAAATGCCTTTTCAAAAACTTCAGCTCAATGTGCTGAAGTTTGTTAGTTCATTTCTGAAAACTTCAGCACTTGATGAGCTGAAGTTTTTCTCCTAGACTCGATAGTTTTTGTCGTAAAGCTTTTTCAAATAACTTTAGCTCCATGTGTTGAAGTTATTTAGTTCATTTCTAAAACCTTCAACACTTGATAAGCTGAAGTTTTTTTCCTGGACTCGATATTTTTTGTCGTAAAGCTTTTTCAAATAACTTACACAGAAAAAACTTAAGTTTTTGTCCTACATTTGACACTTTTGTTATGACTTTTAACCAAACTTCAGCTTAAAAAGCAGAAGTTATTTACTTCATACTGAAGTTTAGCATTTTTGAATCAATCCAAGTATACTAAAAAACTAATTAATGCGAACAGAACAAAAATTTAAAAGACATCACATAAATCACACAAAATAATGTATATTCACACAATCCAATTTTGTTTTCGCTTACATCCTTGAAAAAAAAAATTAGTTTTTTGTTTACAAGTTATTCTCTATTCAAAAAATTGACAGAGTATCTTCATATTCTCCATAGTCATGTCCTAGTTGCTCTTATTGGGTTTCTTAACAAAATTCAATGAACCTTCACTATGTTTTTAACTGATTCACAAAAGCGGCAATACGAGCACCTTTCTTTACCACCTTGTACAGACCTCTGAATTACATTTTCCATATTAATGCATTTTCCACATATGTGCATCTGGGAAGACTCCCTAAGTGTGAAAAGGCGTTCATGCAAATTCGCTGCAGCACCATGAGCTATAAGACAGTCACCCTCCATTTCACCAAATTTAATTCCACCAAAGCGTTTTCTGTCACACACAGGTTGACAAAGTTTAGTACTATGATTTTTTTAGCAATTTCCATCTTCTTTCATAAGAAAAAATAAGAAAATGTTCGTAAAGACATGTTTACTGATGTGCAGCTGGGAATTCGTGGGAAGCAAAGATAATGAAGGAGAAGTCCAAAAAACTTCATATGTGATGGAGAGTGGCCACATCAAATACTCAAGCCCCAGGACAATTTTACTAAAAGTTAGATTTATCAACTAGTAAAAAGAGCAAATTGTCCAGGAGCTCGAGTGTTTGATCTGGCCACTCTCCTTCACATATGAAGTATTTAGTCTTTTCCTTCATTATCTTTGCTTCTTATGAACTCTCTACTATACCCAATAAGCATGTCTGTGCCAATATTTTCTTGTTTTTCTTTGAATAAAAATTTAAAGAAATATGATAGAAGTCTATGGATGACAATGAAAATATTCAAGTGAAGAGATCATTAATATAGCCAAAGAGTGCACATAATCAATTTAATATCTATAAATGCTGAAGAGATTGTTAACTGTTTTTTGTTCAAAGAAATTGAATGTAACAAGATAAGTAGTTGGTAAAACAAGTAAGAGGTAAATGCTAATAAACTTCAGCTCTTGATAAGCTGAAGTTCTTGTGTTGGATTCAATAGTTTTTGTCGTACAGTTTTTTTCAAAAAACTTCAGCCCAATGTGCTGAAGTTTTTTAGTGTATTTCTAAAAACTTCAGCTCTTGATAAGCTGATTTTTTTGTATTGGATTCAATAGTTTTTGTCGTAAAGCTTTTTAAAAAAACTTCAGCCCAATGTGCTGAAGTTATTTAGTGTATTTCTAAAAACTTCGGCTCTTGATAAGCTGAAGTTTTTGTGTTGGATTCAATAGTTTTTTCGTACAGCTTTTTCAAAAAAACTTCAGCTCATCGTGCTGAAGTTTTTTAGTGTATTTCTAAAAACTTCAGCATTTGATAAGCTGAAATTTCTGTCCTTCAGTCGACAGTTTTGTTATGACTTTTAACTAAAACTTCAGCTTAAAAAGCAGACTTCATGCTTAAGTTTTTTCAATAAAAATGTACTTAAAATTCATAATAAAAGACACAAACATATTTGTAAGAACAAAAGTGAAATAAAAAAAATACTTAGTGTATATTCACAAAATACAAATTATGTGCAACCAATCCTCTGATCAAAAAATTCACACACAGTCTCTTCGAAATCTCCATAATCATGTCCTTGTTGTTCTTCTGGAGTTTTATAGCCACTATCTTTTTTCCACTTTCCATGAGCCCAAAGATTGACAGCCAATTCTCTCCTGAAGGTCAATGACTGACTTTGATCGAAATTGAAGACATCTTCTTTATTCAACCCCATATCAATTAACTTAAGAACAAATACACCACAATCAACACTACAAAAATAGCATGAAAAATAGTTAACACAAGGGCAAAAAATAATAAACATAAGATGCATGGTGAAACATAATGCGAAACACGTACTTGTTAGTCTGCTGCGGTGAGGTCATCCACTTAATTTGAAAATTTTCCACAGGACTATCCCCATAAAATTTATTGTGTGCCCCAAATACCAAGCATTTGAGACAGTATGGGATCAACCGGGCATAATTTCTGACATGTTCAACCGCACACTCATATGTTACACTGCCCATGGAATCATACACATATATAATTTTATCTTTAAAGTCCAGAATTCCAAAAACATAGTGCGTAGATCTCTGGCCCGTCATTGGCTTAAGTCGAAATGGAAAGAATACTTTTCTGGCAGATGCTCATGAGATACCATAAGAAATGTCGAGGCCTTTTACGTAGTTGGCCACCTTTTCATTCGTTGATTCTTCCTCAAACCAACTAAAGTCCGTTAGTGGCTGAATAACCGCTTCTTCTTCTTGAGCCTGTTGTTTGGATATCTTCTTTCTCTTTGATTTGCTCTTTTTTTGATCCTCTATTCTCTTTTGCTTCCTTTTTCTAATTTTATCCATCTGTTCTTCTGAAGGATGAATACCAGCCAGCTTAGTCATATACTGATCAAAAATTAAATCTGTTACTGCAAATCTTGATTTTGGATAAGCTGGAAGGTGATAGCAATATTTTTTGCGCAAGTAATATATGCCCACATCCATATGCTGCAAAATGAACAACAACAAATGATAACATGTGAAAAAACTACAAACAGCATGACAAAAACTTAAGCATATTCAGTTTGAAGTGTTAGAAAATAATCTAAAAAACTTCAGCATGTTTGATTTAAAAGTTTTGAAAAAAACTAGAGAATGCATGTTAAAAACTTCAGCACGGTTAAGCTGAAGTTTTAGCAAATAAGCTGAAAAACTTCAGCATTTTAGTGTGAATAAAGTTGAAGTTTTCCAAATTACAGTACTATAAAAATAAGCTGAAGTTTTGGGAAATACAGTTGAAAACCAATTCAAAAAACAAACTTAATAACTTACTTCATCCGCAAGATCAGAGTTAGGATCCATAAGCTTAGTAAAGAATGATTTTCGAATATCAATTCCAGCTAATCTGAATGGATTGGAATCATATTCACTGGCATCCATCTCCAACCATTCTGTAAATCTTTACATCAATCCACTGTCTTGATTAACATAATGGAAGGGACACCATCGTATATTCTTTCCTACTTTCCAATCTTGCCCCCTTTCCTTTCGTTTATGAACTATGTAAGGAGATCTCAACCAAATACTCTCCATACGAATCCTTTTCCCTTTTTTTTTCTGGTTTTCCTTTTGCTTGCTCTTCCTACTGTTCCATCACAACTAACTGTTGTTGTTCACCAGCAGGGGGAGAAACCATATCCATAGTGGCAGATACTTGACCAACTCCCTGCTGTTCACGACATTCTTGTCTCTCATCACGAACAACAACAACAACAGAATTACCTTCTGAATCAGTCCTTTGTGTACTACCAAGTGAAAATGAACATAAATTGAAGTTGGGGATATTACTGGTGTCACACATAAGAGAACAAGAAATCTTCCTTCTCTTAGGATTTGGAAGAAGTTGCGATGCATCAGATGATATCTGCAAAAGCAAGGAAAATATAAACATAAATAAAACTGATACAAAATACACATTAGGCAAAAAACAGCTTGTAATCGAATTGCAGAAAATAACTACCTGGTCTAAGTGTTGAGACACAGATGGTGTTTGCATTCTAATAGATCTATTTCCTTTACCTTCAGATATGCCTGTATCTTCATGCAAAAAAAAAATAAAAAAAATATAAATAATACTAACTAAATTTTATAAAATAATACCAACACACTTCACACCTATAGTGAGCCAACAGGTGTGAATAAATGTATTTCTCCTTTTTGATATAGCTGCATAAGCTCACCAAATTCTTTTTGAGCTGCCTCGAGTCTTTCTGAAAAATCATTTAAAAACATAACAAATAAAATAAAATATGTAAAGTTTCAAACTGTAAAAAATATACTTCTATCAAATGTAATAAATTCATGATCTATAGAATACCTTGACGTTTGTCTTCCGCTGTGGTTTCCCCAGGCTGCATGCCTTTGTCGATATCAACATTTCTAGCTTCATTCAATTGTGCACCAATGTCAAGGAGCATTGGAGTATTATGTGGAAGGTTTTTCTCAACTCTACCTTCATTTAATTCAACATCATCAGAGACTTTTTGAGTAATGTCAATTGAAGCACAACTAGTTTCAACTTCCACTGCATATTCATAAAGAGGGGAAATAGATAAACTAGTTTTTCTATATATATAACATAGTAAAAATTTATACCTGTAGTGAAAATTTCACTACAGGATATTAACAAAAAGATCAGTTAAAACTTCAATCTCTAACAAGGTTGAAGTTCGATATTTGCAAAAACAAAAACTTCAGCTCTAGAGCTGAAGTTTGACAGTTACAAAACAAAAACTTCAGATCTAGAGCTGAAGTTCGACAGTTACAAAACAAAATCTTCAGCTGAAGTTTTGTTTCATGTTTTGTGTTTTTTTGTTATATATTTTTATGAACTATTATAAACTTCACACTTTATACCTGTAATAACAATTTCCTGTGTATCACCACCTAAAATTTCCTTGCAAATAGCTAGTGCTCCATCAAACAAATTGCCTTGTCCAATATCGCTTTCCAAAGAAGAACTCGATGCATGTTTTTCAGTACCAACAACTTGATCGTCTGCACCTTGTTGTTGAACATGTTCATCACATTCACCAGCCGCTTCCTTACGTGTAGCATTAACATCTGTGACTTTACGCGATGGATCATGAGCAGCATGTTCTTCAACTTGATTATCTGCACATTGCTTGCTTCCAACATTCTCAGTTGCTAACTGTTCTTCATCATTTCCATCTCTGCTCAATATATCAGCACTGGAACGTTCCTCTTCAACTTGTTTCTGAACATGTTGATCGCCTTCAAAAGCCACTTCCTCACGTGTAGTATTTACATCTGCGACTTTATCTTATGCATGATCAACAACATTAATATCCGATGGATGTTCGTAACAGTCGATCACCCTATCATATTCTCGATGGTTACTCAAATCAAAATTGCCATTGTCCATTTCATTTGATTTGTTGACAATCTTAAACAACTGTTCAAACTTCTCATCGAAATATTCCTAGAAAAAAATTACTAACAATGATTAATCTGAATAACATCAGCAAAAATAAAAAGACTTCTTTATAAATTAGCTTACCTTCACTTTTACAAAAACCGCATCAACAATAGCAGATCGCTCATCCTTTTTAAACTTATCAAAAACTTTGTTCATGATCGTGCTTCTTTCTTTTTCTGCATGCCTTTGAACCTTCGTCGTTAACCTCTAGAATAGATACACAACAAAAATTCAGATATAGAAGAAAAATTCAGCTCAAAAACATGTTGTACTTTTACAAAAACAAAACCAAAAAACTTCAGATCAAAACTTACAGAACATATTGTCTCAAGTAATTCATTGTCATCAAAGTCAGATGTAGAACGGGTAGAATGACTCTGGGTACGAGATGATTTGCCAATAAAAGGAGTTCAATTCGGTTCTTTTGATCGACTCCGACTGCGTGGTGATTCACCAATGACAGGAGTTCGATTCGCTTCTTTTGATCGACTCAGAGTACATGGTGATTCACCAGTTGAAAGAACTGCATTAACTACCTTTGAACAAATCCGACTGCATGGTAATTGCAATTAAAGACATTAAATTCAATTCCTCTTCTGTAGGAATTATATCCAATACCCTAAAGTCGCGATATCTCTGTTTAATACAAAAAAGTATATTATGAGGAGAAAAAAACTAATACATCAACATATTAACACAAAGACAAAAAAAGTAACTTACTTCATGAGTACTGAACATATGATAAAGTTCAAGAAATTTAGGCTCTCCCACACATACATAACGTAATATCATGGGAACCTGAGGGGTATCAAGGTACTCATCCTCTCTTATATACTTCTTCCGAACATTTGGGAAGCGCTCATAGAACCAAGCACATAACAGATATGGGAATCTACCAAGTTTATACTCAGTTGTATATAATTTGTTCTGCTTGTCCAATGCATGTTTCAGTGAATAAATGAGCTTCTCATAAGCCACAGTACCCCAAGGATATTCAGCACAAACCTTATCATCTTCAACAATAGATGCGTACTCCTCCATCACAGATGACTCGGTATTTTTCCCAAACAAAATAGACTCTATAACAAGAATTTCCATAAGCTTAACAACATCATCATCACTCTCGCATACGTGTACGTGATTCACAACATTCTTTGGAATTTCATTACGAGTCATAAAACTTCGAATATCCTTCAAAGTCACACCCTTTGACTTACCAAAATACCGCTTCAGAATATAGCTCTCTCGATTAATTGGTTTTCAACATTATGTTATGTGATCCGCAAACCACACATAATGTGAAAGTCTTCAAGGGTGAAGGAAACATCATAACCAAATATCTTGAAACTAATGGAGTCTCGATAATTGGTGAATATTCGAGAAAGACACAGACAATGAACCAACTTTATGCTGCATTGGAAATACTCTATAGCCATAATGTATCGAAATGTACCATTATTAAGTTTATCCCGTTGTGTAGGAGTCAAGAAAGTTGCAATTAATTTCGTCAAATCATGGTTCCTCTTCCAGTAACCCTTAGAGTTAAACCAATCTCCAAACTCAAAATATCTTTGCCCTGGTCTTGTAGGTGGAGGAGCAGGGACATAAGGACCTGGGGGTATTATAGGTTGTCTAGGTGCTTTAGGTGTTTTTAGGTGCTTTGCCTACTTTAGCTGCATTAGGATCTTTAGGTGCTTTAGGAGCCATCTGTTCAAAAAAAGTAAAAGATACAAAAAATAATATTAGGACATTATCAAAAAGATCAGTTAAAACTTCAATACCTAAGAAGGCTGAAGTTCGACAGTTACAAAGACAAAAACTTCAGCCCTAGAGCTGAAGTTCGATAGTTATAAACAAAAACTTCAGCTCTAGAGTTGAAGTTCGACAGTTATAAAACAAGAACTTCAGCTCTAGAGCTGAAGTTCACCAGTAACAAACACAAAAACTTCAGCTCCTTAAGCTAGACTTCACCAGTTACAAACACAAAAACTTCAGCTCCTAAAGCTGAACTTCACCAGTTACAAACACAAAACATTCAGCAAAAAAACATGCTGTAGTTTTTACAAAAAACAAAAAACAAAAAACAAATTCAAATCCAAAAATAATGTCAAAACATGAAAAAAACTTCAGCTCCTATCTAAGGTATCATTGAACTATTATAAAACAAATAATAGTTCAGCTCCTAAATAGTATCATCTATTTAACTCTCAAAATTTTTAAAAATTTGGACGTCTAATCACAGAAGAATTTATAGAATTTTCATCAACAACATAAACACTCGTTCAAAAAACCTAAAAACACAATCGTAAAAGTAAAACTAATGCACTTATAAACTAAACGCTAAAAAAATATTTTATCATAAATACATGACTATCAAAACCAAAACCAGAAATTAAATCATAAAATAAAACCTAGAAAGTTAATGCAATGTACCTATGATTAAATCGTAATGTGGGAACAACGATGACTAGCAGTTGAAAAATCAAAACAACAACGCGAATAACAATGTGATTTCAGAGAAGAACAAATCACAAAATGCGAATAACGGGAGAGAGAGACAGAGACAGTAGAGGACTATCGTATACTTGGAGAGAAAGTAGTCTTTTAATAAAGAAGGGCAAAATAATCTTTTCAAATGGCTTTTAACAAAAAAAACGGGTACAAGTGCAAACAGAAGACAACGCGGCTACAGATTAAAAAGGGGCGCCCTTTCCGTGCAATTTTTACATTCCTTTTTTATTTGCTTTATCGCTTTTACTTTTAGTTAAATCCCTAAATCAAAAGCTTATTGTCCAATTCTCTCTCTCTCCACACGACAACCCACAGGCAACCACCAGTGATTAGCGCCTAAAGCCACCGGATAATTGTTTCCGGCTTGACCCTACAGCCTACAAACACTGTTAAAGATAATGGTTCCCCCGGAGTGCGGAACCAAAATGTGTTTTTTTTACTCAAAATACGCAAATAAGTACAACAACAACAACAACAACAACAACAACAACAACAACCCAGTATAATCCCACAAGTGGGGTCTGGGGAGGGTAATATGTACGCAGACCTTACCCCTTCCCCGAAGGGTAGGGAGGTTATTTCCAGGAGACCCTCGGCTAAAAAAAATCAATAGGAGATGATATATTAGTACCATAAAAATACGTAATAAAATAACAACAATATATAAGAGATACGAAATACGAAATAGATGGTTGGTATAGTACAACTAGAAGGTAAAGCCCTGCATCAATAGACGACCAATGACATTCCTAGTCTAACTCCTAACTGGATAGTCTCCCTCTATTGTGATGTAGAAATATTCACACTCTCCCCTAACCTACAACCTTAATGCTCAACCTCCATAATTCCCTATCAAGGGCCATGTCCTCAATAATCCTAAGTCACGCCATGTCATGTCTGATCACCTCTCCCCAATACTTCTTAGGTCTCCCTCTACCTCTCCGCGTGCCCACTACCGCCAGTCGCTCACACCTCCTCACCGGTGCATCAGTGCTCCTCCTCTGAATGTGCCCGAACCATCTGAGTCTTACTTCCCGCATCTTGTCCTCCATGGGGGCCACACCCACCTTCTTTCGAATATCTTCATTCCTAATCTTATCCATCCTTGTATGCCCGCACATCCACCTCAACATCCTCATCTCTGCTACTTTCATCTTCTGGGTGTGTGAGTTCTTTACCGGCCAACATTTAGTTCCATACAACATGGCAGGCCTAACCACTGCTTTATAAAACTTACCTTTTAGTAACGGTGGCACTTTCTTGTCACACAAGACTCCCGACGCTAACCTCCACTTCATCCACCCTACCCCTATACGGTGTGTGACATCCTCGTCAATCTCCCCGATCCCCTGAATAACCGATCCAAGGTACTTGAAACTACCTTTCTTGGGAATGACTTGAGAGTCAAGCCTCACTTCAACTCCCGCTTCCGTCGGCTCAACTCCAAATTTGCACTCGAGGTATTCCGTCTTCGTCCTACTCAACTTGAAACCTTTAGACTCAAGAGCATGTCTCCAAATCTCTAGCCTCTCGTTGACGCCGCCTCTTGTCTCGTCAATTAGAATAATGTCATCAGCAAATAGCATGCACCATGGAACCTCCCCTTGAATATGATGAGTCAGTGCATCCATCACCAGGGCAAATAGGAATGGGCTGAGCGCAGACCCTTGGTGCAACCCCGTAATAACTGGAAAGTGTTCAGAGTCGCCTCCTACTGTCCTAACCCGAGTCTTAGCTCCATCATACATGTCTTTAATCACCCTAATATAGTTACTCGGGACCCCTTTATCCTCTAAGCAGCTCCATAAGACCTTCCTAGGAACCTTATCGTACGCTTTCTCCAGATCAATAAACACCATGTGGAGATCCTTCTTCTTATCTCTGTACTGTTCCACCATCCTCCTAATAAGGTGGATAGCTTCTGTGGTAGATCGTCCCGGCATGAACCCGAACTGGTTGTCTGAAATAGACACCGTCCTTCGCACTCTCATTTCTACCACTCTCTCCCAAACTTTCATGGTATGACTTAGTAATTTGATGCCCCTATAGTTGTTACAGCTCTGGACATCACCTTTGTTCTTATACAACGGGACCATTGTACTCCACCTCCACTCTTCAGGCATTCTATTAGTCTTGAATATAACACTAAACAATGCAGTAAGCCATTCCAAGCCTGCTCTACCCACACACCTCCACAGTTCAACCGGAATTTCGTCTGGCCCGGTAGCTCTGCCCCTTCTCATCTTACGCATTGCCTCCATGACTTCATCGATCTCAATGTCCCTACAATTACTTACTTCATGGTGACTGTCGGCATTCCTCGATTCCCCAAGTATAATATCCTGATCCCCTTCTTCACTTAGAAGTTTATGAAAGTAGGTCTGCCACCTCCTCTTAATCTGGTCATCTCCCATCAAAACTTTGCCGTCATCATCTTTTATGCACCTCACTTGGTCCAGATCCCGAGTTGTCCTCTCTCTCGCCTTAGCGAGTCGGAATAACTTCTTCTCCCCACCTTTGTTCCTTAGTTCCTCATACAGACGAGCAAAAGCTGTCGTCTTAGCCTCCGTCACTGCCATCTTCGCCTCCTTCCTAGCTACCTTATACCTTTGACTGTTCTCTCTCTTCTCCTCCTCGTCAGTGCTCCCTACTAACCTTAGGTAAGCCGCCTTCTTTGCTTCCACTTTACCTTGGACAACTGCATTCCACCACCAATCTCCTTTGTGTCCACCATAGTGTCCCGTAGATATCCCTAACACCTCTCTCGCCGCCTTTCTTATACAGTCCGCCGTCGTCGACCACATTGTGTTCGCGTCCCCACTACTTCTCCAAGCTCCCATTGCCGATAACCTTCCTTCCAACTCTTTAGCTTTATCCTTAGTTAAGGCGCCCCACCTAATCCTGGGGCGTCCTTGTACTGACCTCTTCTTCCTCCTTATCCTAATACAAATGTCCATCACCAAAAGCCTATGCTGCGTTGAGAGGGTCTCACCTGGGATAACCTTGCAGTCCTCGCACAACCTTCTGTCGCATCTCCTGAGGAGTAGATAGTCAATCTGAGTCTTCGCCACCGAACTTTGGTAAGTAACCAAATGTTCATCCCGCTTCGTAAAACTCGAGTTTGCAATGACTAGATCGAAAGCCTTGGCAAAGTCCAACAGCGTAATGCCTCCTCCGTTCCGCTCTCCGAAACCAAATCCGTCATGCACCTTAATGTACTACGAACGCGCTATGACCATTGAGAGCGCTACGAACGCTCTCCGAACGCACCACCTGCAGATAACCCAATATGACCATTGAAATCTCCTCCTATGAATAACCTCTCAGAAGGCGGTATACTACGAACAATCTCATCCATCCCCTCCCAAAATTGCCTTTTAATATCCTCATCCAAGCCTGTTTGTGGTGCGTACGCGCTAACGACATTTAAAGTACCCTCACCCACCACCAACTTAATAGTCATTAGCCTATCATTCACCCGCCTGACCTCTACCACGGACTCCCTAAGATGGCTATCTACCAGGATACCCACTCCATTCTTACCCCTCAGGACACCAGAGTACCACAACTTATACCCATCCACGTTTTTCGCCCTCGATCCGACCCACCTAGTCTCCTGGACACACACTATATTAATCTTCCTCTTCTGCAGGATTTTCGCTAACTCTATGGATTTACTCGTTAGTGAACCTATGTTCCATGACCCGATTCTCAACCTATAGGCTCCCTTTCCCCCTCTACCTCCCCTGCTACCCGACCCACCCCCTGAACCCCACCCCACACTCTGCCCCACCGGAGGACATGCCCTTATTCTATTATCCCAGACTGCAGCCACTACACCTACAACAATCTGGAGAAGACTCGCTAGTGCACAACGTACATAAATCAAACTAGAAGGAAACACATGGTAACTAGTATCCTAGTTTAAAGGTTTAACTATTACGAAGTAAAGTAACAGTAATTTAGCTAACACCAAAAGGGAAACAGTAAAATAGGAGGTACCAACTCCCGATAACAAAACCTGTGGCTGATTTGCTGTGCTCGATGTATTTGTACGCTCCCGCCCACTTCCTACTACCCTTGCTGACACTCGCCCAGGTTGCTCTCCTTTGCCAGTGCTCGTGCGCCCAGCTTGTCTCCAATACTCCGAGAATTCCTGAAAACACAGAAAATACCACGACCCAAAAACCAGACGGAGCTATCACCGCTACCACTGGTAAGCAAAGAAGCAGAGCAAAACGATTGCTCTTTTTCAATTGAAACAGATGCACCACTTGCAATATGAACAAAGACAACCCAGCAAAGCAGCCGCAGATTCAGCAATCAACTATCAATCAGTGGGATGTTGGCAGAGGACTTGTTGTGTCTTACTCCTTAACAGATAAAAATGAAGTCTTTTTACAGAAAGCAAGAACTTAACCCCCAAAATGAAAAGGAAAGGATACCTTTGGACAGAAAGCAGGAAATGAGCTTTCTGTTTGCAATGCCTTTATAAATCTCAAAACAAAATCAAGATTCTTAATTTCCCCAACCCAAGATCTGATCTTTCCACCCTTTTAACAAGAAAATGAGCTTCAAAAACTCGCAAGGAAGAAAAAACCCAAAATTTCTGACGAGAAATTTGGTAGAAAAAGAGTTTTTTTTATATGGGAGAAAATTTTAGGGACAGTAGAAAGAAGAATAATATGGCTTCTCCTTACAATCACTGGTGGGTGATATCACCGGAGATATCACAGGAGAAAGCAGAAAGAAGAATATCCTGTAATGGAAGACTTTAATGTGACCACCCAATTAAAAGGTTTTGAAATTAGTAAAAATACGCAAATAAGTGTAAAAAAAAAGTTACCAAACTATATATAACGCCACAAATAGTGGCGCTATACAGTAACGTTAACTGCACCGTTACTGTATAGCCCCACTATTTGTGGCGTTATACTGAAACACCTTACATAGCGCCATTAATAGTGGCGCTATACCCCTTATTACCTGATCCTACCAATAATTTCTGGGTTCAATAATTTAAATGCGTATAAAGCCACTTTTTGTGGCGCTATATACAAAAAAAACCCCGGCTAGCCATTTCCTATATAAACATCGTAGAATCGCCACAACTTCATTCAAATTTTTTTTTAACTCTTGTTGGTTTCTATTGTTGTTAAATTCTCCAGCATTTTTTCATTATGTCTGAAGAACGTAGAATAAGAGTATCATTATATTGGGGGTGAGGTTGTGATGGAGAATAACTCTGTGGGCTACAGTTTACCTGCTAAATGTAATGTTAAATTGCCACTTTCAATGGAGTACGAAACATTGATATCGTTGTTATGCAAAAAAATGAGTGTGAGAAAACGTTCAGTGATACTCAAAGTAACCGGAAGATATCCGTATTCCGTTACGCCGCAAGGGGTTGCTTTTTACTCAGAGTTTAACATCGACGATGATGACACTTTGAGTGATTTCTTGAGGACTCCGGACGAATGCCGGGAATTTCTTGTAATCACAATGTTGGAGATGTACGTGAAGGTCGAAGACGTTCCAAAAAATGAGGTTGTGCGTAGTAGAGATAACCCCCAGTCATCGGGTGGTTATTCTGGATCAGTTTTTGCCGGACATGTTCCGGATGAAAGATTTTTTCTTGATTTAAATTTATCACCGTCGGCGAATGAGCAGCGAGAAAATAATTTATACCCTGCTTTCCATAATTCACAAGAAGAGTGGTAAACTTCAATTTTCATTTGTGTTAATTATGTATATTTTTGCGTATTGAATTAATTTTAACGCTCATTTATTTAATAAGGGGTACCGGACGGATATGAATTTTACAAGTGGACCATCCGGTAGTCATCACCTAACTGAAAACGTCCATCATGGAATGTCATCACATTACGACTTGTAAGTGAAAAGCTACAGCCATATATAAAGCATTTATTAATTTAGTAGCTTATATTTTTGTTGAAATGTGCAGTGAAAACGAGCAAGTTGAACTACCCGTACTCACTCAATTGCCCGAAAACGACGTATTACATCAGGATCTGGCAGATGAACAGAGTGAGGAAGAGAACAGCGATTACGATAACAATGCCGATGAATCGGGAGATGAGACACCATTTGCTCGTGAGCATAGTGATGAAGAGGACGAGGAGGAAGGACCCGATTTGAAGAGAGCCCCCATAGACGAAAAGTGAACGAGTCTGAAGTGCCGTTTCATTCAAGGGAGATTCCTTATATTGATAACTTGCCAGCCGTGCCGGATGTGGAAGCTCTCACAAGGGATTTTGATGAAATCCGGACAGCAATGTGGGATGAGTCTAGACCAACGGTGCTTGCAAAGGGGATGCTTTTTCCTGATAAAGCACGCGTAAGCAGGGCTTGTAAAATGCACAATGTTAAAGAGTGTCGTGAGATGCAGGTATCGGAGTCAAGTCCGACGGTATACAAGGCTATTTGCCGCAGGTGGTTTTGGCCATGTAATTGGATGTTGCGTGCGTCGAAGAAGAAAACAGGTATGTGGAAAGTGGGTAAATACATTCCCACCCACACATGCGAAATGGACACTTTCAACGGGAATCACTTCAACTTGGATATTGACTTGATATCTCTTGTACTTATTCCGCACATCGAAGCGTCCATACGGTATAAAATCAAAGAGTACATTACAGCAGTCCACCAGGAATATGACCACACAATTACTAAAAGAAAGGCATATCTTGGGCGCAAAAGAGCGTTTGAAATAGTCTATGGTAACTGGGATAAGTCATTTGTAGATCTGCCTAGGTACATGGCTGCACTGCAGCACTTTAACCCCGGAACAGTTATTGAATGGAAGCTTGAGCGGAGTCCGGGTAAACCAGAATATATATTCAATTACGTGTTCTGGGCGTTTAAGCCAGCAATTGATGGTTTTCCGTATTGCCGGCCCGTAATATCCATAGACGGAACTCATGTCTATGGGAAGTACGATATCAAGCTATTGATAGCCATGGCAGTGGATGCTAATGGACAGATATTTCCTCTAGCCTTTGCTATTTGTGCAAATGAAAGCACAAAGACGTGGACAATGTTTTTGAACCACTTGAAAGAGCACGTTGTCAAATATCGTTCAGGTATTTGTCTAATATCTGATCGGCATGGGGGTATATTAAGTTCTGTGGAGAACCTTCCTGCCTGGCAAGAACCTTATGCATACCACCGTTACTGTGTGAGGCACTTTAAGGCCAATTTCATGAAGGCACATCCCAAAAAAGATCTACATGATTTGATGTGGATGGCAGCAACAGACCACCAACAACATAAGTTCCAAAGGCATATGGATTCTATCAGGCAAGAAGACGATGTAGCATATTGTTGGTTAATGCGACATGATCCTGAAAAGTGGATGTTGCATGCAGATGGTGGCAGACGCTGGGGAATTCTTACTACAAATGTGTCAGAATCCTTCAACGGGTTATTAAAGTCGGCAAGAGGATTGCCCGTCACAGCCATGGTGCGTATGTCGTTCAAGCAGATGGTGGAGAGGTTTGTACAACGGTCTACAGCTGCAACAAAATTGATGGAAAGGGGTGTTGAATTTATGCCAGTGCCTATGAAGAGATTAGAGAAATACAGACGGCGAGCACATTGGCATTCCTTTTTGCAATATGATAACGAACGAGGTATTTTTGAAGTTCGCACCGCTATCCATAATAATCGGGGTAATAATGTACATACTGTAAATGAATCCACAAGGTTATGCTCATGTGGGAAATGGTCAATCTACCACATGCCTTGTTCACATGCCATCAAGTGTTTTCAACGTGTTGGTTATGCGGAGACCAACTATATTGATCAACAATATAGTGTTTCCAAATACCTAAACACATATAGTGGTCAGTTGCAACCAGTGGGTTCTGAGCATTACTGGCCCCCAGAACCATTTAAAATGGTGTGTAACAAGTCCTATTTGCGTAAAAGACAGGTGCAGAAGAGAACGCGTATACGGAACCAAATGGATGTTAGTGATATCGTATATGCACGCAAATGTGGTATATGCTCGCAAACAGGCCACGACCGTAGAAAATGTCCTTTGGGTGGCAACAATAATCAAGCTCAGGGCAGGTGTTCTTCTATTGTACCTAACTACCCATGAGTTCATGTTGTAATAATTAGTTGTTATGTATACGATTTAAGTATTTATGAAATAATATTTTCTTGTTTGTTAATAATGATTTGTACTTTCCCTTTTTACCTATTTAAATAATAATTTAATATAATTATCGGTATATTTATTATGTGTGTTGTCTTGTCGCTATCACGACATTTAATACACAAAATATACATATGGCGCTATGTGTGTCTTGTCTTGTCGAACTGAAAAAGCTGAAAACATCATGATATGGCGCCATTAGATATGTGTGACCGGCTGACATAAAGTCGTCTTTTCAATATCATGATATGGCTCCATTAGATATGGCGCTATATGTGTGTTGTTTAGCCTATAAATAATGGGGTCATTGTAGTTATTTTGTGTGCTAAAAATTTCCCCCGAGAAATATTTCATTAAAAGTAAGTAAGGTTTTTATTATAAGCAAATATTTCACAAATGGCTCAACCTGGTCGTCCACCAATTTGCTTATGTGGAAAACCATGCATGATGGATTGTGGGTGGGAAGTTAAGTTTAAGTTGTTGTGTTACTATACCAAATACTATAAAACGAAATGAGAACTAAAAAAAAGTAACTGTCATATTCGACTAAATACTGTTGTTAATGTATACAAAAATATTATTTACACTAAAAAAACATAAAAATGGAAGACCGAATAAATGTGTCCCGCATCCGGTGTGTCTCAAAGTAGCCGTTGGCCTGAGGCGCATCCCCTGCCGCCCTGGTACGCTATCAGGATCATCATCATCAAGTCGTCTCCTTATGGCCGGATGCAGCACAGGATGACATGTATCGGTGGTGCTGTCAGGTCCAGTAGAAGGCTACATAATAATATCAAACTTAGTATAGAAAACTACATAACAATTCACAAAAATTTATATTGTCTTACCATAATCGTGTCTGGATCCTGAATGTAGTCATCTGTCGCAGCATCGCATGAAGCCTAAAAAAGTAAATTAATAAAGTTAAAGAAAATAAATAAGTTATAGTAAAAACAATAATAAAATTAATACTAATAAACTCATACCTGCGCATGTGATGAGCTGCCATAACTCAGTCGGTGCCCACTATCAAAATCTCGGATCGGTCGAGACTCATCAAGTGGTAGACGGGCCAGGGAAATATCTACCCAACTCCACTCCTTGAAAATCCGAGCCCGTGATCAAGAATTGACCCGATGGGGTCACCTGCGACGTCCCTGGAGTGTCATAAATGCCAAGGCTGTAAGACGGCATGTCGGTCTCATGCATGCCACCTCCCATATCAGCAGCAACATCATCAGCAAGAGCCTCAAAGCCCCCTTGCTGGGGACCTCCTCTCTGCCCACGACCACGTCGTCCAACACCAGCAGGTCGTCGTGGAGCAGTAGCAGCTCGTCGGCCACCACCCCGTGGTATACCACGACCTCGCTGGTACGTGGCTGGGTCAACATAATCTGGCTGGTGTCCCAAACGCTGATCCGATCGGCCTCGTTGCAGTGTCTGGGCAGCCACATCCATTAAGCAACGACTATAGTCCTGCATGATCACAGGATCGTGGACATAACTCTGCATCTCCTTCCCCATACGATATACGGTATGCAATCCAATCCCCTGCACAAAAGTTTTTAATATAAACTACGTATTTGACTAGAAATTACTATTAATGTAATTGATAATAACAGAAAACATACCAGAGCCTCATGTCTCCCGGCGTATGAGACTTACCGACCATCTACCTGATGAACTGGGTTCCCGATAAAAAGTCGGGAAACAGTGCGGTACCATGCCATATAAACTTTGATAGGAAAGTGTTGCGGAGCTGGGGTCAAGTCCCCTTGGCTGTCCCAAATACCCAACTGCGCTGTCAGCCAATCAATAAATGTGTCGGCCACTCTCATCCGATCATCCCTCTCATAATGTAAAGGATCCCATGCAGGCCGAGTCGGTATAGACTGCGAAAATCCAAACTGACGAAATACTCGCTCTGAGGCATGATACTCAACAATATCGAGGCATGTGAGAGGGACGGAAGCCCTCCAAATATGGCGTTCATGCGTGCAATACGCTGGCAGGGTACCTATCAGCTCTTCACTGTACGGCGTCCAGATGAACTATCAAATAATAACACAAACCGTTAGTATGCGCAACACCTAGTTAAATAATAATTGGTAAGTTTAGTTAGATATTCACCTGTGCATCCTCCAGAAAATCCAACACATCCCTAAAGAAGGGGAGATTATGATGGCCATGATACTCTCGTGCAAGTCTACGACGCAATACCTACCAACAAGCTAGAGGGAGATCAGGAATATGTACATTAGCCGGTAGCTGTGGTAGAGGTGGCCGAAGTTGCAGAAATCGCTCCCACACTCAAACCTAAAACACAAAGTTGACGTAAAGATTAACTATAACTAGGTAGACAGGTAACTAAACGACAAATTATTTGAATAAGTTGTCACCTGTAGAAGTGGTAGAAAGCCAAAAACGTCTCTCTGTGTGCCCATGGATGCCCGACACATCTGCCTGTACAAAAAAGATAGGACAGCACCACCCCAGCTGTAGCTGACTGTATCATCGAAGTCCGCAATATGATGCAGAAAACGGAGGCTCACTAGGTTCCCCGAAGTGTTCGGGAACAAGACCCCCCAAATAGAAGGAGCAACAACAGCCTCGTATATTGCTCCACATCCACCTCCGCTGAGTCGTCGGTGATAGGATCGTGGATCTGCACCAAGTGGTCTCTAATGGGGACCAACTGCATATGACTGCTCCCAATTGCTACATCTGGGTCCTCGGACCTGAAGCCCGTGAGCCTGTGCAGCATATCCATATATGAAGCCCGGTTAAAATATCTCATATTCCCAGGCAGTAAAACTGGCAAGCCATCGGTGGACAGGCCATTTAAAATCTAGACGTCCTTGAGTGTGATGGTGGCTTCGCCGATGGGCAGATGGAAAGTGTGCGTCTCCTGTCGCCACCGCTCAATCAACGCCGTGATCAAAGCATAGTCGAGCTGTATCCGGCCAATGCTAATGATCCTATATAATCTCATCTCCTCCAGGTGATGGACCACACGGGGATGTAGAACGCGGGGAGGAGTCAAAAACTCCCACAATAAATCCACTCTCCTGCCCCGAAAAGTCTGCGTAAGCAACTCTCCCCCCATATATGCTCGGATCTATGCTGGGGCTGTAGGGGTAGTAGCTCCGACGTCCGAGGGCCGGGATGTATAGGTGCATCCATGTCGTCAACTGCAAATTCATAATTTTTAATAACTATCATTAAAATTTATGTGTGTTTTTTTATAATTTAAATTCATATTTTTTAACAACTTAATTGTAAAAATTATATATATACTTATGGGTTTCGTGCTAGATTTTCTGAGGCCCAGTGATACCAAACTATCATTAATAATTTTATGTTTTTTTTATAATTTTTATTCTTATTTTTTAATAAATTAATTGTAAGAATTATATATATATATATAATTATGGGTTTTGTGCTAGAATATAAGATAATACTACAATTACTACACAATACTACGCTACAAGGCTCTACATTTTACTACGCTAAAAGGGTCTACGTTTTACTACGCTAAAAAGGTCTACGTTTTACTACGCTAAAAAGGTCTACATTTTACTACGCTAAAAAATAATCTAAACTAAACGGCATAAAAACACATAAATATGAGGATATTAACAAACACATTTTTTAGACTAATTTACATATTTTTATACAACACTAAAATTAAATCCGGATAAAATTTAACATGCTAGTTTCGGAAAAAATAAACACAAACCGAAATAGAACACATACAAATCAAGTAATATGCATTGTTATAAAAGTTTCAACTTAAAATAAATCGAAATACCTCGATTTAGAATTTTCGGAATGTAAATAGATCGAAATTTTGACTCCGGAAGAGTGAATCCACAATAACACGAAGCTCTACTCGACAGTGGGACCACCAATATTCAACTTTTATGTGACGGGGGGACCCAAATTTTTTTTTTTAAAAAAAATTGGGGCAGAATCGGTGGTGGTGGTGGTGGTGGTGGGGGACCAGAAATGAGAAATGAGGGAGATGGAACGAAGAAGAAGAAGACGGAGGATTTTTATTAAGGGGTATAGCGCCACTATTAATGGCGCTATGTGTTCAGGTAATAAGGGGTATAGCGCCACTATTAATGGCGCTATGTAAGGTGTGTCAGTATAATGCCACAAATAGTGGCGCTATACAGTAACGGTGCAGTTAACGTTACTGTATAGCGCCACTATTTGTGGCGTTATATATAATTTGGTAACTTTTTTTTTTACACTTATTTGCGTATTTTGAGTAAAAAAAAACACATTTTGGTTTCGCACTCATGTCTCCGCTACCATTAAATCCTGGGTCCGCCTTTGACTGTGATTATTGCATAAAAGTAAATGTGTATTATGTAACAGACAACTTTAGTCTAGTGGCTAAGTTCGTTCATAAATTTGGCAGGTTGTTCAGTTATAATTTGTTAGAGAGCCAGGCAAGCTATTTTGACACCGAGATAGAGACTTTCTTCGTAACCCCATCTTTTATATTTAATTGTTTCTTTTTTATTTTCTTTATATTACATAATCACAATAAGCAAATGCAGACCACTTGACTAAAATTGCATATTAATTAAGAAAATATATGCAAATATTATGTAGCCGACAAATTTAGCTTAGTAGATGAATTTGTTCGTAAATTATTATTGTTTACCGGTAAAGCAGTACAGTTAAATTTACCTATTTTATAGACAAGCGAACATATTTGGTCCAAAAATTATAAAGGGATAAGATTGAAAATGAGATTTAGCAATTGAAATTGAAGAAGATGACAAGTCTGGCTCCGAGCGCAATGCCTCCAAGGGCAAAATTGAAAGCAATGATAAAGTGCAAATAAAGTTATTTAATTGAGAGCAAAAGCAAAATATAGCTTATGTCTGTAGAAAAAATTACGTCCCTTATAATGGTAGCTGAGCCTGCTATTTATAGCTTTACCTAGGGAAATAAGATCCTAGGATCAAACTCCTCTTAAATGATAATAAAAGAGTCATTGATGAATATGTAACGACAGGCCATAAATGCAAATATTCTCTGCAGTGGCCGTTCATTTAATGTTAGAGAATATTCCCTCATTGAATGCTATCTGATGGCAAACCCTTGATCTCCTCCCGTTAACTAAGCTCCCTTCGGAATTTATCCTATGTCGATTACATTCATTATGTCCGGTATTAGTTGTTGCTTGTCTTGCCTCTTTCTTACCTTCGGTTTCATGTATATGCTACTATTCGACCATCTGTCACAAACCAATTTTACCCCATACAAATATCCCCCTACTTTTTAGTGACACATCTTAGTGTTACCGGAAAGTTGGTGAAGATGTCTTTCTTGGCGGAAAAGTTCATGAACAATATCTGACATTTGAAAGGACACACGTTTTCTCACATTTAATATTCCGAACACGTGTTGTCCTACGATTCAACAAATACTTTTACCGATTTTTGAGGTAATCATGACCATGATTTTTGCCATCTATAACTCCCCTTCTACTTATTATTTTACTTCTTTACTTCCAAAATTTTCATAAGTCTTTCTTTCTCTTTGCCTCTGGTTAGAAAATTCTCCATCTTCTTCACCTCTCTTAGTAAAAGTTTTACTGACTCTTTATTACCATGACTTCTTTCACTGTACTCTGGAAACACTGGTCTTCTTTTCGGTGGAGGCACAAAGAAAAATAAGCACAAGGAAGCCGATGTCGATTCTAAACCTCTCACTGTAAGCACCATCATACCACAATATCTCAGTACTGCTAACAACTTTCAAGAGAAGGCCACTTCTGCATCTTCATGGACTTGGCCTGTTAGTAGGTATCCCTCCTCTATTCGCCGTTCTAGTATCCCAATTGTGAAGGAGGACTGCAACTGCCCCAATCTTGAAATTCTCGTCCCAGATATGATAGAGCGGGTTACCTTCACTAAGGAGGGTTTTACGTATGTCTATATGTATCCCTTTAACTTGGGTCCATTCTCCCTAGGGTCCAATGAAGGGCTCAACTCTATAATTTTGAAGTTTTTCCACCGATACTAGGTCTGCTTAGCACAAGTATGCCCATCTATATGGCGAACGATGGCTTTCCTTCACCAACTGTGCACTGGATACTGGGAAAACCTAACCCTTTCACACATGATGAATCTTTAGTCTACCAAAATTTTCCATGGGGGAGTAATAAACTTCAGCAAACGTGGCTACCACGCTCTTCTCACCAGCGTGGATGATGACACGAGCGCGGGTGGATAGAGCAATTTGTCATCATTGCTACTAGGGACATCATCCCAGCCACAACTCTATCTTTTCTTAAGTCGTATAATCGCTTTCGTAAGTTTTTGATTATTCATTTCCTTCCTTCGTGAAAAAAATTATTTTTCGTTTATTGCTGATCTTCTTGTTTCTTTTATTCCAACTACCCGATAGGAACCACCACAGGTTTAAGGCCTGGACCATTGCGTTCAAAAAATTATAAAAATCACGACACCAGAATTCCGCCGGTGGAAGGAAATGACCCCCAAATACGGGTGAAAGGCCAAAAATCATGTAAATTGAGTCCTTCTTCCTTTTATCTTTGTACGAACACAAGTAACTTCATGAAAAAGTTGCTAACTCTGGTTTTTGCTTGATACAGGACTTTCGCAGGGCTCTGTCACTTGCCCCGAGGTTGACGCCTTAGTTGAACTGAAAAAGGCTAAGAGGGTGTTGCAAAGTTCCCTTGCCCGAAGTAGAGCTCATGGATCTGCTTCTGGTAAGGGTGCCTCATCTCAGAGTCTCCAACCCAAGAACAAGTAGCCAAAAAGACGATGCTCTTCCTCAGCTAGGACTCAAAAGAAGACGATAAAGAAAACATTGACCGACCTGGCCACAATCACAGTGGTCCTCAACAATGAAGGGGAAGCCAGTGATGAAGAGGCTTCCCTTCAAAGGAGAACAACATCTTCATCAGCTCAACCGGATGCTCAGCCGGGAGAGCCTCAAAACCCGACCGCAAAAGAAATACAAGCACTTTGGTGTGAGATGGACTTGGAAGATAATGATGATTCTCGCTTTCTAGTCCCCATTGCTGTCTCCGGTCCAAGGAGTTTGGATCCTGGGTCTCTTCTACCTTCGACCACTGAGCAAATAATTATCGGCACTGCCCCTTTCGCAACTGGTTCTCATCTTTCCACAAATACAACTTCACGCCTATCGATACCAGCTGATCCTTCGCCACCAGCACCAACTGCATCTCCTCTACCGGCAACAGATGATCGAGAAAGGGGTGTTTTTCCTGCTCAGTCTCCCAACCATTGGAATTTGGGGCATAAATATTCCACCCCTTCCCCAGATCCCCGAAGGAGGAGAAACATCGCTCTTTTGGATCTAAAAGAGTGCCATCTTTTATCCAAGCTAGTGGAGCTTGTGAATTATCTAAAGCCGTTGGATTTGGAGAAAGATTGGAAGAAAATGTGCTCCTTTTCTAGGGATTGCTTGATAAACAATACCATGCACAATGCGACACAGATACCATACTTGTTTTCTTATATCTTCTTTTCAAATACCTGCTGCAATGAAATCATAAGTTTGATATTCGTTTTTACAGGCCAACTTTCTCTCTTCTGAAGGTATGCAAAGACTGATACTTGATAAGCAAGGACTTGCTTATGAGCGGGATCAACTGTTGGCCGAAAGAACCAACTTGTTGTGTGCCTCCCGGTGTTGGAGGCAAAAGCTGATGAGATGGTAGAACTTGAGGCCCGGTTGCAGCAAAGCGAACAAGATAAAATGGCCTATATCCAAGAAGCCACTCAATTACACAAACAACTTCAAGAGGCTAAGGCTAAGTGGGCTGAGTTCCATGACGTTGTTCTTGTTACTATCGAGCGTGAGTCTGCCTTTGAGGATCAAATAAATAATTTGAAGGCAAATTTAAGCTCCAAAATCAAGAAGGCCAATGCTTCCGAGGAGAAGAGGGTCTGAATGGAAGAGAGGCTAAAGAGGTCGCTGGACCAAAATCGGCTTCACTCGGATACAAATGTCAAGCTCGATGCTCGCCTCAGTGCCCTGATATCTGAGAGGGAGGGCCTCCAGGCCGAGATTGATAGACTCCAAGCAAAGCTCCAGGACCAATAGGATTCCTTCGTATTTGAGAAGAATTATGCTATATCATATGAGGAGGAATACCTTGGAAGAAGACAAAGCTGGAGTCGTCGATATTGATGACTACATCATCAAGGCCCGAGAACTGGAGTAACTGCTCATGAAAATCTTCCCACTCGGCCCGCTGCAATTGACTCTTCGAGTACCGATTCCGAGTACTTGGGAACCGAAAGGGAGATTGAAGAACATGAAGATCCCGAATCGGTAGTGAATCCGCCTCACTCTACGGGGGAAAACACAGATCCCTCTCTCCCTTCGGGTTCTGGCGGCAAAGATGCATATCTTTTTTTCCCCTTTTTTTCTACTTTGTAATTGTGTCAAACCTTTCACCAAGATTGGCACTTGATAAATAAATAAAGAATTTTTGCTTAAGTATTGTGCAAAGTATATTCCTTTTGCGTTTAACTGATTAAAGCTTTGGGTATATTTTCATCCGATAGCTTTTGATTTCGGGCATAAATTCTTCTGAAATCAACCCTTTACTATGAGGGTTTCACAAGAGAGTGCCTTTATGTTTACTGTTCTCTTGAAGAGGACGTCTCATGTTCATTCCGACACAAGCTTTTTTAGTTAACTTTCAAACGATAAAATTACCTCATTATTTGGACCAGAAATAAGATTAAAATAAAATGACTTTATTTTATTCCTTCTATCTTTAATGGTACATAAGCATTCATTTTCTAATTAAACAAAACTTCCAATACAAGTGGCTAACTTGGACAAATTATTTCTACAGAGTTGATCATGCAGTCCCCGGTCCTGATAAAACATTGATCCCGGTTCTAACAGTCCCCAATTTTTGTGACATTCTTGTTCCCGTATCTTATACTATTCCCCCCTGTTCGAATGCGAAGTATGCGAATTCACATACTAGAAATATTGCTTCATCGGTAGAAACAACTTGTGAATGGTTAAATAATCTTATTTAGTGGTGGAAGGCAAAGCTTGCCACCGAGCCAAAGATTATTTAACCATCTACATAGCCATTCACTATCGATGTGAAAATTTTGTGCGTTGATATTTAAAGATCTTGCCTTTGCTGATGACACTTCCTTCGTAATATGCTTTCCGTCGCTGCCTCGTCAAAACTGTTGCCAGAAAAATTCGATTGGGACAAAAACTGGATGAAGGGAAAAAGAGTGCAGCACATGCTTTTAGTATCGGTAACATCTATCAACAATAATACCTTTTGAGGTGAGACACATTCCAATTGCTGGGCAATTTGATTCCATCTTGATTTTCTAACTCGTACGATCCTTTACCCGTGATAGTTAAAACCCGATAAGGACCTTCCTATGTTGGCCCAGCTTCTCGAGTGCTCTGGGTCACCTTTCTCAAAACCAGATATCCTACTTTGAAATAGAGGAGATTGGCCCTGTGATTGTAGTACCTTTCCATCCTTTTCTTTTGAGCCAGCATCCTCACGTACGCCAAGTTCCTGTGTTTACTTATTCATTTGTCCGGGAAAATTGTGAAGTTGGCTCCCCGACTTCTACCAGTATCGGAGATTTTGCACCATATATGAGAGATAAAGGTGTTTCTCCCGCACTCGACTTTGTCGTTGTCCGATATGCCCATAGTACTCCCGGTAGCTCATCGGGCCATTTTCCCTTAGCATCTTCTAACATTTTCTTTAGGTTTTGAATGATTACCTTGCTGGTTGATTTCACCTGCTCGTTAGCACTGGGATTGTATGGTAAAGATGTAATTCTCTTAATTTTCAATCCTTTCCAAAATTTTGGTGACTTTTGAGCCTATGAATTGCAGCCCGTTGTCACAAGCAATTTCCTTCGATATTCTGAATCGGCAAATTATGTGGTCCCATATAAAGTTCATCACTTCGCGTTCACTAGTCTTTTGGTAAGGCCCTGCTTCAACCCATTTAGTGAAGTAGTCGGTTAAAACTAAAAGGAATCTTACCTTTCCGGCACCGGGCAGTAGAGGACCAACTATGTCCATTCCCTATTTCATGAATGGCCATGGGGACAACACCGAATATAGGAGTTCCACCGGTTGGTGTTCCAACTATGTATAGCGCTGACACTTGTCACACTTCTGAACGAACGTCTTTGCGTCCTGTTCCATCCGAGGCCAATAGTAACCTGCCCTGATCAACTTTACAACTAATGAATCTGCACCGGAGTGATTCTCGCAGACCCCTTCATGGACTTCCCTCATCATGTAGTCTGCCTCCAAGGCCCCTAGACATCAGGCAAATTGTCCTTGGTATGATCTTCTATATAACTGCCCATTTACGAGGAAATAACGAGATGCTTTGGTTAGTAATGCCCGATACAACTTCGGATCTTCGGGTAACTTGCCAGCTAAAGATATTCGACGAACTTATTCCTCTACTCCTGGACTGGGTTAAATTGACCTTGTAGTAACTGTCCACATCCAATACTGAATGCAGAAGTTGAACAACTGTACCAGAGTAATATCCTTTCATCTCTGTGGATGACCCCAAATTGGCCAATGCATCTGCTTCTACATTTTCTTCGCTTGGGATATGTATGATTGACCATTCCCTGAAACGCGCAAGCAATGCTTGAACCTTGTTTAAATATTATGTATGTGCTCTTCCTTTACATCGACAATTCCATACACTTGGTTTACTACCAGCCGGGAGTCGCATTTTACTTCGATGACCTTGGAGCCTAGTCCCTAAGCTAATTCAAGTCCTACAACCAAACCCTTATGCTCGACTTCATTGTCAGTTAATGGAACAGTTTTAATGGCCTGCCTTAGGGTTTCTCCTAAGGGCGTGACTAGAACTATCCCGAGATCAGACCCTTTTACATTGGAAGTTCCATTCGTAAACAAGGTCCAAACTCCCGTTGTCGTTGCTGACACCAATACGGGAAAGGTTTGTGAAGGCCCATTTAGCCAGACAACCTAACAATTCAAGTTTGTGAAGGACATTCCATAAGGGAAAGGTTGTCACACCAATTATCGAGTGGCACTAAAAAATAAGGCCTAAGCTTTCATATAGCAACTACGAGAGCCAAGGCAAACTTTTCGAGGTGTGGGTAATAGAATTCTTCTCCCGACAAGATCTTACTAACATAATAAATAGGAAAGTGCATACCTTCTTCCTTTCAGACCAAAACGGTACTTACCGCTACCTCCGAGACTCTTAGATATATCGACAACTGTTCACCTTCCCCCAGTTTTGATAGTAACGGGGGGCTGGATAGGTACCTTTTTTTGGTCCTTCAGTGCCCATTGGAATTCTGGAGTCCACTCGAAATTCTTCTTCTTTTTTTAGCAGTGAAAAGAAGTGATGGCACTTCTCCGAGGATCTCGAATGAATCTGCTTAAAGCAGCTAACCTCTCGGTCAACCTCTGCTCTTCTTTCACATTTTTCAATAGGTCCGAAATGTCCTTGATAGCTTTGATTTTGTCGGGATTTACCTCGATCCCTCTTTACGAGACTAGGAACCCCAAGAACTTTCCAGAACCAACCCCAAACGCACATTTTTCCAAGTTGAGTTTCATGTATTTTTCCTTAGGACGTTGAAAGTCTCTTGGGGGCGTTTCAATGATATCCTGCATTAAAAGACTTGACTAACATGTCATCAATGTATACCTCCATTGTTTTTACTATCTGATTTTCAAATATTTTGTTAACGAGCCTCTAATAAGTGGCTCCGGCGTTCTTAAGCCCAAATGACATCATATTATAGCAATATGCGCAAAAGTTTGTTATGAAAGATGTTTTTTTTTCTGATCCTACAGGTTCATATTGATTGGATTGTACCCGAAGTAAGCATCAAGGAAACTTATTAACTCGTGCCCGGCCATAGCATCAATCATTTGATCAATGTTTGGTAATGGGAACGAGTTCTTAGGGCACGCCTTATTTAAATCCTTATAATCTACGTACATTCTAAACTTGTTATTCTTTTTTGGAACTACAACTACATTGGCTAACCATTATGGATATTTTACCTCCCGTATGGAGCCGATATTAAATAGTCGGGTTACCACTTCTTTAACAAACCTATTTCTGACCTCAGCTATCGGGCGCTTCTTTTGCCTTACTGGTGGGAAAATTGGGTCCAAACTCAGATTGTGGACAGCCACCTATAATGAGATACATGTCATGTCTGAGTGCGACTATGCAAAGCAATTTGAATTTAGAAATTCTAACCAGAGTTCAGGATTCAGTCCCGTCCCCAAGTGAAACTTCCTTTCCAAAAATTCTTCGAACATGGCCACTTGCTCGAGCTCTTCTGCGGTCGACTTAGTCGCATCCATCTCCTCCAGTACCTAAAAATATCTTGGAACTTGATAGGATTCAGATGACTCCTCGCTCTTATCATCTTCATTCGGAGAGGGAGAAGGCACCGACCTGTAATTGCTATTTGTTGGGCCCTTTTTCCTTTCTGCTGGAAATAGTTACCGCATTCATCTCCCTTGCGGACAGTTGGTCTCCCCTTATTTGCTTAACTCCTTATGGTGTTGGGAATTTCAATAACTGATGATATGTTGAGTGCGTAACCTTCATCTCGTGTATCCACGGCCTTCCGAGGATCAGAGTGGTTTTGATCAATCATTCGACATTCGTAGGCAGCAAAATCTCTCCTAGAGTTGTCACACTTGTCAAGTTGAATCCAACTAAGAGTTTTGTCGTCGGAATGATGCTTCCGATCAGCTTTGCTTGCTCCAGCACTCTCCATTGGATGATGTTGGTTGAGCTTCTTGGGTCAACCAAAACACATTTAATTTTGAAATCAAAAATATTAAGAGAGATTACTAGAGCGTCACTGTGACGACTCAAAGGGTCATCACCTGTTTTCTTACCCATTATGTGCTTCTAAGGCCTTGAAAACCTCATTTAAAGTCGCTTCGATTTGCATGCGCAGTCCGGGCGTGTAGCCAGAAAGCTTAAATATGAAATTTTGCCAAAAATGTTAAGTCTTGACTTTAAAATGAATAAATTTGACTTCGGTCAATATTTTGGGTAAACAGATCCGGACCCATGATTTGACGGTCCCTGAGGGTCCGTAAGAAAATATGGGACTTGGGCGTATGCCCGGAATCGGAATCCGAGGTCCCTATCCCAAGAAATGCATTTTTAAGTGAAATTATTTTTAGAAATTGTTTAAGGAAATTTGAAGTGAAAACTGATTAGAAAGCAATGGTATCAGGCTCGTATTTTAGTTCCGGCGCTCGGTACAAGTCTTATATATGACTTGAGTCATTCTTGTGCAATTTGGTTAAAAACGGAGGTCGTTTGACGTGATCCGGACCTTAATTGAGAAATTTGATGTTTAAAAGAGTTTTGAGAAATTTTATTGATCTCGAGGTTTAATTCGATGCTCGAGTTGTTATTTTGGTAATTTGAGTGCACGAATATGTCCGTAGAATGTTTTTGAGGTTGTGTGTATACTTGGGTTGGAGTTTTGAGGGCTCGGGTGAGTTTCAAGTGGGCTCCGGAATGTCTTAGGCTTAGAAAGTCAGATGTTGCAGGTTCAGAAAGTTGCAGTCTCTGAACCCTCTAGTGCGGTCCACGAGAAATCGCGTACGATCGCGGAAGGGCCAACACGGCCGCGGTCGCCTTTGTGTGGTCCGCGGTGGAGGCTGTGCGGACGCAGTTGTCTTTGTGCAGTCCACCTAGGGTGCTTAACTGCAGGTCTTCAGGCAGGGGCCAGCGCAGCCGCGGTCGCCTTTGTACTGTCCGAGGTGGAGGATGTGCGGTCACGGTCCATTTGATGCGGTCCGCACTGGGGATCTGAGAGGGGTATAAATAAATGGGAATTTCAGTTATTTGTCACTTTTCAAAACCCCAAAACATAAGAGGCAATTTTTCAAACAACTTTTCTTCTCCAAAACATTGGTAAGTGATTTATAACTCGTTTTCTTCACTCCTTAACATCTTTTAACATGATTTTAACTTCAAATCAAATATTTTCATGGGGGAAATTGGGTGTTTTGTGTAGAACCTAGGTTTTCTAAAATTGGGGATTTAGACCTCAATTTGAGGTCCGATTTCAAAATAAATTATATATTTGGATTCGTGGGGGAATGGGTAATCGGGTTTTGGTCCGAACCTCGGGTTTCGACCACGTGGTCTCGAGGGGTGACTTCTGACTTTTGGGTAAAACTTTAGGAAACTCATTTTCATGCATTGGGGTTGATTCATTTAGCAATTATTGATGTAATTAAGTAACTTGTGACTAGATTCGAGCGGATTGATGGTGGAACCAAGGGGTAAAGCTATAGTTGAGACTTCAGTGGTGATCAAGGCATCGAGGTAAGTGTTTGGTCTAACCCTAGCTTGAGGGATTAGGAGTTGAGTCATACTTGCTACTTGTTTCTTGTTGAGTACGACGTATAGGCATGATGACGAGTATCTATACGTTGGTGTCAAGCATGACCGTGAGTCTTAAATTGAAAGTTGTTGTGTTCTTAAATGACACTTGGATGCTTTACTTAATGATCTTCTATGATTGAGCATTTTCAATAATTGAACTGAGTACAAGTTAAGTTGAGGTTGGTTATAGCTGATTCTCTCTTGCCGGGATGACTAATTCAATATTGTTGTTCCCCTGCCGAGAAAATTATAACATTGTTGTGTTCCCTAGCCGGGAAGTTATTATATTATTTATATTCCCTTGCCGAGATTTCTTGTGATTGTGTGATGAAATGTAAAAGGGAGCGGGTGGTACGCCTACCACAAGTTATAATAAAATGGGAGCGGGTGGTACGTCTACCATAAGATATTATGAAATGGGAGCGGGTGGTATGCCTACCACGAGATATAATGAAATGGGAGTGGGTGGTACGCCTACCATGAGATATAATGAAATAGGAGCGGGTGGTACGCCTACCACAAGATATATTGAAATGGGAGCGGGTGGTATGCCTACCACAAGATATGAGAAAATGGGATCGGGTTGCATGCCTGCAACAAGATGAAATTGAAAGTGAAAGTTGCCTTATTTCTCTTTATCCGTGTTAGAAGTTAAATTGTAGTTTCCTTACTATTCCTTGATATTCTGTTTTATCTACTACCCCCGGAGCATGTTTCCCCCTTTCCCAACTTTGAGTGTTCATTACCTGTTTACTTTTCTGCCATATAGTATAACTGCACAGGTTTATCTGGAGTCTGGTCCTAGCCTCGTCACTACCTCGCCGGGGTTAGGCCAGACACTTACCAGCACATGGGGTCGGTCGTGCTGATACTACACTCTGTGCTCTTTTGCATAGATCCAAGTCTTGGACAACAGCAGTAGCGCAGGAGCCAACTTTCAGTCGAGTGAGACACCAAGGTAGCCTTGCGAGCGTCCACAGGCCCGACATCTCCTCTATCTTTTTTTCAGTCTGTTATCTCATGTATTCGAGACAAACAGTTTATATTTTTCTTTCAAACGGTTGTATTTAGTACTCTTAGAAGTTCGTGAGTAATGTGACACCAGTTCTTGGGTAGAGGCATATGTTGATTTTTGTATTATTGTTCAGTTTCTTTAATTTAAGTCTTCCATACATTTATTAAATTCCTCTGTTTTCATGCTATCACTGATAATCGTTAAAAAAAGTGATTTGTTAATGAAGTAAGCTGTTAAGGATTGGCTTCCCTAACTCACATTAGTAGGCGCCATCACGACTCCCGAGGGTGGGAAATCTGGGTCGTGACAAATTGGTATCAGAATTCTAGGTTACATAGGTCTCACAACTCACAAACAAGCTCAGTTGAGTCTGAGGGATCGGTATGGAGACGTCTGTACTTATCCCTAGAGGATATAGAGTTAGGAAAATCTCACATTTGTTCTTTCTTGTCGTGCGGATTTGTTCCTCAAATGCTAATTGGATTTCTACTCTGTTCTTTCGCAGATGGCGAGAACACACGCTTCCTCATCTACTGCTCAGCAGCCCGAGCCCCCAACAGCAGCTCCCACTATGGGTAGAGGCCGAGGCCGTGCTAGAGGCCGAGGTAGGGGCAAAGTTCAGCCCTAAGCAGCAGCACCAGTGGCGAAGCCTCAGGTTGATTTTGAGGAGGAGGTTCCGGCCCCAGCAGTTCCGGTGGGCCCAGCTCAGGTCCCAGAGGGGTTTATTGCTACTCCAGTTCTTCAGGATGCACTGGTCCGATTGGTGGGCCTCATGGAGAGTGTCACTCGAGCAGGTTTGCTTCCTGTAGCCCCATCTACTTCTCAGGGTGGAGGAGGGGCTCAGACTCCTGCTACACGTACTCCGAAGTAGGTAGCTCCTTAGATTCGGACTCTAGCGGTTCATCCAGTTGGGGCAGTTTAGTCGGGTGTAGTAGCTCCAACTAGTGATGGAGCGGCTATGTCTGCCGATACTTTGTGGAGGCTGGATAGGTTCACCAAGCTCTTCACTACTACTTTCAGCGGTGCTTCTTCTGAGGATCCCCAGGATTTTCTATATAGCTTTTACGGGGATCTCAGGAACATGGGTATTGTTGAGACCAATGGGGTCGATTTTGCTACATTCCGCTTGTCTGGATCTGACAAAACTTGGTGGAGGGATTATTGCTTAGCTAGGACAGCCGGGTCTCCATCTTTGACTTGGGAGCAGTTTACAGTATTGTTTCTGGAGAAGTTTCTCCCTGTTACTCAGAGAGAGGCCTATCGGAGGCAGTTCGAGCGCCTCCAGTAGGGTTCCATGATGGTCACCCAGTATGAGACCAGGTTCATCGACTTAGCTCGCCATGCTCTTGTCATACTTCCTACCGAGAGAGAGAGAGAGGGTGAGGAGGTTTATCGACGGTCTTATTCAGCCGATTCGTCTTCAGATGGCCAAAGAGGCCGGGAGTGAGATTACTTTTCAGGAGGCGGCCAATGTGGCCCGCAGAGTTGAGATGGTTCTATCACATGGAGGTGGTCAGGGGTCAGATAAGAGGCCCCATCATTTAGGCAGATTCAGGGGTACCTCGTCTGAAGGTAGAGATTCATATGGTAGAGGCCATCCTCCTAGGCCCTTTCAGTCAGCTCTACAGGCTTTTCACGGTGCTTCAGGTCGCCGTGGTCCTCTGATTCAGTATTCTGATCAGCAGTCCTTCAGTGCACCACCAGCACCTATCAGTGCACCACCTCTTCAGAGTTTTCAGGGTTGTCAGCCCCAGCAGCCAAGGGCTTGTTTTACTTGTGGCAACACGAGGCACATTGCTAGGTATTGCCCTGGGGCTTCGAGCAGTTCTTCGCATCAGGGTTCCCGTGCTATGGTTCAGGCACCAGATGTTCCACAGCCCAGCCAACTAGAGGTGGGGGTAGAGGTGCTACAGGTGGAGGTAGAGATCCTAGAGGTGGAGCTTTGGCCGCCAGAGGTGGAGGTCAGCCAGCAGCAGGCCGTCCCAGAGAGGTAGTTCAGGGGTGGTGGGGCCCAACCCCGATGTTATGCTCTCCCAGTCAGGCCCGAGGTTGATGCTTCAGATGCTGTTATTAAAGGTACGGTTTTGGTTTGTGATAGAGATGCTTCAATGTTATTTTATCCAGGGTCTATATACTCGTATGTGTCATCCTATTTTGCACTGTATCTGTTCATGCCTAGTGATTCGTTGAGTATTCCTGTTTTTGTGTCCACGCCGGTGGGTGATTCTATTGTGGTAGATCGAGTCTATCGCTCTTGTGTAATTGTGATTGAGGTCTTGAGACTCGTGTGGATTTGTTGCTTCTAGACAAAGTCAATTTCGATGTCATATTGGGGATGGACTGGCTCTCACCTTACCACGCTATCTTGGACTGTCATGCCAAGACTGTGACCTTAGCTTTATCGGGTATGCCTCGTTTAGAGTGGAGAGGGACTTCTGGTCATTCTACCTATAGCGTCATTTCTTATGTGAAGGCTTGGCATATGGTCGAGAAGGGGTGCTTGGACTATTTATCTTATATTTGTGATTCTAGTGCGAAGGTTTCCTCTATTGATTCTGTGCCCGTGGTTTGTGAGTTTCCTGAGGTATTCTCTTTAGACCTGCCGGGTATGCCGCCCGACAGGGATATTGACTTTTGCATTGATTTGGCTCCGGGCACTCAACCCATTTTTATTCTGCCGTATCACATGGCCCCGCCTGAGTTGAAAGAGTTGAAGGAGCAGTTGTAGGACTTGCTTGAGAAGGGTTTCATTAGACCCAGTGTTTTGCCTTGGGATGCGCCAATGTTGTTTGTTAAGAAAAAGGATGGTTCGATGAGAATGTGCATTGATTACTGCAATTGAACAAGGTCACCATCAAGAATAAGTATCCACTATTGAGGATCAATGATTTGTTCGATCAGCTTCAGGGTGCCAAGGTATTTTCAAAGATCGACTTGAGATCTGGCTACCATCAGTTGAGGATTAGGGCATCCGATGTCCCTACGACAGCTTTCCGCACTCGGTACAGGCATTATGAGTTCTTGGTCATGTCATTTGGGTTGACAAATGCCCCAGCAGCTTTTATGGATTTGATGAACCGAGTGTTTAGGCCTTATTTGGACTTGTTCGTAATAGTCTTTATTGATGATATTTTTATATATTCTCGTAGCTAGGAGGAGCACGAGCAGCATCTCAGAGTGGTTCTTCAGACTCTGAAGGATAGTCAGTTATATGCTAAGTTCTCGAAGTGTGAGTTTTGGCTGCGTTTAGTTGCATTTCTGGGTCATGTTGTATCAGTAGAGGGTATTCAGGTTGATCCGAAGAAGATTGAGGCAGTCAAGAACTAGCCTAGACCAACATCAGCTATAGAGATTCAGAGTTTCTTGGGATTGGCAGGCTACTATCGTCGGTTTGTGGAGGGGTTCTCATCTATTACAGCCCTGATGACCAGGTTGACCCAGAAGGGTGCCCAGTTCAGATGGTCGGACAAGTGTGAGGCGAGCTTACAGAAGCTCAAGACAACTCTGACTACCGCACCGGTGTTGGTTTTACCCACAGGTTCAGGGCCTTACACAGTTTATTGTGATGCTTCCCGTATTGGGCTTGGTGCAAAGTTGATGCAGGATGGCAAGGTCATTGCCTATGCTTCGAGGCAGTTGAAGATTCATGAGAAGAACTATCCATTCCATGATTTAGAGTTGGCAGCCATTGTTCACGCATTGAAGATTTAAAGGCATTATCTGTATGGCGTGGCATGCGAGGTGTTCACGATCACAAGAGTCTTCAGTATTTGTTCAAGCAAAAGGAGTTGAATTTGAGGCAGAGGAGATGGTTGGAGTTGTTGAAGGATTATTATATCACTATCTTATATCACCCGGGAAAGGCCAACGTGGTGGCTGATGCTCTGAGTAGAAAGTCAGCCAGCATGGGAGTCTTGCTTATATTCCGGTCGGTGAGAGGCTGCTTGCGTTGGATGTTCAGGCTTTGGCCAATCGATTTGTGAGATTGGATACCTATGAGCCTAGCCAAGTATTAGTTTGCACGGTTGCTCGATCTTTATTATTAGAGCGTATCCGTGATCAACAGTTTGATGATCCCCATTTGTGTGTCCTTAGAGACACAGTGCAGTGTGAAGGTGCCAAGTAGGTTACCTTAGGTGATGATGGAGTTTTGAGATTGCAGGGGCGAGTTTGTGTGCCTAATGTGGATGGGCTCCGAGAGTTGATTTTAGGGGAGGCCCATAGTTCCCGGTACTCTATTCATCCAGGCGCCGCAAAAATGTATCAGGATTTACGGTAGCATTATTGGTAGCGTAGAATGAAGAAGGATATTGTTGCATATGTGGCTCGATGTTTGAATTGTCAGCAGGTTAAGTATGAGCATTAGAGGCCTGGTGGATTATTTCAGAGGATTGAGCTTCCCGAGTGGAAGTGGGAGCGTATCACTATGGACTTCATTACTGGACTTCCGCTGACTCGGAAGAAGTTCGACGCAGTTTGGGTCATTGTTGATAGGCTGACCAAGTCAGCGCATTTCATTCCTGTGGCAGTCTCCTATTCATCCGAGAGGTTAGCTGAGATCTATATCCGGGAGATTGTTCACCTTCATGGTGTGCCTGTGTCTATTATTTTGGACCGAGGTATGCAGTTTACCTCGCATTTCTGGAGAGCAATTCAGCGAGAGTTGGGCACTCAAGTGGAGTTGAGTACAACATTTCATCCCCAGACGGACGGCCAGTCTGAGCGGACTATTCAGATTCTGGAGGATATGCTCCGGCTTGTTGTCATTGATTTTGGAGGTTCATGGGATCAGTTTTTGCCTTTAGCAGAGTTTGCCTACAATAACAGCTACCAGTCGAGTATCCAAATGGCTCCTTATGAGGCTTTGTATGGTAGTCGATGTCGATCTCCGGTTGGATGGTTTGAGCCGAGGGAGGCTCGGTTGTTGGGTACGGATCTGGTTTAGGAGGCCTTGGACCAGGTCAGGATCATTCAGGAGAGGCTTTGTACGGCTCAGTCCAGGCAAAAGAGTTATGCAGACCGCAAAGTTCGAGATCTGGCTTTTATGGTTGGTGATCGGGTATTGCTCTGAGTGTCGCTTATGAAGGGCGTGATGAGATTCGGGAAGAAGGGAAAGCTTAGCCCTAGGTTCATTGGTCCATTTGAGATTCTTGATCGAGTGGGAGAAGTGGCTTATAGACTTGCATTGCCGCCTAGCTTACCAGCCGTGCATCCAGTATTTCATGTGTTCATGCTTCGGAAGTATCACGGCGATCCATCCCACGTGTTAGATTTCAGTACTGCCCAGTTGGACAGAGACTTGTCTTATGAGGATGAGCCAGTGGCTATTCTAGACTGGCAGGTTCCTCAGTTGATATCGAAGAGTTTTACTTCGGTTCGTGTTCAGTGGAGAGGTCAGCCTCCTGAGGTATCGACCTGGGAGTCCGTGTTCGATATGCGGAGCCGTTATCCTCATTTATTCCCCGACTCAGGTACTTCCTTCTTCTTTCCGTTCGAGGACGAACGATTGTTTTAGAGGTGGAGAATGTGACGACCCAAAGGGTCATCACCTATTTTCTTACCCATTATATGTTTCCGAGGCCTTGAAAACCTCATTTAGAGTCGCTTCGATTTGCATGCGCAGTCAGGGCGCGTAGCCGGAAAGCTTAAATATGAAATTCTGTGAAAATGTTAAGTCTTGACTTTAAAATGAATAAATTTGACTTCGGTCAATATTTTGGGTAAACGAAACCGGACCCGTGATTTGATGGTCCCGGAGGGTCCGTAGGAAAATATGGGACTTGGGCGTATGCCCGGAATCGGAATCCGAGGTCCTTAGCCTGAGAAATGAATTTTTAAGTGAAATTATTTTCCTAAATTGTTTAAGGAAATTTGAAGTGAAAACTGATTAGAAAGCAATGGTATCGGGCCCGTATTTTGGTTCTGGCGCCCGGTACAGGTCTTATTTATGACTTAAGCCATTCCTGTGAAATTTGGTTAAAAACGGACGTCGTTTGACGTGATCCAGACCTTAATTGAGAAATTTGATGTTTACAAGAGTTTTGAGAAATTTTATTGATCTCGAGGTTTAATTCGATGCTCGTGATGTTATTTTGGTCATTTTTGTACACGAATATGTCTGTAGGATGTTTTTGAGGTTGTGCGTATACTTGGGTTGGAGTTTCGAGGGCTCGGGTGAGTTTCGAGTAGGCTCCAGAATACCTTAGGCTTAGAAAGTTAGATGTTGCAGGTTCGGGAAGTTGCAGTCTCTGAACCCTCTAGTGCGGTCCGCGAGAAATTGCGTGCGACTGCGGAGGGGCCAGCGCGGCCGCGGTCTCCTTTGTGCGGTCCGCGGTGGAGGCTGTGCGGCCGCAATCGCCTTTGTGCGGTCCGCCCAGGGTGCTGAACTGCAGGTCTTCAGGGAGGGGCCGACGCGGCCGCGGTCGCCTTTGTGCGGTCCACGGTGGAGGCTGTGCGGCCCCGGTCCATTTGATGCGGTCCGCACTGGGAGTCTAAGAGGGATATAAATAAACAGGAATTTCAGTTATTTGTCACTTTTCAAAACCCCAAAACATAAGAGGCGATTTTTCAAACCTTTTTTCTCCAAAACATTGGTAAGTGATTTCTAACTCATTTTCTTCACTCCTTAATATCTTTTAACATGATTTCAACTTCAAATCAAAGATTTTCATGGGGAAAATTGGGTATTTTGTGTAGAACCTAGGTTTTCTAAAATTGGGGATTTGGACCTCAATTTGAGGTCCGATTTTAAAACAAATTATATATTTGGATTCGTGGGGGAATGGGTAATCGGGTTTTGGTCCGAACCTCGGGTTTCGACCACGTGGGCCCGAGGGGTAATTTCTGACTTTTGGGTAAAACTTTATAAAACTCATTTTCAAGCATTGGGGTTGATTCATTTAGCACTTATTGATGTAATTAAGTAACTTGTGACTAGATTCGAGTGGATTGGTGGTGGAATCAAGGGGTAAAGCTATAGTTGAGACTTGAGTGATGATCAAGGCATCGAGGTAAGTGTTTGGTCTAACCCTAGCTTGAGGGATTAGGAGTTGATTCATACTTGCTACTTGTTTCTTGTTGAGTACGACATATAGGCATGGTGACGAGTATCTATACGTTGGTGTCAAACATGACCGTGAGTCTTAAATTGAAAGTTGTTGTGTTCTTAAATGACACTTGGGTGCTTTACTTAATGATCTTCTATGATTGAGCATTTTCAATAATTGAACTGAGTACAAGTTTAGTTAAGGTTGGTTATAGCTGATTCTCCCTTGCCGGGATGACTAATTCAATATTGTTGTTCCCTTGCAGGGAAAATTATAACATTATTGTGTTCCCTTGCCGGGAAGTTATTATATTATTTATGTTCCCTTGCCGGAATTTCTTGTGATTGTGTGATGAAATATAAAAGGGAGCAGGTGGTACGCCTACCACAAGATATAATGAAATGGGAGCGGGTGGTACGCCTACCACGAGATATAATGAAATGGGAGCAGGTGGTATGCCTACCACAAGATATAATGAAATGGGAGCGGGTGGTATGCCTACCATGGGATATAATAAAATGGGAGCGGGTGGTACACCTACCATAAGATATACTGAAATGGGAGCGGGTGATACGCCTACCACAAGATATAAGAAAATTGGATCGGGTTGCACGCCTACAACAAGATGAAACTGAAAGTGAAAGTTGCCTTATTTCTCTTTATCCGTGTTAGAAGTTAAATTGTAGTTTCCTTACTATTCCTTGATATTCTGTTTTATCTACTACCCCCAAAGCATGTTTCCCCTTTCCCAGCTTTGAGTGTTCATTACCTGTTTACTTTTCCGCCATATAGAATATAACTGAACAGGTTTATCTGGAGTCTGGTCCTAGCCTCGTTACTACCTCACCGGGGTTAGGCCAGACACTTGCCAGCACATGAGGTCGGTTGTGCTGATACTACACTCTAAGCTCTTTTGCACAGATCCAGGTCTTGGATAGCAGTAGTAGCGCGGGAGCCAGCTTTCAGTCCAGTGAGACACCGAGGTAGCCTTGCAAACGTCCGCAGGCCTGGCGTCACCTCTATCTTTATTTCAGTCAGTTATCTCATGTATTCGAGACAAACAGTTTATATTTTTCTTTCAAATGATTGTATTTAGTACTCTTAGAAGTTTGTGAGTAATGTGACACCAGTTCTTGGGTAGAGGCATATGTTGATTTCCATATTATTGTTTAGTTTCTTTAATTTAAGTCTTCCGTACATTTTTTAAATTCCGCTGTTTTCATGCTATCACTGATAATCGTTAAAAGAAGTGATTTGTTAATGAAGTAAGCTGTTAAGGATTAGCTTGCCTAGTTCACATTAGTAGGTGCCATCACGACTCCCGAGGCTGGGAAATCCGGGTCGTGACAGTCATTGTGTGGCAGGAGAAGTCCGTCAGCATCTTCCTCTATGAAGGTGATGTCATCCTCTACGACATCCCGGAGTCTCTTGTTGTGAGTTACCAATATCTTTGTTTTCTTGGCCGCTGAGAAGGTTACACTGTCGACTTCATCTCCCCCGAAAATCATGTTGATAATCAACTGAGGGGAATCTTCTGCCGGCTTCGAAGGCTCTTCGTTGTCCCTGCTTTGGTCGTAGTTGTTCTTGGCTTGATCACTTAAAAATTTCCTAAGATGGCCATTTTTCAGTAATGTCGCCACCTCTTCGCGAATGTTGATAGTCCCCAGTTCTATTACCGTGATTCCCATGGTATTCAAACCGTAAACGGGATCCCTCTACTTGGATCGGATCTGATTGGCTTCGAGAACCGTGCTTATTTGATATTCCTCATTTCCGATACCAACTCTACTAAGCTGATGTTGAAGTTATAATCTGATAACCTAGGATATGTGGAGTCCCGGGCCCTGGTAGCCCCTTCTCTTGTAATGACCAGTTATTCTTGCCATGATCGGTCCTTTTATCAGGAGAAAACCTATCCGAGGACGGAAACCCTTTACTGCTGCGTCCCTCGGTTCTTTCATACGGCAGAAAATGACCTTTAGAGGACCGCCAATCCATATCAAAGTCGATTTTGAACTTGTCCTGGTTTTTGTCTCGACCTCGTCTTTTGGTTGTTACCGGGAACTGAAGCTGATTGTCTTCTATCCTTATTTTTGACTCGTAACAATTATGGACATCAACCCATGTGGTTGCTTGAAACTCGAGTAGGCTTTCCTTCAGCTTTCGGGAGGCGTCGGAGCTCAACAGATTTAGACCCTTTGTGAATGCCTCCGCCGCCACTCATCTGGTACCACCGGTAACAACATCCTCTCACCTGGAACTGGATCAGGAACTCTCGTAGCAATTGAGACTCGCCCTGTGCAATCGTGAATATATCCACCTTTCTAGATTGACCCTTCCTTGCCCCTGCATGGGCTTTAATGAACGAGTTTGCAAGCATCTCAAAAGAGTCAATTGAATGCTTGGATAGAAGAGAATATCATGTCAGGGCCCCTTTTGTGAGGGTTTCACTAAACATTTTCAGCAAGACCGGCTTGATCTCATTCTGAGCCAAATCGTTCTCTTTCACAGTCATAGTGTAGGTTGTGATATGCTCCTGTGGATCTCAAGTCGCATCGTACTTTGGTATGTCCAGCATCTTGAACCCCTTCGGAATTAACTCTGGTGTTGCGCTCAATTTAAACGGCAATTGTGTGTATTTTTTAGAATCAGGGCCTTTTAATATTGGTACGCTCGGAATATGATCCATCTGAGCATGAAACTCCTTTGCATTTTGATCCATTCGTTCGTTCATTTCTCTCATAAACCCCATGAGCTCGATTTTGAGGGGATTATTCCCGTTGTTGTTTTCAGATCCTCTACCGGTCCCTCCAGCTTTGTCGAAACCGTCCTCACCTCTTGGGGTGTTGTCGTCGACCCTCTAAGCCGTTTGGTTTATAGGAGCACTGGGAGGAACCAGGCCTCTTTCGTTCGCGTTATTGGAGGCATCTGACAAAGCTTGTTTCAACTTCATCATCACCCGATCCTGCCTTGAGAGGTGTTTTGTAATTGCTTTTTGCTGTTGTCTTAAGATTTTTTATTATTTCCATGACATGTTTCCTCCGCATCATCGGGAGTTGGCTCCTGCACATAACAAGGGTACCGTTCTTCACGAACCGTGGTTGCTTCATCACCCTCGTTATGGGTGTCGCTGATTGAATCATCATGTTGGGACAATTCTTCGTGCCCCTCAACGTTGTGCGTAATGCTGACATCATTACTGCCATGTCTTTTTTGCTACGGAAAGAATCAAAATAAGTTAGTAATAAACGTAGGATCAAAGTAATTACGCAAATGTCTAAATCCCACGGTGAGTGCCAAACTATTTACCCGTAAAACGGTACAATTAAATTTATTACGTGGTTTATAGACAAGCGAACTGATTTGATCCAAAAATGATAAAGGGATAAGATTGAAAACGAGATTTAGCAATTGAAACTGAAGAAGATGACAAGCCTGGCTCCGAGCGCAATGCCTTCGAGGGCAAAAGTGAATGCAATGATAAAGTGCAAATAAAGTTGTTTAATTGAGAGCAAAAGTAAAATATAGCTTATGTTTGCAGAAATTTGCATCCCTTATAATGGCTGCTGAGCCTGCTATTTATAGCTTTACCTAGGGAAACAAGATCCTAGGATCAAGCTCTTAAATGATATAATAGAGGTATTGATGAATATGTAACAGCATGCCATGAATGTAAATATTCTCTGCAACGTTCGCTCATTTAATGTTAGAGAATATTCCCTTATTGAATGCTATCCGATGACAAACTCTTGATCTCCTCCCGTTAGCTATGCTCCCTTCGGGATTTACCCTATGTCGATTACATTCGTTGTGTACGGTATTAGTTGTTGCTTGTCTTGCCTCTTTCTTACCTTCGGTTCCACGTGTCATGCTCTCATTCGACATCTGTCACAAACCAATTTTGCCCCGTACAATTATATAAGTTGTTCAAGTTGTTCTATAAGTTCAACTCGGTGAGCTATTGTTTGAAACTGACAATGGACACAATTTATACCAATCAACTTCTAAGTTGGTGCCTTCATTCTATTCCTATGGAGATTGGCGCAAAACCAACACCGAAACCCAAGCATGCTCCCAGAAACTTGAGAAAGCACATTCGTTCTTTTCCTGCCTTAAGTTGCAAATTCTTCCTTTCCCTCGTCCTTGTGACTTGTAAGCGTCCGATCTCCCATGGTAATTAATCTGGCCGGTAGAGTGGAGTGTTGTGGCAGGCTTGTGCGGAGTGAGCCCTTGCTTAATGCTTTCGTTGAATTCGGTTCAAATTTTATATTTATCCTATTAAATTCATTAAATATGTATAAATTATTAATTTAAAATCCAATAACTCAAAAAAAAAAAATTAGAATTCCGAACCCATAAACTTAAAATCCTGGCTCCGCCGTTAGTGACAGACACTTTCACTCTAAATACTTGCTCCAACGAGCGAAAAGCTATTTTTGCAAAATCATATAAAAAGAGTGGCAAATTTTGAAAGTCAAATTCTATGGGAATAAAGCCTTTAATATTAAATATTAAAGAGCGTAGAATGAAGGAATATATAGGATCACCAAAGAAAGATTGAGTCGATTGCGTACATGTTTAGCTTATATTTATACGAAGCTAGCGCGAGAATAATACATGAGTTACAATAAGTCTAAAGCTATTTAAAGAATATCGTAACATTTTTACACATTATAACAATATGCCTTTGATATTTCCTAAACGACTAAGCTTAAATTAATACTTAGTTATGAATTCTTAGTTTTGCTTCTCCACGTAATGCAGTGCCTGGAACCGCATTTAGATCATTAGATGTTAGAGCTGTTTTTCAAAATTTTCTCTTTTTTCCTATGAACCAATTCCTTTACATGGTAGAGAACTCTTCACGGTGAACCGGGTCTAGTAGGGGAAACTTCAAATAATTTAGGCTAAATATATAGAAGGCCCCTCAAATTTGACTCTAGTTTTCATTTTAACACTTCAACTAGGGCTAGTACTTATTGAGCACTTCAACCTAATTCAAAGTGTGCATATTAAATACTGAAGCTGATGTATTGGTGGTGAAAAAGAGCTACACGTGGAATATTAGACTGCTGACATGACATAACATGTAAGGGCAATAATATAGTAACACGTGGCAGTTTTATGATAGAATAAGAAAAGGCATGGGAGGGAAACACCCACGAGATAGTACCGAGCCTAACAATACTGTAACCATAGAAAACCCACGCCCGGGGCTTACTAATTCAGGCAGCAGAGGAACTCCCAGCGAATCTCGCGATGGAAGGTTAGGTACCCCAAATAATTCTGATTTACAAAGTTTAGTACTAACTTTGTAGAAGTAGCTCAAGGAACAGAATAATCGCATAGAACAAATACATGGTGTGTCACTCGTGATTAAAGGAGTGGATATTGACAAATATTTACAACAGCCCTGGAAGCCAAGTGTCGCTCCCTTGCTGATTCCAAAAAAGTTTAAGATGCCTGATATTCCGAAGTATGATGGAACAATCAACCCACAAGACCATGTAACTGCATTTACAACTGGCGTGAAAGGCAATGATTTAACCAATCAAGAAATTGAATTGGTGCTGGTCAAAAAAAATGGCGAAACAATCACAAAAGGAGCACTACCGGAAAATTCTATTGATTCTTTTGCTGAGCTTGCAGATTCATTTGTAAAAGCACATTGGGAAGCTCAAAAAGTTGAGAAGAGGATGGAAGGAATCTTCAAAATAATACAAAGAGATATGGAGCTACTCAGGGAATTTGTGGATAGATTTCAGCGTGAAAGAATGATGTTACCGCATATACTTGATAACTGGGCGGCCATGGCATTTGCAAGTAATTTAAATGAAAAAAGCTTAAAAGCCATGAGGAGGCTCAACTAAAGCTTACGAGAATTCCCTGCTAACTTGGAATGATGTTCAACAGGTACAATACGAAGCTGCGTATAGAAGGAAACACCATCACCCAGTCATGAGGAGATGAAAGAACAAGTTTGAGGCGACCAAAAACTGGAAAAATGTCCGGTAAGAACAGATATGAACCTTACATGGGACCAGCAGGACGAGATTCACATTATAAATAAGAAAACCCGACGTACGATTCTGGATCAAGAGGTAGAGATGCGGGTTCTTCATCCAAGTTTGGAAAAGAGACAGATATACGGGATAGCAATGTTAATACGAAGGCAAATATTGGTGATTACAGTTTCAATGTTAGCGCTTCTGAGTTGGTAGCTATTTTAAGAAGTATGGGAGATAAGGTACGGTGGCCAAAAGAAATGATATCGAACCCTAACAGAAGAAATCCAGATTTCTGGTGCGAGTTTCATAACGACCATGGTCATAAAACAGCAGATTACAGATTGCTACAAGGTGAAATAGAGCATTTGTTAAAACAAGGTTATTTAACCGATTTGTTTAGTGAGAAGGGTAAGCAAACATATATGGAGAATAGACAAGAGCCACCAAAACCTCCGTCACCAAAGAGAACGATTAATGTGATAAACATAGGAGAGGAGGTCAACGGTGTGACATATACGGCTGCAAAAAAGACATCAAAAGTCACGGTTACCCACAAAAAGCGAGTTCGCCAAGTTTTGGAAAAAGACAACATAACGTTTGATGATGTAGGCGCAGATGGCGTGATGATCCCTTACAACGATTCACTGGTAATATATTTACTTGTGCATGATACTAATGTGAAACAAATTTTGATTGATCCAGGTAGCTTCGTAAATATCATTCTTTTAAGAGTGGTAAACGAGATGCAAGCTGATGACAAAATGGTGCCCAAAGCACGTACCTTATCTAGATTCGACAATTCAAACATTGTTACAAAAGGGGAAATAATGCTTACTACATTTACAGAAGGAGTTGTCAAAGATACAAAATTTCAAGTGATAGATACAGATATGGGGTATAATATGATTCTCGGCAGACCTTGGATTCATGATATGGACGTTGTTCCATCTACTTTACATCAGGTTATTAAGTTCCCTTCACAATGGTGGATTAACAAATCCATGGTGATCAACAGGCTTCTAGAAGTAACAATACAGTGGCAGATTCGAGCATAAAGAACGATATTGCATACAAAAAATAACAATTACAGAATTCAGTTGAGGATTTAGTAGCACAAACCTCAACTGGAGATGGGCAAATGGATATAGGTTCAAGGCCTGATATCATTCAAGAGCTAGAAGAGAATGAAAACATCAAAACAATAATATAAGAACTCGAAGCAGTGCTACCGTTTATACATTGGTCGGATAGAAAAGTTTACATCGGAACCAACCTGAGTGCAGAAATGAAAGGTAAGTTAATTGAATTCCTAAAAGCTAATGCATACTACTTTGCTTGGTCGCATTCAGATATGATAGGTATACCACCGGAGGAGATGACCCATAAGCTAAATGAAGATCCATCATATCCACCCGTCAAACAAAAGAAAAGGAAGCAAGGATCCTTCAAAAATCAGGTGATTCAAGATGATGTACAAAAACTTTTAAAAATCGGGTCTATATGAGAGGTAAAATATCCTAATTGGCTAACTAATACTATAGTGATACCAAAAAAGAATGGGAAATGGCGAGTTTGTGTAGATTATACTAACTTGAATAAAGCTTGTCCTAAAAACTCTTTTCCTTTACCGCATATAGATCAACTAATTGATGCTACTACATGACATTAATTGTTGAATTCTTAGATGCCTATTCAGGTATAATCAGATAAAAATGGATCCTTTAGATGAGGAAAAAACCTCCTTTATTACAAACATGGGGACTTATTGTTATAAAGTCATGCCTTTCGGCCCAAAGAATGTCGGAGCCACGTACTAGAGGTTAGTAACAAAAATGTTTCAAGAACACCTGAGAAAAACTATGGAAGTCTACATCGATGACATGCTAGTAAAGTCAACACAAGCGGGGGATCATATCCAACATTTGTCATATACTTTTCAAATTTTCCGCAAGTTCAATATGAAGTTAAATCCCGAAAAGTGTGCATTTGGCGTGTCTTCAGGTAAGTTTTTAGATTTCCTTATTTCTAACCGAGGAATAAAAGTAAACCCTTCACAGATCAAACCCATTGAAGAAATATCAGACATACTCACGAGCAAAAAAGAGGTGCAAAGGTTGATAGGCAGGATAGCATCTTTGGGAAGATTTATTTCTAAATCTTCGGAGAAAAGTTTTAAGTTCTTTTCAGTGTTGAAAAAGCAAAGCCAATTTGAGTGGACTGAGGAATGTCAACATGCACTCAAAAATCTAAAAGCATACTTGTCAAACCTAACGTTTCTAGCTAAACCAAAGGATGAAGAAAGGCTACTCATCTATCTCGTTGTATCAGAAATGGCGGTAAGTGCAGTGTTAGTACGTGAAGACAAAGACAAATAATCTCCAATTTATTATGTTTAGCAAATCTTTATTGGATGCTTAAACTCGATATCCTCATTTAGAAAAACTTGCTTTAGCACTAATCATGGCATCTAGAAAGTTGAGGCCTTATTTTAGTGTCACCTTATCTCTGTAGTGACCGCTTACCCCTTAAGAAATATATTGCATAAGCAAGAACTATCAGGTAGATTAGCCAAGTGGCTATAGAGCTTAGTGAATATGATATCACATATCAACCTAGAACTGCAATAAAATCACAGGTTTTAGCAGATTTCATGGCAGACTTCAGCTCAGGGATAGTACCTGAAGCAAAAAAGGAACTACAGGTGTTCAATGGGTCTAATACGGGCACCTGGATCCTATTAACTGATGGCTCCTCGAATGTTAAAGGAGAGGGTTTAAGCAATTTTCTTATCCCACCTTCAGGAGAAACCATAAGGCAGGCAATAAAGTGTCATCACATTACTAACAATGAAACAAAATATGAAGCTGTAATTGCATGTCTGGTATTGGCACAAGAACTCGGAATAACGCAGATTATAATCAAAAGTGACTCGAAACTTGTATTTGGAAAAGCACGAGACCTAATCAGACAATTCCAAACTTAGAAAATCGGGCAAATACCTAAGGAGGAAAATGTCGAAGTAGATGCGTTGGCTAATCTCGCATCCGTTGCAGAAGTAACAAACGAAGAGAATGCTTCCGTAATACATTTGTTTTATTCGGCACTTGATCAGGAAACTAACGAATTAAATTTCAATTATTTAACTTGGGATTGGAGAAACGAGATCGTTAGTTTTTTGCAGTACGGGATTCTACCTGAAGATAAGAAAAAAGCTCAGTCACTTCGACGAAAAGCTGCCCGTTATTGTTTGGATCATGGCAACCTGTATCAAAAAATATTCGGTGGGCCTTTAGAAAGATGCCTCGGACCTTCTCAAATAGATTATGTGATGAGAGAAGTATATGAGGGACACTGTGGAAATCATGCAAGAGGAAGATACTTAGTAAAAACTATAATTAGAGCAAGATATTAATGGCCAAAAAATGGAAGAAGATGTGGAAAGTTTTGTGGTTAAGTGTGATAAATGCCAACGATATGGCAACAACATGCATCGCCTATCAGAGCTATTACATCCGGTTATTTCACCATAGCTTTTTATGAAGTGGGGGATGGATATCATGGGCCCATTACCGCAAGCCAAAGGAAAGGTATGATTTTTATTAGTATTAACAGATTATTTTACCAAGTGGGTAGAAGCAGGTGCCTTCAAGCAGGTGCGGGAAAAAGAAGTCAGGGACTTTTTTGGCGAAACATTATATGCCTGTTTGGAGTTCCAAAAGAAATCGTATGTGACAATGGCCTGCAGTTCATAGGTGCGAAAATCACAGAATTCTTTCAGAGTTGGTAGATTAAAAGGATAACTTCAACAAATTATTATCCTGTGGCTAATGGACAAGCTGAATCGACAAACAAAGTTATTATTAATAACTTGAAGAAAATATTAGAGGAGTCAAAAGGTGAGTGGCCAGAAGTGTTACCGGGAGTTTTATGGGCTTATCGAATGACATCAAAAACAGGTACGGGAGAGACTCCATTCTCACTTGTGTATGGTGCCGAAGCCTTAATCCCAATTGATATAGGTGAACCAAGTACAAGGTACACCCTAGAAATCAAAGAATCAAATAAGGAAGAGATGCGAATAAATCTCGATTTGCTTGAAGAAAGGAGAGAAGCAGCTCTAATAAGGACGGAAGCACAAAAACAAATTATTGAGCGATATTACAATCGGAAAGATCATCTTAGATACTTCAAGATTGGGGACTTCGTCCTCAAAAAGGTTTTTCAATCAAAAAAAGCAGCCAATGCAGGAAAATTGAGTCTAAATTGGGAAGGACCTTATAGGATTCAAAGTATTGCTGGAAAGGGTGCATATGAGTTAGAAACAATGGACGGCAAAGTACTCTCATCAAATTGGAATGTTGTTCATTTAAAGAAGTATTACTTCTAAAGGAAGAACCCCCCCAGGTATCATTTATATAAGGTTTAGTTATATTCTTTTTAATTATACTAACCATTTTAGATGATAGGCATAAAGCTAGCCCATACCAAATGCTGATATTAGACCTAAAAGACACGCGGGAAGCAAAATTATCCCTGGTCTGGGTTATACCTTTCCTGATGGAAATAAAAAGGGTTGAGCGGTCATCATCTAAAATTATACCTCTGAGTCCCGTATGTATTTTCCTTTTCAGGAAATGGATCGAATGGAATGAATAATGAGTGCTCGAGATTTCATACTTTAAAGATCTAACACTTGGGGGACTATAGATAGAAGGCAAAGAAGACTGCAAGTCAAAGAAGATCAAAGAAGAATAAAAGTCAGAAAATCAAAGAATGACTAAAAGTTAGAATTCAAGCCTGGATCAACCAAAAATCAAAAGCCAAGAGCCAAGAAACAAGTCTGGATTAAAAAACCTTTGTAATAAACTTTGATAAAGTGTAAACTCGCGGAGATAAATTATAAGATCCTGCGGGTACTAAGGTTAAAGACAATGATTAGTCATGGGTTGCAAGATATACCTGATATACCATAGAATTTTTTAAATCTGTTATAAAAAACAGTTATGAAAGAGTTGTAGATGTTAATTGAATACTTGTAAAGTGTTATGTGATTTGAAAGTTCAAGATATTAAACTTCCTCAAATTATTCATGATACTTCTTCAAAATATGTATTTTCCTATTTATCTCATATATTTACATTAATATAAAGTTGAGATGTCTTATTCATTAGTGTCATTTATAAAAGGGCCCTCTTTTATAAAAGTTATATCTATGCAAAAATTACGAAATAGTAAAGTATTTTTAAATGCAAGTCAAAGATTTTAAATAAAAAACTCAAAGTAAATGAAGGATCATATATTAGAATTGGCTAAAACTAAGTATATACTTAGTTAAAACCAAAATATTCAAACAAACCCCAAAATGAACCAGGGATAAAAACTAACCATCCATTCCAAAAAGAAAAAAAAAACTTCTTATCAAAAGTTCCAAAAACAAACTAAGTTCTAAAAGAACACTAAAGAGTAGTATCCAATGCGACATTATCAGCAGCGGGAGAGGCAGAATCCAATAAGGTATCATCAACAGCGGGAGAAGATTCAACTTGAGCAGAAAAAGCTTGAATGCCAACTTCACCAAGAGTAAGTTCATCACCTTCGGGAACGCCGACCTCAGCCTCAGGTGAATGAAAGTCTTGATTATGCTGAGTTTTCTCGATTACTTCATTAGCTTTAGCAATCTTAGCATTGAGATTAAAACCTTCCTTGTTAGCCTCCATTAAAGTCTCGAGGCGGGTATTCAAAAAGTCTAACTTATATCAAGTATCGATTTATCTTCAAGGGCTTCGTAATCTTTCTCCCACTAGTCAATTTCATCCTTCAACTCTTCTTTCTCAATCAAAAAGGCATCATAAGAAATCTTCAGAGGAGCGAGGGAACTCTCCAAGAATTGGATCTTATCAGAAGAGACATGGAAATCTTCTTGAACCTAAGTAAGTGTTTGAACTATCTCCCCGGCATAAGTCTCCTTCTGATTAAGGAGTTCTTTCAAACCCCTTATCTCCTCGGTAGCTTTAGAAAGTTGCTAGGCAAATGAATATACTAGGATGTCTTTGTCTCTGCCAACTTTACTTGAAGAGGCTTTTTCAACTGTCAATTCCACTGCCATCATCCTTACTTGTTGTTCCAAAGCACACTTCTCTTTAACTAAAAGTTCTTTCTCCAATTGAAGACCCTCATATTGTTCCTTCCAATTATCCACTTCAGTATGATAATCATTGACTAGCTGCTTAGTGTGAACAATTCTTTTCATAAGCTTCGTGCCTATCAAGTTGATCTACAAAAGAAAAGTTTGTCAAACAAAAGTAAATAACCACGAGGAAAAGGAAAGGGAAAATCTAAAACTTGAACCTTCAAAGATTAATGAACAATATCATTCATCCATATCAAGGAGCTGTGGGTTTCCAACATAGACTTCTCAACTGGGCGAATTAAAGGTTTTAACCATTCATCAGCTTGACCAGATTTTTTCAACATATTACCATATGTAGGGACTTCAATGGTAACATTTTTCATCACCCTATTGCTACTAGAAGTACCAACTTCAACATGAGAAGTAGTAGAATCAGGTATGGTTGTGGAAGTAAAAGCAGCCACGGGGGATCAGTAGCATCAGTAACATGAACGATAGATTGAGAATAAATAGGGATTGATACTGGAAGAGAAGAAAGGGGTAATTCTTCATAAACGAGACCAAAATCACCACTGCCAAAACCACGAGAAAACAGCTGATCAGTAGATTCACAAGGAAGAGCATTCATCTCTTCATCAGAACTCATTAAAGTAGCATCTTCAGGCTTATTAACAGGAACTGAACTTGGAGGAGGTGTAACTTCTTCATCTGAAATAACGCGTCTCCTGACACGAGGTCTACGAACTAAAGAACCTTCCTCTAGTTCTTTTTCTCCCTCTAAGCCATAGGCTCCATCAACCTTCCTCTTTGAAGAAGAGCTAAGAATCCTTTCTTGAGCAAGACTCACCATAAGTCTTGCAGATGAAACAAAAGCAGGACTAACACCACAAATGGAAAAACCTGATAAAAGAAAAGAGTCACGTTGAAAACTCTTAAATAAGCAAAAGAGAAAAAGAAGAAGACTAAACGAGAAAAAGTAACATGTGTTTTAACTTTCCACCTAAATCTTTGATAAAGATACTTCCACAATCTTCTCTCCATAGGAGCAACAGATAATAATTTTCCTACCCAAGCACGGAAGTCAGGGATCTCTTCAAAAACATCCATAGTTGTGGAAAAAGTAGGCATACATGAGAATCAATTTTTGAGAAAGGAAAAAGGTGAGATACAAATACTTACGTGCAAAATTCCACTTTTCTGGAAAAGGCATGTTTTCCTCACCCACCAAACGCTAGTGGAAGCAGCAACGAAGCGAGCATACCAGCCTCGATCTCTATCATCTTCAGGGCCAACTAATACTCTCTTACTTTTGACCACAAGAGCAAACACTCCATCATGAAATAGTTTGGGAGAGTAGAGATGGAGTAAGTGACGAAAAATAGAAGGCATAGAAGCCAAGTTTGATAAATAATGGAGGCATGCAACAGCTCTCCAAACAATAGGACCGATTTATCCCAAACACACATTGAAGTAACGACAGAACTCAATGATTACCAGGTCAATAGGAGGTTTAACGCCTAAGGTAAAAAAATATGTATACACGAAGAATAGCCAGTTTGGTATGAAGTTATTCTTTGGTTAGAATTAGGGATTAAAATTGGGAAGTCGGGTTTTCAATTACATTCTCTTCGAACCAGAGCAAGAAGCCCAGTGGTAATTAGAGTTGGGTAGCGATCAACACGGTCAAGAGAAGCGGCCATGGAAGAGACTTGACTCTTCATGGATTCACTATTAGTCACAAAGGATAGTTCTTGAGGGACAATTTCATCAACAGTGGGTTCACGAAGGCTTCGGTTAAATCTTTATCTTTAGAAGAAGATCTTGGGGTTGCAGAAGCCCTAGATCTTGAAGAAGATGGTTTGGTAGCATTACCTTGAGAGGAAGAACCACGGCTAGAATAAAAGTGAGACTACGTAATCTACCACCTGTCGCGCCCCCTTTTTCTCGCGAAATCGGCTTTCGACATTTGATAACTCCTTTTGAGAGAGTAAGGAAAAGGAATTGGTTGTTAGAATCACCACCTAACGTATTAAGGTGCGTTAGGGAACCTATAGCAAATAACTCAGATTATACCAGCTTGCATCACCAGAGATCAGGTAAGGGCTCAAATTACCTTAAGGGGAAGGTGTTAGGCACCCCTCGAGGTCCACAACGGTGGATCCCAGTCGAACTTAAATTATGCGAATTAGTCTAAGGAAGCAAATAAACTATATAATAAGGATGGGGGGTCCTAAATTTTTTAGCCTATAGGATTACCCCGTGCAACATAAATAATTTTTCGTAACTCCCCCAAGACGAGGGTGTTACTCATATTATTCAGCGGGCACATACTATCTTCTCCAGCTACCTGATTACTATCTTTGAGTTTTTACCTAAACTGCTCTAGTTGATTCTAACTCGTGTCCTATGCGTGCACTACCCGTCCCTTACCTAAGGTCCTGGAGGCATTGGGACCTCTATTTAGGAAAGTTCTCCTATGGTTCTCAAAATTGTAAAATACTAGGCGACAAGTAAAACAATTAGAACTTTTCAAATAAAGACAGATATGGGCTCACATTAACCTCGGTATGTAAACAGCAAATGCACGCAACTGATCTAGCAGGCTTTATTAACCTTGGAGTTCTATGGGCAGTATATCTATGTAATGAATAGGCGAGCAGTAGTATGTAGAGTCAGTTCTTAATGCGGGTGTTAGGGTCTACGTATATTTGCCTACTGATTTTAATTCAGTACAATATCTGGGCGTGTCAACAGTAAATCACAATTATAAGTCCAAAATTATTGTTCAATCCTATAGGCATGTTGTTTAAGTGATTGACAGCGATAATCGAATTCTGAATCAGTTAGTAGAATCCTATAAGCGTGACTTCTATGAGTGTGATGATTATTACCCTATAGACATGATTTCTAGGTTTGAACTAGTTTTAACTCTATAGACATGATTTCCATTATCGAACTGATTTTACTCCTATAGGCATGATTTCTAGCATTGAGCTGATTTTAATCCTATAGGCATGATTTCTAGAATTGAGCAGTATATAAGCAGAAATTAAGCCAAATATTGATCGTATACGCATGATTGCTAACATACGTTTATTGGACAGATTGATACACCCAAAGACAGGATTCTGAGCAAATCATAATGTCAATCCTATAGGCAGGATCTCTAGTATGTAAGCATAATATAGGACTTATAAGCATGATATGAAACAACACAAATGAGATACTATAGGTAGGATTTCTACCCGATGAAAATAAAAAACCTTTCCCGATTTTACTAAATACCCAAGAGTTGTTTGTTATAAAATTATTACATACCACATTAATGAATGAATTAAATAATAATGAAATAAACTATAGAGAGCCTACAACAAGCCCAAATACACCTGGGCAACCCAGGCCTTCAAACCCTAGCAGCCCCAAGGCTCACTTTCATAGGTACAAAATAATCAATCATAGAATCTAGATCTCTAGTGTGTCAAAGTTTGCAAGGGCTTCGAGGACCCAGGGCAATGCTCATGCTAGAGGGCCAAATGCTTAGAAATGATTTAAAGGAGGTTAGTAACCAAACCCCAATGTTTAGAGTTCACAAGAGTCTCACATGGACCCCGAGCAGTACTCATATTGGGGAAGTGAAGGATAGAACCTAAAGGACCTAAGAATAGGAGTTTAAGGCAGCAACACATAAGGAGACAATGGTAAAGGACATATTTTAAAACATGTTTGATTTTAGAAAAGCCATCATGACAGAGTTTAAAATACAGAATATATAGGTAGAATTGCATTAAAGAGACAAACAGACAAGATTTGCAAAGTTGTTCATGCTCAAATACACAGTTTTTAATAAGTTAAAGTCTGAAAGGCCTAATTAGGCTAAGTGCACATGCCAACATTTTAGGAAAGCTTTGTTGAATCACAAAAAACATTTAGACAATGTATTAAGGCAAACAGTCAGATAATCGTATGAATCCAAATGGATGCAAAACACATTAGAAGGGGAGTTATCAGGGCACATGAATGACAAGAAAGGTTTAATAATAATACAAGTTTGTAAAGATTCAGGACTGATTAACTAATGAACATACTAGTATTATCCTAAAGATGCTAAGTTTAGAACAATTTCAGAACTAGCAAAATTTCATACATGAAACAATTTAAAAGACATTAAGTCGACCTCTAAGAGGATTCATATTATTCAAAAATAACCAACCTCAGAACTAACAATATCAATTATAGGACTAAAGGAAATCATAGGAACATAAAAGTGGAAGATCATGCTTAGAATGGACATTAAACATGCTGGATCATAAACACAGTTCATGGATACATAAAAATGAAATGACAAAAATATAGTCACTCACTAGTTAGGCAAGAAAATAAGAAATATACCACAATAGTCAAGAGCCCAGAATTACTTGGCCTTGGCTCTCAGCCGGCCAAGACCAGAAGCAAACAAGATAGCCTAAAGAATCAGAACCAAACCCTAAGTGTTCAGTGAGCGTATGTTGATTTTTCGTCCGTCCTAAAGGGGAAGGGGAAGGCATTTAAATAGTGTAGTGGGGATTAAACAAGTTGGCAAGGAAATATTGTAAAATCTAACATAAATAAGGAAATCATATCATGTAGAATCAATAAGATCGAACTTTAGAAAATATTAGGTAAACCCTAATTTTAGGGAAACCATATATTGACAAAAATATAATAGAAATTGGTCACACAGTAGAATATAGGATAAACATGATCATAATAATACTTAAAATCAGAAAATCGAACCAATTTTGGTTCGATCTAAAGAGATCTGAAAACCCTAATTTAGCATAAGTAAGAATCAACAAGAGATACAGAAAATAATCGTACTTACAAAGAGTAAATGATGAATATAGACGGAATAACAAAAAATTTAAGGATTTGAACCAACGTTGGTTCGATTCTTACAAGATCTGCTTGCCATGTTTAGGTAAGAAATATAGAGAAGGACCCAGTACCAGGGAGAGGTCATATATGGCAAGAATCGGCCATGGAATCCCATATTATGTAGGATTTAGGGGGCAGCGCTAGCGTTTTATAGAGTGAGAAGGAGAGGGAGAGTATAGAGGCGGCTGACTGACCAAAATGGTCTCTAGGTTTTGAGGTGAGGTTATAAGGAGAAATTGAAGGAGTATTGTGAGTCGTTGATCATTTTGATCAACGACTGGGATTAGGTCGGTTCTGCACTGGGTTAGGTGGTTTGGATTGGGCTTAAGTGTTGGACCAAGGGTCTGGGTAGGTGTTTTAGGTAAATGGGCTAAGGGGGTTGGTAGTTTAGGTCTAAAATTATTGAATTTAGGGGCTATTAGTTAAATACCCAATCTAATTAATGAAATAATTTGTAAAAAATGATAGATAAAATAAGGAAAATATTATTTGTGCATAAAAATAATTAACAACACTTATTTATCATTATAAAATCATAAAAGTTATTTTTTGCATAAATAAGGAAATTATAAGTATATAAGGGCTATTATTGCAAAATACACAATTTTAGCCTAAAGATGCAAATATAATTATAATAAATGCATTAAAAATATTTAAGGCTTAATATGGATATAAATGATGAAGTTAGATGATAAAATCATCATAAAAAATATTTGTGATGCAATTAATGATTATTTATACAATAAAATATGGGAATAAATTGATTAAAAAATCTTTAAAAATTGTGGAAAAATTAGAAAAAATACTTGATGATGCTCATGCACTATTTTGAAAGTATATATGTATATTTGAAATATATGAGGAAAACATTGGGTAACAACAGCTGCACATCTTTACCCGGAAAGGATGAAAGAGTTGTTAGGTAAAGAAATGATGACCGATTTTGACTGAATAGGGTGATTTGGAAGATATAGGGCGCACTCAGCTTCTAAGCTGCCTATATATCCCTGGTTTTACAGGAATCGGGCCGTGTGTTGTTCTTGATCCAACGATGGAGTAAGCATTAGAGTTGTTGTAAGAACGGACAAGATGTTCCAAATATGATTAATTGGGGTTTGAAATGGTTATGGGTAAATAAGACTGGTAACGGATGATGATCGGTTACATTTGAAATAATTTGAAGAATATGAACTTTGGATGGAAACCGGAGTGAAGATTGCTCTTAGAGCGGTTGCTCCTGAGACTACCTGCAAACTCAAAAATACGACTGCATGATGTATAGATTATTGCGTAAATTCAGACATGATGTAAATTCCCTTTGGACTATGAAGGTTGTCTTTGGACAGTGAGGATGACGTCCTTAGACCATGATGTCCCAGGCCATGAATTATACGGTAAAGGATTCGCAGGCCATAAAATGATGTTCTCGGCCTATGAAGATGGTGCCTCCGAACCATGATGCCTTTGAATAATGATGTGCAAGCTTAAGAGATCCTCAGGCCATGGCATGACGTCTTTCGGCTATGAGGATGTTGCCTTCGGACTATGACGCCTTTGGACAAAATGGCGATATTTCAGCCCATGAGGTGCAGAGACATGATGCTAGAGGTAATAACAAGATAAAGCTTAGTCTTGTTTGGGAGCAGAGCTTAGCCCCGAGAGAAGAGGACAATGCAAGTTTTAGAATAGAGCAATACTTATGCAATGGGAGACAATACTTAGTCTCATGCAGGAATTGAGACAGGGCTTAGTCTCATGCAACGAGAAGGCAATGCTTAGCCTTATGCAAATGGGGAGGCAACGCTTAGCCTCATGCAGGAATTGAGATATGGCTTAGTCCCGTACAAAGAGAAGGCAATGCTTAGCCTTATGCAAATAGGGAGGCAGGGCTTAGCCTCATGCAAGAATTGAGGCAGAGCTTAGTCTCATGCGAAAAGAAGGCAATGCTTAGCCTTATGCAAATGGAGAGGCAGGGGTTAACCTCATGCAAGAATTGAGATAGAGCTTAGCTTATGAAAAGAGAAGACAATGCTTAGCCTTATGCAAATGGAGAGGCATGGCTTAGCCTCATACAGGAATTGAGACACGGCTTAGTCTCATGCAAGGAGAAGGCAATGCTTAGCCTTATGCAAGTGGGGAGGCAAGGCTTAGCCTCATGCAAATGTAAGAGTAAGAGTGAAGTATCCTTAGCTGGTAATATATTCATGGCGATTCGGTTGTTGTGATGATGCTTCTGGCGGAACCTATTCCTGCATCTAAAGAAAAATTGTGAGTTTTGCGGGGGAGGTTGGTTCGTGCCTTTGTCTGCTTGCTTTGCTTCGCTCTGCCCGAGGGTTCTGTTCAAGTCACCATGGGCAGCATTTGGCTAGAAAATAAAGTTTCTTTTCAAAATGTATAAATGTATAGTTTTCAAAGATATAGTAATATGCAAATTAGAAATCTGTTAGATGAACCAGTAACTGTGACGTTATTAGAGACATTGCAACCTTCTTTACCATAGAATTTTGAGGGTCCTCCTCAAAATTCTGCCCCAGTAATCTAAATGACCTTCTGGCTATTCCGTATGTAATGTTGTTGGCTGAACTTGCTTCGAAATTTTAAGGGTCCTCCTCAAAATTCTGCCCCAGTTTTGATTGTGGGGAAAATGGAAATTTTATTGAATTGTGTCGAACCCACAGGGCTGCCTACGTATCCCCTCTTACATGGGAATCACGTCAAGCATAGTTCAATTACATCATATGAAGAAACATAAATAGTTTACACATAATATCTTTTGACTGAATCTAAGTTGATAGGCTTTGGCCAGATTTCTCCATCCATTTCTGCGAGTATGAGTGCTCCTCCTGCCAATACTCTCTGAACCATGTAAGGACCTTGCCATTTAGGTGAAAATTTCCCTTTGGCTTCATCTTGATGTGGGAAGATCCGCTTCAACACCAGCTGCCCCGGTATGAACTGTCTTGGTTTGACCCTTTTGTTGAAAGTTCTAGACATTCTATTCTGATAAAACTGACCATGACACACTGCATTCATCCTTTTTCCATCTATGAGAGCTAATTGCTCATAGCGGCTCATTATCCATTATGCATCACTGAGTTCGGCTTCTTGTATGATCCTTCAAGAAGGAATTTCTACCTCGTCGGGGATGACAACTTCGATACCATAAACCAGCAAATAGGGAGTTGCCTCGGTTGATGTGCGAACTGTGGTATGGTATCCCAATAAGGCAAATGGTGACTTATCTTGCCATTTCTTGTGATTCTCTACCATTTTCCTTAGTATCTTCTTGATGTTCTTGTTGGCAGCCTACACGGCTCCGTTCATTTGAGGCATGTATACTATAGAGTTTTTGTGCTTGATTTTGAAAGTTTCACACATGGCTTTCATCAGATCAGTGTTGAGATTGGCGGCATTGTCAGTGATGATGGACTCTGGAACCCCGAATCTACAAACAATACGATCCCTGACTAAATCTGCGACAACTTTCTTGGTTATCGCTTTGTAGGATGCAGCTTCAACCCACTTACTAAAGTAATCGATGGCCACTAAAATGTACCTGTGCCCATTTGAAGCAGTGCGTTCAATTGGACCAATGACATCCATTCCCCAGGAAGCAAAATGCCAAGGCGCACATGTTTCATTGAGTTCATTTGGCGGCACTCGTATCATATCTGCATATATCTGGCATAGGTGGCATTTCTGGACATACCAGATACAATCTGTTTCCATAGTCATCCAAAATTTTTCGGCCTTGAGTATCTTCTTGGCTAGAACAAAATCGTTCATATGTAGGCTGCAGGTTTTGGCATGTATTTCCTCGAGCAATTTGGAAGCCTCTTTGGCGTCAACACACCTTAATAGTCCTAGATCAGGTGTTTTTCTATGCAAAATTCCTCCGCTTTGGAAGAAATGGTTGGACAGCCTTCGTAGTGTGCATTTCTGAGTATGATTCGCCTGCTCTAGGTACTCTCTTTTTGCCAAATATTCCTTGATGTCGTGGACCATGGATTTCCATCTATTTCTTCTTCGACATGAGCAAAATATGTCGGCTGATTGTGGATTCTCACTGGAATGGGATCGATGAAATTCTTGTCTGGATGTTGTATCATTAAGGAAAGGGTGGCCAATGCATCTGCAAATTTATTCTCGATTCTGGGGACATGACGGGAACCTCTTCATCATCTTGTACGTGATGTAGATATGGCAGTATCTGGGTGTTTTTCGTAGCCCACTCTCTTTGTACTTGATGCACCAGTAGGTCTGAGTCACTGATTACCAACAGTTCCTAAACATTCATGATGACGGCCAAATTGAGCCTTAATATGTACGCTTCATACTCATCTATATTATTGGTGCATAGAAACCTAAGTTTTGCGGATATCGGGTAGTGCTGATCGGTTTTCGATACCAAGACGGATCCGATATTGACTCCCTTGAAATTTGCAGCTCCATCGAAAAGCATTCTCTAACCGTCGTACGCTTCAGCAATATCCTCTCCTACGAATGACACTTCTTCGTTAGGAAAATACATTTTAGTGGTTCGTATTCTCCTCCTACAGGATTTTCAGCTAAATGATCTGCTAATGCTTGTCCTTTGACTACGTTCTAAGTTACATGGATGATATCGAACTCACTCAACAATATTTGTCATTTGTCCAGCTTCCCTCTAGGCATGGGTTTCTGAAAGATGTACTTCAGAGGATCTATCCTTGATATGAGGTATGTAGTATAGGCACAGAAGTAGTGCCTCAATTTTTGAGTTATCCATGTCAGAGCACAACAAGTGCGTTCTAGCAGAGAGTACTGTGCTTCATAAGGTATGAACTTCTTACTCAAGTAATATATGGCTTGCTCATTTCTTTCCGTCTCGTAATGTTGTCCCAAAACACAACGGAAGGCCCTATCTAATATAGACAGGAAGAGTAGCAGTGGTCTACCAGGCTCTGGCAGGACTAGAACTGGCGGTGTGGACATGTATTCCTTGATTTTGTCAAAAGCCTTCTGATAATCCTCGGTCCAATTGGTTGCAACATCCTTCTTTAACTTTTTGAAAAATTGTTCACATATTACTGTGGACTGTGCTATGAAGCGGCTGATGTAGTTGAGGCGTCCCAGGAAACTCATCACATCCTTCTTGTTCTTCGGTAGTAGTAATTCTTGGATAACTTTAACCTTTGATGGGTCCAACTCGATTCCTCGGCGGCTGACGATGAGTCCCAACAATTTTCCGGTAGGAACCCCGAATGCACATTTTGCGGGGTTCAGTTTTAAATTGTACTTCCAGAGCTAGTCAAAGAACTTCCTCAAGTCTGCTTTGTGATCTGTGGCTTTCTAGGATTTGATGATAACATCGTCAACATATACCTCTATTTCCTTGTGTATCATATCATGGAAGATGATCGTCATGTCTCTCATATAGGTGGCCCCAATATTCTTCAGACTGAATGGCATCATTTTGTAGCAATACACTCCCCATGGTGTAGTGAAAGTTGTTTTCTCTATATCTTTTTCGTCCATCCAAATCTGATGATAACCTGCAAAGCAATCTACAAAGGATTATCATGCTTGGCGCAATTGTCGATCAGAATGTGTATATTTGGAAGTGGGAAATCGTCCTTGGGACTTGCTCTGTTTAAATTCTGATAGTCAACACACACCTTGACTTTCCCATCTTTCTTTGGAACCGGCACAATGTTGGCTAACCAGGTTGGGTACTCAACTACCTGAGGACTTTGGCTTTGATCTGCTTAGTGACTTCCTCTTTGATTTTTAGGCTCATGTATGGTTTGAACTTTCTGAGTTTCTGCTTCACTGGCGGACACATTGGATTGGTAGGCAATTTATGAGCCACTATGGATGCGCTCAGACCGGTCATGTCATCATATGATCACGCAAAAATATCCTTATATTCTTTCAGGAAATGAGTGTATTCTTTCTTCTTTGACGGTGATAGGTGAATACTTATGTGAGTTTCTTTGATGGTTTTAGAAACTCCCAAATTGACTATCTCGGTTTCGTCTAGGTTGAACTTAGGCTTATTCTCAAAATTCTCTGATAACTTCCTCAGGTATCTCATCTTCTTCTTCCGAGTCACTATCCTTATATTGCGTTGTCTCATTACATGTCACAACCATTGGTTCATCAAGGTAAGAAATAGTAATGTTGTAGAAGAAAAATACAAAAGATAACAATAATAAAAGATCAAATTATTTGATAAATGCTGAAACATTAAAAAATATCGTCTAGATGACTTCAAAACAATGTTTTCCAAAACAAAATACTAAAAGAAAGATTTTTTTTAAAAAAAATGCTCAAAAGACTTGTTTTTCAAATAATATTAGTAGGCATGCTACCCGGGACTCGTCTAGCCCTGGATGGTGTAGCGGTCCAGTTCCTGAGAAATGCTCCCCTCTCCACCATCTGAATGATAAGGCCTTCTTCCTCCTCCTCCTCTTCATATATCACATTGCAATCCATATCTTCGTCTTCAAAGAACAGATTCTTTAGCCCAGCCAAAGCTTCTTCTTCTTCGGATCCCCATATTCTGTCGGCCTGATGGAAGGTCTGACTCAGATGCAGCACTAGCTACTTAAGAGGGTAATAGGGACCACGCCATGGTGGCGACCAATCATCATATTCTTTCCATGTATACGGATATCCAAGCCCAAAAGTTGTACCATGATGTTTCAGCTGTATTGGTTTGGTAATGCCCTGGAGTTTCTTCCCAAGCCCTTTGTCAGGTTCATACCCTGACCATGCCAGTATGTTTTCTATTTTGCTGCTCCATCATTTATCTTTCTCAATTGCATTGACACGCTCGATGCGGTGATAAGTTTCTCTACCCAACTTCCTTTTGTTCTCTACGACCTAACCAATTTAATTGGTGTAGATGGGATTGTTCCCATCTCCATGAATGATTACCTCTTGATGATTCCATTCAAATTTCACAGCTTGGTGCAAAGTGGACGCAACAGCCCCAGTGGCATGTATCCAAGGTTGTTCCAACATCAGATTATATGAGGCAGATATGTCTAGCACTTGAAATTTGACATCGAACAAAGTAGGACCCATCTGCAAACATAAATTGGTTTCCCTAATCGTGGCTCTTTGCGACCCATCAAATGCCTTCACATTCATAGTTCCTGCTCGTATTTCATGCAAACCCTTTCCCAACCTTTTCAGAGTTGTCAGCGGATAGATGTTGAAGCTGGACCCTCCGTCTATCAAAACCCTGACAATGACCTTATCCTCACATTGCAACGTGATTTACAGTGCCCTGTTGTGTCTCTATCCCTCAGGCGGCAACTCGTCTTCATGAAAAGTGATCTTGTGGCTCTCCAGCACTTTCCCCACTATGTTGGCCATTTCTCCGCTGGTGATATTGTTGGGCACATACGCTTCATTCAACACTTTCATTAGAGCATTCCTATGCGCCTTAGAATTTTGTTGCAGCGACATGATGGATATCTGAGCGGGAGTTTTGTTCAGATGATCAACAACAGAGTATTCTTTTACCTGTACTTTCTTCTAGAGATCATCTGGATCAGTTTCAATGATGGGTTATTTGGCAGCAGCTTCCTTGCTTGTTCCTCCCATATTTTCAGGTGTATAGATTCTTCTAGTTTTGATCATCCCTTGTGCAGCAGCAGACTTTTCCATTTTTGCTTTACCTCTTCTCCTAGCTTCGGCAACATAATCCCAAGGTACGATATTAGAATTGAAGGGTGGTGTGGACGCCACCGTCACAGTGAAGGGTGTGGTTACTTCTACTTCAAATGGAGTAGGTGTAGTTGCAGGTGCTGTCATTTCGATTTCAAACGATGCTGATGTGGCTACCTCAACTTTGACCGGTGGCTATATCTGTACCACAATAAGAGTGAGTGTGACTGCAGGTTTCTTAGGGTCGTTACCCTCCTAAATAAGCCCAATTGACCCTTCAGGATCCCATTCTTCATCAGTTTCTATCACATTTACTCCTTCAGCCCTATGATCTGGGATGGGATTGTTGCGAACATTGGGTGCGACTTCCTTTGCTTCTATGACTTTGGTATCAATCAGGGTCTGAATCTTGTCTTTCAGAGTGTGGAATTCATCAATAGTATGCCCCTTCATGCCGGAACGGTATGCTCATGTTTTGTTTGGGTTGACCCATTGGGAGCAGTTTTCTATGGCGACAGCGGGAATGGGCTCAGCAATAGGGGTGTATTATCTGGGTGGCCTGCGATCAAAATTGGGTCTGGGTTTCTGATAGTTTTGACGGGTTGGAGGTGAATGATAATAGGCTGGCTGTGTGTTATAAGTGTGGTAGGCGGTAGCGGGTTGAGGATATATGGGAGGTGAAGATTTGTATATGGGTAGAGGTGTTTGGTATGTGAGTGGAGATTTAGGTCCTTGGGCTAGTATCACTGCTCCTATCTATTTCTTCCTTGATAGAACTCTCAATTGTAATACTTTGTTCGTGGCCTGCAATGCCTCAAAATTTGTTACCATTCCGCTACTAATCCCTTCTTCAACCCTTTATCCAAGTTTGATGATATCGGAGAACTTGTGTTTTTCGATGACCATTAACCTCTCATAGTATTGTGGATCTTGGGCCCTGACGAAGAATTTGTTCATATGTTCTTCTTCTAGTGCCGGCCTGACCTTTGCAGCTTCTAACCTCCATCGAGTAGCATACTCACAGAAAGTCTCTATCGGTTTCTTCTTGAGGTTCTGTATGTAGAAGACATCCGGTGTATTTTCTGTATTGAACCTGAATCTATTCATGAAGTCTAATGCCATGCTTACCCAATTAACCCATTTCTTGGGATTTTGATGTACGTACCAAGATAGGGCGTCTCTAGTGAGACTTCTTATGAATAGCTTTATGTGAATCCTTTCATCCTTTCCGACCCCCATAAGCTTGTCACAATATGTTCTTAAATATACATTCAGGTCACCCGTCCCGTCAAACGTCTCGAATTTAGGAGGTTTGTAACCCTCCAGCAGTTCCACGTCTAGCTGAATGCATAGATCCTCATAATTTAGACCTTCAATTCCTTTGCCTCTTTCAACACCCTAGACTCGGCTTGTGAGCTTCTTGAGCTCCTCTACCATATTCTTAATGAGCAAGCCCTTCTCAGCGGATTCTAGTGTGTATGAGATTGGTTGAGTGGAGTGAGGTAAGGTTTCCACATATATGGGATTATTTTGGTAGATGTCGGGGGTTTGAGTGTAGTGGTGATCATTAGTTGAATTTTGCGGATCAGGGATAGGTTGTGGGGCATCCTGAGGAGTATGGTAAGTGGTTTGTGGGTATTGAGTCAGGATATGCTGGTGTTGAGGGGGTGTCGGTATGGGTAGAGGATTAGGATTTTAGGAGGTGTTGCGTATTGGTGGGGTGCAGGAGGATTTTGTGGAGGTTGGTTTTGTGTGTTTTGAGGAGGTACTAGGTTATGAGCATTTTGTTGGTTAATGTCGTGGACATTTAGGGTGAGGGAAAGGTTTGCCATGTTGCGAACCTGCTCAAGCTCCCCTTGCAATTCTAGTATCTTTTGTTCCAACCGTAGGACCAAATCATTTTGTGCCGGAGTACTCTAACCGTCTGAAGTTTCCACATTCTCAGCATATGTAGTGTTGTCTTTTCTGACACCACTCATATCATCCATCTTAGCTTTTCCCTTGCTTTTCGAATCACTTGGAGGAGAAGGAGGTGGAGGGCCTCTGGATCTGGTGTGATATGCTGATGATGCCAGTATGTGCAAACCAACCTTAGGGGATGAGAATAATCAAAAGAAAAAAAACAAAAAATAACCAAGTCAATAAAGATTCTGCAAAGTATTTGCAGTATTTAAACATGTATTGCAGAAATGTAAATTCGCGTCCTAATTTGGGAACCTTGTTGTGCCCAAGGTAGGCCTAGCGACAAGAAGATTTGGATAAATTTAATGCCGATAAATGCCTCATTTCATTAATGTAATAAATAAGACAAACCTAAAACGACAATAAATAAATGAGTCATTAATCGCATTTGCCTTATTACATTCGAATTCTAAAACGATTCTAAAAATAGATAATCTTAATCTACTTGGTCCCAAAGGGATCTTCTCCAGGCTTGACCCTCTTGGCTCCGTCGATCAGATTCCCTAGGTCGAGCATGTCCAGCAGCAGATACGCCCATGCTAGGTGTTCTCCTTCGTTACCCTCTGCATTCTGAAAGTCTATGACTCTTTTCCTCATCTTCCCCTCTAACTCCATTAGACCCTGCTCCAGATATTCCAACCTTTCCGTTGATCTAGCAGCCATTTCCCTCCATTTGTTAATTGATTCTATGTCAATCTTGTGTTGTTCCAAATGCCTGGCCTCATACTCTAGGACTCTTTTGCGTAACCTCTTATACTTCACCTGTGCTTCAGCAGCTCCATCTATGACCTTGTTTCCTTGACCGACCCCTGACTCGACTATTCCTGCTATGCTATCATCCAACCATGATGGGTAGAAGTACACATGACCTGCGTGGTATCGACCAGGCTCGATGGTATCCTTTTCCACAATGATCTTCAAAGCCACATGTGTTGGGCTTCACATTTGTATGGGATATCATCATCTTGGAAATCTTCTTTGTAATGACCCAATTTGGAGACTCGCGGTATGACTTGTTTTCTACCAGCTTGTCTTATGACTCTGATAGGAACATACGGATATATGCCCCTTAACCCGATCAACACCAAATGCGGAACATCCCCTGGATTTGATAATGAATTCACTGGCAGGGAACCACTCGAACATCCAATGAACCTTGTCCTTAGTCAAATTGCTGAAAAACTGTACCCATTCTGTAGCATTCTCTAGTTGTGCAAACCTGTCTGGGATAAAGGTCATTCTTTTCGGATGGTGGAAAGCTATGTGATCATTCCATGGTCTTCGTGGAAACTCTTGGCCGTATTGGCCTCTCTGAAGATGTTCTAACAACCAAATCTGCAGCAGCAAGTTACAACCCTCAAAATGTTTGAACCCTTTCTTGCAATGATCCAGATCCCGGTATATTTCTGCTACAATCATCGGAACAATAGTATATGTTTGTCCCTCGATTCCCTCCATTAAAGCTTTGGTTACCATGGTCAACCTGGTGTGAATCCTGTCCCCTTGGCTTGGAAACACTATCATACCCAGAAAGCAGACGATGAATATGAAAACCATACAATGAGTCCAACCTAGGGAAGTGATGGAGAATTTGTCATGAAAGATACAATAAGATTTATCATGTCTGTATCGTTCATAGAGGAAGTCAAAGGGTATGTAGGACTTCTTCAAGCATTCCAAGTCGTCATTCTTACTCAGACCCATCATTTTCAGAAACCCCCTGGGAGTGCAAATTTCTGGTACTAATAAACCGGGACTATCCCTGGGTAATCCAACAAATCCTCCTATTTCCTCTAAAAGAGGAGTCATTTTCATATTGCCAAAACGAAATACAGCCATTTCTCCGCCCCACAACATAGTAGCATCCTCGATCACATGTTATTTGGCTGGATATCTAATAAGGAGGGTAAGTTTTCGAGAACCCTTTTTACGTGATTTTTGTCGCTTGGCAAAAAGTTTTCCCACCAATCCAGCAATAACGGTGGTATATTTTAGACCATACCAAACTTGGGGACTTCGTGCCTCATTTTTCTGCAAAATAAACAATGTTAGACCATTTCCCCTTCCGTATTCAACTACTTATACATTAAAGATTAGCATGTCGACATTTATCTCTCCAAATAATGCACATATCGTGGTTGCGCCCGTTAGAATTATGGAAATCCTGGTGGACTTTGGACAAGGTTTTCTTAGAAGGTTATTATGCGGGCGACATATTAACCTAGGCTAGATTTGGTCATGATGCATGTACAATTATTATCAGAGTAAGGTTTCCATAGAAGTCTAGACTGGTACCCCCAAGCGGACAACTTGAGGGGGAAGGCACGGAACCGTCGATTGCACCGTTGATCGGCTAATTTTACCGCAAATAAGTCTTTCCAAATTTAACAGGGTGATACAGGAAGAGTGCAGACACTTATCAAGTGTTGCTATGGTATTAATTACACACGAGTGGAATATGATATTGACCGTGTATATATGGAAAAAGAAAATAATACGTTGTCAAGTATTTGCACAATGAGAATGGTAAAATGCGGTATTTAATAATTGTAAAGGCATTTAAGAAAAAAAACAAGGAGAAGAGTTAGTTTCCCTAGTAAAAAGAAATAAAACAAAAAGAAGAAATTTAGTGAGCATAATTGAATGAAGGAAGGCAAATAAGATAATATAGAGTGGAAAGGGAAAGGGATGCGCAAGTATTAACAGAATAATAAAGACATGCTTATTGAGAAAGACTAATTCACAAAAAACGTTCGTTATGGTAAGAGCCTAAGGATATCCCCAGTAGAATCGCCATGCTGTCACGCCCCTTTTTTCTCGCGAAATCGGGTTTCGACATTTGACAACTCCTTTTGAGATTGGTTGTTAAAGTCGCCACCTAACGGATTAAGGTGCGTTAGGGAACCTATAACAAATAACTCAGATTATACCAGCTTGCATCACTAGAGATCGGGTAAGGGCTCAAATTACCTTGAGGGGAAGGTGTTAGGCACCCCTCAAGGCCACAACGGTAGGTCCCGACCGAACTTAAATTATGCGAATTAGTTTAAGGAAACGAATAAACTATTTAATAAGGATGGGGTGTCCTAAATTTTTTAGCCTATAGGATCACCCCGTGCAACATAACTAATACTTCGTAACTCCCCAAGATGAGGGTTTTACTCATATTATTCAGTGGGCACAGACTATCATCTCCTTCTGCCCGATTACTATCTTTGAGTTTTTACCTAAAGCGCTCTAGTTGATTCTAACTTGTGTCCTATGCATGCACTACCCATCCCTTACCTAAGCTTAGAGGAATTGGACCTCTATTTATGAAGGTTCTAGACTAGGCCTAAGGTTCTCAAAATTGTAAAATACTAGGTGACAAGTAAAACAATTAGGTCTTTTCAAATAAAGACAGATATGGGCTCACGTTAACCTCCTCATGTAAATAGCAAATGCAAGCAACTGATCTAGCAGGATTTATTAACCTTGGAGTCCTATGGGTAGGATATCTATGTAATGAACAGGCGAGCAGTAGTATGTAGAGTCAGTTTTTAATGCGAGTGTTAAGGCCTACGTATATTTGCCTACTGATTTTAATTCAGTACAATATCTGGGCGTGTTAACAGTAAATCACAAGTATAAGTCCAGAATTATTGTTCAATCCTATAGGCATGTTGTCTAAGTGATTGATAGTGATAATCGAATTCCGAATCAGTTAGTAGAATCCTATAAGCTTGACTTCTACGAGTGTGATGATTATTACCCTAGAGACATGATTTCTAGGTTTGAACTAGTTTTAACTCTATAGACATGATTTCTATTATCGAACTGATTTTACTCCTATAGACATGATTTCTAGCATTGAGCTGATTTTAATCCTATAGGCATGATTTCATATGAGCAGAAATTTGTACACATTGAGCCAAATATTGATCCTATAGGCATGATTTCTAACACACGTTTATTGGACAGATTGATACACCCAAAGACGGGATTCTCAACAAATCATAGCGTCAATCCTATAGGAAGGATCTCTAATATGTAAACATAACATAGGACTTATAAGCATGATATGAAACAGCACAAATGAGATCCTATAGGCAGGATTTCTACCCGATGAAAATAAGAAACCCTTCCCGATTTTACCAAATACCCCAGAGTTGTTTGTTACAAAATTATTACATACCACATTAATGAATGAATTGCATAATAATGAAATATACTATAGCGAGCCTACAACAAGCCCAAATACATCAAGAACTTCGAGGACCCAGGGCAATGCTCACACTAGAGGACCAAATGCTTAGAAATGATTCAAAGGAGGTTATGAACCAAACCCCAGTGTGTCAGAGTTCACAAGAGTTTCACATGGACCCCGAGAAGTGCTCAAACTGGGGAAGTGAAGGATAGAACCTAAAGGATCTAAGAATAGGAGTTTAAGGCAGCAACACATAAGGAGACAATGGTAAAGGACATATTTTAAAATAGGTTTGATTTTAGAAAAGCCATCATGACAAAGTTTAAAACACAGAATATATAGGTAGAATTGCATTAAAGAGACAAACTGGCAAGATTTGCAAAGTTGTTCATAATAAGTTAAAGTCTAAAAGGCCTAATTAGGCTAAATGCACATGCCAACATTTTAGGACAGCTTTGTTGAATCACAGAAAATATTTAGACAATGTATTAAGGCAAGCAGTCCGATAATCACATGAATCCAAATAGATGCAAAACACATTAGAAGGCAAGTTATCAGGGCACTTGAATGATAGACAAAGGTTTAATAACAATACAAGTTTGTAAAGATTCAAGACTGATTAACTGATGAACATACTAGTATTATCCTAAAGATGCTAAATTCAGGAAAATTTCAGAACTAGCAAAACAACATACATGAAACAAGTTAAAAGACATTAAGTCGACCTCTAAGAGGATTCATATTATTAAAAAATAACCAACCTCATAACTAACAGTATCAATTATAGGACTAAAAGAAATCATAGGAACATAAAAGTGGTCGAATCATACTTAGAATGTACTTTAAACATGTTGGATCATAAACACAGTTCATGGATACATAAAAATGAAATGACAAAAGGATAGTCACTCACCAGTTAGGCAAGAAAACAAGAAATACACCACAATAGTCGAGAGCCCAGAATTACTTGGCCTTGGCTTTCAGCTGGTCAAAACTAGAAACAAACGAGAGAGCCAAAAGAATCAGAACCAAACCCTAAGTTTTCAGTGAGAGTATGGTTATTTTCCGTCCGTCCTAAAGGCGAAGGGGAAGGGATTTAAATAGTGTAGTGGGGATTAAACAAGTAGACAAGGAAATACTGTAAAATCTAACATAAATAAGGAAACCATAGCATGCAGAACCAATAAGATCGGACTTTAGAAAAAATTAGGTAAACCCTAAATTTAGGGAAAACATATATTGACAAAAATATAACGAAAATTGGCCATACAGTAGAATATAGGACGAACATGGTCATAATAATACTTAAAATAAGAAAATCAAACCAATTTTGGTTCGATCTGAAGAGATCTGAAAATCCTAATTTAGGATAAGTAAGAATCAACAAGAGATGCAAAAAATAATCGTACTTACAAAGAGTAAATGATGAGCATAGACGGAATAACAGAAAAGTTAAGGATTTGAACCAACTTTGGTTCGATTCTTACAAGATCTGCTTGCCATGTTTAGGCAAGCGGTATAGAGAAGGACCCAATACTAGGGAGATGTCATATATGGCAAGAATCGGCCATGGAATCCCATATTAAGTGGGATTTAGGAGAAGATTTAAGGGTGTGTGCTAGGGTTTGACAGAGTGATAAGGGGAGGGAGAGAGTATAGAGGCGGCTGGCTGACCAAAATGGTCTCTAGGGTTAGGGGTGAGGTTATAAGGAGAAGTAGAGGGAGTATTATGAGTCGTTTATCAACGGCTGGGGTTAGGTCGGCTCCGGACTGGATTAGGGGGTTTTGGATTGGGATTAAGTGTTGGGCCAAGGGTCTAGGTAGGTGTTTTAGGTAAATGGCTAAGGGGGTTGGTAGTTTAGGTCCAAAATTAGGGAATTTAGGGGCTATTAGTTAAATACCCAATCTAATTAATAAAATAATTTGTAAAAAAATGATAGATAAAATGGTGAAAATATTATTTGTGCATACAAATGATTAACAACACTTATTTATCACTATAAAAGCATAAAATTTATTTTTTGCATAAATAAAGTAATCATAAGTATATAAGGGCTATTATTGCAAAATATATAATTTTAGCCTAAAGATGCAAATATAATTATAATAAATGCATCAAAAATATTTAAGGCTTAATATGAATATAAATGATGAAGTTAGATGATAAAATCATCATAAATATTATTTGTGATGCAATTAATGATTATTTATACGATAAAATATGGGAATAAATTGATTGAAAAATCTTTAAATATTGTGGAAAAATTAGGAAAAATACTTGATGATACTCATGCACTATTTTGAAAGTATATATGCATATTTAAAATATAAGAGGGAATACCAACACCACCCCTTCTAATCCTAACAAGGTAATTGAAGGGGGAAGTTTATCAACAATTACTACTTTACGAGGATTAGGATTTGATGAAGTCATGATTAACTAGAGGAGTACAAGAAAAAGATAGCATAACGAAGTAAGGCAAGAAGACGAAGAAGGAAAGGTTTTATAAAATCGGAAAAAAGGGTTAAGTATTTATAGGAAGACACGACTATTAAGGTTATTATGAAGCGTCAAAATGAAACTGTCACTTCGTGACTGACGCGGTTGCAGGAAAACCCTAAAAGACACTGCGAACTGATGGACCAGTTGTTAAAAGCCACGTGGCATGATCAATTAATAAAAGTGATGAACGTCACATCGGTTCAGAAAAGGATATGATTATATTCGAAAACGGCAGTAGAGAATTCCCGCCATAAAAACTTTCCACTTTCCCGAATACTCAGTAGAGAATATTCAAGAAAGTGGGGAGACTATCTGTATTGGTGGTGAAAAAGAGCTACTGGAATATTAGACTACTGACATGGCATAACGCGTAAGAGCAATAATATAGCAACACATGTCAGTCTTATTTGATAGAATAAGAAAATGCACGGGAGGGAAACGCCCACGAGATAGTACCGAGCCTAATAGTTGGCAAAGACTGAATCAAGACAGTAGAAAGGGAAGATTCAGGAACCTTCAATCAATGAGGAGGGGAATCAAAATCGGAATCGTTACAGAATCCTCGTGGACAGTTACGATTACCAATTATAACGGATCATTAATACCATTAAAGATGATAATGATTTAGCCATAAATGGAAGGAAACGTTGTATGTGTAAACCTCTATATAAGAGGAGAAAATTTTACTTGTAAGGATATCTAAGATAATATTGGAATATATTGACTTTACTTTTCTGTTTTTCTCAAAATTCTCTACATTGATTTTGCTATCAATTATTTCCTTATTTATTCTTGTTATTTTCCTTTGATACCATTGAGAAAGTGGGGCAAAACTTAGTTATCAAAATGCCGTTTTTTTCTAAAATTAATCTTTGACCAAAAGATATATTTTTGGTTAAACAGCTGACATGACAAAATTAGTATTCCTACACTTTCCTTGGGCGCGTGAATCGGTCCAAAATAATTTTTTTCCTCCTTTTTCCTATTACTCTCACCAGTGTCAGCCACCATCTTTCCACCACTATTGCCACCATCCTTCTCCTTTTTTAACACAGAGTTGTCAAATGAGGTAAAATGTCATCTATCTTATTCACCAAAAGACTCGACGTATTCTTAAATGAAGATCTGGAACTGCAGATTGAAGCTTCTCCCTTGGCCATGTATAACAGTGAATTTTGAGAAAAGGATGACTCTGTCACAAATTTGAAGTCTTTGGTTCTTTTTTTTTCTTTGGGATCAATTTAGAGTCAAAGCCACATGGTTTTTTCTCATTAGTCGTTTTTACCACGTCATGTATGTGAAGCCTACACATTTTGTTTATTTTACTTGTTAGTTATTTTGTGCTTAATATGTACACTTTGAATAGGATTTAAACGCTTTAGTTAACGTGTCAAAATAAAAATTGAAATCAAATTTTGGGGATCATTTATGTATTTGGCCAATAATTTACAGTTTCTTATTCACTCCCCTAAAACTACAAGAATTATTAAAGGTTTTAGATGAGCTAGAAGGCACACTAATTAGATGAGATGTGCAGGGACAAAATCTTGTCATATCCTGACATAGAAGAAATTGGATTCCCAGGAATATCAAAGCTTCTAGTGCAAAAGGAAAGAAAAGAAAGAAAATGAAGGTAACCAACTTAATTAAATTGGAGAGTCATTGCCGTTTTGTAAAATGATATAGCGCATTTTCGTGACAACCATCAATAATCAAGATGCTTATGGCGACACGTTGTTTCTTAAAGGACATAACACTTATATTTAAGTAGCAAGTTCCATTTTGATTCTGAATGTGGTCATTTTAATGAAGTGATGTCTTGATATTGACAAGAAACTAACTTCCTTTGAACTTACCAAGCACACTTAATACATTCCAAATTAAGCTCAATGATAATATGTATGCTTGAGCAGTTAATCTGACATTTTTAGGTTAATTCTTCAAAAAAGGAAAATATAAGAAATTAGAATCACTCCAAACCTGTATGAGTATTATTACTCAAATCTGCTAAATTTTATGTAAATTTAATTTGTTGGCGTTCTAATAAACTTGTGCGCAAAAAAAAAAAAAAAAAAAAAAAAAGACACTTGTGCTCCCGGTCATGCACCAATAATAAGTGCATCGTAGGTGCTTTTTATATAAGGTTTATTGCTTAACGATGGTTACTTAGGATGTATGTATATCCTTATCTCGATTTATCACATAAAGTAGGTAAATCACTGCAGTTCCCTTTCAATATTTTTTTTGGCACTTTTTCCTGTTGAAGACCATTTGTGGGCACGTGATTTTTGCCTCACATGAACTACTCTTATATAATTCCAAAGAATTAGATTTTTCTTTTAATTATTTGTTATTTTAGGAATTATTGTAAAATTTTATGATTGTTTGCATTTTTGTGTGCATGCTTAATCTTATTTAATTCATAAAAAATACAAAAATACATTGCATTTGCATTTAGGATTTAATTTTAAATTTTTTAGATTAATTAGTAATAGTTTGTTTTACAAAAATGAAAAAATCACAAAAATAACTCATTTTTTTGCATTTTTAATTTTCAGCTTCGAATTTTGTAGTTTTCTTTTAATTTGATAATTAATTAGTTGTTGTAAATATTGCTTTTATTAATTAATATATTTTGGTAGGATAATTTGGGTTTTAGAATTAATTTAGGTTTTATTTTAATTTGAAAAGAAAAAGGAAATTAGAAGTTGAAAAAGAAAAGAAATGGAAATAAAAGAAAGTCTGTTTTGGGCCTTTTCAATCAAGTTCCACCAAGTCCAAACACTTTCCCCCCTCAAATACCCGCTCAAACCGGCCCAAACCCATACCTCCAACCCGGTCCGCCTCTTTTGTTAACCAAACGACCCCGTCTCATGTCTTTTAATCTGAGCCCTTGATCTCTTTCGATCAAACGGTCGAGAACTGACCTTGTCGACAGTATAAGACTGTCCGAATCCGTAACCCCCCCCCCCCAACTCATATCTCTCACTCCCCATCTCCCTCTTCAAAGACTAACCTAAACCCTATCGCCGCCCCAATTCTCCAGCCGGCGGCGCCGCATCCAATCCACCCCAAATCTACACCACAAGACCCTCACATTATCCCCTTTCCCAATCCCCAACCAATTTTCCTCGAATCTGTCCATAACCCCTCGAATTGTAAATTTGAGTTCGAATCCTAAAAGTCCAAAATCAATTTCCGTTGAACCCGTTGGCATGCATGACCATAGGCTTCTGTTTCTTTCGAGTTTGAAGTTTGATCCAACGCAAACTGATCTTATTCAGTTGTTCTTGACAAAGAACAAATGATTAACATTAGTTTCGTTTAAATCAATGTCTCTAGTGGGTTTTGATTTTGATTTGTTAAGTTTTCTTCTTCTCTTTGTCCGTTCTTGTTGTTTCACTGTCTTATTTCTCTTCTTTTCCTCTCCTTTTCTTTAGTTTTTTTTTTACTTTGAATGAAATTTGAGCAAGGTCCTGAACCTAGGTTCCCTTTAGATTAATTTTGTGTTCAGTTTTCTTTTTCAAATCTTAAAAGCTTGTTTTCTGATTTTCAGTGGTCTGTTTAGTTTTATTAATGTCATGCTTAAACCTCTGATTTTGCCTTTTGTTTTAGTCACATAGTTTAATTTAATTAGGTTGTTTCGATTTAATAACCTAGTTAATTCTATGCCCATTTGTATTATTAATTGGTCACATAGTTCAAATTTTTAATTTTTGAAATAATTCAAGTGTTTGTGTTCTGCTGTTTCCCATATGCTTAATGAATTTAGTTGGATTAGTTTATTGTTTGGGCTTTAGGTCGTTTCTAACCCATTTGCAAAAAGCAGCCCGTTCATTTTGGTTTAAGCTATTGGGTCAACTTGACCCATGAGGTAGGCTGGGGTAAAAATAGGGTTCTTAAGGGTTAGTTTAGGAATTATAGGCTAGGGAATCTCTTATAACTAACTTAGGAAGCTGCCTAGAAGATGGGATTGGGACTAATTTAGAAAGCTGATTTTCAGACTAAGGACATATGAGCAAAAATGAAAATTTGAAAAGGGGTAAAGGGCAAAAACTTGACTCATTTCTGTTGTCCTAAAAGCTCCTTATAAAAGCATTGTTTCTTCACACACAAGTCAGATTTTGGAGATTGAAAAATACTAAAAAAATGGCTGAGCTTTAAAGACTTTGAAAGAATATTAAAAATTCTCTACATTTCTTTGGTCAAAACTGGTCTAATTATGCCTTAGAACTTCTTAGCTAATCAGATTTTCGAGACTCTGTAATTTGTTGTTCATTTGGGCTCTTTACTGGTTTGAAGAAATGGATTTTTATTTGGTGTTACTGGTTTTTGAAGTTGATTCTGTTTGCTTCTGCTATTAGCTGACTCTAGGCACATTTTTGGTTTGTTTTTGTTGTATCCAGGTAATTTTCCAAACCATGGACAACAAGTTGATTGTGAACATACATTTCGAGTAGAAAACTGATTGAATACAAGCCATATTTGAACTTATTTCTTCTGTTGCTTCTACTTTTTTAGCATTCTGTAGTAAATCATGTGCTATACATGTTATTTAAGCTTTTCTCTTGCTATTCATATGTTGTGAAAATGAATCTATGTTGTTGAGAGTATTGGTATGACATCTAGATTTAAGTAGATATTGTGTTAATTTCTGGATTCTGTTACTGTGAGAAATGAGAAAGGAGTTAGCTGAACTATGGTTCAAATGAGTTGAGGTTCTGTTCTTATGGTTTGCAAAGTCATTGAAATGCTTATTTGGACATGTATGGATCATGAGATCACTGTAATAGAAGTTTTAGGCTAGGCTATATACTTTTTGCTTCATATCTGTTCAAGTTGTGAGAATCAGTGTTTGTATTTTAGGGACTTGTTTGAATTCGTTAAAGTGATATGGTTAAGCATGAAATCAGAATTGTCTTGTGGGGTTTCATACTAGCAAATGCTTTTCTTTGCTTGGAAATCATGTTTACTGTTATGGACTTTGTTAGATTCCAAGAGTTAAGTTTATTGTGTCGAAATTGTTGTAGCATAAGGGTTATATTTAATTATGGAATGAAATTTAGCATTATGAATGTGCCTTGTGTTTGTCTAAAGCTATAATGTTATTAGTAATCATTCTGCTCTTCAGAGTTGCATGAAGAAATGTAGTTTGGATCCATTCATTGGCGTTGATCCATGTAACTGGGCTGCAACTCCTGGCCTAGTTATAAAATGATGTTCTGTTTGTCGTTACGTGGTATGGGCTTTACGTGAGCCCACTCCTTTCTTTGTGGTTGGACGCATAAATGCTCCAAATAAGCAATTGGTCCTGCTGTTGGTTTAGGCCCCTTCCCATTTGCTTGAAAATCGGAGTCCAAATTCCCTTAGTGCTTAATTAATTAGATTTGAGGCGCCATAATAAGTAAGATATAGTTTACGGCCCTCAAAAGCTTAATTCAACCTTTCTTTAAAATTGGAATCAAGGTGTGACGTACCAAATAAAATCGCAAATCTCATGTTCCTCATTAAATTAATTTTTACCCTTAGAAATCGAGATGTGCCATTTAGTTGAATCTTCAATGGCCTTCGCAAACCTTATCAGTGCGTAGTTGCTTTAGGCGCATTATTTAAATTAATTTCCTTAAACTTGGGTGTGCATTTCATGTGACCCAAATACTAATCTCGACAACGTTAAATAAAATATGTCGTAGACTGCGGGTGCATTTCATGTGGCATGGTTCATGATGTGTTTTAAATAACGTTGAATCCTCCTAAAAGGTGTTTTAAAATAATTAAAAGCGGTTAATAAGTTAAAAATTGTACCATAGGCTAAAACATGTATTAAATCAGATAATAAGCGAATTATAACAGTTTAAGAGATCGTGCTAGAACCACGAAATCCGGGGGTACCTAACACCTTCCCTCGGGTTAACAGAATTCCTTATTCAGAATTTCTGGTTCACAGACTTCAAAAGGAAAGTCGAAATTTCCTCGATTTGGGATTTAAAATAAACCGGTGACTTGGGACACCAAATAAACTATCCCAAGTGGCGACTCTGATTAAATAAATAATCCCATTTCGAATAATGTCACTTTAATTGAAAAAATTCCCTTATATGCCCTCGGGGTGTAAAAAAAGAGGTGTGACAGCTCTGGCGACTCTGCTGGGGACCCAAACCCAGAACTTCAGTTCTAGGTTCAAGAATTTGAGCTAAGAATAACTGTTATATTTGGCTTTATTTATTATCTGATCTTTTACATGTTTGAGCCTAATATGCTAAATGTTGCGTTTTACCGCTTTGATATTGTGTGAACTGTATATGAACTGCTACGAAACCCTTCTTCTCTCTGAGTCTTCTAAATGATCTGGGGAGTGTGCACTTCGTGTGACTTCTCTTCTGTTAGAGTCTTATCCAATTTTAGAACGAGGTTCGGACAAGTTGCAAAGCCGGTGAAGCTTCTGTATTCCCGGTACGCTGCCCCCCCTCGGCTCGAGCTGTCCGCCCGGGTAAGCCAGGTCTAGAACAATACACCCAGGTTTTAAACCTAGTATAACAAAACCTCATTTTGTATCCCTAGTAGGAACGTTTGTTTGCATCATGTGCACTTGACTTTGGAGACTCAACACAGGGGTTGGGTCTGTCTAGGACAGGTGTACCCGAAATGAAAAGACCATCCTGATGCATCCTACTTGCTACCTGTGCATTTATTTGCTTCGAATTTGCATGTTGACCAGCTTATGAATAATAGGAGAAAAGTTGGAAAAAAAGAAAAGTCAATATGAGGGCTAAGAGAGATAATTGCATGTTTTTGAAAAAACCAATGTCCAAAAAATATATATGCCGAAGCTCTGCCGAAATTTTGAAAAAAAAAAGAAAATCTTGTTTTTTTAAATAGATGGTTTTGTTTTTATTTTGTCAAATCTGCCCGAACTATGCCAGTTTGATTCTCACCGGATATGGGATACGCAGGCAACCCCCATCGTGTCCAACTTTATTTTTGCAAAAATAACCCAAAAGAACAAAAACTTTATAGTTTTGTCATAAATAAGTAAGGTGATGCCATTCTTGCCTAAAATAGCCAAATGCCCCTAAAAGGGCGCCGGAAGGCTGTTTTTGCAAGAACAACCACCTATGATTTCATTTTTAAATTTTTTGGCCAGTTAGCAAACACAGCCTTAAAATCTTCTTCCCCGTAGTGCTGAAAGGCCATATTTGCAAAGCCGGGTTTTTATTTTTAAATACAAATTGTGAAAAAATGTTGATAACTTTTCTTGAGTCAAAAGGAATCGTGATATTTTTAATTGAATTACCCTAATAAATGTGCAGGATGAGCACAAATGAAAATGAACCCTTCGCAGTACTTAAGGAAATCCTATTACAGCTCCATATGTGGTGGAACAACTTAGGAAAGTTCAGTAGAGGGACTGTGGTAAATGTTTTGGGCGGTCTCACTGGACTTCTGGAAATCAAACCGAGATTGGACGTGATTGAAGCCTTGATACCTTTCTAGGATCCTACTCGCAATGTATTCCGCTTTTCTAATTTTGAGCTCACACCCACGCTAGAGGAAATTGCGGGTTACGCTGGCCTTAGTGAAAACCTTAAAAGTCGGTACCCAGTGTCACTGAGAACAATATCTCCTCACAAGTTTCTAGATATGTTGAGTATTAGTCGGGATATTCATGATGGGAATTTATCTGAAGGGTTTTGCACTTTCCAATTCTTGTACCAACGCTATGGCAATCCCCAAGGTTTTGAAGCACCGAATACTGGTCTGACCCATGCAGGAAACAAAGATAAATGGGAGGCACGACGTGGTTTGGTTTTTATAGTAGCATTCTTGAGTGTTATAATCTGTCCGCGAAAAGACGGCAACATAGAATTGGGCCTCGTGGTAATGGTTGATGTCGCAATCAAGAAAGCTAATAGCACCCTGGTTCCAATGATCTTGTCTGAGATTTACCGAGCTTTGACCATCTGCTGAGAAGCAAGGGTGTAACCTACTACTACAACTGTAGATACAGGAACATCTTTGCCACCGTGTCGGGTATATGAACTACGACATGACTGATTTGGATTGCATCGAAGAATTTGAAAGGCGAGTGGTGGGTGTTGAATTTCCAGAGGATACCGAGGCTTGGTTTACACACTTGAGTTCTTTAAATTTGGATAAAATTAAGTGGACTTTCGGATGGCTCCCTGTGATCGAAGTCGTATACATATCAGCCGAAGTGTGCTATATTCTCCTAATGGGTATCCAAAGCATTCAGCCATATGCTCCTCACAGGGTTTTGCGCCAATTAGGCAGGTTTTAACCTGTTTTCCATGACGAAGATCTGAGTGGACAAGTCGTCGAATTGGTCCCAAAGGTTGTGTTCCAGAAGGAAGAGTTCACCAAGTTTGGAATGAGTGGAGATTTCTCGAACCTAAGACTATGGTGCGGGATTTAGCTAAGGGTGAGGTAGACCCCAATTACATGATTTGGTTCTGATATACGTTAAAAGAAAGAATTGAGCCCAAGTCATAAAAGAAGGAATACATTATTAAAGGGTTGTATCATGCATATTTTTCAAGCCTATGAAAGGCTAAACAAGATAACTAATACCATGAACCACAAATCGGAAGATAGCTTAAGCCTTTATTAAGGTTGATCAGAGGGGAGAGAAAACTGAAGAGTTACATCAACTAAGTAATCAAGAGTTTGATTATTCGACCCAAAAAATTAGAAACATCATGATCGAGAACATTGCAAGATCTCCTTTAAAATCAAAGGTACGAGAGAGATGGTACAACAACCACAGTCTATAACGGCACTACGATAAAGCCATTAATAAGAAGTCAGTATGAAGCTTCCACTAGATTATAGTATTATAATAGAGCTTCAAATTGTGGTGTGAATCATACCTACGTAGATGGGAGATTATGAAAGAGATAGAAGATACGAAGTAAGGTAAAGGTGAACAACGTACGAGATACTCAAATGCAAAAATTTGTAAATAGTCCATACTTCGGATAAAAGGCTATAAGCACGGGGATCCAATAACCGGGAATGATAGCGGCATCGTCATCGGTGTATCTTCCAGCCTATGGTTCCTAAGTACTGAGAAATCTAGATAAGAGAGTAGAGAAGAGTTGGAGACGATGTGATGTCTCACTTGATGTTCTAGAATAACATAAGGAAACCTATGGTGCAAGCAAGATTGAAGAAAAATTGCAAGTAGTATAAATGGATATGTATAGGTCGCAAGCTAAAGTATGGTAGAGTGACAAAGTTCTAAGAAAACATGAGTAAGGATGAGGAAAGGCAAGTGAAAAAGTGATGATAATGGATAAGTCCTCGGGATTTAGTCCATGGAAACAAGAGAGATAATGGTTTTTCTAAGTTATTTAAAGTTCAGTATAGCCTGAATAAACTTAAAGGAGTCTAAAATTAATAGCATTTAGAAGGAATGAAATACTGACCTGGTAATAAAATGAGGGTATAATTGTGACAAATAAAGGCTGATGTTTGGGCCTTCGTTTGAATAATGATTTGAAAAAAAAGAGAAGGAGAAAAGATTTTGCTGGCGGCAAAAAATTAAGATATCCCCATAAAGTGAATCACATTGAGACACTATGAAATACGATTATGGGAATCACTTCGAATATTCCTTGATGTAACGTAACCCCTAGGGAAAAATTATTACATAAGAAGTTTCAAGATATCAGTGGTATATTGTAGATAAATATTGAGGTGAATCAACAATGGATGAACAAAAGTCACAAAGTATGAGATGAGATTAGGCTGTCATTCTAAAAATGAGCAGTAATGAGGAAGCATTAAATGAATAAAATTTATACATATGGAATAAGCAACGAGAGTAAACTGGATTTAGTAGCATACCTCAGCAACGATAAATTAAAGTAAGAGTTATGGCAGTAAATTCATACAGATGGCTAAACTGACCTATACGATGAGATATAGCAATATTTGTGAATTCAACAAAGTACCGAGCGAAGAACTTCAGTATACTCATAAATGCCCAAAGGGATGTGACGACCAGGCCAGTCATTATAAAAATTTTTACCTCGATCCCCTATCAATTGTTTTCCCTGTGTTTATTTCTGCTATTTTGATTTACCAGGATGTTTGGTTTTGAGTTTCGGAGAGTTTTGGAACACTTAGTCCCTAAATGAGAGCTTTAGTGTTGGAAAGTTGACCGTAGTCAGAACAATATGAAGACGGCCTTGGAATGGAATTCTGACGGTTCCATTAGCTCTGTTCAGTGATTTCGGGCTAGGGACATGTTTAGATTTTGATTTGGAGGTCCGTAGCTAATTTAGGATTAAAATGTCGAAAGTTAAATTTTTGAAGTTTTCGGTTTGATAGTGAGATTTTGATCCGAGGGTCAGAATGGAATTCCGGAAGTTGGAGTAGCTCTGTAGGGTTGAATGTGACATGTGTGCAAAATTTCAGGTCATTCGGACGAGGTTTGATAGTCTTTTTGATCGAAAGCGTATTTTTAGAGTTTTGAAATTTTTAGGCTTGAATCCGTGGTTGATTCGTCATTTAGATGTTGTATTAGGTGTTTTAAGGAGTGGTATAAGCTTGGACAGTGGTATTAGACTTGTTGGTGTCTTTGGGTGAGGTCCTGGGGGCCTCGGGTTGATTTCGGATGGTTGACAGAAGGATTTTGGAGTTTGGAGTTGCAGCTTCAGTTGGTTTTCGGTCATAACCGCAGTTGCGAGTGTGGGACCGCAGGTGCGGAGCCGCAAAAGTGGCATTTGGCATCACTGAAGCTGAAATGGGGAGGTTCAACAGGAGCCACAGAAGCGGTAGAATTTCCGCAGGAGCGGTACCGCATATGCGGATGGGGAGTCATAGATATGGAATCAGGCTGAGTTAGTGATTGTCGTAGATGCGACCATTGGTCCGCAAAAGCGGGACCGCGGATGCCGAAATCACTGGGCAGAAACATATAAATACTTGCCTTTGCGAAATTTAGCCATTTTTCACCTCTTTTCAAACGGGAAGAAGCTTGGGGAGCACTTTTCAAGAGGGAATTTCAGAGGAGTTCATTGGGGTAAGGTCTTTGGTCCCTAAACTCGTTATTGGAATGATTTTTATCAATTTAAGCATGAAAAATTAAGGAAACTCAGTGGTAATTTATAGGTGAGGGCTTGACTAGTTAGAGGCCTTTGAGTGATGATTTGAGGGACCAATTGAGGTCCGATTTTGGTACTTTTAGTATGACTGAACTCATGAGAGTGTGAGGATTCTGGAAATGTCAATTTTACCTGATTCCAAGACATGTGCCCGAGGGACATTTTGGTTATTTTACCTAATTTCGTGTATTAGCTTAGAATTGCTTTGTAGAATCAGTTACTTCAAGTGTTATTTACATTATGAAATTGAATTGACTAGATTCAGGCCATTTGGAGTCAAGTACTCGTGGCAAGAGCGTGGTTTCGGATTGATTTGAGCTGGTTCGAGGTAAGTGGCTTACCTAACCTTGTGTGGGGGACCTTCCCCTTAGGATTTAGTATATTTGATAATTGAAATGCCCTGTATGTGACGTGACGAGTTCGTATTTGAGCTAATTGTTGAAAATCCGATTTTCTTTAAGTAATATCAATAGTGTTCCTTTTTCCTGTTTCATTTTACTTGCAATTTAAACCTAAAGCATGTCTACTTGACTTAACTATTTATTTGCATAAACTGCCTTAACTGAATTATGTGAAGCATGTTAAATTAGAATTACCTGTTTTACTTGGTACGAACTTGAGATTAATTGAGTATTCTTGTGTTGCTGCTGTGTATTTTACTTTGGGACTATGGGACGACATCCCGGGAGATCCCTTGTACGTATTTATGATTTGATCTGAGGTGCGGGATACCAAGAGGTCCCTGACACATGTATTGAGGATACCAAGAGATCCTCGGAATACCAAGAGATCCCTGGCATATATTGAGGATACCAAGATATCCTTGGGATACCAAGAGATCCTCGGGATACCAAGAGATCCCTGGCATATATATTGAGGATACTGAGAGATCCCCGTTTATCATCCTTGTTATGAGGGGTATTTCCTTGTGATTGTCTTTATCTCTATTTTAGTTATTGTATTCCTTATTATTCTGTATTAAATTCTCACTGTAGATTCTCACTTGTACTGTTTATCTTACTATGTCATCTCTATATTTATTTAATCTCAGTAGGGCCCTAACCTTCCTCGTAACTACCCGATCGAGGTTAGGCTTGGCACTTACTGAGTACCGCTATGGTGTACTAATGCCCTTTCTGTGCATATTTTTCATGTACAGATGGAGGTACTATGACTCAGTCCTATGATCCTTGAGGCGAGGCGACTGCTCTAGAGACTTTGAGGTATATCTGTTGCGTCCGCAGACCGAGGAGTGCCTTTCCATTCTATCTTGTAGTGACAGCCCTTCTATCTTTTCTGTTGATGTAGACATTCCGGAGTTAGAGCATTTTATTATATTCGTAGCTTGTGATTCATGGGTTTCTGGGTTTTGGAAAAGCTGTATTAGTTTATGAGAGTTGGTACTGTGTATGCTGAGTGGCACTTTCAAATGCTGTTTTATTACACTATTTCTATTTTAAATTGTTTTCTTTTCTTCCGCAAATTTGATTTATCTTTCGCATTTTAGGCTTACCTAGTCGTAGAGACTAGGTGCCGTCATGATGGTCCACGGAGGGCGAACCGGGGTCGTGAAAAGTTGGTATCAAAGCTCTAGGTTCATAGGAGTCATGGATCACAAGAAAGTTTATTAGAGTCTCGTTGATCGGTACGGAGACGTCTGTACTTATCTACGAGAGGCTGTGTAACTGTTAGGAAAATTCCACTTCATTTGATTTCCTTGTCGTGCGAGATTTTGATATCACAATTCTAAACTTCTATATTCTACTCTCTCATAGATGGTGAGGACATGCGCTACCCGAGATGATCAAGCACCCGTGCCACGTACTACAGCCGTTAGAGGTTGGGGCCGGGGTAGAGGCCGAGGAAGCGCACGTGGTGCAGCTTGGGCACCCGCGCGATCTGCAGCGAGGTACCACCAGTAGTTCCAGATGGAGTCCAGGCACCTGATACGCCTACTGCTACTACTACTCCAGCACTTCAGGAGACTCTGGTACAGTTCATGAGCATGTACACCACTTTGTCTCAGGCAGGGTTGCTTCCCCGGCTGCAACTACGTCTCAGGTCGAGGGAGGAGCACAAACTCACAGCGCCCGCACTCCTGAGTAGCGAGCACATGTAGAGCAGGTCCCTGAGATTATTCCTGTACAACCTGCAGTCCGAGATCAGCCCGAGGATAGGGCAACGGCTTCCGAGGATGAGCAACTGAGGCTTGAGAGGTTCAAGAAGTACAAGCCTCTTGTATTCAGTGGTCTAGCATCGGATGATGCTCTGGGATTTTTAGATGAGTGTTACCGCATTCTCTGTACCATGGGTATATCAGGATCGAGCAGGGTTTCCTTTATTACTTTCTAGCTTCGAGGATTCGCCTATGAGTGGTGGCGCACCTATGAGTTACAAATTTGGATGAGGCATCCTCACTGATGTGGACTCATTTTTCAGATCTGTTCCTGAGAGAGTATGTTCCTCAGAGCCTCAGGGAATCATGGCGCATAGAGTTTGAGCATTTGCGCCAGGGTGCTATGACTGTCTCAGAGTATGCTGTCTGTTACACTAGTTTGGCTAGGCATGCACCAGGTCTAGTATGGCTCGTGAGTTGGAGGTGGATATTTCTTATCAATAGGTGGTGAGAATTGTTAGGACGATTGAGGGTATGCATGCTAGGGAGAGAGAGAGAGGAGAGGGAGGCCAAGAGGTCTCGAGAGTCGGGCCATTATTCTGGTACTTGTGCCCCAGTTACAGGTCGTCATGGTAAGGGTTATATGAGTCGCCTTGTTCATTCAGCTCTTCCGGCAGCCAATGGTATTCCAGCTCCTCTAGGCCTTAGGAGCCTTATTATGCACCTCTGGTTTCTAGCACACCTCCTGCGCGGGGTGCTTTCAAAAGTTAGTCCAGCAGACCTGGCCCGAGCCAGCCATTGCCACCACATCCTCCCAGAGCTTGTTTTGAGTGTGGTGACACACGCCATGTGGTGAGGGATTGCCCTAGACTTGGGAGGGGTGCACCTCCACAGACTTCTCAGCCATATCGTGCCCCGCAGAGTTCTCAGGCTATGATTACAGCTCTAGTTGCTACCCCACCAGCTAGAGGTGGAGGTTGGGGAGGTAGAGGTCGCCCTAGAGAGGGAGGCCAGTCCAGATACTATGCCCTTCCTTCCCATGCCGAGCCTGTTTACTCCGTTCTGTCATCACAAGTATTATACTGGTTTTTCATAGAGATGCATCGGTTCTATTCGATCTAGGCTCCACTTACTCTTATGTGTCTTCTTATTTTGCTCCATATTAGGGTGTACCTAGGGATTCTTTGAGTTCCCTTATTTATGTTTATGCTCCTGTGGGAGATTCTCTTGTTGTGGATCGCATTTATCGGTCGTATTTGGTTGCTCTTAGTGGTTTTGAGACCAGAGTCGATTTATTATTGCTCAGCATGTTAGATTTTGATATTATCTTGGGCATGGACTGGTTATCACCCCATTATGCTATTCTTAATTGTCACGCCAAAACCGTGATACTGGCTTTGCCAGGTGTACCACATATTGAGTGGATGGGTACTTTAGATCACACTCCCAGCTAAGTTATTTCTTTTCTTAAAGCTCAGTGTATGGTTGAGAAGGGGTGTGACGCATATTTATCCTATGTGAGAGATGTCAATATTGATACCCCTTCAGTTGATTCAGTTCCCGTAGTACGGTGATGTTCTAATCATCAATGCTACACAAGAGGGGGAGCGATTTGTGTGGTACCCAATTTTTGCTCTAGAAGAACCCGGTTCTTCTAGGTGTTCTAAATACTGTTTGCGGAATAATAAGTACATAAAATAAAGAACACAAAGATTTTTACGTGGAAAGCACCTGGCTCAAAATGTGAAAAAACCATGACCTACTACTCAGTAAGATTTTCCCAAACTTCCACTAAAATCACTGAGCCAAAACAACATTTACAAAACTCTTTGTAAACCTAAGGATTAACTCTAATCTCGTTGTGGCACACAGTCTCACCTATTACGACAACTTCAAGTTAGCTATAACTTGAACACTCTAAGTACCTAATACAATTGCTTCTATGAAAGCTGAAAGATACAATTTTAAACACCTACTACAATTACACTAGAATAAAAGAAAGACACAATGGAACTGGTTCTTCTATCTCATTCAAGTAGCTTCAGGAGTGCACACTTAAATCTCATATAAATTGCTTGCAAAATCGCCTTGCTCTTTTGCTCTCAATTTAGTTTAACTTCTGCGTTTGTGCAATACCTGTAAAAGAGAACAATCACTGTCATTTAATAGGTTAGTAATCAGAGTTTGATTGGGACTCAATTGCTGATCTTCTATCGTAATTGAGTCCTTGAAGATCTCAAACTCCAACACTATCTTTATCCTGAATTATGTTCTCTTCATATATGGAGACTTTCTTCCCTTATCCAATATGCAAACTTTTCGATCAGATCAGGAGATATTTCTGCTTGATCAGTATGACTTATCTCCTTCACATGCACCTCACATGTATAGGTTGATTATGACTGTGCTTCACAAGATAGACCTGGTCCATGACTGAGTTCATTTGTCATTGTTCAAAACTTCACCTGTTCTTGGGCCAACAAATTCCCCCTTTTTGATGATGACAAACTCTGTGCTTTTTACTGATCAAGGAACCTGTAAGAACTCAGCTTAACCATCAACACTAAACATAGAAAATTCACTTATCATCAAGGACAAGGTTAATTAGGTTATAAATCACTTATTTTATAATAATGTGTAAAGCACAATATCTCTTCCCCCTTTTGGCATCATCGAAAAGTTGCATACACAATGTGAATCCCAGATTTTAATAAGTACTGATGGCCACTGGGGCAACTGCAAGTGCAATCATCAGTAATCAAACAAATATATTTAAACTATCAAGGTCAGAATGATCATTGAACAAGAGAAAACAACATTTGTCATTGATAGAGATATGTTGCCACTAAAAATCCACAAAAAGAAAGAAAAACATTCAAACCATGAGCAAAAAATAGAAAAATCCCTAATCTAGGTCACTGGGGGTACTAGACCAGTTCAGGAGACAGAGGCTAGGAGTCCTAAGGCTTGGTGGAACTGGAGGGTTGAGTTTGGAGAAGATTCAGCATGTTCTGAAGAATTCCGTCATTCTTCTCCTTTTCTTTGGCAAGCACAATTCTGAGACCATCCCTCTGAGTTTCCACTTCAACCACATGAGCCTTGAGCCTAACAATTTTAGCATCCTTAGCTGTACATTCCTGAACCAGGTTCTAACTTTGTTGTTGATGGGTGTCTTCAAAGATGAACCAGGTTCAACTGGGATGGCATTGAATGGATAGTCACAGGCAAGAAGAGTTTTGATGCCAAAGTGTTCCTTGCTCGAGGCCATTTCCCACTTCTTCAGAGGCACATTTAGCCTGTCCAAAACTGTGGTTAGTATGAAGCCATATGGAGTAGCATGAACCTTGGAGCCATTTATGACACTGTCTAGTAGTTTGATAATGAAGGCAGGCCAGTTGATTTGCTTTCCTCTCTCCAGGCACTCCATAAGAACCAGATCCATATAGTTAGCAGTGTGCCTTCTCTCATGTCTGGGCAATAAGCACTTATTGACAAATTCAAACACAACCTTGTGCTTAGGCCTCATCTCACTTTTCTGCACAACCCTTGCTTCATTTACCTCCTCTGAATCACAAAACCTCTTGGTGATTTCAAGGGCAGTAGGGAGGGAGTCCAGGCATTGACACCTTTGCCTAGTATAACCCTTTAAAGGGTATGTCCAAGATCTCTCCTAATTTCTCTGCATCAAACTGCACTTGGACTCCCTTCACCAGGCTACTAACAACTCCATCCTTAACAACAACATTTGCCATGAATTTAATCAAATCATTTATGAATAGCCTACCATCCATCGGAAGGACCATGTCGTTCCATCCCCAAGCAACTAAAGCATCCACCAATCTTATCATCCCTCGTTCTACCAGGTCCTTCAACAATCTACTTTTTAAAATCTTTATTCTGCCAAAAATGACAAGCTTGTCCTGTTCATTCTCAGAATCATTTTCTTCTTCTTCTCTACCCCAGTCATCATCATCAGAAACTTTTGTTTGTTTAACTTTTATTGCAGATCTTGTCCTCTTGGCTAGTGTGGGTTCAGCAGCCACAGGCACAGAGGAAGACTTCTTGGAGGAAGTCTTGGGCTTTTAGGCTTGGGTGTAGGAACCACTACTATTGTACCCCTTTCTTGATGGACCAGTTCCATCTCCTCTTCCTTAACAACCTCAAAGGATTCTGCAATCTTTCCCTTTCCCTTATCCATTTTCTTTTTCTTACTTTCTTCTAAGGCTTTTTGTAGATCAACTTCACTCTATTTTAACCTGCTTCTTATAGCTCTACCCCTAGGCACTAAAGAGGCAGTAGGTGTTGGGGATGAAGCTTTTCTTTTCTTGGAAGGCTTGAGAACATTTGGGGCTTTTGTTGTGGGCGTTCTGCGTTTCTTTGGGTAATAGCTCGCCCTAACCTTTTTCAGTAGATCAGCCAAGGTCTCTTCAGTAGATGAAACAGGTTCATCTCTCTGTTTGCTCAGATGAACCAACCCCTCAGCAGCTTTTCCAGAACCACTTCCCCCTGACTTCAGGCCACTCGCTTTTACCCTTTCATGTTCAACCCCGCAAATAGCTGGTACTACTCTATTCCTAATTCCCCTCTCTTCACCACATGCACCCTCTCTCTCCTTTTCTTTTTCATAATTCTTTTTATCTCCACTCCTACATTTCTCAAGCAATTCAACATCCCTAATTGGTCCAACCAGAACAAACCTAGTCTCTAAGTTTTCAATCATAGATGAACTTACCTCAGTAGGAAATTCTTGAGTCTTCTCAGAGTCAAAAGACCCATGTCCTTCCCCCTCAGTCGCTGATTGATATGATTCAGACTCAGAGCTGGAGTCAGAATTTAGAGCTTGGCTTTCTTTCATTTGCCTTGCTTTCAACCTTTCATTTAAAGTCTTTATCAAAGCCCCGGATGCTACAGACTTTCGAGTAAGCATTTTCTGCCTCTGTAGTCTAGGATTTGGAGATACACTAGGGGGAGTAGATGAGGATGAATTTGAGGGAGGTGGTGGTGGAGGAGTTCCAGGATTTTCTTGTGGGTTAGACATGGATGTCTATTTCTTGAAAGAGTTTGGGAATTTTGGAGAAGAGGGTAGGTGATAGGGAAAACGAGTTTTTGACGGTTTGGAGATATGATGAAGGTTGTAGAATTGATGTGTATTTAAAGTGAATTCCTCATTTAATAAGTAACGGCAGCCTTTTGTAGTGGTCAAATAAGAGTCTAATCAACCTGAAATTCCAAATTTTGAATGATCTATTTGGCTTCCCTAGATATTAGGCAAAAATTACGGTTTAGAGTTCTAGATGGACGGAACTGGTTCAATGCTAACGAATAGAATTTTCTAGGAATTTGACAAGTATAGGACTTCTGCTCATGATTGAATTATTAATCTTTCCAATTGTGCAGAGTATAGAAAACATACCTAAACTTTCATATAAACCCATACTGATGAACCAATTTCTTCATTTAGAACTCTCTTGAACATGCCTCAAATGTCATAATAGAGAAAATTTTGTAAGAGATCAGTGAGTAATATTAACACATGTCACAAGAGTATACTAATTAAAGTATGAAGATGAGTAAGAATTAATCTAGATATTTACACATGATTAGAATTCCTAGCCAATTTGTTTTTCATTTTTCAATTTTTTTCATTGTGCATTCTGAGCTGGACATATTAGGTGATCTTAATCATCCCTAATTCCAACCTGTTCCTCTCAAAGTTTTCTCTACTCAGTGCTTTAATGAAGATGTCAGCAATTTGTTTATTAGTAGCACAAAATTCTATGGAGATCAATCCTTTCTCATAGTTATCTCTCAAGAAGTAGTGTCTAACATCTATATGCTTAGTCCTCTTATTATGAACATGGTTCTTTGTCATACTTATAGCACTAGTGTTATCACAGAATATAAGAATGCAACCAATGTCAATTCCAAAATCTACCAGCTGCTATTTGATCCAAAGCAATTGAGCACAACAAGATGCAGCAGCAGCATATTCAGCCTCAGCAGTGTATAAGGCCACTGAATTTTGCTTTTTAGTAGCCTATGATACAAGACATGAACTAAGAAAGTGATCCATACCTGAGGTACTTTTCCTATCTACAAGAAAACCTGCATAATCAGCATCAGCATATCCTACTAGATTGAAATTACTACCTTTAGGATACCAAAGACCCAGATCAGTGGTGCCTTTCAAATATCTTAGTATCTTCTTGACAGTAGTCAAGTGAGACTCATTAGGATTAGCCTGAAAGCAAGCACAAAGCCCTACACTGAAAACAATGTCAGGTCTGCTGGCAGTAAGATACAAGAGTGAACCAATCATACTCCTATACAATTTGGTCAACTGATGAACCAGGTTCATCAATGTCTAATTTAGTGGCAGTTGCAATGGGTGTGTCTATTTCTTTTGATTCTTCCATTATAAACTTTTTGATAAGCTATTTTGCATACTTCTGCTGATGGATCATGGTTCTATTAGGACTTTGTTTGATCTGTAAGCCTAAGAAGAATTTAAGCTCACCCATCATAATCATTTCAAACTCACTCCCCAATAGTTTTGCAAAATAATTACTTAGCTTATCAGTGGTGGACCCAAAGATTATGTCATCAACATTTATTTGTACCACAAGGAGATCCTTACCTTTTTTTCTTAGGAATAAGGTACTATCAATTTTACCTCTATTGTAGTCATGTTCAAGCAGAAATTTGGACAGTTGTTCATACCATGCTCTTGGAGCCTGCTCGAGTCCATAGAGAGCCTTGTCTAATTTGTACACATGCTCAGGACATTCCTTGCTCTCAAACCCTGGAGGTTGTTTCACAAACACTTCTTCCTTTAGGTAGCCATTCAGGAAGGCACTTTTGACATCCATTTGATGAAGAGTGAATTCCATGTGTGCTGCAAAGTCTATGAGGAGTCTTATTGCCTCTAGTCTTGCAACTGGAGCAAAAGTCTCATCCTAATCTATGCCCTCCTCTTGGATGTAACCTTGGACCACCAGTCTTGCCTTGTTTCTTGTAACTGTTCCTTCTTTATCAAGTTTGTTTCTGAAGACCCATTTTATACCAATAACTGATATGTCCTTGGCTCTTGGAATTAGATGCCAAACTTGACTCCTTTCGAACTGATTGGGTTCATCTTTCATTGCATTCACCCAATCTGCATCCTGAAAAGCCTTAATAACATTTTTAGGTTCAATAAGAGATAAAAAGGCATCAAAAGCACGCAGATTCTTTAATTGTGATCTAGTTTTGACTCTAGATGTTGGATCTGTGATAATTTTCTCAATAGGATGAGAACTTTTATACTTGTGAGGTTTCACAACCAACTAATTTCTACTAGATGCTTCTCCCATGTTCTGTTGCTGAGGAACAGGGTCATGAATAGGTTCTTTTAGGGGATTTATTTCAATTCCTCTTTGACTAGTTCCCCCTGTCAGGTTGCCCTAAATGGAAGAACCTGTTCCATCACATGTTCCTTCTTTTGGTGCCACTTTGACTTGTGTTGAGGCTTCAGTCAAATTCTTTACCAATCCAATGACTTTATCTTCTATTAGAAAGAATGTTAGTTTCATCAAATACTACATGCACACTTTCTTCTACATACAAAGTTCTTTTATTGAACACTTTATATGCTTTGCTATGTGAAGAATATCCCAAGAATACTCCCTCATCACTTCTGGGGTCAAACTTACCTAGGGAGTCTTTTCTATTATTGTGCACAAAATACTTGCATCCAAATGTCCTAAGATGGGATATATTTGTTTTTCTCCCTTTAAGTAACTCATAGGGAATCTTCTCTACAAGAGGTCTAGTCATGCATCTATTGATAATGTAACATGCAGTGTTTACAACCTCTGCCCAGAAGCTATGGGGCAGTTTACTAGAGAGAAGCATAGTCATAGCCATGTCTTCAAGAGTCCTATTCTTTCTTTCAACTACTCCATTTTGCTGAGGAGTCCTAGGGGTAGAGAAGTTATGATCTATACCATTTTCATTGCAAAATTCAGCAAACTTAGCATTTTCAAATTCAGTTCCATGATCAGACCTAATGGATGCAAGTTGATTTCCTAATTGTTTCTGGGTTTTTCTAACAAAAGCAGTAAACATGTCAAATGCTTCATCTTTAGATGTTAGAAATAATACCCAGGTAAATCTAGAATAATCATCAACAAGTACCATTACATATTTCTTCCACCTCTGCTTATGATTCTCATTGGACCACAGAGATCCATATGGACCAGTTCCAACGACTTGGTTGTGCTAACCATTTTATTGCTTTTGAAGAATGATATTACTTACTTCCCCCTTGCAAAGGCCTCACAAACTTTGTCTTCCTTGAACTTGATGTTAGGTAACCCTATCACCAAGTCTTTAGAGACTAATTTGTTTAGCTGATTCAGACTGGCATGAACAAGTCTTTTGTGCCACAGGAGGGGATCATTATCCAGCATACTTAGGTAGGTATGTTCATTTTCTGAGAGAGTAGACAAATCTACAATGTAAATATTGTTAACTCTTTTTCCCTGCAAAACAATATTGTCAGTGGTAAGGTTAATCACAAAGAATTTGGTAGAGGTGAATGCTACAAGGTGACTCTGTCACACAGTTGTGACATACTGATCAGGTTGTATTTTAAGCAATCTATCAAGTAGACATTCTTAATAGAGTGAGAGTCTGTCTTACCTACCTTTCCAACCACAATAATCTCACCTTTTTTCCCATTTCCAAATGAGACATTACCTCCCTTTAAGTCCTCGAGTGAAAGAAACTGGTTCTTGCTTCCAGTTATATGTTTTGAGCAGCCACTATCCATGTACCATATTTGGCTACTTCCCTTCACTTGGACCTGCAAAAAGAAATCAGGGGTTATTCATAGGAACCCAAACTAGTTTGGGTCCCTTTCTATAGGAAAAGGGATAAATCAAATTCCTTTTAGCCCACCCAGGCAGCCATTTTTTTCTTGAACAAAAGTTTTGTTCTTTTGACTGGCCTTTTCTTTTGCATTACATTCATTATTGTAATGGCCAGTCTTGCCATAGTGTGTGCAGAATTTGTTCTCAAGAAGAGTGAGGTACTTGCTTTTAGGATCCCATTTAGGTTCTTGAGTCCCATAGCCAAGTCCTCTTTTGTTGCTATTGTGATGTTCTTGTAGCCAGGAAAGTGCATCAGAAGCCTTGTTCCATTTGCAAGTTCTGTCTAGATCTTCTTTTAATACTCTTATCTGCTCATCCTTCCTGTATAGCTCATCCTTCATTTTTCCTAAGTTTTCTTCTAGGGTGAGATGTGTGTGATAAGCTTTCTTCTTTCCTATTCCTAGTTTCAGTTTTAAGTTCTCAGACCTAAGTTCTAGGACACTAGTGTCAAGTTTAAGAACCTGGTTCTTCAACTCAGCATTTTTACTTTCACTCTCATTATCCCTAGACTCTAGATTTTTGCACTTGGATTTTAGGATCACACATACCCCAGACAGATCTTTCTTCTCATTGTTAATTATCTTAGACTCATCAATGAAGTCTAGTAGTAGCTCAGACAACCTTTCTTTAGACAGGAATTTAATCTTGTCTTTGAGATGAATAATACTTACCTCTTGCTCATCATCTGATTCTTCGATAGCCATAAGTGCTTGTTCATCTCCAGCTTCATCTTCTGAGTCCTCATCTAATGTTTCTCCCCAGGCAGCAACCATAGACTTTGTTGATCCTTTGTTCCTTTTTGGTTGAGCCTGTTCCTTCTTCATGTTCCTTCGTTCAGCCCTTTCCTTCTTCTACTCAATTTCCCATTAAGGACAATTCTTGATCATGTGATCAGTCTTACCACATTTGTAGCAACCCTCATTGGTCTATTTCTCATGAGCCCTTGGTTTGTTGAAGGTTGTACCTCTTGAAGAACCCTTTCCTCTCATCAGATACTTTTTGAAATCTCTTGTGATCATAGCTATTTTATCATCCTCCAGATCTGAACCTTCAGCAATTCTGAGAGCCAGACTTCTTTCCTTCTTGGGTGCAACCATTTTCATGGTTTGCCTTCTCAGTTCATAGGCAGTAAGGTTTCCAATTAGTTCATCCAGCTTGAGGGTAGCAATATTCTTTGATTCCTAAATAGCAGTGATTTTGCTTTCCCAAGAGACTGGTAGAACCCTTGTCAAAATCTTCTCAACTTTGTCTTCTTCAAGAATAATCCTTCCAAGAGACTTAAGTTCATTTGTTAGTGTGGTGAACCTTATATATATCTCTTGGATGGTTTCTCCTTCCTTCATGGTGAAATTCTCATATTGAGAATACAGTAGTGTTCCTCCGGACCTCTTCACTTGAGGTGTTCCTTCATGAGCCACTTGCAGAGTGTCCCAGATTTCCTTAGCAGTGGTACAACTTTGAATTCTACTGTACTCATCTAGACCCAGTCCACACACAAGCCATTTCTTGGCCTTGGCATTCTTCTCCCATTTCTTCAAGTCTTCAGCAGTGCAGTCAACTCTTGTCTTTGGCACATCCACTCCTTCAGCATTCTTCTTTGTAGTTGCCAGAGGACCATCAGTGACTATGTCTCAGAGTTCATAGTCTTCTCCTATGATATGATCCCTCATCCTGTTCTTCCATCAAGAATAGTATTTTTTTTTGAAAAGTGGAGGCCTAGCAGTGGATTGCCCTTCCCAGTTCCCAGGTGGTGCACTCATTTTGATCATTTCCTAAGGTGTTAACCTCTTCAAAGATAACCCGCTCTGATATCAATTGATGTTGTAATCGTCAATACCACACAAGAAGGGGGGCTGATTTGTGTGGTACCTAATTTTTGCTCTAGAAGAACCTGGTTCTTCTAGGTGTTCTAACTACTACTGTTTGCGGAATAATAAGTACATAAAATAAAGAACACAGATATTTTTACGTGGAAAACACCTAGCTCAAAAGGTGAAAAAACCACGACCTACTACTCAGTAGGATTTTCCCAAACTTCCACTAAAATCACTGAGCCAAAACAGCATTTACAAAACTCTTTGTAAACCTAAGGATTAACTCTAATCCCATTGTGGCACACAGCTTCAACTATTGCGACAACTTCAAGTTAGCTATAACTTGAACACTCTAAGTACCTAATACAATTGCTTCTATGAAATATGAAAGGTACAACTTTAAACCACCTACTACAATTGAACTAGAATAAAAGAAAGACGCAATGGAACTAGTTTTTCTATCTCGTTCAAGTAGCTTCAGGAGTGCACACTCAAATCTCACATAAATTGCTTGCAAAATTGCCTTGCTCTTTTGCTCTAAATTTAGTTTAACTTCTGCATTTTTGCAATACCTGTAAAAGAGAACAATTACTGTCATTTAATAGGTTAGTAAGCAAAGTTTGATTAGGACTCAATTGCTGATCTTCTATCGTAATTGAGTCCTTGAAGATCTCAAACTCCAACACTATCTTTATCCTGGATTGTGTTCTCTTCATATAAGGAGACTTTCTCCCCTTATCCAAATATGCAAACTTTTCGATCAGATCGGGAGATATTGCTGCTTGATCAGTATGACTTATCTTCTTCACGTGCACCTCACATGTATAGGTTGATCATGACTGTACTTCACAAGATGGACCTGGTCTATGACTGAGTTCATTTGTCATTATTCAACACTTCACCTGTTTTGGGCCAACATACAAGATTTTCCTGATGTGTTTCCAGTGGATCTTCCAAGCATGCCGCCTGATAGAGATATTGATTTCAGCATTGATCTATTGCCGGGCACTCAGCCCATTTCTATTCCTCCATATTGTATGGCTCCTCTTGAGTTGAAGGAGTTGAATTATTAGTTACAGGAATTGCTTGATAAGGGTTTTATTCGGCCTAGTGAATCACCTTGGGGTGCTCCTGTCTTGTTTGTGAAGAAAAAGGATGGTTCTATGTGTATATGTATTGATTATCGCCAGTTGAACAAGGTTACAGTGAAGAACCGTTATCCTTTGCCTCGTATTGATGATCTATTTGACCAGCTTCAGGGCGCACGGGTGTTTTCTAAGATTGACTTACGCTCAGGTTACCATCATTTGAAGATTCGGGAGCCAGATATCCCGAAGACTGCTTTTAGGACTCGGTATGGTCATTACAAGTTCCTTGTCATGTCATTTGGGCTAACCAATGCCCCAGCAGCCTAATACAAAGTGTGTTCCGGCCGTATCTTGACTCATTCATCATTGTCTTTATTGATAATATTCTGGTGTATTCCCAGAGTCGGGAAGATCATCAGCAACACCTGAGGACTGTGCTTCAAACTCTAAAAGAGAAGAAATTATATGCTAAGTTCTCGAAATGTGAGTTTTGGTTGGATTTTGTGGCATTCCTAGGCCACGTGGTATCGAGTGAGGGTATTCAGGTGGATCCGAAGAAAATAGAGGTCGTGCAGAGTTGGCCCAGACCATCCTCAGCTATAAAGATCCGTAGTTTCCTTGGATTGGCAGGTTACTACCATCGTTTTGTGGAGGAATTTTCATCGATTGCAGCCTCTATGATCAGGTTGACCCAAAAGGGTGCTCAGTTCTAGTGGACGGAGGAGTGTGAGGCAAGCTTTCAGAAGCTCAAGACAGCTTTGACTATAGCCCCAATTTTGATACTGCCTATAGGTTCGGGGTCTTATACGGTCTATTGTGATTCCTCGAGGATTAGCTTCAGAGCGATGCTGATGTAGGATGGTAGGGTGATTGCCTACACGTCCAGACAGTTGAAGGTACATGAGAAGAATTATCCAGTCCACAACCTTGAGTTAGCTACCATTGTTCACGCCCTGAAGATTTGGCGTCATTATTTGTATGGTGTTCCCTGTGAGATTTATACTGACCATCAGAGCTTGTAGCACCTGTTCAAGCAAAAGGATATAAATTTGCGCTAGAGAAGGTGGTTGGAGTTGATGAAGGACTATGATATCACTATTTTGTATCACCCGGGCAAGGCTAATGTGGTGGCCGATGCTTTGAGTCACCGAGCAGAGAGTTTGGAGAGTTTGGCTTATTTACCAACATCGGAGAGGCCTATGGTGATGGATGTTCATGACTTAGCTAGCCAGTTTGTGAGATTAGATCTTTCGGAGCCCAGTCGGGTTCTAGCTTGCATAGTTTCTCAGTCTTCCTTATTTGCTCGTATCAGGGAGCGTTAGTATGATGAACCTCATTTACTTATCCTCAAGTACAAGGTTCAGCAAGGTGATGCCAGTGATGTGACTATTGGTGATGATGGAGTATTGAGGATGCAGGGTCGGATCTGTGTACCCAATGTTGATGGGCTTCGGGAGTTGATTCTAGAGGAGGCCCACAATTCACAGTATTCCATTCATCCAGGTGTCGCAAAGATGTTTTAGGATTCGAGGCAGCACTACTGGGCGAGGCGGATGAAGAAAGATATAGTTGGATTTGTAGCTTGGTGCCTCAACTATCAGCAAGTGAAGTATGAGCACCAGAGACTGGGTGGGTTGCTTCAGAAGATAGAGATTTCGGAGTGGAAGTGGGAGGGGATCACCATGGACTTGGTAGTTGGGCTCCCACAGACTTTGAGAAAGTTCTATACTTCTTCGGAGCGGTTGGCGGAGATCTATATCTGGGAGATTGTTCGTCTGCATGGTATTCCAGTTTCCATCATTTCAGATAGAGGTAATCAGTTCACATCACGATTCTGGAGAGCCGTTCAGCATGAGTTGGGTACTCGGGTGGAGTTGAGTACAACAGTTCACCCTCAGATGGACGGACAGTCTGAGCACACTATTCAGATTGAGGATATACTCCATGCATGTGTGATTGAGTTTGGAGGGTCTTGGGATCAGTTCTTTCCATCGGTAGAGTTTGCTTACAACAACAACTATCAGTCCAACATTCAGATGGCACCGTATGAGGCTTTATATGGGAGGCGGTGTAGATCCCTGATGGGTTGGTTTGAGCCGGGTGAGGCTAGATTGTTGGGCACAAACTTGGTTTAGGATGCTTTGTAGAAGATTAAGGTGATTTAGGATAGAATCCGTATCTCCCAGTCCAGACAGAAGAGTTACGCGGACCGGAAGGTTCGTGATGTTTCCTACATGGTTGGAGAGTGGGTTCTACTTCGGGTTTCACCTATGAAGGGCGTTATGAGATTTGGGAAGAAAGGGAAGTTGAGTCCGAGGTTTATTGACCCTTTTGAGATATTGAGGCGTGTTGGGGAGGTTGCTTATGAGCTTGCCTTACCTCCCAGCTTGGCAGGAGTCCATTCAGTATTTCATGTTTCGATGCTCCGGAGGTATCACGGTGATCCATCACACGTGTTGGATTTCAGTTCAATCCAGTTGGACAAGGATCTATCCTATATTGAGGAGCTAGTGGCAATATTGGACAGGTAGGCTAGAAAGCTGAGGTCAAAGAATATTACATCAGCAAAGGTTCAGTGGCAGGGTCAGTCGGTCGAGGAGGAGACCTGGAAGACCGAGCAGGATATGCGTAGCCGTTACCCTCATCTTTTCACTACTTCAAGTATGTCTCTATGCTTGTTCGAGGACGAACGAATGTTTAAGTGTAGGAGGATGTGACGACCCGACTGGTCGTCTTAAGAAATTTCGTCCAGATTCCCTATCAACTGCTTTCCCCGTATTTATTTCTGCTGTTTTGATTTTCCGGGATGTTCGGTTTTGAGTTTCGGAAAGTTTTGGGATACCTAATCCCTAAATGAGAGCTTAAGTGCTGGAAAGTTAACCGTAGTTGAAACAGTGTGAAGACAGGCTCGGAATGGAATTCCGACAGTTTTGTTAGCTCCGTTGGGTGATTTCGGGTTTAGGGGTATGTTCGGATTGTGTTTTGGAGGTCCGTAGCTAATTTAGGCTTGAAATGCCGAAAGTCAAATTTTTTAAGTTTCCGGTTCGATTGTGAGATTTTGATCCGAGGGTCGGAATGGAATTCCGGAAGTTGTAGTAGCTCCGTAGGGTTGAATGTGATGTGTGTGCAAAATTTCAGGTTATTCAGACGATGTTTGATAGATTTTTGATCGAAAGCATATTTGTAGAGTTTTGAAATTTTTAGGATTAAATCCGTGGTTGATTCGTCGTTTTAGGTGTTTTAAGGATTGGTATAAGTTTGGACAGTGGTATTAGACTTGTTGGTGCCTTTTGGTTGAGGTCCCGGAGGCCTCGGGATGATTTCGGATGGTTGACGGAAGGATTTTGGAGTTTGGAGTTGCAGCTTCAGTTGGTTTTCTATCATAACCGCACCTGCGAGTGTGGGACCATAGGTGCAGAGTCGTAGAAGTGGCATTTGGCATCTCAGAAGCAGAAATGGGGAGGTTCAGCAGGAGCCGTAGAAGGGGTAGATTTTCCGCATGAGCGGTACCACATCTACAGAAAGGGAGTCGTAGATGCAGAATTAGGCTGAGTTAGTGATTGTCACAGATGCAATCATTGGTCAGCAAAAGTAGGACCACATATGCAGTCCCAAGGCCGCAGATGCGGAAATCGCTTGGCAGAAACATATAAATACTTGCCTTCGCGAAATTTAGCCATTTTTCACCTCTTTTCAAACGGGAAGAAGCTTGGGGAGCACTTTTCAAGAGGGAATTTCAGAGGAGTTCATTGGGGTAAGGTCTTTGGTCCCTAAACTCGTTATTGGAATGATTTTTATTAATTTAAGCATGAAAAATTAAGGAAAATCAGTGGAAATTTGTGGGTTAGGGCTTGACTAGTTAGAGACCTTTGAGTGATGATTTGAGGGACCAATTGAGGTCCGATTTTGGTACTTTTGGTATGACTAAACTCGTGAGAGTGTGAGGATTTTGGAAATGTCAATTTTACCGGTTTCCGAGATGTGGGCCCGAGGGGAATTTTGGTTATTTTACCTAATTTCGCGTATTAACTTAGAATTTCTTTGTAGAATCAGTTACTTGAAGTGTTATTTACATTATGAAATTGAATTGACTAGATTAGGGCCATTTGGAGTCGAGTACTCGTGGCAAGAGTGTGGTTTTGGATCGATTTGGGTTGGTTCGAGGTAAGTGGCTTGCCTAACCTTGTGTGAGGGACCTTCCCCTTAGGATTTGGTATATTTTATAATTGAAATGCCATGTACGTGAGGTGACGATTGCGTACTTGAGCTAATTGTTGAAAATCCGGTTTTCTTTAAGTAATATCAATTGTGTTCCTTTTTCTTGTTTCATTTTACTTGCAATTTAAACCTGCTGTTAGCTTAGAAAATGCATGTCTACTTGACTTAACTGTTTATTTGCTTAAACTGCCTTAACTGAATTATGTGAAGCATGTTAAATTAGAATTACCTGTTTTACTTGGTACGAACTTGAGATTAATTGAGTATTCTTGTGTTACTATTGTGTGTTTTATTTTGGCACTACGGGACAGCATCCCGGGAGATCCATTGTATGTATTTATGATTTGAACTAAGGTGCGGGATACCAAGAGATCTTTGGCATGTATATTCAGGATACCAAAAGATCCTCGGAATAACAAGAGATTCCTAGCATATATTGAGGATACAAAGATATCCTCAGGATACCAAGAGATCCCTTGTATACATTGAGGATACCAAGAGATCCTCGGGATACCAGGAGATCCCTTTCCATTCTATCTTATAGTGACAGCCCTTCTATCTTTTATGTTGATGTAGACATTCTGGAGTTAGAGCATTTTATTATATTCGTAGCTTGTGATTCATGGGTTTCCGGGTTTTGGGAAAACTGTATTACTTTACAGAGTTGGTACTATGTATGCCGAGTGGCACTTCAAATGCTCTTTTATTACACTATTTCTATTTTAAATTGTTTTCTTTTCTTCCGCAAATTTGGTTTATCTTCCGCATTTTAGGCTTACCTAGTCGTAGAGACTAGGTGCTGTCACGATGGTTCACGGATGGCGAACCAGGGTCGTGACAAGGGACATCTTATAAACTCTACATAGTGATTGGGCACACTTACAAGGTCAAAATTGTACAGGCTGCATGATAAAAGGTAGCAACAATTACGAGATTGGAAAGAATTTCGACTACAAGTTGTGGTGTGAGAAGGAGGCCTAAGGGGGGAATGCCCTAGACTTTGAACTCATTCACAGAACATTCGCCTAGATGGCAAGGGAAGTTCTAAAGTATTCGGAAGATATAAGTTATGAAAATGATAAGTGCATCAGTCAACATTCGAGGACGAATGTTCCAAAGGGGGGAATAATGTTACACCCCGCAGTATTACGTCGGTATTATGCTCTGCAGTGATATATTACGATGATGTTATGCCTTGCAGTATTACATTACGATAATGTTTCGCAGTATTAAGTTACGACAATATTGCACCCAGCAGTATTACATTACGGTGATGTTAGGCTTCGCAGTTTTCACGACCCAATTTTCTAACCCGGTCGTGATGGCGCCTCTCGTGAAGACAAGGCCAGCCAACTAACCCAAATCGTATCTTTAACAATTATTAAACATAAATGAATAAATAAATACATCTTAACGACAATAATAACCAGTGTTTACAGCCCAACATAACCCGACCGGGGTGTCACAAGTCACGAGCATCTAAAGAAATCCTGAACACAATTACAGGGCCAATAATATACAAAATTAAAATCTGAAATTCTAAAGACAATGTCCGGTTCCGCGAACGCTGGCGGTCACCTTGCTCAGCTACAATAGTAATACCTTCAATGAGCTAATATCCCGCTACCGGGTGATCAATACCTACAGCTGCACGTGAGGTGCAGGGAGTAAAGTGAGTACTCCGACCCAGTGAGTAATAAAAGTAACTACAGTCCGAAGATAAGAAAATCCAGTAAAATACACAAAGTAAGCTAAAATCCAAATATACAGCAACATATGGAACTGAGCAGCTAAACAACAGTATAGGTACAAATACATGAATGCAATGTAATGAATATGATGGTACATTCCAGTACCCACTGCGGCGTGCAGCCCGAGCCATTCATATTTATTTATCGTCGATGGCGCTCATTGGGGGTGTGTACAGACTCCGGAGGGGCTCCTACAGCCCAAGCGCAATATCTTGGTCAGTCATTGTTACCTGACCAATTTACATCATACAGTGTCATTGTTACCACTGTTTCAAGTCACTTTATAATCAGTTCAGAAAATAATATAATAAGCCCCTTGGGCATTTACAAAATAGAAGTTTCCAACCCGAAATACATTTAAAATGTCATTTGAGTTTTCAACATTTAGAATTACGGCTAAGTTTGCAAAACAGCATTTAAAACCTTGGACTGAAATTAAATGATATGCAAATCATGCTAAGCAGTAATATTAATCCCCGAAGGATTCTACAAATCGGCACAAGGCCCCAAACATGGCATTAAGCCCAAATATCATCAATACATGTGCATATCAGTTGCCAACATATCATAAGTATCAATACAATGTGTGAATCAGTCGCCAATATACTATAATTATCACTCGGGATGGACCAAGTCACAATCCCCAATCATATACGACCCCGCACCTGCCATGGGATGCGTGTCACGCCTCAATATAGCATTACAATGTGAAAGTCTGGGGTTTCAAACCCTCAGAACAACAGTTGCATTAATTACTCACCTCTAACCGGTCGTAGACTAGTTCGCAATGCCCTTTCCTCTTGAATCGACCTCTTCGCCCGTCGAATCTAGTCAAAACCACAACGAATACATTACAATAGGCTAAGGGAATATAACCCAATCGAAAAGACTCGAAAAATGTCGAAAATCCCGAAATTAGCAAAACACGAGCCCCGGGCCCACTTCTCAAAAAATTACGAAAGTCACATCACCGGATTCCTCGTCTCGCCACGAGTACGTACATATAAAATTTACCAAAATCGGAGTTCAAATGGCCCCTCAAACCTTCATTTTAGAATTTCAATCTCAAGTCCTAATTTCTTATAATTTGGCTATGTTTTCATAGATTTCAAGGATGATTCTTCAATAAAATCATGTATTTAACTCAAAAAACTTGCCTCCAATCGATCTCAGTTGAAACTCCCTTCAATCTCCGTCCAAAAGCTCTCAAAATGACTGAAAATGTGGAAAAATGACCCAAAATCGGATATAAACTCACTGTCCAGTTTTTTCGCAATTACTGTTCACCCGCTCGGTACTGTTACGCGCGGGTTACTGTTCACTGCTGCTAAAAAATGCACCAGCAGCCAATTTAAATTGCAGCACAACCATTTTTCACTAAAATGGCTCTAACTCCATCATACGAACTGGGAATTAGACGATTCTTGTTCCTATGAGTCACAAATAATAATACGCACACAACTCTTCAATCTAAACTCAATTCGAAGCTCATTTGCTCAGTGCGATATCCATTTCGCTCGTTAAACAATTACTCATGTTTCGCGTCAAAAACCTAATCGCGACTTGATGAAATTAGACCAAAATTTCCAGATCAGTCCTATAATTCATTATCAAAATTTCGGAAGTCTCGAAATCAAATTTGGACCTCTAGAACTAAAAATGGACCCTTGGATCATTACATGCTTATGCTCAAAACGGCAAAATCTTCCAAAAACTCTTCCAAAACTTATCCGAGCCTCATGGGACCCCGACCAAAAATGCCAACATAATTCATAACATCATTAAAACCTGCTCAAACAACATCAAATTACCCAAAACTCATCGAATTCAAGCCTAAGTTTCCAAAAACTTCCAAAAATACACTTTCGATCAAAAACCCGACCAAACGATGTCCGAATAACCTGAAATTTTGCACACATATCACAAATGACATAACAAAGCTACAACAACTCTCGGAATTCCATTCTGACTCCCGAATCAAAATCTCACCTATCAACCGGAATTCGCCAAAATACTAACTTTGCCAATTCAAGCTTAATTCTACCCCGGTCATCACAAAAATATTCCGGACACACTCCTAAGTCCCAAATCACCTAACAAAGCTATCCGAACCATAAAATTTGCATTTCGAGCCCTCTAACACATAAGTCAATATCCGGTTGACTTTTCCAACTTAAGCTTCCTTAAAAGAGACTAAGTGTCTTAAACCTTACCAAAACTAGTCCGAATGACTTCAAATTTTGCACACAAGTCACATTCGATATTACGGACTTGCACCAACTTTCCAAATCGCATTCCGACCCCGATATCAAAATTTTCATTTCCGGTCGAATTTTCTCAAAAACCTTCAAATTCCTATATTTAGCCAAATGACTTCAAAATGACCTCCGGACATCCGAATTCACTTCCGATCGCGCTTCCAACTCCAGAATCACCATACGGAGCTATTCCTAGACTCGGAATCCCAAACGGACATCTATAACATTGAAATGCCTTCCAACCCAAATTTATGCAATTCTTCTAAAATACTAACTTCCACAATATACGCCGAAATGCTCACGGGTTAAAACCAAATCCGGACATACGCCCAAGTCCAAAATTATCATACGAACATGCTGGAACTTTCAGATCCCAATTCCGAGGTCGTTTACTCAAAACTCCAATCTTAGCCATTTTCTTTAACTTAAGGTTGCCGAAATGAAAAGTTTCTTTCCAATTTGACTCCGAATTTCCCGAAATTTAACTCTGACCATACGTACAAGTCAATATACTTGAAATGAAGTTGTTCATGACTTCCAACTGCTGAACGACGCGCTAGAGCTCAAAACGACCGGTCAGGTCGTTATATTCTCCCCCACTTAAATAGACGTTCGCCCGCGAATGTTCCAAGAACTGATCTTAAGTTATCTGAAATCACTGTTTAACACCTCGTACATCTGCCCGTGCTACCACAACTCATATGGACACATTAGTTTGATCAAATCTGCAGATATCCTCTTTTATCCATACAATAAGCTCAGAACCCAATTCCAACACCAAAAATTCTCTGCCACACCTGTTCCCTGTATATAAACACTATATCAACTACCACACGAGGTACCAGAACACGACTGTGTACCTTTGTTGAATTAGCACCATGCATCGCATAATTCACCATCTAACCACAATGACATTCCATGCACCTTAATAGCCAAAATTCTACGACTCTGATGCTCCCAATGCATATGATGATATACTTATACATTCTGTTATAATGCTGACGATACAACCACAACGGAGGAGATGTGCAGAAATTCTAACCAATTGCAGAATTAACCAAACATTAATTCTCTCCTTTTGACTAAAATCATCACCTCATTACTACCCAAATACTGGTAACTACCTTGTAATATACCTCACACAATCCCACTGCAATGGTCCCCGATACCAATAGTCTCACATCACCTAGTACGAGCTGTTCAGACAACCAATCACCACAGACAATGACCAACGGTCTCACATGATGCAAAAATGCGCCAATAGGCCATAATGCGAACAAGATACATAAGGAAATGATTCAGGAATGGACTGCTCAACTCACACAACTAATATGGATTTTTCCCCAGAGAATAGGAATTTATCAAGCTGTTTCATAGCACACATGGCACAATCACAATATTACATGAGTTGACGAACACAGAACAATATATGATATTCCAACACCCCTCCTTGAGGAGCGCTATACTAAAATGAACACATCTGACTCACATGAAGCCCATACTACTATTTAAATCCATTCACCCACTTCAGGTCGATTCTGCTCGCACTAAACTAGGCTGATAGCCTTTCCTGGACCCGTAATAAGTCATTTCTTCTCATAACATGACAGAACTACCACCATAGTCGGGACAACACCCCACAATCTATAACCAAATGAACCGAACAACTTCATATAGATCTTAGATATTCTTCCAACATTTCAACTTTCTTAAGTGCCCAAATTTGACTAACTCCCAGATTTTCAAATATTTCAGCAGAGTCTCCCTTGTAATTGGGCCTATGCACATGTCAGAGTAACACCAAAACAACTCCTAACAGCATGTCCACAACCCAACAAGTACCACAAGTATATCAATAACACTAATCTCCGCATTACAAGCCCGACATTATCACAATGATATTTTGACATGAAACGCATCATTTGTATGATCATAACCACATTTCTGGTCTTAATAGTTGTTCATAAATAATTCCATCATTATCAATAAATCTCATATTAACCACCACCTCATTTCAAATTTTTCACAACACTGACAACAGAATGTGAGGCATGAAGACCTCATTATTACTTACTCAGATTAATGAGTCCCATTTAACGCCACCTGGGAACTCATCTCATAAGCTAAAACTCAATAATTACAATACAATTTGGCAAATTATGCATAGAGATATTCGTACAAGAATTTTCAAATAAGTCTCATAGGCATGACTCCCTATAAGTACTATAGTACAAATTTTTAATTTTCATAAGGGAGAATTTTAAACACATAACCTTTTTTTCACCACAAGGACCTCGTCCTTATATAACATCCACCGCAGCTTGTAGCCCGGTTTAAATATTTCATATCATATAAAAATGTGAGGATCTCATCCTCAACTCTGAATCACAAGTATTTTGCACATTGTGCCAACTAAAAATTTTTATTTCCTTTCTTCCTTCTTTCAAATAATTTCGATTAAACAAAATCACAACATACAATGATCCCTCTTACCGGTAGGGCATATAATTTACAACAGAAATCAATTATTTAGAAATTACATCAAACTCATCGAATTGATTAACAAAAGTCACTTTTAGCCTCACAACTATTTTTAGTGACCAACAAATAATGATAGACATAGCTATCTCCATATAATCTCCCAACAGAAGTATTCACATATGTAGATTTAAGAATTACGAAGCTCACTCATAAGTGGAGCACAATAGGAGAACTTTTCTCGATACTCAAAACCGAATCAAGTTAAGGAAATTTTGACTTTATAATAATTCGAGACCGTACTTATAACGATACCGTCTGGTGTAGCAACCTCAGCCATACCATAGAAAATATATCACCGGACTGTGTCTCCACCTCTAGGAGTCTCACCTCCACCTCTAACATCCTGACCTTTACCTGATTCATTAGGTGATCTCTTGATACGTCTGCATCTTCCGTCAGAACCATAACTGGCCTAGTAAATACATTATCTTTCCACTACCTCTACTTGGCTCGAAGCCATAGATCAAGTTACCCTCAATAACTCATAACACTTTTACTCTATTGATGCCACAATACCATAGTGAGAATAAACTCAAATCATTTGTAAGTTTGTGAAAACTCGGATCATCTGGTTCTGTAAATCTTCTGCAAATCTCGCATTCATCCCCGCAACAGTTGAGCCCACTCTCTTAAGCGATCCCAAATTTTAAATTTTAACAAGTACTTTTCATTTGCACATAAGATCTTCTGTCATTCACATGAGGATCACACCACCTCAACACACTTCGCGGGAGATAACCCACCTGCTTCGCCTCAATATAATATTTCCGTATACCTTCCACCGCCATAAGCATTACGCAGTCATTTGATCTTCCTGAGTCTTTACTCATACCGCAACATGAAATTTACTTCACTACCAACAAGGAGTCCTGAAAAGATTCTCCACACGCCCTTAACTCGGGCTATAACTTGAATCAAGATAGACTTCAAGCATCTACTAATTCTTCCATCATTCAACATACCCCTTCTCATCGCTTCCAATTCATATGGATATGCCTCGTAGTACTAATATACTCCTCACATAGCCACAACTGTCGTTTCCACTAACGGGGACACTACCGAACATATAAGTTCAAAATACATGTTCACACAATCAGCACCTCGGCGCTCCTGCCATAAGCAAAGATCCGGCCTCAATCAGGGAATTACAAGCCATCAAGGCACATCTGATATTAAGCGTTCATGCGCGCATGCGAACGCGTGGAAGGAATTTCAAGAGTTACTTTTCAAGCTGAATCAATAACGCACGATAAGAATTCAAGAATGTGAAGTTTTCCTAAAGGTTCTGCAGCCTCTCGAGGATAAATACAGACGTCTCCGTACCGATCCGCGAGACTCTACTAAACCTGCTCATGACTCGTGAGACCTATGTAACCTAGGCTCTGATACCATCTTGTCACAACCCAATTTTCTAACCCGGTCGTGATGGCGCCTCTCGTGAAGAGAAGGCCAGCCAACTAACCCAAATCGTATCTTTAACAATTATTAAACATAAATGAATAAATAAAGACAGCTTAACGATAATAATAACCAGTGTTTACAGCCCAACATAACCCGACCGGGGTGTCACAAGTCACGAGCATCTAAAGAAATCCTGAACACAATTACAGGGCCAATAATATAAAAAATTAAATTCCGAAGTTCTAAAGACAATGTCCGGTTCCGCGAATGCTGGCGGTCACCTTGCTCAGCTACAATAATAATACCTTCAATGAGCTAATATCCTGCTACCGGGTGATCAATACCTGCAGCTGCACGCGAGGTGCAGGGAGTAAAGTGAGTACTCCGACCCAGTGAGTAATAAAAGTAACTACAGTCCGAAGATAAGAAAATCCAGTAAAATACACAAAGTAAGCTTAAATCCAAATATACAGCAACATATGGAACCGAGCAGCTAAACAACAGTATAAATACAAATACATGAATGCAATGCAATGCATATGATGGTACATTCCAGTACCCACTGCGGCGTGCAGCCCGAGCCATCCATATTTATTTATCGTCGACGGCCCTCACTGGGGGGTGTACAGACTCCGAAGGGGCTCCTACAGCCCAAGTGCAATATCTTGGTCAGTCATTGTTACCTGACCGGTCAGCCCATTGTTACCTGACCAATTTACATCATACAGTGCCATTGTTACCACTATTTCAAGTATATCATACAGTGTCAATGTTACCATTGTTTCAAGTATATCATACAGTGTCATTGTTACCACTGTTTCAAGTCACTTTATAATCAGTCTAGAAAATAATATAATAAGCCTCATTGGGCATTTACAAAATAGAAGTTTCCAGCCCGAAATACATTTAAAATGTCATTTGAGTTTTCAACATTTAGAATTACGGCTAAGTTTGCAAAACAGCATTTAAAACCTTGGACTGAAATTAAATGATATGCAAATCATGCTAAGCAGTAATATTAATCCCTAAAGGATTCTACAAATCGGCACAAGACCCCAAACATGGCATTAAGCCCAAATATCATCAATACATGTGCGTATCAATCGCCAGCATATCATAAGTATCAATACAATGTGTGAATCAGTCGCCAATATACTATAATTATCACTCGGTATGGACCAAGTCACAGTCCCCAATCATATACGACCCCGCACCTGCCATGGGATGCGTGTCACGCCTCAATATAGTGTTACAATGTGAAAGTCCGGGGTTTCAAACCCTCAGAACAACAGTTGCATCAATTACTCACCTCTAACCGGCCGTAGACTAGTTCGCAATGCCCTTTCCTCTTGAATCGACCTCTTCGCGCGTCGAATCTAGTCAAAACCACAACGAATACGTTACAATAGGCTAAGGGAATATAAACTAATTGAAAAGACTCAAAAAATGTCGAAAATCCCGAAATTAGCAAAACCCGAGCCCCGGGACCACTTCTCGAAAAATTACGAAAGTCACATCACCAGATTCCTCGTCTCGCCACGAGTCCGTACATATAAAATTTACCAAAATCGGAGTTCAAATGACCCCTCAAATCTTCATTTTAGAATTTTAATCTCAAGCCCTAATTTCTTATAATTTGGCTATGTTTTCATGGATTTCAAGGATGATTCTTCAATAAAATCATGTATTTAACTCATAAAACTTACCTCCAATCGATCTCAGTTGAAACTCCCTTCAATCCCCGTCCAAAAGCTCTCAAAATGACGGAAAATGGTGGAAAAATGACCCAAAATCGGATATAAACTTACTGCCCAGTTTTTTCGCAATTACTGTTCACCCGCGCGGTACTGTTCACGCGCGGGTTACTGTTCATTGCTGCTAAAAAATGCACCAGCAGCCAATTTAAATTGCAGCACAGCCATTTTTCACTAAAATGGCTCTAACTCCACCATACGAACTCGGAATTAGACGATTCTTGTTCCTATGAGTCACAAATAATAATACGAACACAACCCTTTAATCGAAACTCAATTCAGAGCTCATTTGCCCAGTGCGATATCCATTTCGCTCGTTAAACAATTACTCATGTTTCGCGTCAAAAACCTAATCGCGACTTGATGAAATTAGACCAAAATTTTCAGATCTGTCCTATAATTCATTATCAAAATTTCGGAAGTCTCGAAATCAAATTTGGATCTCTAGAACTAAAAATGGACCCTTGGATCATTACATGCTTATGCTCAAAACGGCAAAATCTTCCAAAAACTCTTCCAAAACTTATCCGAGCCTCATGGGACCCCGACCAAAAATGCCAACATAATTCATAACATCATTAAAACCTGCTCAAATCATCAAAACACCTCAAACAACATCAAATTACCCAAAACTCATCGAATTCAAGCCTAAGTTTCCAAAAACTTCCGAAAATACACTTTCGATCAAAAACCCGACCAAACGATGTCCGAATAACCTGAAATTTTGCACACACATCACAAATGACATAACAAAGCTACAGCAACTCTTGGAATTCCATTCTAACTCCCAGATCAAAATCTCACCTATCAACCAGAATTCGCCAAAATACTAACTTTGCTAATTCAAGCTTAATTCTACCCCGGTCATCATAAAAATATTCCGGACGCACTCCTAAGTCCCAAATCACCTAACGAAGCTATCCGAACCATAAAATTTGTATTTCTATCCCTCTAACACATAAGTCAATATCTGATTGACTTTTCCAACTTAAGCTTCCTTAAAAGAGACTAAGTGTCTCAAACCTTACCAAAACTAGTCCGAATGACTTCAAATTTTGCACACAAGTCACATTCGATATTACGGACTTGCACCAACTTTTAGAATCGCATTCTGACCCCGATATCAAAATTTTCACTTCCGGTCAAATTTTCTCAAAAACCTTCAAATTCCTATATTTTGCCAAATGACTTCAAAATGACCTACGGACATCCGAATTCACTTTCGATCTCGCTCCCAACTCCAGAATCACCATACAGAGCTATTCCTAGACTCGGAATCCCAAACGGACATCTATAACACTGAAATGCCATCCAACCCAAATTTATGCAATTCTTCTAAAATACTAACTTCCACAATATACCCCGAAATGCTCACGGGTTATCCAAAACAAAATCCGGACATACGCCCAAGTCCGAAATCATCATACGAACATGCTGGAACTTTCAGATCCCAATTCCGAGGTCGTTTACTCAATGTTCCAATCTTAGCCATTTTCTTTAACTTAAGGTTGCCGAAATGAAAAGTTTCTTTCCAATTTGACTCCGAATTTCCCGAAATTCAACTCTGACCATACGTACAAGTCAATATACTTGAAATGAAGTTGTTCATGACTTCCAACTGCTGAACGATGCGCTAGAGCTCAAAACGATCGGTCGGGTCGTTACAGCAGTATTAAGTAACGACAGTGTTGCACCTAGCAGTATTACATTATAGTGATGTTACGCTTCATAGTATTAAGTTACGATGATATTGCACCCTGAAGTATTGTACGTTGAATTTGTCGTAAGGTAATTGACATCAGTCCAAGTAAAAGATTATTTGGAGATTATAAGGATTATGCTATTTCACAAGTGATTAGTAAATTCCTTAAGGTGAGAGGGGAAGCTAGTCGAAGAAAATGGATTTCGTTGAAATTTGGCATTTTGGGATAAAATATGGCCCGAGCTAAAATACCCGATATTTATGGACTAGTACCATACAAGGTACCACATGTCCATGATAGTAAGGTGTATAAGTATGTAAAGAGTGAGTAATATTTTAAGTGAGTGGAGATAATTCTTAATTATGTGGATAATTATTAATTATTGGATTAGTGGGAGATTAATGAGTTGATTAAGGAATTAAGTGGATGATTTTTGGATAAGCCTTATAATCAATTATGTGGCAGCCATAGAGGTCTTGAATAATGACTCATGGTCACATTTGAATAGGTGGCAACAAATAAATAATACTTCATATCTTGAAAACATGAGCAAGACTACTTTATAATGTCAACACTACAACTAGAAAAGCCTTTGCACGTTACTTCTTACAAAAAATTCCTACACCACTTCATTCCTTACATTTTGATATACCATCCCTACAAACAATAATACCAAATCAGAATTTTAGTTGTCTCCTACAATTAGAGCTTAGGAATGACTTGATAGTTAGGAAATTTTATAGAAAACAGAACGTTGCCATCTTACAACACTTTCAACAAATTTCTGATTTTCAACACTTCATTAACCACGAGAAGTTTTTGAAGCCTAACAACGTAAAAGTTTTGCGGTTATAAAGGAGTACGGTGCAATATTTTTCAAGAATATCATACGAACTTTCCCTACTCCAGGTATGTTAAGGCTATCCCTTCTTTCTTTTGGCATGATCCATATGATACGAACGAAACATGCAAATGCACAAATTTCATAAATGACTCTATTCATAGAAGTATTAGAAACATCTATGCTCTTGAATTTCCATGTGTCAGAATATTTTATCATATGTTCATGGGTCTCAGAAAAATACGAAAGTTGAAAAGAGTTTACTTTATTATATTACTCAAAGACAAAATGGTATTATGACATTTCGAAAGATTTTATTAACGTACTTTTCATGCATTGCATTCATGTACATTGACATGTGACTAGATGGAATTATATACGCGTATATATGTATGTATATATATGTATATGGGAAAGGTTATGGCGTTATATATGCACCACCACCTGATCAGCTGGTATACGTTGATGCTTTTGCCCACAGTGGCCGATATGATATGATGGGATGCCCTCAGAGGTTGATGATGTTATGAAACATGTACCTATGCATGACATGACATTCATACACATATGCATGACATTATAAGTATTTTATGATTTACAAAGTTTTCCAGACTTACAGGTTGAGTTAATTACTTTATATTTCTTCTATGTTTGATATGTACTTATCTATGTGCATTACATACTCGGTATATTATTCGTACTGACGTCCCTTTTACCCCGGGATACTGCATTTCATGCCCACAGGTCCTGATAGACAGGTCGAGAGTCCTCCAAGTAGGCTATCAGCTCAGCGTAAGATGTTGGTGCGCTCCATTTGCTTCGGAGTTGCTTGTTTGGTTAGTATCATTTAGATGTGTATTGTTTTGTATGGCGGGACTTTGTCCCGGCCTTTATGACATTTATGTACTCTTAGAGGCTTGTAGACATATATCGTGTATGCGAAAGATTGTACGGCCTTGTCAGCCTGTGTTTTGAGTTTATAAATGATTATGTTGGACTATTAGGCTCGTATGTCACGTGTATATGATGATGTAATAAGAAAGATACGTTACGTTGGTACTTGGTTGAGTAAGGTACCAGATGTCCGTCATGGCCCATCAGTTTGGGTCGTGACAAATGATTTTGGACTTGCACGTTTGTCTGGATCGGGTTTTGGAAGACCTGGGAACATTTCGGCACATATTGTGGAAGTTAGCATTTTTGGAAGAATTTTATAAGTTTGGGTTTAAGTCTATTTCAGTGTTATTAGTGTCCGTTTGGGATTCTGAATCTGGAAATAGCTCTGTATGGTGATTCTGGTATTGGGAGCACAAATAGAAGTGAATTTGGAGGTCCGTAGATCAATTTGGAGTCATTTGGCTAAAGTTAGAAATTGAAGGTTTTGAGAAGTTTGATCAAAGTGGACTTTTTGATATCGGGATCGGATTCTAATTCCGAAAGTTGTAGTAGGTCCGTAATGTCGAATATGACTTTTGTGTAGAATTTGAGGTCAATCGGAGGTGATTTAATATGTTTCGGCATCGAATGAAGAAGTTCGGAGTTCTAAAGTTCATCAAGTTTGAAATGGAGAATGATTCACAATTTCGGCATTGTTTGATGTGATTTGAGGCATCGAGCATGTCCGCATTATGGTTTAGGACTGGTTTGTATGATTGGTCGGGGTCCCAAGGGCCTCGAGTGGATTCCGGGTGGTTAACGGATCGAATTGAAGTTGGGAGAGAGAGCTGAAGCCTGTTGTCATCTGGTGTAACCACACCTGTGAGGTCTTGGCCACAGGTGCAGAGCTGCAGAAGTGGCCTGGGTGCCGCATAAGTGAGAGTGGATGGGCTAGGCTAAGACTGTAGATACGGTCATCTAGCTGTAGAAGCGGGACCGCACCTACGGAAGGAAGGGCACAGATGTGGGAGTTGAGGTCCTGGAGGAGGACCGCAGAAGCGGTCAAGTGACCGCAAGTGCGGAAATGCTGGAGGCAGTGAGGTTCTTTTAAATTGAGGGTTGGGTTCATTTCAACCCAATTTCTTCTATTGGAGCTGATTTTGGAGCAACTTTGAGGTGCCATTTTCACCACCAAGTATGAGGTAAGTGGTTTATGCTAGTTTTGATTAAAATACATGATTGTATATGGATTTCAGCATGAAAATTTGTGAAAAACTTGGGGTTTGAGGGAAAACCTAGAAAATTGCTCTTTTTGGATTTTGACTACTATTTTGGGCATGAAATTAACAGTAAATTACATATTTGAATTCGTGAGGTTATGGGTAAACTTTATCTTCAAACAATTTCGAAATCCGGGCACGTCGAGGGCGATTTTGTCAACCTTTCAATCGGGGTTTGAAATTGTTATAAATTAAATTATTATGAGTAACTGAACATGTATTAATGGGTTTATATAATTATTGGCTAGTTTTGGAACGTTGTGCATCAATTTGAGTCTTCGGAAGGGCGTATAATGCTGGTGATGGAACTTCGGAGCGAGGTAAGTCTCCTTTCTAACCTTGTAAGAGGGAATTTATCCCATAGGTGAATTAAATTATTATGTGCTTCTATTGGTGGGAGATACATACGCATGAGGTGACGAGAGTCTGTACGTAGCTACTAGCTATGCCTATGTCCGGGTAGTTTTAGGCTCATATCATGCCTTGTTGATATTGTTGTTAATTTATGTTTATTGTTTACCTTGAGAAGAACAAGATTAAGGTTGGGTAATTATTGTATTGAAAGGAATTTAAATTGAGGAATTTAAGAGTTTCCATTAAACTTCGTATTTTCAAAAAGAATTGAGAAATATTATAATGATAGCTTAAGAAATCTATGAGTAACCGCGTCGCATGTATGTTTCGCGAGCGGGGTAATTTCGTTAAAAAGCTACAAGCTGAGTTTTCCTTATTTTGAAAAGAATTAAGAAAGAGATAAGATTTTAAATGTTAAATTTATATTTGACCGCGTCGCAAGTATGATCCGCGAGCGGGGTGATTCCTTAAATTTATATTTGACCACGTCGCATGTATGATTCGCGAGCGAGGTATTTTCTCTTACTACTCTTATGGGATCAGGTCGTTCGCCTCGGCAGGTTAATAGATACATCTATGGTTTGCGTCGTTCGACCCTTGGCAGTGCACAATTTACTTTTATGTTGGATCGGGTCGTACGCCTCTGCATTTTCTATATATATACATCATTCTTCTAGAATTTGTGCGAAATATTTGGCTAGAATCCGGTGTATCTTAGGGGGTTTTCCCTGATTTGAATTATGACAAACTTTTGATGATAACCACTATACCTTTATATATGTGCTCCAATTACGGAGGTAACTTGCTAGTTGAGAGCTCGAGTAAAATTGTAAAGAAGAGAATGGTACCACATATTTTATACATGTTTATTTCATATGTTTACCCTGCTTCATATTTATTCACTTCTTTACTGTATTTGAAATCATTGGACCAATAGTAAGTGTCGAAGTCGATCCCTCGTCACTACTTCTTAGAGATTTGGCGGGATACTTACTGGGTACACATTATTTTTGTACTCATACTACACTTGCTGTGTATTTTTATTGAACAGGTACTTGTATGACTAGTGGCTTAGTCAGGCGCAGCGGCCTGTTTGATACAGAGACTTAGGTGAGTTGCACCCATCGAGACGACCTGCAGCCGGCAGAGTCTCCTTCAGAGTACTGTATTGTATTTTTTTTCTGTCCAATTTGTATTCTGGGCAGTTATTGTAGTACATTATTTCCTAAATATTGCTCATGCACTTGTGACACCGATTCTGGAGTGATTATGGGACATTCGGTATTGAAAATTGTAAACACTTTTATTTATTCTGTGAAGATTATCTTTTATTAGTTAAATTAAAGGAAATTTATGATTTATTAAAATGAGAGTTTAATTAACTATTTAGTATTAGCTAGCCTGACAGAGGTGTCCGGCGCCATCATGACCTTTATTAGAATTTTTGATCGTGACAACTGCATTCAATATATATACATACATGCATCTCGAATAGCAAATTTCGATGGGGAAAGAGTCATTCGTGCAAAGTACATTATATAATGCAAGAATTATGCAATCCAAAAAGAAATAGAACCAATTTAGATGGAGAGCAAACTGTTATTTTTAGTCAATTATATATAACCATTTAATATGAAAATTTCAAACGCACTACATACATATATTGATGCACTTTGAATAGCAAATTTCGATGGGAAAAGAAGTACTCATGCAACATATACATGTAATGCTAGATCATTGACTCCAATAAATTAAAATAGACCCAACTCAAATGGAGAGTATACTGTTAATTTAAGTCAAGTAAACATCATAATTAATAGCTCTAGTTCCATTGATCCAACATGTATACTTAGATGGAGAGTAAGTACATGATATCAATAACTAGTATTTCACCTAGTGAGCTTACAATAAATTTATCCGATATGGAGGAAGACCTAAAGTCGACACGTAAATTTACACTTATTTAAAATTATTAGTAAAAGACCATAAAAATATATGTCTATCACCACTTAATCATGGTTATATTATAATTACAAAATTGATTCAATGTGTAAACTCAGATGGAGAGTCGATATAGGTTATCAATAACTAGTAATTATATTCTGTGAGTTGATAATAAATTTATCTGATATGGAGGACGACCTAAAGTCGACACGTAAATTTATTCTCTCGCTATAAGTAGATAGTGGAGACCATAGGGATTAATTCCTATCATCGTTTAATCACAACCATGTATTTTCTTTGAAAATTAAGTTTCAAAATTCAAAAAATTACCGATTAAGCATTTTTAGGAATTTTAAAATATGACATACATTCCAACCATATATCAATTCATGTTAAATAAATATGCATCATCATGTTCCAGATTTAACAAATGTAAGACTGGCATAAAAGGAATGACTTTTCATATCCAAATCACATTTTTAACCCGCAAACCACCAAAAAATCCATCTAAACGATCCCAACCTACAGAAATACGACATAATTCACTTCAATGCAGTGGGTATTTCTTATCAGGTCATTTTCGATGGACCCACCAAATTTCAGGTCAATTGGAGATGATGATCACTAAAACTAGACCAAATTCGAATAAGTCTTTTTAGGCGAATTTAAGATTCAACCAATGTTATTTACATTCTTTCCATATATCATATTGAGTTAAGTCATCATGTGTAATCATGTTCCAAATTTAACACAAATAAAACCGATATATAAAGAATAATTTTTCACATTTTTTTTAATCCAACAAACTGCTTAAACCATCTAAAAGACCTTGAAACACCAGAAATAACGTGATTCACTGCATAGCAATTATTATTTCTCACCAAGTTGTTTTCGAGGGAACCGCCAAATTTAAGGTCAATTAGAATTCGTCAAAATCATGACCTCCAAATCTATGACCAAATTCGGAGAATAACCATTTTAGGAATTTTTATGGATTAAGATAAATATGATCATACTTTCTTTCTCCTTATAATTATTCCATGAGCACAAAACATGCATTATGTCCTTCCTTTGGCGTAAAGTATATAAAATCGCCTCTTACATCAAATTGTCCTCCGGTTTTATATACATGAGAATCCAAGATATATTAATTTTCATTCTTTTGGATGAACTCCTTAATATCTCTTCTCATGAATAAATGTAACGTCGCTAGTATCAAAAGGTAACCCTCTATTAGGTAGATGAAACCTCCACAACTAGTGCAAACTTATCAAGGACAATTTTTCATATGGTACATTGAGTATATTGTTCATGACTCAAATAAATAGTGTAACGACCCGACCGGTCGTTTTACTTTTTAAAACCCTATTTTCCTAGATAAGACTTTCCGTACTTGCTTTTACTGATTTATGACTTGCGGGAATAGTTGGTTCGGGATTTGGAAGAGTTTGGGTTGAAATCGAAACGCTTGGTTCATTAAGGTTGGCTTAAAAGGCCAAGTTTGACTTCGGTACAACGTTTTGAGTAAACGACCTCGGAATCTGGATTGGAAGGTTCCAACAGGTTTGTATGATAATTTCGGACATGAGCGTATGTCCGGATCGGATTTTGGATGACCCAAGAGCGTTTTGGTGCCTAATGGCGAAAGTTGATTCCTTAAGGATTTGAAGTTCTTAAATATTTGGTTTGGAGAGGGTTTTTGTATTATCGAGGTCCGAATGGAATTTCAAGATCAGAAATAGTTTCGTAGTGTCATTTAAGACTTGCACGTAAAATTTGGTATCAATCCGAGTAGTATAAGTACGTTTTAGTGCGTTAGAAGTAAATTGAAAAATTTGAAGTTCATAAGTTTGATTCAATTGGTTTTAGGGGGTGATTCTTAGATTTAGCGTTGTTTCGGGTGTTCCGAGGGTTCGAGCGAGTCCGTTTTATGATTTCAAACTTGTTGGTATGTACAGACGGGGCCCGACGGCCCCGAGCGTCAATTGGACGAGGCTCGAGTGATGTTGGAAAAATTGGCAAGGAGCTGAAGCTTCAGCTATCTATCATAACTGCACCTGCGGTTGGTCAGCCGTAGGTGCGGTCGACTCATCACAGATGCGGCCAAGGGGAGGAGCCCAGGAACAACAGATGCGGCTCCTTCTCTGCAGAAGCGGCTACATAGTAGCGGCTCCAATACCGCAGAAGCAGTCCCAGTCCCTGGCCCAACTCCGCAGATGGGGACCCCCTCTCGCAGAAGCGAGACCGCAGATACGGTCCCCTGATTGCAGGTTCAAAAATCGCTGAAGGCAGTGCTTTCATTTAATTCGGGAATGTATCATTTTTGACACATTTCCACCATTGTTTGGGCGATTTGGGAGCTTTCAAAGAGAGAAATTACACCTAGCATCTTGAGATAAGTCCATCCTCTTTATTTCTAGTTTAATACTTGAGCCTCGGGTAGATTAACACACAAAAATTAAGGAAAAATCATGAGATTTGAGCAAAATCTAGGGTTTTGATAAAAATTAGATTTAACCACGAAATTTGTTATGGAATGAAGTAGAAATCATATATTATTGATCCTTAGGTTATAAAGAACAACTTTCTTCGAAAAATTTCAAAATCCGAGCACATCGGCCTGGGGTCGGATTTTAGAAAACTTGTGTTTAAGGTTGGGAAATTACTTTAAATGCGAACTCTTGGGATTTTATTGACTAGTTACTACCTCGTTTAATTAGTTTCGGATCGTTCGGATCCAAATTGAGGGTTTGAGCATGTTCTTGGTATTGGAAGCACGCTTTGGAGTGAGGTGAGTCTCCTATCTAACCTTGTAAGAGGGAATTGTTCCCATAGGTGAAATAATTGAATAATTTGCTACTAAATGCGGGGCTACGTACGTACTAGGTGACGAGAGTCTGTGCGTAGCCACTATTATGCTTAAATCTGGGTAGTCTAGGACCCAAAAGCATGCTTTATGTGATATTCTTGTAACTTTATGGTTAATTTAGATTGCTTAAATCATGTTGAATGTAGTAAATGAAATTAATAAGAGGAACATCATTTTCTTGACCTTTTAAAGAGAAGTTGACATTTCCGTGAGTAATTTGCTCCCCTGATATATTCTTGTCTGCCTGTTTGTTGTGCTTAATTACATTTGACTGCATCGCATGTATGATTCACGAGAGGGAAATAGATGCATCTATGGTTCGCGTCGTTCGACCCTCCGGCAGTGCACACTTAATTTTTATGTTGGGTCGGGCCGTACGACCTCGGCACTACTTGCGCATGTTTCTTGCTCGGTATTTTTCTATGGATTGAACTTTGTTATATGCCCTGAAATGTAAATGTCTAACTGTGATATTATCTAGGAAAGGACTTGTCAGTTCTTGCAATAAGTTGTTAATTATTTGTTCTATCCATGCTTAGTATAACACTTTCTCATATTATTTGACCCTAGTAAGTGTCAAGTCGACCTCTCGTCTCTACTTCTTCGAGATTAGACAGGATACTTACTGGGTACATATTGTTTATGTACTCATAGTATACTTCTGTACTTAATTGTATAGGATCTAAGGCAGGTACATCTGGTTACCAGGCTGGTGCACATTCTTGATCGTAGTCCGAGATTCCACGGTAAGCTGCTCCCTTCCTATGTCGTTCAACAGCACGATAGAGTCTCTCTTTACTTTTGGCCGTCTATTCTATTCAGTAGGATAGATTTATTCTTTTGTATATTCTACTAGATACCCACATACTTGTGATACCAGGTCTTGACACACATATTGATAGACTATTCTTCTGGGATTATATAATTATTATTGTACGTTGCTAATTATCACTTGTTTTAAAATTCAAATTAAGAAATTGTTGTACCAGTTTTTGTAAAGTAAAACTAGAATCTATTAATATTTCCGCATTGGCTTGCCTAACAATGATGTTGGACGCCATCATGACCTATAATAAAATTTGGTCGTGACAAATAGACCATTTATGTAGATCCTATTTATTAATTATCACTCTTAATTCATGCTTTATACTATCTCACATGTATAAGGCTATTAAGAATTTTTAATTATTCCAAATAAATAAATCACCTTAGCAGCAACTATTTATTAATCGTAACTCTTAATTCATATCATCTCACATGTATAAACCTATCAAGAATTTTCTAGGATTCCAGATAAATAAGCTGCTTTATAGCAATCATTTATTAATCAAAAATTCTTTAACACATGTATGATATCACCTCACATGTACAATCTTTAAGAATTTTGAATGATTACAAATAAATAAATTACTTTAATAGTAGTTAATTTTTAATCATAATCCATATTTATATAATGTAATTGTCACGACTCCGGTTCGCCCTTCGTGAACCATTGTGACGGCATCTAGTCCTCTACGACTAGGTAAGCTTAAATTGCGGAAGATAACCAAAGTGCAGAATAAAAACAAATTAAAACATAATGAAGAATGATAAAACAGTGGTTAAAAGTGCCGCTCGGCATACACAATATTTAACTCTCAAACCAATACATACTTCCAAGACCCGAAAACCCATGAATAACAAGCTAAGGATTACTACACAGTACTCTAACTCCAGAATATCTAACAAGGAAAAGAAATACAGAAGGGCAAATGTTTAAAAGCCAGAATAGAAAGGGACTCCTCGGTCTACGGACGCGGCAGATATACCTCGAAGTCGTTGGAGCAGTCGCCTCGCCTTAAGGGAGATAGGACTGAGTCACAGTACCTAGATCTGTACATGAAAACATGCGCAAATGGGGCATGAGTACACCACAGCGGTACTTAGTAAGTGTCAAGCCTAACCTCGGTCGGGTAGTGACGAGGAAGGTCAGGGCCCTACTAATGTTAAATAAAATATAAAGTTTGACAGTGTAGAACAAAATAATATAAATAAATACAGCAATAAAAGTAACACAGGATATAAAAAGGGCAACAACAACTATTACAGAGACAAGGCAAAACACGAAAAGAAATGCGACTTGGCACCAAAATAACAACCGGGGATCTCCCAGGATACTGTCCTGTAGTCCCATATGTACATATCCAATGGATCTCTCGGGACTCGCCCCGTAGTCCAACTCATAGTTCCCGAGGATCTACCGGAATCGCGTTCCGTAGTCCCAAATGTAAATACCAGTACTGGGGGAATCTACCGGGTGCATTCCCATAGTTCCATATAACTGTGCAAGGGGATCTACCAGAATCCACATCCGTAGTCCCAAAATAAACAGACAAGGTGGAGCTACCGGAATCCCATATTTGTAGTCCTAAAATAAACATACAAGGGGGAGCTACCGGAATTCCACATTCGTAGTCCCAAAATAAATACACAGCAGCAATAGGAAAATATACAATAATGGCAAAATTTCATATTAAGGCAACAAATGATTCTAGCCTAGCATGCTGCACAAAATTCAGGTAAGGCAGGTTGAGCAAATAAAGCAATTAAGTCACTTAGACATGCTTTCCTAAGCTAACAACAGGCTTAATAGTGCAAGTAATAAAAACAAGAAAGGAAACAAACTAGTGATTACTTAATGAAAACCGAATTTCCAATAATTAGCACAAGTACGCAATCATCACCTCACGTACAAGGCATTTTAATTACCAAATATACCAATCCTAAAGGGAAGGTCCCCCACACAAGGTTAGACAAGCCACTTACCTCGAACCGGCTCAAAATCAACACGAAACCACACTCTTGCCACGAATACTCGACTCCAAATGGCCCAAATCTATTCAATTCAATTGCATAATGTAAATAACACTTCAAGTAACTGATTCTACAAAGAAATTCTAAGCTAATACACTAAATTAGGTAAAATGACCAAAATGCCCCTTAGGCCCACGACTCAGAATCGGGTAAAATTTACTTTTTCAGAGACCTCGTATTCTCACGAGCCTATACATAAAAAGAAAACTGAAATCGGAGTTCAATTGACCTCTCAAATACCCATGTTAAGGTCTCTTAATTTCAAGCCCTAACTACCCATTTTTCCCAAATTTCTCACCACCAATTAGGTCTTTAATCACATATAAACGAGTTATGAAGTCAAAAATATTACCTACAAGTGATTCCCCTTGAATCCCTCTTCAATCTCCTTCAAAAAGCTTCAAAATTGCCCAAAAGTGGTGGAAGATAACCCTAAAATCACGGACCAAATGACTATTTAAACATTCTGCCCAGGCATCAAATCCTTCTTCGCGAACGCGGTCAACGCCTCGCATTCGCGAAGCACAAATTTACTTTGACTAAAATTCCTTCATCGCGATCGTGACACATAGCTCGTGAATGCGAAGGCTTAGCTCTCATACTCAACGCGAACGCGACGTCCCCTCCGCGAACGCGAAGGACAAATCAACCTCAACCCAGCCGCCTAACTTTCCTCTACGTGAATGTGGCATCACCTCGCGAACGCGATGCACAAGACCCCAGCCCCTTTGCGAACGAGGAGCCTCCCTCGCGAACGTGAAGGCTAAATCCTCAACCTCACCTAGCAACCCTTCGCGAACGCGAGGGCCTGCTCAAGAACACGAAGGTCATTTTTCTGCAACACCCAATAGCAGTTTTCTGCAGTTTTTCACAACTTGAAATGGTCCGATTGACCACCCGAAACACACCCAAGGCCACCAGAACCTCAATCAAACTTGCCAGCCAGTCCTAAAACATCATTCAAACTTGTTCTAACCTTTTGAATGCTCAAAACAACATCAAAACACCTATTTTTCATCGGATTCAAGCCTAAGAATTCCAAAAACTCTAAAAATACGCTTTTGTCAAAAAGTCTATCAAACCTCGTTCGAATGACCTGAAATTTTGCACACACGTCACATTAAACACTATGGAGCTACTCCAACTTCCGGAATTCTATTCCGACCCTCGGATCAAAATCTCACTATCGAACCGAAAACTTCAAAAATTCAACTTTCGGCATTTCAAGAATAAATTAGCTACGGACCTCCAAAACACAATCCGAACACACCCCTGAGCCCAAAATCACCCAACGGAGATAACGGAACCATTAAATTTCCATTTCGGGACCGTCTTCACACTGTTCCGACTATGACCAACTTTCCAACACTTAAGATCTCATTTAGGGACTAAGTGTCTCAAAACTCTCCGAAATCAAAATCGAACATCCCGGCAAATCAAAATAGCAGGAATAAACTTAGGGGAAGCAGTTCATAGGGGATCGGGGCATAAATTATTAAGACGACCAGTCGGATCGTCACATCCTCCTACACTTAAACATTCGTTCGTCCTCGAACGAGCATAGAGACATACCTGAAGTAATGAAAAGATGAGGGTAACGATTGCGCATATCCTGCTCGGTCTCCCAGGTCGCCTCCTCGATCGGCTGACCCCGCCACTGAACCTTTACTGATGTAATGTTCTTTGACTTTAGCTTTCTAACCTGCGTGTCTAATATTGCCCTATGTAACGACCCGACCAGTTGTTTTGAGCTTTTGCACTTTGATTGCTAGTTTTCAGGCATGACTTGCCTCGTGTGGTAAATCGTTGGTGTGGGGTTTCAGTTTAATCAGAATGAAGTTGGGAGAATAGTCTCAGTTGAAAGCTTGAAATTTGAAAGGTTTGACCAAGATTTGACTTGTGTGTATTTGATCTCGGATTAGAACTTTTATGGTTTAGTTAGCTCCATTAGGTGATTTGGGACTTAGGAGCATGATCGGAATGCATTTTGGAAGTCCGTGGAAAGTTTAGGCTTGAATTGGCGAAATTTAGATTTCAGTGCTTTCCGGTTGATAGGCGAGATTTTGATATAGGGGTCGGAATAGAATTCCGAGAGTTGTAGTAGCTTTGTTGTGTCATTTGGGATGTGTGTGCAAAATTTCAAGTCATTCGGACGAGATTTGATAGACTTTTTGATCGAAAGCATAATTTAAGAGTTCTTGGAGTTCTTAGGCTTGAATCCTATGTTAAATTGGTGATTTGATATTGTTGTGAGCATTCCGAAGTTTTGAACAAGTTTGAACGATGTCATGGGATGTGTTGGTACAATTGATTTGATGTTCCGGGGGTTCTAGGTAGGTTCCGGGATGTTTTAGGCCAAAAATCATAGCTATAACAGGTCCAGAAGGGTTGCAGGCCTCGGAACCCACCAACGCGGTCCGCACAAAAAGAAGTGCGTCCGCGGTAGGTGTTGTGCGGACCGCACAAAGTGAAGTGCGGCCGCGGTAGGTGCTGTGCGGACTGCACAAAACGCAGTGCGACCGCGGTGGGGAACATTTTGCTGGTCCTATTTCGGAAGCTCATATCTTTTTTATACAAGGAATTTTGAGATGATTCAAAAATAAAAGTTGTAGCCCTTCGTGTCTAGTTTCCATAAAGGTAAAGATATTGCAAGATGGACATCTGTAGCGAAAGGTATGGCCAAAACACTAAAGCCTGTCACTGCAGATGAAAACCTGTGTGGCCGTAGTCATTTTTGTGCGGACCGCACTGGTTTTGTGCGGACCGCGATCGTTTTTGTGCGGTCCGCAGAGGTGGAAATCTGTGGGGTATTCTATAAATATGAGGTTTTGGGTTTTATTTGATATTTTGACCTAGAAAGCTCGGATTTAGGCGATTTTTCAAAGGTTTTCCAAGAAAGTCATCGGGGTATGTGATTCTAACTCAGATTTGGCTAGAGTACATGAATCTATCATTGAATTCATCATTTAATTCGTTATTTGGGATGGAATTTGGGAAGAAAATTTGTGGAATCTTCCAAAAATAAAATGATGATTTGAAGGACCAAATGGTACCGGAATTCGATAATTTTGGTATGGTTAGACTCGTGAGGGTATGAGGAGTCTGAAAATGTAAATTTTACCCAATTTCAAGACGTGGGCCCTTAGCATATTTCAAGACATGGTTAGACTCGTGAGGGTATGGTTAGACTCGTGAGGGTATGGTTAGACTCGGGTTTTGGTAATTTCGGAAATTGTGTCACATTTTGATTGTTTTTCGCTTGGGCTTTGTTCCCTTAGCATATTTTGACGTCCACGTTCTGATTTTGGATAGATTCGATGCGCGTGAAGGCCGATTTGAGGGGCAAAGACGTCACGATCTAGAGATTTAGCCAGTTCGAGGTGAGTAATGATTGTAAATGATGCTCTGAGGGTTTGAAACCCTGGATTTGCACATCGTAGTGCTATATTGAGGTGAGATACACGCTTGATGATGAGCGTAGGGTCGTGCACTATTGGGGATTGTGACTTGTTCCATCCCGATTGATGATTATACCGCGTATTTGACTTAAACTTATTTGTTATCATCATGATTTGGGCAAATTGCCATATTTGGGCTTTGTGCCAACTATTTGAACCCTTCGGGGATTTTTATTACTATTTCCTCACTATTTTGACTTATTACTTGCAGTCATGTTATTTTTCAATGTTTTATTACTCAGCCATTTTACTCAGTTTTGAGACTTAAATGATAATTTTAAATGATGTTTTGTGCTGAGAAATATTGTTTTACTATTGCCCGAGGGGCTTGTGATCATTTTTGGACTGGGTAAGGCCGAGGGCCTAGTTGTGAGGATACATTGATACTGATATGAGGCCGAGGGCCTGAGATACATAAATATTCCACGAGGTGGCTTGATTGATATGAGGCTGAGGGCCTAGATTTGATGCCACGAGATGGCTTGATATTGCGCTTGGGCCGTAAGGGGCCCCTCCCGGAGTCTGTACATCCTTAGTGAGCGCGGGTACCCATTGTGATATGAGATATAGCCCGATGGGATGATATTGTTCTATGTGATAGCCCAAGGGGCTGATATTGTTCTATGTGATTTGCCTGAGGGGCTGGTACCGTTCTATGTGATTGCCCGATGGGCTATTATTGTTCTGAGATATTGCCCGAGGGGCAGATTTGTTGACATTGTGCCCGAGGGGTGAACCTTCATGTGTTTATCTTTCACATTTACTTGTCATTTACCTGTTAAACTATGGGATTTGTGCCCGAGGGGCAAATATTTGTGCTTATCTGAACTAACTGTTTTGCATTCATTTGCGTAACTATTGAAAAAGTCATTTTCAAAGAAGTCTAAACCGAGCTAAGATGTTCTAAGAGATTTTTACAGCTCAGTGCTTTCTTACTAGTCTTTGAACTGCTTCTATACGGCACCTTGATATGCTTTACGTGATTTCTTACTATTCAGACTTTATTTATGATTATTACTCACTGAGTTGGAGTACTCACTTTACTCCCTGCAGCTTGTGTGCAGATTCAGGTATTTATACACCTGGTAGCGGGTTTTTGCTGATCGGAGGCAGAGTCATTGGAGTTTAGCAAGGTAGTTGTCGGCGTTCGCAGCACTGCTTCTCTCTCTCTTCATTCATTAGTCTGTATTTGTACACTCAGACTTTCAGTTGTATTTATACCCTAGTAAATGCTCGTGACTTGTGACACCCCGGTTAGGGCTATGTTGGGTTGTATTTCCGCACTTTATTGGCATTATTCGCTACTTAGTATTGCTATATCATGTTTCAGACTGCTTGTATATTAATTAACTATTTTAAAAAGAGAATTGGGTTTAATTGGCTGGCCTTGTCTTTACGAGAGGCGCCATCACGACCGAGTCCGGGTTTGGGTCGTGACACACTGGCTCCTCAATATAAGATAGATCCTTGTCCAACTGGACTGAACTAAAATCCAACACGTGCGATGGATTACCGTGATATCTCCAGAGGATCAAAACATGAAATACTGGATGAACTCCTGTCAATCTGGGAGGTAAGACAAGATCATAAGCAACTTCCCCAACACGTCTCAATATCTCAAAAGGGCCAATAAACCTCAGACTCAACTTCCCTTTCTTCCCAAATCTCATAACGCCCTTCATAGGCGATACCCGAAGCAAAACCCGCTCTCCAACTATATAGGAAACATCACAAACCTTCTAGTCCGCATAGCTCTTCTGTCTGGACTGGGCTGTATGGAGTCTATCCTGAATCACCTTGACCATATCCAAAACATCCTAAACCAAGTCTGTGCCCAATAGCCTAGCCTCACTCGGCTCAAACCAACCCATCGGGGATCTACACCGTCTCCCATATAAAGCCTCAGATGGTGCCGTCTGAATGCTGGACTGATAGTTGTTGTTGAGCAAACTCCGCCAATGGCAAGAACTGATCCCAAGACCCTCCAAACTCAATCACACACACACGGAGCATATCCTCAAGAATCTAAATAGTGTGCTTGGACTGTCCATCCGTTTGAGGGTGAAATGTTGTACTCAACTCCACCCGAGTACCCAACTCATGCTGAACAGCTCTCCAGAATCGTGATGTGAACTAGTACCTCTATCTGAAATGATGGAAACTGGAATACCATGCAGATGAACAATCTCCTAGATATAGATCTCTGCCAAACACTCCGAAGAATAAGTAGTACACACAGGAATGAAATGAGCGGACTTGGTCAGCCAATCCACAATCACCCAAATAGCATCGAACTTTCTCAAAATCCGTGGGAGCCCAACTACAAAGTCCGTGGTGATCCGCTCCCACTTCCACTCCGGAATCTGTATCTACTGAAGTAACCCACCCGGTCTCTGGTGGTCATACTTCACCTGCTGATAGTTGAGACACCGAGCTACGAATCCAACTATATCTTTCTTCATCTGCCTCCATCAATAGTGCTATCTCAAATCCTGATACATCTTTGCGGCACCCGGATGAATGGAATACCGCGAGCTATAAGCCTCCTTTAGAATCAACTCTTGAATTCCATCAACATTGGGTACACAAATCCGACCCTAACTTCAATACCCCATCATCACCAATAGTCACATCTCTGGCATCACCGTGATGAACCTTGTCCTTGAGGACAAGCAAATGAGGATCATCATACTGACGCTCCCTAATACGATCAAATAAGGAAGATCGAGAAACCAGGCAAGCTAGAACCAGACTGAGCTCCGAAAGATCCAATCTTACAAACTGGCTAGCTAAGGCCTGAACATCCATCACCATGGGACTCTCCGATGCTGGTAAATAAGCCAAACTCCCCAAACTCTTTGCCTGGCGACTCAAAGCATCGGCCACCACATTGGCCTTGCCCGGGTGATACAAAATAGTAATGTCATAGTCCTTCAGCAACTCTAACCACCTCCTCTGACACAAATTTAAGTCCTTTTGCTTTAATAGGTGCTACAAGCTCCGATGGTCAGTATAAATCTCATAGCGAACCCCGTATAAATAAAGGCGCCAAATCTTCAGGGCGTGAACAATGGCAGCTAACTCAAGGTCGTGGACATGGTAATTCTTCTCATGTATCTTCAACTGTCTGGACGCGTAGGCAATCACCCTACCGTCCTGCATCAACACCGCTCCGAGGCCAATCCTTGAGGCATCACAATAGACCGTATAAGACTCCAAACCTATAGGCAGTATCAAAATTGGGGTTGTGGTCAAAGCTGTCTTGAGCTTCTGAAAGCTCGCCTCACACTCCTCCGTCCACTAGAATGGAGCACCCTTCTGGGTCAGTCTGGTCATAGGGGCTGCCATCGATGAAAACCTCTCAACAAAACTGCGAATCTCGGTAGTTAAGGATAGTCTGGGTCAACTCTGCACGGCCTCTATCTTCTTCGAATCCACCTGAATACCCTCACTTGATACCACATGGCCTAAGAATGCCACTGAATCTAACCAAAACTCACATTTCGAGAACTTAGCATATAACTTCTTCTCTCTCAGAGTCTGAAGCAAAGTCCTCAAGTGCTGCTCATGTTCTTCCCGACTCCGAGAATACACCAGAATATCATCAATAAAGACAATGATAAACGAGTCGAGATACGGCCGGAACACACTGTGCATCAAATGCATAAAGGCTGTTGGGGCATTGGTCAGCCCAAATGACATAACAATGAACTCGTAATGACCATACTAAGTCCTGAAAGTAGTCTTCGGGATATCTGGCTCCCGAATCTTCAACTGATGGTAACTTGAGTGCAAATCAATCTTAGAAAACACTCGTGCGCCCTGAAGCTGGTCAAACAGATCATCAATACGAGGCAAAGGATAACGGTTCTTCACTGTAACCTTGTTCAACTGGTGATAATCAATACATATACGCATAGAACCATCCTTTTTCTTCACAAACAAGACAGGATCATCCCAAGGTGATACACTAGGCCGAATAAAACCCTTATCAAGCAATTCCTGTAACTGATCCTTCAACTCCTTCCACTCAGAAGGAGCCATACGATACAGAGGAATAGAAATGGGCTGAGTGCCCGACAACATATCAATGCCAAAATCAATATCTCTATCAGGCGGCATGCTTGGAAGGACAGCTGAAAACACATCGGGAAAATCCCGTACTACTGGGACTGAATCAACTGAAGGAGTATCAATACTATCAACTCTCACATAAGCTAAATATGCGTCACACCCCTTCTCAACCATACGCTGAGCTTTAAGAAAAGAAATAACTCTACTGGAAGTGTGATCTAAAGTATCCATCAACTCAACACGCGGTACACCTGGCATAGACAACATCACAGTTTTGGCGTGACAATCAAGAATAGCATAATAGGGCGACAACCAGTCTATGCCCAAGATAATGTCAAAATCTACCATGCTGAGCAACATTAGATCGATTCTAATCTTAAAACCACTAAGAGCAACCAAACACGACCGATAAACACGGTCCACAACAAAAGAATCTCCTACAAGAGTAGAAACATAAATAGGGGAACTCAAATAATCCCGAGATACACCCAAATGCGGAGCAAAATAAGAAGATACATAAGAGTAAGTGGAGCTTGGATAGAATAGAACTGATGCATCTCTGTGACAAACTAGTATAACACCTGTGTCACGCCCTAACCTCGGGAGGCGCGACCGATGCTCAATCGAGTGAACCCAACTGAGCAAGCCTTACCATACACTTTCTACCCAATTTAATACAATTAAGGAAACCATGCTTCCATTTATTTAGACAATAGGAAAGATAGTACATTCAACATTGTTGGTTCATTTTATAACACAACCTTAAACCGTGGTTAAGTTTCCAAGATTCCATACGATTACACTTTGGAGAAGCAAGAGTTATAATTACAACATAGTTCATAGACCCATCCAACACCCATACATAACCCACACATACGTCTACAGATCCTCTCGGGATACAAAAGACAAGTGTGATGATGCCGGCAACAAGGCTCCGGCTATACCTCAAAAGTGGAAGTCCACAACAAAAAATGTGCAATATAACCCCTTAAAGGAGAAAGGAGCTCACCAAGACTTTGAGAAGAAGGTACTATGTTATGCTTGATCGGCACTATCCACAATGGAGCCACCTACATTCATTTAAAAATATAGCGCCCCCGGAAAAAGGGACGTTAGCACCATGGAATAGTATTAGTATGTATAACTAAACACCATCTAGTTAGAAAGAACTTTCATACAAAAATAAGGAAATCACAAGTATAACTCAAAAGCTTTAAATGATCACAACATTAACAAGGTAAAAGAATCATACAATTTTCACATCATGTTTCCATAGCCTTTAGTTTGGTACATTTCATACTGTTCAACATTGTTCACAATACCACTGCTATCTTGGCAGAGTCCGATCACGACCCGATCGGCTAGGTTGCCTCATTTGAGACACATACTTCAATCACCATTTCATTTCCCTTTTTTCCGTTATTCAATATCAGCACATTACCACCATGTGTGCGGCATGGTGTCCGATCACGGCCCGATCGGCTAGGCCGCATTACCTAGTCGTTGTTCCTTTCTCATTAATCATCTCATTTGAATCTTTATTTCACATCTATAATATCAACTCATTGGCACATAGGGCCACAATTATCACATCATTTCCACTTTCAATGTTAGGCTTATAATTTAGGATAATATGTGCACACAAGAGCAAATAAAATTGTAATCATAGATGCGACTTCACATAGATGGTACAATATATGCAGCTTCAATATCAATTTAAGGTCTAAGCATTTCAATACATGATTCATATTCCTTGCACCTTTTCAAGTTATCAAAATAGCATATTAATCATATTGAGATACATTTTTCACGCATATAAGGTCGCAACCCCAAATTCATGTGAAACAACAATCAATACAATAATTCAACTTTAATCTTATCGTATTTACACAAACACCGATGTAGCTCAATTTCTAAAAGACGGGGTTTTAGCCATACATACCTCAATTGAGCTTCCTTAGACTCTACAATGTTCCAGAATTCTTAGCAACCTTAATCTATTTTGGAAATATAACAATTTGAACCAAAATTAGGAAGATGATCATAATTCTAGCTCATTTGAGTATTTCATCAAACACTATGTGTGCGTTAAATCTGTATGGTCCTTTTATAGAGGATTTCATCAACCCATAACCCATATTTTACCATTTTAAGCTCAATAATGTTCTTACACCCTTTGACAAAACATGCAAGCAAGATAACAACTCCAATACCCACAAACTTTCTTGATAAATACCCATTTTTAGCTAAGATTCGAAATTAAGGGTTAGAGTGTAGAATCTTACCTCAAGGATGAAGACCTAGTGTGTTTTTTCTTGTTAATCTTTCAAGATTTGAAGAAAAATTGATGAGGGATACTTTCCCACTCTAGGTCTCTCACTCTAAAAATATCCGTTTTTAGCTAAAGAAATGATCCTTTGCATTTATTTGGCAAAATGAGGTCGTTTTATAACAAAAGCTCGATTTTTGCACCGCCATGCCGCGTGGGGCGCCGCGGTTGTGAAAAATATGCTCAGAAAACGTTTTTGAATGCTCTTTGTACCTCCCCACAGGCGCGCTGCATGGGGCGACGCATGGGGCACCGCGGCAGTGTAAAATTTTGCACTGCTTTTGGTAATTTGGTCATAACTTTTGGTAGGAGTGTCTGAATGACGAGCGGTTTGAAGAGTTAGAAACTATACTTGAAGATATTTCATTTGATAGGTTGTACATCCTATAACTCCTTAGGTATATGTATATATGCTTGTCAAAAATTTGGCCTGGTGCGTATACATTTGTAACGTTAGACTTATCATGTAATCTTCCAACTTGATTAGACTTATGACTCTGCTTAGACCCCATATGACTTATAATGTGCCTCATACACTTATTATCATATCCAATTGATATCCATCATGTTAATATCACATAAAATATTATAATTAGCCTTCATGGCACCTCGAAATCCTAAATTACTTAGCAAAAATTTTTTGGGGCCTTACATTCTCCCCCCCCCCCTAGGATCATTCGTCCTCGAATGAGGAGTAGAGTCTGTCCACAAATACATATCATAACCTAACCATTTTCTCACACATCTTTAACTCACAAATTTTGACTAACTCCCAAATTTTTCAGAAATTTCGGCAGAGTTTGCCTTGTAAATGGGTCTATCCACCTGTTAGAGAGCCCCAGAAACATATCATAACAGCATATACACATTCCATAAATGTAACATAACTTGTAGAACACTAACCATGGCCACATAGGCAACACATAACTAAAACAGGACAGTTTTACATAGATCAAATCAAAAGATAAGAGTTCATAGGGACCAAATGTATAAAAAGCTATTACATGGATATACAAGCAAATGTGGGTACTTCTTTCTCATTTCTTCCTCGGCTTCCCAAGTGGATTCCTCAACGTACTGGTTCCGCCATAACACTTTTACAGAGGCAATTTCCTTATTTCCCAATTTTCGGACATGCCTGTGAAGAATGGCAACTGGAACTTCTTCATATGATAGTTCCTCATTAACCTCGATAGTCTCAATTGGTACAATAGCGGACGAATCTCCAACTACCTTCTACAACATGGACACATGGAACACCGGGGGTACTAATGACATCTCAGGTGGTAGTCAAGCTTGTAAGCCACCTGACCAATCCTTTGAATGATTCTGTACGGCCCGACATATCTAGGGCTTAACTTTCCTTTCTTTCCAATATCGCATGATACCCTTCATTGGGGAAACCTTCAAAAATACCCAATCATCTTCTTTGAACTCCAAATCTCTGTGACGAATGTCCGAATACGAGTTTTGGCGACTCTGAGCAGTTTTCAACCTCTCCTTAATCATTTTGACTTTCTCCATGGCCTGATGCACAAGGTCTGGCCCTATCAATTCCACTTCTCCAACATCGAACCATCCAATGGGAGACCTACATCTCCTACCATACAATGCTTCAAATGGTGCCATTTGAATACTAGCATGAAAGATGTTGTTATAAGCAAACTCTATGGGTGACAAATGATCATCCCAGCTACCTTTGAAATCAAGAACACAAGCACACAACATGTCCTAAGCATCTGAAGAGTCCGCTTCGCTTGCCCGTCGGTTTGTGGATGAAAAGGTGTACTAAGATTTACCTGTGTACCCAAACCTAGCTGAAATTTCTTCCAAATGTTGGTCATGAACTGAGCCATTCGATCAGAAATGATAGAAAATGGGGTTCCATGCAACATAACTATTTCTTTGATATACAACTGAGCATATTGTTCCACTGTATCAGTAGATTTGACTGGCAAGAAGTCTGCTAATTTTGTGAGTCGACCCATGATTACCCATATTGAGTCGAACTTGTGTAGAGTGCGCGGTAACCCTACCACAAAATCCATGTTGATCATTTCCCATTTCCACATTGGAATTTATATTCTTTGAGCCAATCCATCGGGCCTTTGATGTTCGGCCTCACTTGCTGATAGTTCGAACATTTTGCCATAGTCCGCCACATCCTTTCATGTTATTCCACCAGTAAAACTCCTTGAGATCATGATACATTTTTGTATAACCTGGGTGTACGGAATACCTGGAAGTGTGAGCTTCTGCCATGATCCATTCCCGAAGATCGTCCATATCTGGAACACATAGGCAGCCTTGGTATCGTAGGGTACCATCATCCATGCCAAAGGAAAAAGTTGTGGTCTTGTGTTCATGAATCCCCTCCTTCAGCTATGCTAGCAATGGAACGTTGTATTGCTTTTCTTTGACCTCCGCTACAAGTGAAGATTCAACCCTATTATGCACAATTACTCCCCCTTCACTAGAGTCTACAAGACAAACTCCTAGACTAGCCAAGTGGTGAACTTCCCTGGCCAACGGCCTTTGATATGCCTTCAAGTGAGCCAAACATCCCATAGATTTTTGGCTAAGAGCATCCGCCACAACATTGGCCTTTCCTGAGGTGATAGAGAATATCGATATCATAGTCCTTGAGTAACTCGAGCCATCTTCTCTGTCTCAGATTCAACTCCTTTTATTTGAAAATATATTGAAGGCTCTTGTGGTCCGTAAATACATCCACGTGGACCCCATATAAATAATGTCGCCAAATCTTTAGTGCAAATACCACTGCCGCAAGCTCTAAGTCATGTGCTGCATAGTTCTTTCCATGATTCTTGAGTTGCCTAGAGGCATAAACTATCACCTTAACGTGTTGCATCATTAGTGGAACATCTTTATCATATTTCTCTTACATAGGACCTCCCACGAATTGAGTTCTATAATAATTTTCCTGATATGGTTACAATCTCATGTGAATACTTGCAACTAACTCTTCCAAATTCTCAACAAAAGACATTACTGAATGAGTTTTTTTCGTAGGACCTTCTGTCTCAAATGAATAAGACTTGCTAATTTGCACACATACCCTGATAACATCAACCTGCACGACATTGCATCAAATGTAAAGTAATATTGTGCTCTGACTTTTCTTAGCCAACCTCTTCTCCCCATATGTGCCTTATAGAATTAAGAAACCACACTACTTCCCCTGTGAATATTCTCACGATCCCTCTTTATGGATAAACACCGCCCAAAACATATATCAACATCCTTTATATGTATACAATTTAAGAAGAGTCACTGGCCCGAGAAGGGCATTCTCTGAAACTTGAGATCCTCCTCAATTCTTCAACAACGACTTTTGATTTTACTCTTAAGTGTATGACTTAGTCCACCTGATTCTATCCTCGATGAGTAACTCACCTCATTCCCCATATTGTAGTTACCAATAGAGTTCCCTGATATTGCAATTTAAGAGTTACCATGTTAAACATGTCTGGTCTGTAACAAGTGTTCATCCTCTTTCAATCTATTTTGAACCTTTCATTTACCCTTTGGGTAGATTGTGTTGTCTTTCCCTTTTTTTATCGCCCTTTGGCCTGGACAATATGCTGGTACCATCTTTTCTTTCTAACTGGAACATTCATTCCCATTCTAATTTTCTCATAGTGCATAATTGATATCCTTATTGTGCCACACACTTGTCTACCTCCCGTGAACTTGTAATATCATTGTGCCTTGCTTTAGAGAGTTTATCATACCAAAACTTCACCTCTAGTAGTCTCACTTACCATTGTATGTAGACATGAACTATCTCTAGATCCTTTAGTTGATATTTGGTGTTCCCCAAGTCGGTTGCATTACGGTTAGTCCTTTATAACTTTTATTAACAGTTATGCTCTAAGCGAGTCCACCATTCTGATACAAGATATTTTATGATAATCATGACCATCTCAATTTATAGGTTTTCTCCCCATTTCTTCTCACCTCATTCTTCCTACCTAGTGAATAGCCATGCACTCTTCCATATGTTACGTGGTCTTTCCCCTTAGTTATTTCATCATGCTTACCTCTTAACTCTTGTGAGGATGTCTGTGGGAAAGTGTGTTCATCTGCATATCACTTAACACTTATTTGCTTGTAAGCTTTTTTTTGAGGCTCTCCATCAAGCCCAAATACCCTCTTGGGTTATTATAGCATCACATTTATATCTCCCACTCGTTCCGCCTTTCTTAACGTCTTGGCACTTTGGTTAAATCGTGAATCTATGATTAACCCATTCTAAAAACTCGCAATCTTCCACATTTGACCTATAGTACTTCCTTAGGTTCCATTGTTCATGACCCTCTAACAAGTATAAAATCCCTTTACAAACATACTCTTAGTTTTCTAGGATCATTGAACCTATCATTCACATTGCCATGTATGAAGAATTTACCTTCCTTAACCGTCCACCTTTTTGGAGGTACTAGTGGTCTACCACTAGCATATCCTTTCAGATAATCACGTTATACATTATCACTTTTCTAGACTACGCATGTCTTCAACAAAATATTCAAACATCATAGCTACATGGTCTTACTCTTGTTTCATTGTATTTAAGTGGCCTCACTATGGCCTTCCTCCCCCACTTGGGGCGAATGTCCCGGATTTCGACACAAGTCTTGAATTTTGGCAATTTTAGGGACATATGTCTCATATCTTTATCCCTCATATATATGTTCGACTATTAGGGAGATTTAAGTCACCGTGGTATTAATCTCATAAGTTCTCTTCTCTTATTCAGCCACACGGGCTTGGGATTCCAATTCCTCATGTCAATATCCGTTAGGAGTGTAATATCACATCATACACTTCTAGATTTTTATAAAGTTTGTAGTACAGGGGTCTTCTCATCGTGGGTTCAATTGACTCTCCTTTCATAACTTCTTGTCTCCTAGGAGAGACTTGCACTCTCATCATTAATCTCCTGGTCATATCTCCCATATATCACGTGCTTATATAACTAATTTTCTTTCCCACCTTAGGATCATTTACATACTTCTCACACTACCCACATGTGCTATTCAAGCTTACATATCACTTATCAATTCAATGTTTCTTTAGAAGTGGTAATCATTTTTAACACTTTTCTTGAATAAATTATGCTCATGGTACAATGTACTTATCTTATATGCCCATACCATTCGTTCAACAAGATACATGTGCCATCTCCTTAATATTCATGCCTTTTCCCATTGGTCATGCCATATGAAAACATTACTTGAAATAGACGAAAGAGCATTTAAACTTACCTTGAATCTCAATGCACAAGTTAGAAAACAATCTTATAGTCAAGCTTTATCGCACGATCTGGAGTGTTGAAGAAGGGTAACATTCCTAAATGTCCGTGTAGCCTCCAACTTATAGATGTGGTCGACAACACACCGATAAAAAGGACCTTACTAGACAAGGCTCTGAGATATCCTAGAACACTTTAAAACCTTAGGCTCTGATACCAAGTTCGTCACGCCCCAACCTCAGGAGGCGCGACCGGCGCTCGATCGAGTGAACCCAACTGAGCAAGCCTTAACATACACTTTCTACCCAACTTAATACGATTAAGGAAACCATGCTTCCGTTTATTTAGACAATAGAAAAGATAGTACATTCAACATTGTTGGTTCATTTTATAACACAACCTTAAACCGTAGTTAAGTTTCCAAGATACCATACGATTACACTTTAGAGAAGCAAGAGTTATAATTACAACATAGTACATAGACCCATCCAACACCCGTACATAACTCACACATACGTCTACGGAGCCTCTAAGGATACAAAAGACAAGTGTGATAATGCCGGCAACAAGGCTCCGGCTATACCTCAAAAGTGGAAGTCCACAACAAAAGATGTGCAATATAACCCCTTAAAGGAGAAAGGGGCTCACCAAGACTTTGAGAAGAAGGTACTCCACTACGCGCGATCGGCACTATCCACAATGGAGCCACCTACATTCATTTAAAAATGTAGCGCCCCCGGCAAAAGGGACGTTAGTACCATGAAATAGTACTAGTATGTATAACTAAACACCATCTAGTAAGAAAGAACTTTCATATAAAAATAAGGAAATCACAAGTATAACTCAAAAGCTTTAAACGATCACAACATTATCAAGGTAAAAGAGTCATACAATTTTCATATCATGTTTCCATAGCCTTTTGGTTTGGGACATTTCATACTATTCAACATTGTTCACAATACCACCGCTATCTTGAGCGGAGTCCGATCACGACCCGATCGGCTAGGTTGCCTCATTTGAGACATATACTACAATCACCATTCCATTTCCCTTTTTTCCGGAATTCAATATCAGCACATTACCACCATGTGTGCGGCATGGTGTCCGATCATGGCCCAGGCGCTGTTCCTTTCTCATTAATCATCTCATTTGAATCTTTATTTCACATCTATCATATCAAATCATTGGCACTTAGGGCCACAATTATCACATCATTTCCACTTTCAATGTTAGGCTTGTAATTTAGGATAATATGTGCACACAAAAACAAATAAAATTGTAAGCATAGATGAGACTTCACATAGATGGCACAATATATGCAGCTTCAATCTCAATTTAAGGTCTAAGCATTTCAATACATGATTCATATTCCTTGCACCTTTTCAAGTTATCAAGAATAGCACATTAATCATATTGAGATATATCTTTCACGCATATAAGGTCACAACCACAAATTCATGTGAAACAACAATTAATACAACAATTCAACTTTAATCTTACCGTATTTACACAAACGCCGACGGAGCTCAATTTCTAAAAGACGGGGTTTTAGCCATACATACCACAATTGAGCTTCCTAGACTCTACAATGTTTCAGAATTCTTAGCAACCTCAATCTATTTTGGAAATATAACAATTTGAACCAAAATTAGGAAGATGGTCATAATTCTAGCTCAATTGAGCATTTCATCAAACACTATGTGTGCATTAAATCTTTGTGGTCCTTTTATAGAGGATTTCATCAACCCACAACCCATACTTTACCATTTTTAGCTCAACAATGTTCCTACACCCTTTGACAACACATGCAAGCAAGATAACAACTCCAATACCCACAAACTTTCTTGATAAATATCCATCTTTAGCTAAGATTCGAAATTAAAGGTTAGGGTGTAGAATCTTACCTCAAGGATGAACACCTAGTATGTTTTTCCTTGTTAATCTTTCAAGATTTGAGCAATAATTGAAGAAAAATTGATGAGGGACACTTTCCCACTCTAGGGCACTCTCTCACTCTAAAAATATCCGATTTTAGCTAAAGAAATGATCCCTTGCGTTTATTTGGCGAAATGAGGTCATTTTATAACAAAAGCTTAATTTTTGCACAGCCACGTCGCGTGGGGAGCCGCATGGGGCGCCTCTGTAGTGTAAAATTCTGCGCTGCTTTTGGTAATTTGGTCATAACTTCTGGTAAGAGTGTCCGAATGACGAACGGTTTGAAGCATTAGAAACTACACTTGAAGATATTTCATTTGATAGGTTGTATATCCCATAACTACTTTGGTATATGTATATATGCTTGTCCAAAATTTTGCCTGGTGCATATACATTTGTAACATTAGACTTATCATGTAATCATCCAACTTGATTAGACTTATGACTCTCCTTAGACCCCATATGACTTATAATGTGCCTCATACACTTATTATCATATCCAATTGATATCCAACATGTTAATAGCACATAAAATATTATAATTAGCCTTCATGGCACCTCGAAATCCTAAATTACTTTGCAAAACATTTTCGAGGCCTTACAACCTGTAATGATAGAATCGGAGGCAACAACCTCGGTACGGGCAGGAAGGGCATAGTATCTAGCCTGGCCTCCCCCTCTAGGGTGATCTCTACCTCCCCGACCTCCACCTCTGGCTGGCTGAGGAGGTGGGGTAGCAACTAGAGTTGTAACCATATCCTGAGAACTTTGCGGGGCACGCTGTGGCTTAGAAGTCTGTGGAGGTGCACCCCTCCCAAGTCTGGGGCAATCGCTCACCATATGACGTGTGTCACCACACTCAAAACAAACTTTGGGAAGACGTTGTGGCTATGACTGGCTCAGACCAAGTCTGCTGGACTGACCTCTAAAAACACCCCGCGCAGGAGGCGCGCTAGATACCGGAGGTGCATAATAATACTCCTGAGGTCTAAAAGGAGCTGGAATACCACTGGCTACTGGAAGAGCTGAATGAACAGGGCGACTCCTATAACCCCTACCACAATGACCTGCTGTTGGGGCACGGGCACCAGAGAAATGGTCTGATTCTCGAGACCTCTTGGCCTCCCTCTCCTCTCTCTCTCTAGCATGCATACCCTCAATCCTCCTAGCAATGCTCACCACCTACTGATAAGAAATATCCATCTCCAACTTACGAGCCATGCTAAACCTGATGCTGGGAATAAGGCCCTCAATAAACCGGCGAACCCTCTCGCGAACAGTAGAAACCAAGGCTGGTGCATGCCTAGCCAAACTGGTGTAACAGATAGCATAGTTTGAGACAGTCATAGTACCCTGGCGCAAATGCTCAAAATCTGCACGCCATGCGTCCCTGAGGCTCTGAGGAACATACTCTCTCAGGAACAGATCTGAAAACTGAGTCCAAGACAGTGAAGCAGCCTCATCCAGACTGTCTAACTCATAGGTGCGCCACCACTCATAGGCGGCTCCTCGAAGCTGGAGGGTAGTGAAGGAAACCCCGCTCAATCCTGATATACCCATGGTATGTAGAATGCGGTAACTCTCATTTAGAAATCCCAGAGCATCCTCCGATGCTAGACAGCTGAATACAGGAGACTTGTACCTATTGAACTTCTCAAGCCTCAGCTCCTCCTCCTTGGAAGTCGCTGCCCTGCCCTCGAGCTGAACTGGCACTTCAGGCGGTACAGGAATAATCTCAGGGACCTGCTCAACATGCACTCGCTGCTCAGGAGTGCGGGCGGCGGGAGTCTGTGCTCCTCCCCCGACCTAAGATGTAGTTGCAGCAAGGGGAAGCAACCCTGCCTAAACCAGAGTGGTGTACATGCTCATGAACTGTGCCAGAGTCTCCTAGAAAGCTGGAGTAGTAGTAGCAGTAGGTGTGTCAGGTGCCTAGACAACGGCTGGAACTGCTGCTGGTATCTCGGTGGCAGCTCGAGCAGGTGCTATGGCTGCACCACGTGCGCTTCCTCGGCCTCTACCCCGGCCTTGGCCTCTAACGGCTGTAGTAGGGGGCGCGAGTGCCTGATCATCTAGGGTAGCACGTGTCCTCACCATCTGTGAGAGAATAGAAGACAAGTTTAGAATTATGATGTCAAAATATCGCACGACAAGGAAATCAAATGAAGTGGAATTTTCCAAATAGTTACATAGCCTCTCGTAGATAAGTACAGACGTCTCTGTACCGATCAGCGAGACTCTAATAAACCAGCTTGTGCCATGACTCCTATGAACCTAGAGCTCTGATACCAACTTGTCACGACCCCGGTTCGCCATCCATGAACTATCTTGATGGTACCTAGTCCTTTACGACTAGGTAAGCCTAAATTGCGGAAGATAACCAAAGTGCGGAATAAAAACAAATTAAAACAGAATGAAGAGTGATAAAACAATGGTTAAAAGTGTCGCTCGGCATATACAATATTTAACTCTCAAACCAATACATACTTCCAAGACCCGGAAACCCATGAATCACAAGCTAAGGATCACTACACAGTACTCTATCTCGAGAATATCTAACAAGAAAAAGAAATACAGAAGGGCAAATGTTTAAAAGCTAGAATAGAAAGGGACTCCTCGGTTTGTGTACCCGGTAGATATACCTCGAAGTCAGTGGAGCAGTCGTCTCGCCTCAAGGGTGATAGGACTGAGTCGCAGTACCTGGATCTGCACATGAAAAACATGCGCAGAAGGGGCATGAGTACACCAAAACGGTACTTAGTAAGTGCCAAGCCTATCCTCGGTTGGGTAGTGACGAGGAAGGTAAGGGCCCTACTGAGGTTAAATAAAATATAAAGTTTGACAGTGTAGAACAGAACAATATAAATAAATACAGCGGTAAAAGTAACACAGGAAATAAAAAGGGCAACAACAACTATTTTAGAGACAAGGCAAAACACGGAAAGAAATGCGACTTGGCACCAAAATAACAACTGAAGATCTCCCAGGATATCGTCCTGTAGTCCCATATGTACATATCCAATGGATCTTCTGGGATCCCGTCCCATAGTCCAACTCATAGTGCGCGGGGATCTACCAGAATCCCGTTCCGTTGTCCCAAATATAAATACCCAGTACTAGGGGAATCTACCAGGTGCATTCTCGTTGTTCCATATAACTGTGCAGGGGGAGCTACCGGAATCCCACATCCGTAGTCCCAAAAGAAATAGACAAGGGGGAGCTACCGGAATTCTACATCCATAGTCCCAAAATAAATACATAGCAGCAACAGGAAAATATACAAAAATGACAAAATTTCATATTAAGGCAACAAGCGATTCTAGCCTAGCATGCTGCACAAAATTTAGGTAAGGCAGGTTGAGAAAATAAAGCAATTAAGTCACTTAGACAGACTTTCCTAAGCTAACAACTAGCTTAATAGTACAAGTAATAAAAACATGAAAGGAAACATACTAGTAATTACTTAATGAAAACCGGATTTCCAACAATTAGCATATGTACGCACTCGTCACCTCATGTATAAGGCATTTCAATTACCAAATATACCAATCCTAAGGGGAAGGTCCCCCACACAAGGTTAGACAAGCCATTCACTTCGAATCGGTTCAAAATCAACACGAAACCACCCTTTTGCCACGAGTACTCGACTCTAAATGGCCCAAATCTATTCAATTCAATTGCATAATGTAAATAACACTTCAAGTAACTGATTCTACAAAGAAATTCTAAGCTAATACGCGAAATTAGGTAAAATAACCAAAACGCCCATTGGTCCCACGTCTTGGAATCAGGTAAAATTTATATTTTAAGAAACCTCGTACTCTCACGAGTCTATACATAATAACAACACTGAAATCGGAGTTCAATTGGCCCCTCAAATACCCATGTTAAGGTCTCTTAATCTCAAGCCCTAATTACCCATTTTTCCCAAATTTTTCACCACTAATTAGGTCTTTAATCACATATAAATGAGTTATAAAGTCAAAAATATTACCTCCAAGTGATTCCCCTTGAATCTCTTTTCAATCCCCTTCAAAAAGCTTCAAAATCGCCCAAAAATTGTGTAAGATAACCCCAAAATCGCGGACCAAATGACTATTTAAACTTTCTGCCCAAGCATCAAATCCTTCTTCACGAATGCGGTCAACTCCTCGCGTTCGCGAAGCACAAATTTACTTTGACTAAAATTCCTTCATTAAGATCGCGACACACAGCTTGCGAATGCGAAGGTTCAGCTCTCATACTAAACGCGAACGCGATGTCCCCTCCGCGAACGCGAAGGACAAATCAACCTCAACCCAGCCGCCCAACTTTCCTCTACGCAAATGCGGCATCACCTCGCGAACACGATGCACAAGACCCCAGCCCCTTTGCGAATGCGGAGACTCCATCGCAAACGCGAAGGCTAATCCTCAGCCTCACCTGCTAACCCTTCGCGAACGCGAAGGTCATTTTTCTGCAACACCCAACATCAGTTTTTTCACAACTTGAAATGGTCCGATTGACCACCCGAAACACACCCGAGGCCCCCAGGACCTCAACCAAACCTGTCAATCAATCCTAAAACATCATTCAAACTTGTTCCAACCTTCGGAACGCTCAAAACAACATCAAAACACCTATTTTTCATTGGATTCAAGCCTAAGAATTTCAAAAACTCTAAAAATATGCTTTCGATCAAAAAGTCTATAAAACCTCGTCCGAATGACCTGACATTTTGCACACACATCACATTAAACACTATAGAGCTACTCCAACTTCTGGAATTCCATTCCGACCCTCGGATCAAAATCTCACTATCAAACCGGAAACTTCAAAAATTCAACTTTCGGCATTTCAAGCCTAAATTAGCTACGGACCTCCAAAATACAATCCGTACACGCCCCTGAGCCCAAAATACCCAACAGAGCTAACGGAACTATCAGATTCCATTCCAAGGTCGTCTTCACACTATTCCGACTACGGCCAACTTTCCAACACTTAAGCTATCATTTAGGGACTAAGTATCCCAAAACTCTCCGAAACTCAAAACCGAACATCCCGACAAATCAAAATAGCAGGAATAAACTTGAGGAAAGCAGTTAATAGGGGATCGGGGCGTAAATACTTAAGACGATCGACTGGGTCGTCACAGTAATATACATATAAGAAGACATAAATGCCCAAAATAGAAATAATCCTCACATAGTACATCCCTTTATAAAACAGAAATCATACAATTGCTAGACGACTTTTAGTAGGCCATTGATATACACCAAAATAAAGCAGAAGCCGTATGATTTCTTTCATTCCAATATGATGCACTTCTTTGATTTAATTAATTAATTAATCACAAGAGGAGGCATATTTGCCTTTACGTAAAGTAAGGTATCAATACTTACTTTCTACCACTACTAGAAATTCGGCAATTAGCGTCCACAAAAACGGACCAACATCGGTGCCCTTGGCAAATTACCAACCAAAACTCGTCCAAACACCTTGGTTGCTATTTTGGTGGTCGTTTTAGTATACCGACCAAGGTTGGTCGCAAAGGTAAAAGGACCAACTGTACAATTTAAAGTACATACCAACCAACTTTGGTCGATAACATATTTTAATAATTTAATTTTATCGGCCAAAGTTGGTCGGGGTATTTAAATTATGTTATTCTATTAATTATTAAAATTTAAAAATTAGCGACCAAAGTTGGTTGGTAAAATAAAATATATATATTTTTTTAAAAATTAAAATTTAACCATACCGACCAAAGTTGGTCGGTAAAGTTGAAATCTTGGTAATCCTTGTTCATTAACCGACCAACTTTAATCGGTAATTTTTAATTTTTAATTTTTTTAAACTTAAGTGGCCAACCTTGGTCGCTAATCAGCAGAAAATTATTTTTTTAATTAGAAATCGACCAACTTTGGTCGGTTTTATGGGTTTAAATTTTGGCATAAAATGCCCGTTTTGGCAGCTACACCACCTGCCAGCATACCAAAATCCCTAAATAACAACACAACAACTATCACCCCCAATTTCATTATGGGTCATGAAGGCACCCAACACCATTGTCAGGCAAGCCAACGCGGGAATACTAATGAGTTCTAGTTTACTTTACTAAAACAGTTACAACAATTTCTTAACTTGAATTTAAAACCAGTGATAATTAGTAACGTACAAAAATAACTATACAATCCCCAAAAGAATAGTCTACCAATGTGTGTGTCAAGACCTGGTGTCACAAGTATACGGGCATCTAGTAGAATATACAAAAGAATACATCTATCCTACTACCTGAAATAGAATAGACAGTCAAACAAAAGAGAGACTCCATCAGGCTGCAGAGCGGCATCGAAAAGGAACAGCTCACCGTGGAATCTCGGCCAAGTATCAACAGTGCATACCGATAGGGTAGCCAGATGCACCTGCCTCAGATCCTGTACAATTAAGTATAGAAGCATAGTATGAGTATATAAACAATATGCACCCAGTAAGTACCTAGTCTAACTTCGAAGAAGTAGTGACAAGGGGTCGACTTGACACTTACTAGGGTCAAATAAGTGATAATATGAAGTTCAATATTTCAATTCACAATGTATATGGATAGAAACAAGTTCAAATAAGAAATAGCACTAAAAATCTTCTCATCAATTAGTAATTATAGGCATTTTCTTCCTTTAAGTCAAGTGACATTTCAACAATGCATTATAAGAATTTTAAGGGGTTCTGGTTCCATTATCACACACAATTACCACCGAGGACGATCGGCCTGATCCATCATAAAAGTAAACTGTGCACTGCCGAGGGTCGAACGGCCCGAACCATAGATGAATACAATTACCAACCTGCCTAGGCGAACGGCCCGCTCTCATGAGAGTGGTGAAAATAATCACCACGCGCGCGGAATATACTTGCGACGCGGTTAAATATAGATACAAGTTGAATGCTTTCTTTAATTCTTTTAAAAAATAATTATTTACTTGAAAACCTTCAAATTATAACATCCTCAATGAGATTTCAATCAATGCGATTCAACAATTTATAATCATATAACAATACTCACAAAGCATGATGTAAGCCTAGAACTACTAGGACATAACAAGAATAGTAGCCACGTATGGACTCTCGTCACTTCGTGCGTACATATCCCCCACAATCACATTACATATTAATTTAGTTTACCTATCGGGAGATTTCCCTCTTACAAGGTTATAAAAGAGACTTACCTTGCTCCGAAGTGTACTTCCAAAATCAAGAACATGCTTAAACCTTTAATTTGTAGTCGAACACTCCAAAACTAGTTAAACAGAGTAAGAACTAGTCAATACAAGCTCAAGAGTTCAGATTTTACTTACTAAAGTAATTTTCCAACCTCAAACACAAGTTTCCTAAAATTCAACCCCGGGCCTACGTGCCCGGATTCCGAAATTTTTTGAAGAAAGTTGTTCTTTATAACCTAAGGATCAATAATATATAATTTCTACTTTATTCCATAACAAATTTCGTGGTTAAATATAACTTTTATCAAAACCCTAGGTTTTGCTCTAATCCCATGATTTTTCCTTAATCTTTGTGTGTTAATCTACCCGAGGCTCAAATATTAAACTAGAAATAAGTAGGATGAACTTACCTCAAGATGCTACGTGAAATTTCTCTCTTTGGAAGCTCCCAAATCGCCCAAACAATGGTGGAAATATGTCAGAAATAACACATTCCCATATTAAATGAAGGCACTGCCTTCAGCGATTTCCGCACCCGCAGTAAGGGGACCACATCTGCGATCTCGCTTCTGCGAGAGGTAGCCCGCATCTCCGAAAATGGGACTAGGCTGCTAGGACCGCTTCTGCGGTCTGGGGCACTTCCTCCGGTTCTGCTTCTGTAGAAAAGGAGCCGCATCTGCGGTTCCTGGGCTTCTTCCCCTTGGTTGCACCTGCGGTCTCGCACCTGCGGCTAACCAACCACAGGTGCATTTATGACAGATCCCTAGAGCTTCAGCTTCTTCTAAAAATTTCCAACTCCTCTCGAGCCTCGTCCGATCGATGCTCAGGGCCCCTAGGCCCCTCCCGAACACACCGACAAGTTTGAAATCATAAAACGGACTTGCTCGAACCCTCAGAACACCCAAAACAATGCTAAATATAATAATTACCCCCTAAAACCAATTGAATCAAACTTATGAACTTCAAGTTCTTTTAGTTCCAACACGCCGAAACGTACTTATACTACTCGGATTCACACCAAATTTTGTGTGCAAGTCTTAAATGGCAATACAGGACTATTTCCAGTCTCAGAACTCCGTTCGGACCTCGATAACATAAAAACCCGCTCTAAACCAAATACTTAAGAACTTCAAAATCCTTAATGAATCAACTTCCACTATTAGGTGCCAAAACGCTTCCAGGTCATCCAAAACCCAATTCGGACATACGCTCAAGTCCGAAATCATCATACAAACCTATTGGAACCGTCAAATTCTAATTCAGAGGTCGTTTACTCAAAATATTGACTAAAATCAAACTTGGCCTTTTAAGCCAACCTTAAGGAAACAAGTATTTCGATTTCAACCCAAACTCTTCCAAATCCCAAACCAACCATTCTTGCAAGTCATAAATCAGTAAAAGCAAGTACAGGAAGTTTTATCTAGGGGAACGGGGTTCTAAAAAGTAAAATGACCTGTCGAGTCGGTACATTCTCCACCTCTTAAACAAATGTTTGTCCTAGAACGGGTTTAGATTCATGCCCGAAGTGCAGAATAAATGTGGATATATGCTCCACATGTCTTCTTCGGACTACCAGGTCAACTGGTTGGCCCCTCCACTGGACCCTCACCGCAGAAATCCTCTTGAACATCAACTGGTGATCCTATATATCAACAATGGCAACTGGCTCCTACTCATAACCCAAACTTTCATCCAGCTGAATAGTACTGAAGTCTAACACATGGGACAAGTTGGCATGATACCTCCGAAGCATAAACACGTGGAAAACTGGATGAACTCCCGATAAGCTGGGGGGTAAAGCAAGCTCGTAAATAACTTCCTCAACTCGCCTCAACACCTCAAATTGGCCAATAAACCTTGGGCTCAACTTGCCCTTCTTCCCGAATCTCATAATACCCTTTATTGGCGAGGCTTTCAAGAGAAACTTCTCGCCAACCATGAATGATACATCGCGCGCCTTCTGATCCGCGTAAGTCTTTTGTCTGGACTGAGCTGTATGAAGCCTCTCCTGAATCAATTTTACCTTTTCCAAGGCATCTTTCACCAAGTTTGTACCATACAACTTAGCCTCATCAGGCTCAAACCACCCGATAGGAGAATGATATAAAGCCTCAAATGGAGCCATCTCGATGCTGAACTGATAGTTGTTGTTGTAAGCAAACTCTGCCAAAGGCAAAAACTGATCCCACTGCCCTCCAGATACAATCACACTGGCTCTAAATATGTCCTCCAAAATCTGAACTGTCCGCTCCGACAGTTCGTCGGTCTGAGGATGGAATGTTGTGCTAAGCTCTACACGGGTCCCCAAATCACTCTGAATGGCTCTACAGAAATTGGAAGTGAACTGAGGGCTTCTATTTGATATAATGGAAACAGGTATACCATGCAACCAGACTATTTCCCGAATGTAAATCTGAGCATACCTCTATGAAGTATAAGTAGTCGCCACTGGAATAAAGTACGATGACTTGGTCAACCTATCAACAATGACCCACACTGCATCAAACTTCCGCAAGGTCTGCGGAAACCCAACTACGAAGTCTATAGTAATTCGGTCCCACTTCCACTCTGGTATAGGCATCTGCTGAAGTAGACCACCTGGCCCCTAGTGTTCATACTTAACCTGCTGGCAATTCAAACACTTAGTCACAGACTCCACTATGTCTTTCTTCATCCTTTGCCACCAATAATGCTGCCTCAAGTCACGATACAGCTTCGCAGCACCCGGATGAATGGAATATCATGAACTGTGTGCCTCCTCCTCTCCCTCAGGCCATCAACATTAGGAACACATAGGTGAACCTAGAGTCGCAGAACACCATCCTCGCCAATGGAAACCTCTTTGGCACTACCCTGTAGCACAGTCTCTCTGAGGACTACCAAATGTGGATCATCGTACTGTCGGGCCTTGATCTTCCCCAATAATGAAGACTGAGCAACAACATATGCAAGGACACGGCTGGGCTCTGAAATTTCCAATCTCACAAGTCTGTTAGCTAATGACTGAATGTCCAAGGCTATTGGCCTCTCCTCTGCTGAAATGAATGCCAAGCTACCCATACTCTCTGCTTTCCTGGTTAAGGCATCAGTGACCATATTTGTCTTGCCCGGATGATAAAAGATAGTGATGTCGTAATCCTTCAGTAACTCAAGCCATCTGCGCTACCTAAAATTGAGATCCATCTGCTTGAACAAATGTTGTAAGCTGCGATGATTAGTATAAACCTCACATGACACCCCATACAGGTAATTCCTCCATATCTTAAGAGCATAAACAATCGCGGCCAACTCTAAATCGTGCACAAGATACTTTTTCTCATTAATCTTCAGTTGACGCAAAGCATATACAATGATTCGCCCCTTCTGCATCAATACACAACCCAATCCAACGCGTGAAGCTCGCAATACACAGTATACATCCCTGAACTGGAATGCAACACAAGAACTGGTGATGTAGTCAAAGTTGCCTTGAGCTTCTGAAAGCTCGCCTCACAATCATTGGACCAACGGAAAGGAGCACCCTTATCGGTCAATATAGTCAGAGGTAATGCAACAGATGAAAAGCCCTGCACGAATCGACGATAATAACCTGCTAATCCCAAGAAACTCCTGATCTCGATCACTGAAGTAGGACGTGGCCAATTCTGAACTACCTCAATCTTCTTGGGATCTACCTTAATACCCTTTCCTGACACAATATGCCCCAAGAATGCCACTGACTCCAGCCAAAACTCACACTTGGAGAACTTAGCATATAGTTTCTACTCTCGCAAGGTCTGAAGCATTACTCTCAACTGCTGCTCATGCTCCCCCAGGCTGCAAGAGTATATCAAGATGTCGTCAATGAAGACAATGACAAAGGAATCAGTATAAGGTCTAAACACCCTGTTCATCAAGTCTATAAATGTCGCTGGGGCATTAGTCAAGCCTAAAGACATCACCTTGAACTCATAATGGCCATATCTAGTACGAAAGGCAGTCTTCGGGACATCTGAGTCCCGATTCTTTAGTTGATGATACCCTCATCTCAAGTCGATCTTAGAAAACACCCTAGCACCCTGCAACTGGTCAAACAGATCATCGATACGAGGCAACGGGTACTTGTTCTTGATGGTGACTTTGTTCAACTGGTGGTAATCAATGCACATCCGCATAGTCCCATCCTTCTTCTTCACGAATAACGCTGGCGCACCCCAAAGTGATACACTTGGTCTCACAAATCCCTTTGCTAACAACTCCTCAAGCTACTCTTTTAATGCCTTCAGCTCCTTCGAAACCATACGGTACGGTGGAATAGCTATAGGTCGGGTACCTGGAGCCAAATCAATGCAGAAATCAATATCACAATCCGGTGGCATGCCAGGAAGGTCAGAAGGAAACACATCGGCGAACTCCTGGACTACTGGGACTGAATCAATCGTCGGAGACTCTACGGTGGTGTCCTGAACATCACTGACCTGATTCCTTTATAGCCAAGGATATGTAGGCAACCTCTAAAGCAAGGTTCGGTCAGGCTTTTTCAAAAATGTTTCTCATAGAGTGTCAAACGGGCAAAAATCCCTCATAATTGCTCATTTTATCTTTGTACGAAAACCCTTCGTGTTTCCAAGCAAAGAGGGGAAGTTGTGAGCACGTGATTTTTGCCTCACATGAACTACTCCTACAGAATTCCAAAGAATTAGATTTTTCTTTTAATTATTTGTTATTTTAGGAATTATTATAGAATTTTTCTGATTGTTTGCATTTTTGTGTGCATGCTTAATCTTATTTAATTCATAAGAAATATAAAAATACATTGAATTTGCATTTAGAATTTAATTTTACATTGTTTAGATTAATTAGTAAATTAGTTTGTTTTACAAAAATGGAAAAATCACAAAAATAACTCTTTTTTTTTTTTTGAATTTTTAATTTTTAGCTTCAAATTTTGTAGTTTTCTTTTAATTTGATAATTAATTAGTTGTTGTAAATATTACTTTTAGTAATTAATCTATTTTGGTAGGATAATTTGGGTTTTAGAATTAATTTAGGTTTTATTTTAATTTGGAAAGGAAAAGGAAATTAGAAGTTGAAAAAGAAAAGAAATGGAAATAAAAGAACGTCTGTTTTGGGCCTTTTCAATCAAGTTCCCCCAAGCCCAAACACTTTCCCCCCTCAAATACCCACACAAACTGGCCCAAACCCACGCCTCCAACCCGGTCTGCATGTTTTGTTAACCAAATGACCCCGTCTCATGTCTTTTGATCTGAGCCCTTGATCTCCCTCGATCAAACAGTCGAGAACTGACCCTGTCGACAGTATAAGACTGTCTGAATCCGTAACTCGCCCCCAACTCATCTCTCTCACTCCCCATATCCCTCTTCAGAGACTAACCTAAACCCTAGCACCACCCCAATTCTCCACCGTCTCCAGCCGGCGGCGCTGCATCCAATTCGCCCCAAATCTATACCACAAGACCTTCACATCATCCCCTTTCCCAATCCGCAACCATTGTTTCTCGAATCTCTCCAGAACCTCTTGAATCTTAAATCTGAGTTCGAACCCTAAAAGTCCAAAATCAATTTCCATTGAACCCGTTGGCATGCATGACCTTAGGCTTCTATTTCTTTCGAGTTTGAAGTTTGATTCAATGCAAACTGATGTTGTTCAGTTGTTCTTGACAAAGAACAAATGATTAACATTAGTTTCATTTAAATCAATGTCTCTAGTGGGTTTTGATTTTGATTTGTTAAGTTTTCTTCATCTTTTTGTCTGTTCTTGTTGTTTCACCGTCTTATTCCTCTTCTTTTCCTCTCCCTTTCTTTAGTTTTTTTACTTTGAATGAAATTTGAGCAAGGTCCTGAACCTAGGTTCCCTTTAGATTAATTTTGTGTTTAGTTTTATTTTTCAAATCTTAAAAGCTTGTTCTCTGATTTTCAGTGGTCTGTTTAGTTTTATTAGTTTCATTCTTAAACCTCTTATTTCGCCTTTTTGTGTTAGTCACATAGTTTAATTTAATTAGGTCATTTCGATTTAATAACCTAGTTAATTCTATGCCCATTTGTGTTATTAATCGGTCACTTAGTTCAGATTTTTAATTTTTGAAATCATTCAAGTGTTTGTGTTCTTCTGTTTCCCATATGCTTATAGAATTTAGTTGGATTAGTTTATTGTTTGGGTTTTAGGTCGTTTCTGACCCATTTGCAAAAAGCAGCCCGTTCATTTTGGTTTAAGCTATTCGGTCAACTTGACCCATGAGGTAGACTGGGGTAAAAATATGGTTCTTAAGGGTTAGTTTAGGAATTATAGGATAGGGAATCTCTTGTAACTAACTTAGGAAACTGCCTAGAAGATGGGATTGGGACTAATTTAGAAAGCTGATTTTCAGGCTAAAGACATATGAGCAAAAATGAAAATTTGAAAAGGGGTAAAGGGCATAAACTTGACTCATTTCTGCTGCCCTAAAACCTCCTTATAAAAGCATTGTTTCTTGACACACAAGTCAGATTTTGGAGATTGAAAAATACTAAAAAAAAAAACGACTGAGCTTTAAAGACTTTGAAAGAGTATTGAAAATTCCCTGCATTTCTTTGGTCAAAACTGGTCTAATTATGCCTTAGAACTTCTTAGCTAATCAGATTTTCGAGACTTTATAATTTATTGATCATCTGGGCTCTTTACAGGTTGGAAGAAGTGGATTTTTATTTGGTGTTACAGGTTTTTGAAGCTGATTCTATTTGTTGCTACTATTAGCTGACTCCAAGCACATTTTTGGTTTGTTTTTGCTGTATCCAGGTAATTTTCCAAATCATGGACAACAAGTTGATTGTGAACATACATTTTGAGTGGAAAACTGATTGAATACAAGCCATATTTGAACTTATTTCTTCTGTTGCTTCTACTTTTTTAGCATTATGTAGTAAATCCTGTACTATACGTGTTATGTAAGCTTTTCTCTTGCTATTCATATGTTGTGAAAATGAATCTATGTTGTTGAGAGTATTGGTATGACTTCTAAATTTAAGTAGATATTGTGTTAATTTCTGGATTCTGTTACTGTGAGAAATGAGAAAGGAGTTAGCTGAACTATGGTTCAAATGAATTGAGGTTCTGTTCTTATGGTTTGCAAAGTCATTGAAATGGTTATTTGGACATGTATGGATCATGAGATCACTGTAATAGAAGTTTTAGGCTAAGCTACATACTTTTTGCTTCATATCTGTTCAAGTTGTGAGAATCAGTATTTGTATTTTAGGGACTGGTTTGAATTCGTTAAAGTGATATGATTAAGCATGAAATCAGAATTGTCTTGTGGGGTTTCATGCTAGCAAATGCTTTTCTTTGCTTGGTAATCATGTTTACTGTTATGGACTTTGTTAGATTCCAAGAGCTATGTTTATTGTATCGAAATTGTTGTAGCATCAGGATTATATTTAATTATGGAATGAAAATTAGCATGATGAATGTGCCTTGTGTTTGTCTAAAGCTATAATGTTATCAGTAATCATTCTGATCTTTAGAGTTGCATGAAGAAACGTAGTTTGGATTCATTCATTGGCGTTGATCCATGTAACTGGGTTGCAGCTCTTGGCCCAGTTATAAAATGTTGTTCTGTTTGCCGTTACGTGGTATGGG